>NC_137242.1:1982213-2642951 GCF_051294905.1 Botryllus schlosseri
ACGCAGAATAAATGTGACAATTGGCGCAGCTTGCTTTGTGAAAGGTTTTCAACTTCTGGTAACAAGTCAGATGAAGCAAGAATCTGACCATATTTTAAATGGACGTCCGAAATAGTGATCTTAGCTTGCTCTTCGTGAATTTCATTGTTGAAAACTATTGTTTACATGCGTACGTGCTACCAAAAATCGATGCTATTTCTTTTGCATTGTTGGTCAAGCTGGGATAAAGACCAATTTCAAGAACGTACTCTTTGTAAAGTCAGGCTGCGATATGCTCTTTGTAGGAAATTTGTCATTCAATTCAACTGGATCGCATTTCAAAACGGCTCATTTGAAATTTTCAGGCAATGTTATTGGCGTCCATAATAAACGGAGTACTGAATAGTCGGAATTTATTTTGTAGAAAAGGAATTTAGGAAAAGCGGGTGAATATTCAGTAATTAGATTTCGCATCACAGTTACAAATGTAGTGCTGGTACTAGGTTTTCTCTCCTCCAGTATAGGAACGTGAGCATAATTTCTTTGTATTGTTGACATTCCCAGGGTCGCAGATTTGTTTCGAATGCGCCTCAACATCTCATGTATTCAGCTGTTTTCCCCCGAAGTTGCAAATTCAATTTGTTCAGATGTGACGTTAAATGTACAAAGAAAGCAAGATTAGATAACCATTTTCGATTACAAGATTATGAGTCGGCGATATTTATATTTTCGAGGAGAGTTGCATTTTCATTTCTCAGTTCGTACACTCGTGCAAGCATAGCTGCTCGACTTAATGCGCCAACACAGCAGATATACAGGACATCGCCATATTGATTCTCTGCTTCTAATATTATCTGACGTAAATGTTGGTGATTCAGTTTGTGAGACCAAATCATATAAACATTTTTTATCATTGTGGCCAAAACACTAATGAGGTTTGTTGTCTTGGCGCACAATGCCTTCTTGTGAATTTAACTATAAATAACTAGCCTACGGATGCTAGTTATCTATAATTAAACAGTGTAAGTTTGAGATTTTGTCATTGCGTCTGAGATGTTCCAAGCGTTTTTGGCGGGGGGCATAGCGTATAGTGGTGACGATAAGCGCCTACCAATCTGGCGGCCCGGCTCGATTCTCGTCGGACGTTTATCTGGGCTCCTCTTCCCCCGCCGTCGTCGTTCTTACGACGACAAAAAAAGCCCAGAAAAAGACCCGAGAGAAGAAAGAAAGCACTCACTAGATATGGAAAGAACTAGTAGAAAGAGCCGCGGCTTCAACAAGATCAGCATCGAAAAGAACTGTGACATCGGGCACTCGTAGGCCGAGGTGGATGTTAGAATGATAGGATCGCAACTGCGTGTCGTTCGACATCCTCCTATCTGTTCATGACATCGCATTGCGTCTCATCGCATTGTACATTGTGTATGACTTGTTCAGATGAAAAATATAACTCAACGATTGATGGATTGATTGATTCCAGCAAGCAGAGGAAGGACACCTTTATTGTCGCACCCCATCAGAGTGGAAAACCCTTTAAAAAGTATGGTACACCTTCGGTTGCGAGATACACCCGATTGATAAGTAGCCTACTGATGTAGTCTACTCTACAGACAATCTCCATCACCTACTTCAACCACCTTCGTTTTATGGCGTAACAATAGACTAATACCACGTAGGCTACTTATATCGTAGCAATGCCGCATTCTTTCCAAGCAGTGCTGCACTGCAGATTGAAACTCATTATGAGACGGCGGGCCGTATTCTTATGATAACTAATTATGATGTCGCGGGCCGGACGATTTCGCTTGGCGGGCCGGATCCGGCCCGCGGGCCGTAGGTTGCCGATCCTTGCCCTAGAGGTACGCGTACCCCAATTTGGGAATCACTGATGTATACTGTACAGTGTACATGCCCCCAGCTCTATGGTCCAAGCCCCAAGCGATCAAAAGGTTTGAATCAGGCCCGCGACCCAATTTGAGTTGTACACCCCTATGCAGAGCTGTACACCATGATTCGAGTGCTCCAATCTGAAACGAATATTACCTCTAATGATTCGAGCCGAATAGTGAGATTTGGTTTTTTCAAGTACTGAACTGATACAATCCTTGGCACTAAGAGTTAATTTATCAACGAGAATAATAGTTTCGAGAATATTTTCCACTATGAATATGGGATCATTGAAACCTCGATTCCGAATCGAATCACTCGGCTACTCAATTCTGCTCGGCCCCAATAGGTTATACGGTGATGTGTCCAGCAATATCGACTTGCCTAACATGAGGATTCTACGAAAATTTATTTTGCTGAATAATTTCATTGTAACAAACTCTTCGGACACTCACTCGAGCCTTTACCCCACCGTATCGATATATGTCTTGTCTTCATTGTTTTGGAAGGGTATTTTTTCGGAAGATGCGATCCTAGCGTTCTTCTTCTCCAAGACGACGTGACCCCACCTTGGTTTTCCAGCATAACCAGAGCAACCAGTAACCAAATCTGCAGAAAATATTTACCATCCATCTGAAAGTATAGGGCTGTTCAAAAATTACTTTTCTTTTGAATTTCACTGGCTACTTCAAAAAAATTTTAGGTTACCTAATAAAACGCTGTACAGCAATTTTGACTCAATCCCTACCGATAGTGGCATTGCTATGAGAGAAAAAGGTTTTGGATTTATTTAATAAAAAGAAATATAAAATTCGTTCTAATTTTACTGGCTACCCCATGAAATTGTTAGGTTGTCTGAAAAAAACGATGCACCACAAATTTGGCTCAATTCGAATCAGTAGAAACGCAGTTGTTGATGTTAAAAATTTGAGATTTCAAATCATAGTATATTTATGGTGGGTAGACGCATAATAAATAATAAGTAAGGGGACTAGCAAGTCGAAATATTGAAAAAAAAATCAAAATTTTCAATTTTTTTCTTGGTGTGAAATCTTAACATTGTACATATGCTTTTACCTGATCGCCTTATCTTACCCAAAACATTTTAAATTTTCAATTATACTCGGCACCCGATTAGTATTTTTTATTACTGGTAAAATGTGCATTACCGTCTTTCTCCATTGTAAAATTTTAATATACAGCTTCATGAAAAATCAAAAATTTGTATGACATATATGTCGTATAATATTCACTTGTGGGTTATTGAAAATCTAACATAGAGACCTATGCTATGAGTCGTTGGGCCTATGTCTACTCTGTTCTGAATTACAGAACTTCACAGCAAACTTTTTGAAAAATAACCTGAAATTTCAAATTTCAAAATTTCAAAATGTAATTTCTCCGAGATGGACTGCACATATTCCTTCAAATTTTAGCATAGCATAAGACTGTGCTAGTACGTCCCAATGAAGGGATAAAAAGGAACAACACAATTATGAGATTTGATGTTAGGCGCATCGGTGCATTTTCGACTGTCAAATCCAAATTACGCAAAGCGAAACTACAATTTTCGATATCTTTGACTATATAGAGCAGTGGTTATCAACCTTTTTGACCTCGCGGCACCCTGTGAAAATGAAAAATAGTTCGCGACACAGTTGGCTCTTAACTTTTTTTTCTTACGGCACCTGAAAACTACCAGAATACTCTGCATCACCCACATTCGTTCAGAGGGGGTTTCTGCCGAAGTATACTTCTACCTTTTCGGAGCATTCAAGTAGGATTTGATCAGCTGCAAAGAAGACGGTATCTTCAATATCTGCAGACATATCACAAATACGTCTACGAATGGTATCAGTTGACACGGGAATCATTTTCAATTCTTCCGAAGCTTTAGTCCCAAAGATTATTTCACAATTCTAGTGCAAGCCTAAGAATAACCTTCTCCGCTTCCTTGTGAGGATTTGAATTGTTAGCTATATTACCTCAGCGTCCACACGACTAGCCTGCTGCGATCTCGTTGAAACTTTGGTCTGCGCTTATATACCATATTTCAAACGATTTGTGCGACAATAAAATCTGCCTACTACCGCATCGTCGATGTAATTACCCATAGCATCGAACAGGCCAAGCACGATCGCCACAAACGAATTCGGAGGCTTAGAGGCGTACACAAGGATTCCAAACGCATTTCCACGCAGATCGTGTAGCACGCGTGAGGATAGCAATACCGCAATATTTTTACTGGTAGGGGCAGCCACCCGCAGTTCAATAATAGTTCCTACAAACCGGGAAGATAACCACATGCGCGGGAAATTTGTTAATTGATGTAATTAGATCAACGTTACCTCTCAATTCTCAAATTCGTCGCCGGTAACATAACGTTGCGCTCCGAGCCCACATTTTAACGGCATTGCCGACACGCTGCATAACAATCACAGCATGGATGTCTATTATTTGTAATTCGAATTTGTAAACGTGAACAGCACTTCCAAAGGAATTCATTTCTCGTTAGTGATTAGGAAGACGATGAGGATTTGAAAACTGCATTGTCATAGAAGCCCCGCCATGTCTGCACTTCTCTGCGTTCAATCAACGCAGCGTGCAAAACTGAATTCAAACTTCATGGCAGCTATATATGTCGGGCAAAGCGAATTCGTGGGGGATGTTAATTGCGGACATGCAGCAATTTTGATGTTTGCACAAACTTCACATCGAGCCCGTTTTCTTTACTATTGATCGTTTGCTATAGACTAGAATTATTTAGCGCATAATTTGAAAAATTTCGAATAAATCTCTTGCTGCACACTTGCGAGACGTAAATTGCACACTAGTGTGGCGCGGCACACCGGCTGAGAACCACCGGTATAGAGCATAGCTACACCTAGCAGCTGTTAAAATTTCATGGGGGTAGCTATCCCCAAGAGAGCACTGTTGACTTGATAGTCCCCTTGAAGAATTTGCCAACGTAAATAAAAAAAATTTATACTCCAATAACTTTGTTCGTACTGGTTGGAATTGAGCCAAATTTGTTGTGCGTCGTTTTTTAGGACAACCTTACAATTGCAGGGAAAGCCAGTAAAATTTGAAAAAGAAATACATATTTTTATGAAATAAATCCAAAACTTTTTTCTATTATAGCAATGCCTCTATTGATTGCAATTGCATCAAAATTGGTGCTCATCGTTTTTTAGGTAACCTAACAATTCTATCATGTAGCCAGTACAATCTGAAAAAAGTCATTTTTGAACAGCCCGAATATACACATGATTATTGCCAGCTTTTAGTGACGGTATGTAGGCCTATACCCCACGTAGCTTTCGGACAAAAAAGTGAGTTAAATATACGGAGACATTCTAAATAACAAGTTTCAAAGCAGCAAGTTACCGTTATGTATGAGCTGGTCTTGGGATATTCTGAATGACTTGCTATTTATAACACCTGTGCTTCGAATTTGCTGTTTTGACACTCGCTATTTCGAACGGGCGTCAGCCTACGTTTATACTATTGGAATTGGAGCGAACAACTATACCAATCTTCATTTTGCACCATGTAGTTTCAAAGAAAAAAAATCAGCTCTATGCTATCTGCAAATAGTCTGAAATAAATAAATGCCTAACACTTGGCGGCAGATGATATAGTAGTAGCAGTCTGGCACTTGGCAGTCATGTGAGGCAGTGTTGAAAAGCTAGAAAATTTTCAACTTTTCGAAATTAGATTAGAATTAGAATTATAGAGCACAGTTTTTTTCCCAAATTAAATTCTTAATTTGAAAAAATTAGAACATAAAGACATTTCACGAATTAGATTAGAATTAGAATGAGAAGGCATATTGTTGGGGATGCATTTTTGATCAAGATATATGCATGAGCTATAGTATGGCCGTATATGCAATCTTCGGGGACGCACAAAGAAAAATCTCTTAACATAATTGCACATTGCAACTCTATTGCACATCATCAACGTATTATATCTCAAGGGATACCACTTAATAAACGAAATGAATGTGGATTTCGTATGCTCATTTGCTGGATATCTCCCGGATTGTTGAATCATGTTCCGTTTAGTCTTTCACGTTATCTTCCAATTCACCCGACCACACCATTTGCTGAACAGCTTACCGACCGCGCCACATTATACAAGCTACATCGCACTGATCGGTCTATTATATTCCTAAAAAATCTTTTAGGAAATGCGTAAACTGTGTTGCAAACGTCAACCTGAGTTCGATGGCGTGAAAGCTCAGAAAGTGCAACTAAGCTCTATTCAGCCCACGAGGAAAATGTTGGTTTCGAATGGGAGGATCGAATGTTCTCCACCTTGGAAATCGGTTGGCGGAGCATTTGTTTCCTGTTTGCTGAGGCCTTGTAGCTATGTTGACAATTGTTTTACCTACTGTCGCTACATTTGACATTAGTAATACGCAACCGGTTTTCTGAGGCCTTGTAGCTATGTTGGCACTTGTTCTATTTCTCATCGCTGTATTCATATTAGTAAGACAGAAACTGGAAGTATAGTGTATGCTATGAGGTGACTCAGAGCGCGCGTGCTGTATTGAATGCCGGATTGTTTTCTTTCCGTTCTTTTCTTATCGCTCATATCGAGTAGGTATGGGCAAAACAAATCACTGTTTCAAAATCGAATCGAATCGTTTTCATGCCTTATTATTGGAATCAAGAATATTGAATCATATTAACTGAAATAACCACATTGTCTGCAAAGCGGTTTTCATTGACAGCAACAGTAATAACCACCACTGCACTTCAGCGACCAGACCTTCACCTAAATGGCGGGCATAGCATGTGAAAAAGTAATCACAGATGATTGTTAAGGCACACTCCTCTGTATCTAGGGTTGTATTTAGAACAAAGTTCAATTTAAAACAAACATGTTTAAAACATGGCCTTGTTTAAAACATGTTTTTTATTGTTGTTATTTTTTAAAGTTTTTTGTTAGCCGTGACGTCACGAATATTTACCTGTGACGTCACATTAGATTGGTATTGACAATCGAAAATATATGGCTCCTTTGACGAAAAAGCCTTCGGACCCTATCATAAACGGACCAAAAAGATCTGTAACCAGGACTACATCGTTATGCAGCATTTTCACGGTCGGCGTTCACCGTCATCAAAACACCTATTTCGTACCAATGATTTATATCTTCGTGCTATCACTGTTCGACCGACGACGATTTCGAGGGTTGCAAATATTCCATATAGCAGGGCTCGACAACCTTTCGCATGCACCACGCCAAAATGTCAAAAATATCAAAATAGTTACAACTCGCGTGCCAAACATTTTAAATTTTGTCATTTTTAACGTTTCAAGCAAGGAATCCCACCAACCGTTTAATTGCTGCTGGTAACGGCATCAGTTATTACGCCGATTCATCTTAAAGTATTGGTTGCGAAGCATATATATTTTAGTCGCTATACCGCCCCAGACCTAAGCGAAGCATTAGACGTTCTAGTCGCGCTGTGATCGCTGTGGTCGCTTTGGTCGTTTCCAAGTCCGCTATATTCGGTACCATAGTCAATATGTGACAGGCACATCAATGCTGTTACAATGATACGGCACTGATGAAAAATGTGCCCAACCCAATATCATACAAGTCGGTTTGATGTCACTTTAGGGTTGGGCCGGCACTATATTTGTCTGCAAAGCTCAAAAGTTCGGTCAATGTCGTTGTTACAGATATATTGGAATCGCTTACACGTATCAGACGAAACTAAAATAATATCTCATTGCGTGACACGAACGCGATTCCAAATTTGTATTTAGACTCGGGGCTAATTACATTCCTCGACGGGTCTCATTTGACACGGGGGGCACACGCTGGACCCATTAACTATTCGTCACCTGGACAGTTGACATATCAATGTCGAGCGTTTTGGCCAACATGCGGCGGTACAGCGCACATGCAGCGCACACTCCGCATGGTGTAGCATGTAATGCCTAGGTCGTGTCTCCTAGCGTGAAAAGGCCCAGCGCCGAAATGCCGGTTCATGTACTGGTGGCGCGGCTGCACTAAAGCTTCTCAACGGTTTAATGCGATATTCGGTTGACCTTCTTTTTCATAATTGCGCGGAAATATTTTCTTTATGTTGATTTACGAAACAATTTCGGGTCGCCTACGAGCGTTGCTCATTTACAAAACTTCCGTTTCACTTTTTGCAAAAACATGGTTATAATATGTGGTCCATTAGCCTAGCTGTCAAAGTTCTAAAGGCGGGTGAATTGCCAAAAAGGAGATCATTCAGGCGTTTTAGGAAAACATTTTCGATTTCCTGAAAAAAGCCCATTTTTTAAATATCATGCCTTTCGTCATGATATCGGGTATGATCCGCGGCTCATCAACTATATGGAGCGAATTTGGGAAAATATAGAAGTGGAGATAGGCAAAGTAGCCGTCGTTGGTACTACTTCTACTTCTACTTGACAATTTTAGTTTTTTATGCGAAACGAGGCCTGGCAAAATACTTTCTTTTTTACTTGAAAATCGTTCTTCTACTAGTGGCGAGATATCGTAGTAATATAATCCACGGTTGCAACACCAATGGGTTGCGGGTTCGAGTCCGACCGAGGTCGACTCCAGTATTCCTGCCTAAAAGTTAGAGTTTATCTATAAGCTCCTCCTCGCCATCTCGTCCGCGTGTGCGGTGTTTTACAAAAAGCCTAGAAGTGGACCGTGGTACAAGTCGGCAAATACGGAATCAAATATCAGCAATATCGGCCTGGTCTTAATGACCATAGTAGTCGACAAACGCCATGAATACCACAAACAAAGTTCTACTGGACAGTAACATAGGCCAGGGATATATTGACTCGGGTCACGATTTTTTGGTTACTCGACTTGACTTGAGTCAGTTTTTCAAATGCGTAAAATGACTCGACTTGTACTTGAGTCATTGTGCAGGACTCGAACAACTCACATGACTCGAGACTAGGACGGCCAAGACAAACGTTTCATAGTAACTTCGAAGACTACTAAAGTCACCACATAATTTTTATATCCTCTGCAGTCCTGGTATTAGGAAACAGGGACAGAAACTGTTAGAACTGACGAAAATGACGATGTTATGAATGCGAGACATTCTATATCACTCGAGCAGAGTTTGAAAAAGCTGATTGAAACGGATTGAACTCAAAACTCAACAGTGAACATAATGACTCGGACTCGATCCTCTACTTACTGATTCGATGGTGAATTGAAAATGACTCGAGTCAAAACTATAAAAGTGAGATTGACTTGTGACTTGGACTCGATCCTCTACTTACTGATTCGATGGTGAATTGAAAATGACTCGAGTCAAAACTATAAAAGTGAGATTGACTTGTGACTTGGTTATAACCAGGGTTGCCATACCGTCCTTATTTCTAAGATTTGTCCTTATTTTCAAAGGCCAGGTCTTAGAAAACTCAACTGTCCTTATTTTTAAGAAACGTCCTTATTTTCGACTTGCGTCCTTATTTTGTCTTATTTTCAACAACTACACAACTGCGATCGTTTTCCTCTGCTAATTATGTTGCATAATATTCTAAAATAATGATTTTGCGTCGAGATTTTATGACATCACAAATGCAAAGAACTCCCGGCGTGTACACACCACAGGATTTGAGTGGTGAGATCATAGTGTCCTAAACGGTGTGGACACAGCGAGATTGGACGGCTCACTCCCTGGGTTTACATCATACTTTATATTTGGCAGAAGGCAATTTTACGGCCCGCTAGCTTTAATAAAATGGGTAATAATGGAAAGCTGGTACTCTATGCTACTGATTACGAAAATAGCAATTTTACTCTGTTCGTGGCCCAAGAACCCCAGAAACCATCCTCAAATTTTCCATTGTGACACAACAATTCTGTCTGACAAAACGAGAGTGCAGCTCAAGAGAAACAGCCTGACAGCATGGTTTCGTCAAAGAGATAAACTCCATCGCAATGCTAAATTTGAGGCTGAATTTTTTGGGTGGGGTGTCCGGGGGCCATGAGCAGAATGGCATTTTTATTTTCGTAATCAGCACAGCTTTCCATTGATAACCACTTTAATAAATTTATCGCTGAGCATGACTGTCAAAATGGACGTAAGATTAAAATGACAGTCAAATCCCAGCTACCAGTAAAGGTAAACCTAGACCTCAGCCGTCGTGAGATTCATGAAGCACTTTCTAATAACAAGTAGTGACTGGAGCAGATGCTGGTTTCTGGCAAAAAAGTATTCCAATCAAAGTAACAATATGGTATCATCTATTGGGAGAAGCAACTGCTAAAACCACAGCATCAGGTTCTCCGTAAGTAGTATAGTAGATCGGTCGCACATCGCCATGGGGTTCTTATGGGTGCGGTCGCATGCGGCTTGGAAAACTCGTGGTGGCATGCGGCTTTTATGTCTTATGGGTGCGGTCGCATGCGGCTATTGGTTCTTATGGGTGCGGTGGCATGCGGCTCTTATGTCTTATGGCGGGGGGTCGCAAGCGGCTGAGAAAACCGGGGGTGGCATGTGGCTATTTCGTCTTATGGCGGGGGTGGCATGCGGCTATTACGTCTTATGGGATGCGGTGGCATGCGGCTATTGTGTCTTGTGGTCGCACGGTAACCCTTTTCAGCATAGACAGCGGTCGCACGCGGCTTCGTTGTTGGCATGTCGTACTTCGTGTTGAATGTGTATCAAGTAAATAGTCATGTGAATGAACCTTTGTTAATGTGTATATCGTCATGTATTCTTACGCGATCTCTGGTGATTCACCATGTGTTCTTATGGGTGCGGTCGTGATTCGTACTTTCAGGCGTCTCTCGCGCGGTGTTGAATATGTACGAGTCACCAACAATAACCGCACAAACGGAAACGTGGCTTGCAAGAGGATTAAGCAGTGCGTGCGACCTATATTTCGAATGACCTGCGCGCTGAATTGTTTCACGGCCAACCGCGGTGGTCGTGACTCGCCTTTTTTACTATAGGTGGTGACGGTGATTCGCCTGTCGTGTATTCTTACGGGATCTGTGGTGACTCGCCATGTGTTCTTATGGGCGCGGTCGCATGCGGCTATTGCGTCTTATGGCGGGGGTGGTGAGCGGCTATTGATGCTAACACGAAACCCGGGGCGGCGAGCGGCACTTATTTCTTACGGCGGCGGGTCTTATTTCTTATGGGTGCGGTCGTGATTCGTACTTTCGGTATAGACTGCAGGCGACATGTCGTACTTTCAGCAAAAAAGGTGTGAAATAGTTTGCCAAGTCTAGGAATCACTTGCAAGGTAATATTTTGGTAATTAGTTTACCGCAGAGCCGGCGTAGACGGTGATCCGAATATCAACAATAACAACGCTCACGAATTAACACTTCAAATAGCTGCGAAATAGTTTGCAAAACCCCCGCGATCGCTGACAAGATAATGTCTCGGTCATAACCATCTTTCACGACTTGGTGTCATAACCATACCGATCGCTCACGCGGTGAAATTTTAGTAATCAGTTTGTCACAGAACTTGATATCGCTGGTAAGATTTAACAAGTAACGAATAACAGACCGCGGTAACTTGAATAGCGACAAATTGTCACTTATTTCCGCTCTAACCCTAATCCTTTGTGAAGTGAACGCTTATTCAAAAGGGTGTGATATAATTTTAAAATCCAACGACCACTCACCGGATAATACTTCAGACATAGCAATCCCTCATACCCGCCCACAAGGTAATATTTCGGTAATTAGTTTGTCACAGAACCGTCGCAGGCGGTGATTGGAAAACCGACAATTTGTCACTCGCCCGCGATCGCTATATGTTTCACGCCTCCAGAATAGTGGCTGACTTTAGTTGCGTGATAAGATCCATGAAAATATTCAATCAATGTGTTAGTTTATCAACTTGAAATGAAACTCACTACACAAATCAAGTCGATTCGTATCTGAATGTTTTAAATCGGTACAACTCTAATCCTTTGACAAATCCCTTAACGCGTTTTTTGTTGAATCGAACGTAACCCGAATATTACTGACGCCGACTTTCAGCCGCATCGAATTATTCGCACATTCCGCGCCTCTGTTTTCACACTTATAGAATCAATACCAACTATAACTCTACAAGAATCAAGAATCACAAGTATGTGCATTACACAGTTATTGTCTTTATTAACTTGAAATCAAACACTTAACAAAAACACGCAACTAATCATTTGGCAACTCTAGCATCACCAAAAAATTCCAGTATTGTTGATTGAAAATCCTTGAGTCATTATTATCAAAAATGTTATAGTACCGCATCGGGATCCATTCGCGGGATGTACTAAAGGTAAATCCAAATAATCCACATTCGCGGGATGTACTAAAGGTAAATCCAAATAATCCACATTCGCGGGATGTACTAAAGGTAAATCCAAATAATCCAGAATGAAATATTTGGACTTTGACATAGTGTGAATTGAAATAGGATTGACAAACACGACTACCAACTTTGATCCAGCCACATTTCAAGATCATACTTTGAAACAAGTAATGTAACATTACAACTCTATTCACGATCCCGCTTTCCATTTGTCAAAGAGATATTTTAACATCTTACCATACTCAAAAGAATTATTCACAACATTAACAATTGTTAAAAATCTAGTTTTCACTTACTTGATTATATCACTGCAACTCATAAATTTGAATTAATTCATCCTGGTTGTATTCGTATGCTCGGTCTTTTTTATTCAATTGTAAAGGTTGTTACTATTCTGAAGACAAAGTATTTACAAATCGGTGCATATACGATTTGACTTGGACATACTATATTTTGAGTATACGAGATTTGAATGTCTGAACAATAACTGAGAAATAATTTATCACAATTAAATCCGTAATATTACAGCGTAAAAGATATTGGAATGTCAGCAACTCTGTAAGGTCATAGTTACTACCACTAATTTACCCGACCAACTCGTCATGATCATTCCTGAAATCAACACAAACGTGACCACTGACTTGAGTTAACCACAAAACAGCATCAAGTTTTAAATCCACTTGTAGCTTACGGCTTATTTGAATGCGGGTTATGTTTTGTTGTAATTGAGTGTACGGAAATAGTATTACGTCTCGACATATCACCATGTCGGAATTTGTGACAGAGAATTGAAACATATGCACTTTACAGAGTGTGAAAATATCACTTTGAGTATCGAGTACCGTTCGAAGCTAGCGATCAATTCTTAATCATTTCAGTAACTCCCCATTGTGTGTGCTAAATGTAAAATATCGCGAGGTTATACACTCTAAGACTTTGATCATTACAAAAGTATATTGTGATATGTTTGTTAGATGCATCCAATTCAACTAGAAGTGTCTAGTGCCCAACACTCGTAATATCAAAAAAGTACTTGCTACACTGTTATTTGCTACGTGTTATGCATTGTTGTTCATTTGTAGTATTGAATGAAATTGTTCTTGAACCCTCAAATAATAATTCCCGACATGAAACCAAGCCGCTGAAAGTCGTTACCATCACGAAGATACAATGTGTACGATGTTTGTCAAATGTGTCCTACCTGGCCAACAGAAAACAATTTTCACTAGCTTGGTAATGAAACCGAAGTCTCCATTCGATATATTGTTTGCGTCAAATACTTTACAACGAACACATTTGCGTGGTTGAGCTTTACATCATCAGACTGTCATCTGTACATCAAGTTTACATCCGACTTGTAACCGGATCGTTTACCTAACCGAGTTGTATGCACAGTTTGATATTTTTGTCATTTAGTGATTGCTGAACATACCACTTCGAAATACTGCGTTGATCTTAATTTCCATCATCGTGATAAGTGAAGTACATTTGTTTTGAATTCATAACAATAGGCTTTTCTACGACATGATAAATTATTGACAAGTTCTGCTTAGAAGATTGGTTGCATATCACGAAAAATAATATACCACACATATTATTACTGTTACTCCATTCATCGGTATTTTTTCCGTTGTCGATTTTCAAACGAGTAAAATTTATTACTTGAGTTGCTCTGCTTACTATATTTAAATGTAAACTCGCCCGTCTTTCAACAATAAACAATGTTAAAAAAGTATGCAATCATACACAACAAGTTTTACGATACTAATTATTATCCCACATAACCCATTTCTTACCGAAGACATATGAAATATATTCATGTTACACGAAAATATTCGCTCATGCTACAAACCTGTACAATGATTGGTGGTGCTTTCAAACTGTTTCGATACCTCAAGAACTTTATTGTCTGAACGGTTGTTCATGTATCGTAATAATCAAGTAGTTCAACATAGAACTAGTATTAACAGAAACACCAGAGTTGTTTACACAAAAGTTTGTATGTGTACAGTATACGAATACCATTTGTAAGTCCAGCACAATTGTGGTATCCATACGAGTTTAGTTAACACAATTTACAACACCGAGGTCGCGTCATCTTTCGTAAGACAACAAACCAAGGCTTCAGGATATGTCCATGTCATAGCAATAAATCAGCTACTCCAACAACAGAGTGCATATGTTTCTAGTTACGGCGCTTACATCTTACACACAAATCAATCTACTTTGCTAACGAAAAGTGGTGAGTCATCATATGGTTGTCCTCACAACTAAAACATACTATCATACAAAATGGTCGTTATAGTTTGCACACCAACGGTACATCGTACAAGTAACAAGTCTCGAGAATCCAGTTATTCAAAAAACGTGAAAGTATTTCTACACCAAGTCGTTATGTTGACGAAAGCGTATATTGTAATATCATGATCGATTTGCATTCGTTGGTCACAAACTGTCACTACTCTAAATAATTCTTTTTCACTCAAACACAAACGCATACTTGTCACCATTCGTTTTCATCAAGCACGAGTTCAAGAAACTTACTTACTACGATATGAATTTTTATTTTTATGTTGTGTAAATAGGTAATAATTAATTCAAGTAACACTATATCTACATCATCGAGTTGTGCTAATAGATTTACATGTGGTCTTGTGGTTTTCGTCGGGACATACAGCACGAACTAACTGTAGACTCCTCTCTGTTGTACAGCTACTCGGTAATCGACATGCATTAACATGTAAACAACGATCTTGTTTCGTCACACCAAACATATGTTCACTGTCGCGATACTCCGCACAAGACGTGCATAGCCTTTTCACACTCGTAATAGTATACCAACGTCAAGCGATAACGTTTAACAACACCAACGACACTAAACCCACGACGTTTACCTATGTAAAATTACCACTTTCACTTGTCAGTCCATCGTTTACCTGAATAAACATATTATTTTCCTTTGGAGATCTGACGTTTACCCAGAGTAAGAAACCATTTTCACTTGTAAATATTTTTTTCCTCGGCTAACAAACCTTTTTTCACTTGGAAATATATTTTTTTCTCTGGGTAACAAACCTTTTTCACTTGGAAATATATTTTTTCTCTGGGCAACAAACCTTTTTCCCTGAGCAACAAACCATTTTCACTTGGTGGTCCGTCGTTTACCCGAGTAAAAATATCATTTTCTTTTGGAGATCCGGCGTTTACCCCGTGTAACAATACATTTTCACTTGGAAAAATACTTTTACCTAGAGTAACTAATCATTTTCTCCTGGGTAACAAACCCTTTTCCCTTGGAAATATATTTTTTCCCTGGGTACTAGACCATTTTCGTTTGGAAATATATTTTTTTCTCTGAGTAACAACGCCATTTTCTCTTGGAGATGTGATGTTTACCTAAGTAAAAATATAATTTTCGTTTTGAAATCTGACAACCACACGCATCAATTTGGTATTTGTTGTATTGGCGACAGTTTGAAATTGATTACAACGAACAGTGACGAAAATATAAACCGACAACCGGTTTCAGAGTATACCCGCATCGATCGCATCGCATCTATATCATCGGTTAACCACATGAAATAACAGCATACCATTGTATATCGAAATGTATGTTTTGGAAATCGACGGATATTGTATGTCCTGGTGTGTGTGTGTCTGTGTGTGTGTGTGTGTCCCGGTTCGTGCTTTAGCCTCCCACAGAGTCAATATGTTGAAATTAGCAACCTCCACGACTTTGGTAACTGCTTGGTACACGGATAATGGTTGAATTTAGGTTCTCGTCGTGCTAACAGTTCCGGACTACTTGTGAGTTTTCTCACACATGTTTACTATATTGTGTCACTCTTTATTGGTCAATACATATCCCACCGTTCAGTTTGAAATCGGAAACCCGAGAAAGTATTAACCGGATCCGGATATCAACTCTGAATCGACACACCAATGAACAATATTCAAACATGTTACACCCCGTGTTTCCATGAAAATAACAAGACATTACACATCCAGTATACTTCACGATTGTTCATAGATACCAAGTATTCGCGTAAACGAGATGTGTGACATTACATACATCATGGATAACATCATGGCCGGCATTACAAGCATCATGGATGACAAATTCATGTTCTCAAATCTCATACATGCACCGACTCTGTACATTCAATATGGGGGTAGATGACTTGGAGACAGAAAAACACACATATTTGACCGTAACATGGTCTTAGTATGAACCGACATGCATCCAACTTGTGGAAAAATGTGTCGCACACTATTTCACCGAGATTACAACCCTTTCCCTGATATTCGTTGGTGCTATCGATACGGTGAACAGCACGTTATGTATAGCGATATCTTCACAGTCAAATACGCGAACCATGCACAACCATATATCCCGACTTTCGTTGAATATTCACGACACCAACAAATCTGTACATCTCCTTTCCCTCGACATCAATGATAGAATCCTCATCCCAATGCGCAGTACGAATGGTGGGTTCATCGGGTGTAAAATCCAGATCAAATGACACCATGGTCTGCTTTCTCATTTTCAATATTTCCACCGCCGCGTCTTGTCTGTGTCTTAGCACTACCATGGGAGGATGGCGAAATCTGTGGGTGGTAAAACGGATGGACATGATATTCTTCGATATGATCAACTGAAACCACGGATGTGGTGGGTTAGAGTCTTGTGGTGATGGTCCGTTTCGAAATGTAAGCGGATGAACTAGACCAAAAGTTTCGAAGATGCGTTTTATAATTGCTCTAGGTGTGAAGTAGACATCGCACTCTTGCGGGGGAACAACACGAAGTCAGTGCGACACATTTTTCCACAAGTTGGATGCATGTCGGTTCATACTAAGACCATGTTACGGTCAAATATGTGTGTTTTTCTGTCTCCAAGTCATCTACCCCCATATTGAATGTACAGAGTCGGTGCATGTATGAGATTTGAGAACATGAATTTGTCATCCATGATGCTTGTAATGCCGGCCATGATGTTATCCATGATGTATGTAATGTCACACATCTCGTTTACGCGAATACTTGGTATCTATGAACAATCGTGAAGTATACTGGATGTCTAATGTCTTGTTATTTTCATGGAAACACGGGGTGTAACATGTTTGAATATTGTTCATTGGTGTGTCGATTCAGAGTTGATATCCGGATCCGGTTAATACTTTCTCGGGTTTCCGATTTCAAACTGAACGGTGGGATATGTATTGACCAATAAAGAGTGACACAATATAGTAAACATGTGTGAGAGAACTCACAAGTAGTCCGGAACTGTTAGCACGACGAGAACCTAAATTCAACCATTATCCGTGTACCAAGCAGTTACCAAAGTCGTGGAGGTTGCTAATTTCAACATATTGACTCTGTGGGAGGCTAAAGAACGAACCGGGACACACACACACACACAGACACACACACACCAGGACATACAATATCCGTCGATTTCCAAAACATACATTTCGATATACAATGGTATGCTGTTATTTCATGTGGTTAACCGATGATATAGATGCGATGCGATCGATGCGGGTATACTCTGAAACCGGTTATCGGTTTATATTTTTCGTCACTGTTCGTTGTAATCAATTTCAAACTGTCGCCAATACAACAAATACCAAATTGATGCGTGTGGTTGTCAGATTTCAAAACGAAAATGATATTTTTACTTAGGTAAACATCACATCTCCAAGAGAAAATGGCGTTGTTACTCAGAGAAAAAATATATTTCCAAACGAAAATGGTTTAGTACCCAGGGAAAAAATATATCTCCAAGGGAAAAGGGTTTGTTACCCAGGAGAAAATGATTAGTTACTCTAGGTAAAAGTATTTCTCCAAGTGAAAATGTATTGTTACACGGGGTAAACGCCGGATCTCCAAAAGAAAATTATATTTTTTACTCGGGTAAACGACGGACCACCAAGTGAAAATGGTTTGTTGCTCAGGGAAAAAGGTTTGTTGCCCAGAGAAAAAATATATTTCCAAGTGAAAAAGGTTTGTTAACCAGAGAAAAAATATATTTCCAAGTGAAAAAGGTTTGTTAACCAGAGAAAAAATATATTTCCAAGTGGAAAAGGTTTGTTAACCAGAGAAAAAATATATTTCCAAGTGAAAAAGGTTTGTTACCCAGAGAAAAAATATATTTCCAAGTGAAAAAAGGTTTGTTAGCCGAGGAAAAAAAATATTTACAAGTGAAAATGGTTTCTTACTCTGGGTAAACGGCAGATCTCCAAAGGAAAATAATATGTTTAGTCAGGTAAACGATGGACTGACAAGTGAAAGTGGTAATTTTACATAGGTAAACGTCGTGGGTTTAGTGTCGTTGGTGTTGTTAAACGTTATCGCTTGACGTTGGTATACTATTACGAGTGTGAAAAGGCTATGCACGTCTTGTGCGGAGTATCGCGACAGTGAACATATGTTTGGTGTGACGAAACAAGATCGTTGTTTACATGTTAATGCATGTCGATTACCGAGTAGCTGTACAACAGAGAGGAGTCTACAGTTAGTTCGTGCTGTATGTCCCGACGAAAACCACAAGACCACATGTAAATCTATTAGCACAACTCGATGATGTTGATATAGTGTTACTTGAATTAATTATTACCTATTTACACAACATAAAAATAAAAATTCATATCGTAGTAAGTAAGTTTCTTGAACTCGTGCTTGATGAAAACGAATGGTGACAAGTATGCGTTTGTGTTTGAGTGAAAAAGAATTATTTAGAGTAGTGACAGTTTGTGACCAACGAATGCAAATCGATCATGATATTACAATATACGCTTTCGTCAACATAACGACTTGGTGTAGAAATACTTTCACGTTTTTTGAATAACTGGATTCTCGAGACTTGTTACTTGTACGATGTACCGTTGGTGTGCAAACTATAACGACCATTTTGTATGATAGTATGTTTTAGTTGTGAGGACAACCATATGATGACTCACCACTTTTCGTTAGCAGAGTAGATTGATTTGTGTGTAAGATGTAAGCGCCGTAACTAGAAACATATGCACTCTGTTGTTGGAGTAGCTGATTTATCGCTATGACATGGACATATCCTGACGCCTTGGTTTGTTGTCTTACGAAAGATGACGCGACCTCGGTGTTGTAAATTGTGTTAACTAAACTCGTATGGATACCACAATTGTGCTGGACTTACAAATGGTATTCGTATACTGTACACATACAAACTTTTGTGTAAACAACTCTGGTGTTTCTGTTAATACTAGTTCTATGTTGAACTACTTGATTATTACGATACATGAACAACCGTTCAGACAATAAAGTTCTTGAGGTATCGAAACAGTTTGAAAGCACCACCAATCATTGTACAGGTTTGTAGCATGAGCGAATATTTTCGTGTAACATGAATATATTTCATATGTCTTCGGTAAGAAATGGGTTATGTGGGATAATAATTAGTATCGTAAAACTTGTTGTGTTTGATTGCATACTTTTTTAACATTGTTTGTTGTTGAAAGACGGGCGAGTTTACATTTAAATATAGTAAGCAGAGCAACTCAAGTAATAAATTTTACTCGTTTGAAAATCGACAACGGAAAAAATACCGATGAATGGAGTAACAGTAATAATATGTGTGGTATATTATTTTTCGTGATATGCAACCAATCTTCTAAGCAGAACTTGTCAATAATTTATCATGTCGTAGAAAAGCCTATTGTTATGAATTCAAAACAAATGTACTTCACTTATCACGATGATGGAAATTAAGATCAACGCAGTATTTCGAAGTGGTATGTTCAGCAATCACTAAATGATAAAAATATCAAACTGTGCATACAACTCGGTTAGGTAAACGATCCGGTTACAAGTCGGATGTATTCTTGATGTACAGATGACAGTCTGATGATGTAAAGCTCAACCACGCAAATGTGTTCGTTGTAAAGTATTTGACGCAAACAATATATCGAATGGCGACTTCGGTTTCATTACCAAGCTAGTGAAAATTGTTTTCTGTTGGCCAGGTAGGACACATTTGACAAACATCGTACACATTGTATCTTCGTGATGGTAACGACTTTCAGCGGCTTGGTTTCATGTCGGGAATTATTATTTGAGGGTTCAAGAACAATTTCATTCAATACTACAAATGAACAACAATGCATAACACGTAGCAAATAACAGTGTAGCAAGTACTTTTTTGATATTACGAGTGTTGGGCACTAGACACTTCTAGTTGAATTGGATGCATCTAACAAACATATCACAATATACTTTTGTAATGATCAAAGTCTTAGAGTGTATAACCTCGCGATATTTTACATTTAGCACACACAATGGGGAGTTACTGAAATGATTAAGAATCGATCGCTAGCTTCGAACGGTACTCGATACTCAAAGTGATATTTTCACACTCTGTAAAGTGCATATGTTTCAATTCTCTGTCACAAATTCCGACATGGTGATATGTCGAGACGTAATACTATTTCCGTACACTCAATTACAACAAAACATAACCCGCATTCAAATAAGCCGTAAGCTACAAGTGGATTTAAAACTTGATGCTGTTTTGTGGTTAACTCAAGTCAGTGGTCACGTTTGTGTTGATTTCAGGAATGATCATGACGAGTTGGTCGGGTAAATTAGTGGTAGTAACTATGACCTTACAGAGTTGCTGACATTCCAATATCTTTTACGCTGTAATATTACGGATATAATTGTGATAAATTATTTCTCAGTTATTGTTCAGACATTCAAATCTCGTATACTCAAAATATAGTATGTCCAAGTCAAATCGTATATGCACCGATTTGTAAATACTTTGTCTTCAGAATAGTAACAACCTTTACAATTGAATAAAAAAGACCGAGCATACGAATACAACCAGGATGAATTAATTCAAATTTATGAGTTGCAGTGATATAATCAAGTAAGTGAAAACTAGATTTTTAACAATTGTTAATGTTGTGAATAATTCTTTTGAGTATGGTAAGATGTTAAAATATCTCTTTGACAAATGGAAAGCGGGATCGTGAATAGAGTTGTAATGTTACATTACTTGTTTCAAAGTATGATCTTGAAATGTGGCTGGATCAAAGTTGGTAGTCGTGTTTGTCAATCCTATTTCAATTCACACTATGTCAAAGTCCAAATATTTCATTCTGGATTATTTGGATTTACCTTTAGTACATCCCGCGAATGTGGATTATTTGGATTTACCTTTAGTACATCCCGCGAATGTGGATTATTTGGATTTACCTTTAGTACATCCCGCGAATGGATCCCGATGCGGTACTATAACATTTTTGATAATAATGACTCAAGGATTTTCAATCAACAATACTGGAATTTTTTGGTGATGCTAGAGTTGCCAAATGATTAGTTGCGTGTTTTTGTTAAGTGTTTGATTTCAAGTTAATAAAGACAATAACTGTGTAATGCACATACTTGTGATTCTTGATTCTTGTAGAGTTATAGTTGGTATTGATTCTATAAGTGTGAAAACAGCGACGCGGAATGTGCGAATAATTCGATGTGGCTGAAAGTCGGCGTCAGTAATATTCGGTTACGTTCGATTCAACAAAAACGCGTTAAGGGATTTGTCAAAGGATTAGAGTTGTACCGGTTTAAAACATTCAGATACGAATCGACTTGATTTGTGTAGTGAGTTTCATTTCAAGTTGATAAACTAACACATTGATTGAATATTTTCATGGATCTTATCACGCAACTAGAGTCAGCCACTATTCTGGAGGCGTGAAACATATAGCGATCGCGGGCGAGTGACAAATTGTTGGTTTTCGAATCACCGTCTGCGACGGCTCTGTGACAAACTTATTACTGAAATATTACCTTGTGAGCGGGTATGAGGGATTGCTATATGTCTGAAGCATTATCCGGTGAGTGGTCGTTGGATTTTAAAATTATATCACACCCTTTTGAATAAGCGTTCACTTCACAGAGGATTAGGGTTAGAGCGGAAATAAGTGACAATTTGTCGCTATTCAAGTTACCGCGGTCTGTTATTCGTTACTTGTTAAATCTTACCAGCGAAATCAAGTTCTGTGACAAACTGATTACTAAAATTTCACCGCGTGAGCGAGCCAACACGAGTTTCCAATACGACATGCGAGAGATACCTATACTTGAAAGTACGACGTGCGAGCGCACCCATAAGAACACATGGCACATCACCACCACAGCCCATACCTGTAACGTTATCATGTCGCCGCGTCCATAAGAATAACGATATATCATTGTCGTCCAAAATATTACTTATAATTCCTACCTTTGTAACACCAAACCACGAGAGATGACTATTCTGATGTGTTATCTTGTGAGTGGTCGTAGGATTTTTACAAATATTTCACACCTTTTTAGAGTGTTAGTATGCGAACGCGGTTATTGTTGATATTCGAATCACCGAGATGACGATACTCATTTTCATGATTCACTAGGTTTCGGACCACTAAAACCTCAGATAATCGAATTCCTGGAGCCGGATGAATTTTCAGTGACTGGGAAACAGCTACAGAGTAAAACTTCAGATGTGTGTGGAGATCATGCTATCGCATTCTTGATAAAAAGAGCTCAAGGGTTTTCAACCGAGGAATACTTGGATAATTTTGGTGATGATAAAAAAGTGAATGATACGATTGTACGTGTTTTTGTGAAGAGTTTGATTTCAGAGTAATAAACGAATGTGCAAATGTATATACTTGTGATTCTTGTTGCGCCTGTGAACAGCAGACTATTTTGTAGGCGCGAAACAGCGAAGGTGTGAATAATCCGATCTGAAAGTATTATTCAGGTAGCAATCAATAGCGAGGAAAGAGAACACGATCGGTCATTTGACACGACTAAACTACGACATCATATATCATAATTTACGATCAAACTATTTCACACTGACTGGTCTAGTGTAATAATCGATAGTAGCACACAGCTGGACGGGAAATAATTCAGCGCGCAGGTCATTCGGAATATAGGTCGCACGCACTGCTTAATCCTCTTGCAAGCCACGTTTCCGTTCGCGCGGTTATTGTTGGTGACTATTCAACACCACGCGAGAGATGGTTCAAAGTGCGAATCACGACCGCACCCATAAGAACACATGGCGACTCATCACAGAGCCCGTAAGAATACATGACAGACACATTTATCATCGTTAGCATGTCACCGCACCCATAAGACACAGTGGTACCGTGCGACCGCAGCCTATAGTTATAAGGGTCACCATACCACCACGAGTTTCACGGTACCATACCACCCCCGGTTTCACGACACCATGCCGCCGCAGCCTATACCCGAAAAGGTAACCATGCCACCGCAGCCATAAGACACAATGGCACCATGCCACCCCCCGCCATAAGACATAAGGGTCACCATGCCACCCCCGGTTTCTCGGCACCATGCCGCCGCAGCCTATACCCGAAAAGGTAACCATGCCACCCCCGCCATAAGACACAATAGCCGCATGCCACCCCCGCCATAAGACATAAGGGTCACCATGCCACCCCCGGTTTCTCGGCACCATGCCACCCCGCCCATAAGAGCCCCTGCCACATCACGAGCGATCTACTACACTACTTCCGTATCATAGCCAGTGCCCCAAAGGGACCGAGATATGTATCAAGCAAATCACTGCTCAAAATATTCGGTGTTCTAAATATAAAAGATATGCGGAAACTAGAAATAACCAAGTTTATGTATCAGTACCATTGCCCCCGAAAACTTCAATAAATTCTTCACCTCGGTATCAAATATGCACGACACACGCGCGTCCACGTCGTCCAACTACCATATGGTAGACAAAAAAGATCATCGCTCTATCAAATATGCCGGACACAACTTGTAGAACAATATCTCGCCGGCTATCCGCAGTCATCGAGCATGTCCTGTCCACATTCAAGTCGAAATACAATGAATTTATATTGAATAAATCCTAGCAAGCCCTCACTGAAAAAAATCTGGTAGATTTACTGGGAAATCTCTGTAAATTTTGCAACGAATTACCAGTCGCAGCCAATAACTGTGAGCAGCTTGTAATTTTACATTTTGATATGTAATATTACCTTAATTTAGCTGTAAAGTCAAGGTACCAGAATTTCTCCGCAAAATTACTGGCAGTTACTCGTTCCTGCAGTTTATCAGGTTATTGGCAAAATTGATTAGCTTGAAAATCGCTGCGGCCAATGTTATACGTGGAACTGAATGTTACTGATATAATTTTAGTGGTGCGATTTGACCTGATTCAACCACGTTCGCGAGACTGGGGTCTATCATACGGAAATTGTTGGCCCTAGCAGTATACCAATTTCAGGAAAGTACATACTAGGGTAAAAGACAATCGTAGCTAATGTGGTACACCATAGCCACTATATTATATTATAAGGCTATGGCTATACGGCCGGTCTCGATGGTTACCACGGATAGGACTGATAAGTTAAAATATCAGTTTAGGATGTATAATATTGTTCGGGAAACTAGAAATATCAGCACCGCTTGCTCAGTTGACCATTTGTTAATGGCGGACATGGCGATCTGTCATAGGCTACAGTAGGTTAGGGTTACGCGTTACTGCTTTTCTGAGATTCGTAGTAAACAACCAACGCGCAACTGTGACATCACAAGCAGCGTCTGGTAAGTAAGTACAGTAAGTAGTGAACATCACGTCGAATATATATCAATTTATACGAGATTAGATGGAAAGGAAAGGGACTATATGTAATGACAAATGTTTCTGTATGAAAAAATACGACCTAAAATCAAACATTATAACGTGGCCAGTAAATATTATTGGTTGCATGTCAGTGGATGAATACCACTCATTTTGAAATCGTTCGAGTGTCGAATCGTCGTCTGGCTATTATTGAGATTTGAGCAAAGGGTGGAGCGCCAATATGGAATCGGTGTTTCGCTAAACGTACCGGGATTCCAACCCGGGCGGAGCGAAGCTCGTTGTGCTTGAAGAAAGTGGATCGTTGAAGATTCCTAGGAATGCTGAATGGGATACGCATCGTAAAAGGTAAAGTACTACATAGTATTTGTTACCGTGAATATCTACGACTGTGCACACCACCGGGATGACTTTGATTTCATTCGCCGCATTCTCTGTTCTATTTTTGGATATTAGTCGACTTACACAGTGACCTGTGACACCACATACTCTGCCACAGAGGAGTTGAAACTGTTGGCTTGTTCATGTAATTTTCGGGCCATAGCATAGAGATGTTTCCATCCACTGCTGGATTTGTTTGGCACACATGCCACCTCAAATGAGGAACCTTTTGCTTCAATACATTAGATCAGTGGTTCTCAACCTGGGGGGCGCGAGAATTTGACTAAGTTTGTCTGAATTCTGACTTAACATGTGTTTCACAACCATTTTCAGAAGGCGATTGTTGACGAAGAAACTTATTTCGTATTCAAGAAAGCTCGGCAAATTCAAACTCCAGCAGTCGCACTCAACTTCATTTGAGCAAATTTTTTATGTTCTTTGAAGATTTAGAGCAATTCCCACGTGTAAGTCATTCATTACTTCATAGATTTGGCAGAAGCCTAACGCTCAGTGCGCTGGGTAGCTGTTGGTAATAGCTGGCGAACTGCACTGCTTTAAACAGACTTAGATGCGATATAGGTTGATATGCGGCGGCTATGCCCCGGAATGCGGCCTTAGGCTACCTAAGTAATTGAAATGTGACCGTGATTAGCAAAAAGGTTGCCTATCTCTGTATTAGATGGTGTGCTCTTTTTGACGTGACGATAAGTGCAGGGGGGCGCAAACTTTTTGGCTATCGCCGAGGGTGGCGCATGTCCAAAAAGGTTGAGAACCGCTGCATTAGATAAAGTAAGTCATGAATCTCTGCTATATCATTAAAAGGCGGAGCCGTCATCACACAATGTACCAGTACCGGTACTTCAAAAATTGTTATATTTTTGTTAGCCTATTTGTCTTAGTAGTTATTGTAATGTCATGTCTAGGTTAGGAACTTTGCTTAATATAGCGACTTACGCATGAGTTCTTTTTAGTGGAACTGCAAGATACTAGTCACACAGAAGGAATGAAGGCGAGAAAAAGGAACAATTGGAAGTTTATCCGGCGGTGGAATTAATTCACCTTTTCTTGGGACCACTTGTGCTATATTTGCATTCCTCCTAAAGAAGAATTAGACTTCCAGCAGCAATACTTTTTCATCCTGAATCATGAATGAATATACAGTTGTCCCAATGTCGTTTTAAGAGCTGTATTTTGGCATTGCGTTGCTTTGGGATAGGTATGGATGTACGTGAATTTAGAAGCTGGCATGTAATCTGATTTACAAAGGACAGCATGTAGGGTTGTAGGTACTAGGTGGGCGGTAAAATTACAGTCTCGCTGGTAAATGTACAGGAGAGAATGTAGATTGAATATACCAGAGGTGACTGTAATATTACAGTCTGGCGTGTAAAGCTAGATTACCGGACGGGTGTAAGTTGAATTTACATTGAGTGACGGTAATGTTATATTACTGCCAAATGGCTGGCCACCCTGCTTCCAGACATTTCGCGGTAAATCGAGGTAAATTTTTTTTTGTGTGCTCTAGTTTACCGGATCACGAGCATCAGCTCGATCTCGCCATCCGACACTTGCCACTTTTTTGTCTCCCGTCCTTTTATATTATCTTCTTCTACTTTTCATTCAGTGTGCATGCCTCCTTTTTACATCGCCTAGGCCAGGTGGGAGTCTGATTTCGAAGTCTACTCCAAATCGTTTTGAAACCTTTCTATCTTTCATTGTATCGCAGTCTCGTGGTGAATTAAAATGACGAAATTATTATAGCAATAAGAGGAATTGCATGTGATATGCCGAAGCTCGTATAAATACAAACGAAGTATGAACAAAAACGATTTTTAATGCTAATCTAATTTTTCGACCGTCCTTATTTTTGGGTCCATGTCGATGGCAACCCTGGTTATAACCCTGCCTAAATCAAGGTTACTCAACTATTTATAGTAAAGATCCATATGCAAAAGTTTGAATTCCTCTTATATCCGTTAGGAATATCACCGATCCTTTTCGGTTGGCCATACCTGCGGTGGTGGCTAAAATACGGTTAACTCTCCCGCTTGTCTGCCGCGTCCGCACAATCTACTCATGAATAATGCGTATCCAGACCTTTTGATGTTGATTAACCTTATGCTTGGGTGGTGACTAAAATTTATAGGTCAACCCACCAGCATGTCTACCATAGATACGAATAATTTACGTATGGTCGCTAAAACAAGGTCAACCAATTGAGTATCCCTGATCTAATGAATTAAATTGGTATCGTTTAAAATAGTGGTTCCCAACCTTTTTCGACTGATCGCCGCCTTATCAATCTCGACACAAATTTTCGCCCCCTCCACATATTTACGGATCCGAAAGAGAGGACTTATAATCGGGATATTCATTCACCTAACTCTGATCGCTGATAAATTAACTAAAAAAATGCCATTTTTCGAGGTGGTAGGTGCTCGGGGAACCGGTTTCCGCGCCTTCTTTCCGTTGAGTTGACCTTGTTTCGCGTTACATGCAGAATATGCCATCTTCACGTGCATTTTTTGACCGTGTTAATTAAATATACATTATATAAAGCAACCCATATTATATAACGTTCATGCGAGGTTGCGGTAAACAGTATCATCATTTACGATGCGATGAAGAAATATTCTGAAGATTTAATTTTGTAGCTCTCAAATATAAAAATATTTTGTTCATCATTTTAACCAAAAAGCTTCAAAGCGTCTCTAATGTACAAAGGACTCTCACTCTTAAAAGTCGTACAATGCCTCTTTCTTCGATTTCGACATGCTGTTCGCTGCAGGACAGAATATACCTAGAGTGCGAAAATTTTGTGGAAAATAACCCGAGCTAGCGTGACGCGAGTATTTTAACGGGGAATTTCCGATCTAAACGTAAGCGCAATTAATTTTACATGAATTATAAAAAAAATTGCATACATGGAAACATGATGCAAACATTGTCGCCATATATTTCTCGCGTAGTGCGACGAAAACTTTCGAGATTTGACAGGTTTTGTCGAATGTTAGTTTGCAATCAGAACTCGGGGATTTATATAACTGTTCTTCTACTATAGAATCATATGTCCCTACTGCGAGGCCATTATACTTCAGCGCCCCCGATATCGCCCCCTGAGCGTTTCCACCCCCTTCAAAATCCAAATCGCCCCTTGCGGGGGCGTTGGCGACCAGGTTAAGAAAGGCTGGTTTAGGACAGGGATCGGAAACCCTTTGTGACAAAGGAGTCATAATTTACCCTATATTTGCTATTGTCGATGCCATTTCACTGTGACGTCACAATTAAAGATTCGTGACGCCATGGCTGATAAAAACTATAAAAAACGTGTTTCAAACCTGTTTGTTTCAACTATATTTTTGTTTTAAATGCAACCCTAATTACAGTGATTTGTATATCATCGTCCTCCGTTTCGTCTTTTTTAGAGAAAACAGTATCGATCAATCTCTTGTTCAGTTCTTACATAATGCGGCCTTTGATATTTTTTTGAGACGATGCCCTTAACTATTTTTTCCGAGGTTGTATAATAATGGCGTAATTGTGTGAATCCTTTCGTCAAAACATGTATAGTACGACCCTACGGACGATTTGCATTCGATATAGAAAACGTAATATGGAATATGAAATGGTTGGTTATAGGCCTACCTCGAAATCGTCGTCGGGTCAACAGTTAGCACGTGATATAGATCATTGCTAAAGGAATGGGTGTTCTGATGATGATGGCCGCCGACCGTATACAAATGCTGCATCGGTAAAGATATTTTTGTCCGTTCATGGCAGGATTCGGAAGCCTTTTTCGTGAAAGGAGCAATATTTAGCCTACTCTATATTTTCAATTGGCAATGCTAATCTGCTGTGTCGTCGCAATTAGAGATTCGTGACGTCGTGACTAGAAACAAAACAAAAAACAATAAAAAAAACATGTTTTACACAGGGCCATGTTTTAAACATGTCTGTTTTGAATTTATTTTTGTTTTCAATGCAACCCTATAGCCCGGTATGCAACCGGATGGTTTCCGTTCAAGTTTCTCTTCAAGCACTGCGTAACTAATGAATGCTAAAACTACGAGCCTATGTGCGCATAAGTAGGCTATACTAAAAGACATGGCGGGTAGCTAACGACCAGACTTGGACCACTAGATTATTCTAGTTTTTAATGAGACTAATTAGAGCGAACTCCAAGTAATCGAATTCTAGTCTATTTTCTATGCTCCAATTCTAATTTTAATCTAATTTGTGAAATTTTTTCATGCTCCCGTTTTAATTCTAATCTAATTTCTGGAATTCCTGCAAATGCTACAGGGTAATTGTATAGTGCGAAAGGTTCCAAGCTTGCTGTACGTGTGTACACTGTACAGACGTTCGCTATTCTCGTGCTGATAAGAATGGAATACGATTTGCTATGAATTACTTGATTTGAAAAAAAAATGCAGCTAAAATTATAACAGTGTTGGGATGACTCGATTCATGACTTGACTCGAGTCAGACTCGAGTCACTTTGCAAAAATGACTTGACTTGACTCGGCGATTATCACCCGATCTTATGTATGTTCGGGTTGTTCGCGATTCGCTTGTGTCACTTGTGAGAGCGACCTTCACTGATTGTACGTTCCACTGATCTTCCATTGTTACGTACATCACAAATATATTGACCGCAAACGAAACGATCATAGCTCACGATGTCGTAGTAGTAGTAGTAGATTATTTTAATAGCAACGTATCTTTGTTTCATAGAAGGCTCAGAGCTTACATTGTGCAGTGCTCACCTTTACCAACACTCTTGTATGATTTAAATCCAACGAATATAGTTTATGCGTTTCTATTCTTGCGGATGTGTAGATGGTTAGTGTATTGTACCATATCAATTTGTTCAACTTCTCGAGGCTTCGTATTCGATCCTCAATATTGACTGATAATAACAGACTGTAGCATGTAGCTATGCAGTTACCGTAATTTTCCGAATATAGTGCGCCCTCATGTATAATACGCACCCTTAAAATGACGTGTATATTCTGGGGGAAAGCCTGTATCCATGTATAGTACGCACCCTGCATTCCCAGTACATGAGTACATGAATGGTTGCGGTTTAGTATTCGATGTTGTTCTGTTTTGCGATGTCACTGTCGAACAATCATGACATGATGATCGCTAATCACAATACAATTAACAGCATTGTCTCTAAACAAGAGTAGATAGTAGCCAAAGCCTGCGAGGTCGGCGACGCGATAGCTCAGGCTAGCGACACACGACATCTTGCGCACGAGGCCTATTACAATTACAGATGCGATTGCTCAGTCCAACGGTTACGTCGGGCGCACCAGTCCTGTTGGAGATGCGACTGATTACACAAGCGATTATATCTTGCGCACATGGCCTCTTGTGTATGCGATTGTTAAGGCCTGTCGTTGACGCGATGAATCAACAAGGATTGCCGCGCACGCTTGTCGCTTGTAGCAATCAGCGACCTAATTTCGCTGGCGTACAAACGGCAAGTCAACTCAGCAAGAGATCGTGCTTTGCAGACGACACTCGTTAATTAGAAACACTCTTTTCGTTGGCAACAGGCTTCTCTATTTGGCAGCGCGTTACACTCTATAATACGAATTACAATGCCCGATGGCAAGAGGTGATGCGCGATTTAAACAAGCATGAAGGAAGGTGTGATTTCAAGTTTTTGACTGAGCGATTTTTTTTTCAAGGCTTGCTGCACCCATGTATAATACGCACCCCCCTATTTTAGGGCAAAAAATCGGTAAAATTTTGCGCATTATACATGGAAAATTACGGTACTCGCGTATTTTATTATCTCTACGTGTGCGTGAGCTATATCAGTGGTTCTCAACCTTTTTCACCTCGCGTACCGGTAAAATTTAAAAAAAAATCTCTGTCGGACCGGTGAACTTTCAAAATTGAAATGAAGCCAAAATAGTATGCAACCGTTTTTTGCATTATATGGTGCTAGAGAGTGACATTTAGAGGGTTTTGATCGTATTTAATTATATTCATGATTGCATCTATGTGCTTTTATGGTAGTGAGTCTGCCAAGTCGAGGTAAAATTGCCCTGTTCAGATAAACGTGCTTCCGCCGAGAGTCATTTACAGTCTTTCGCGCCGAAGGCCGTGGATTTAACCGACCACGCCAACTCTAGTAATATTCTTCTCTTTGACAATATCGAGAGAAGAAACGTGTCGGAGTCAAACCAAGCACCTTGTCAAGCTACCTTGCTCATTGTCCACTGCCACCAGACGCAGGCTACTCTGACAACTACGAATGCAATGCTTGCCGCAAGAAAACACATTACAGCAGCTATACCGGCCATCTGCAAATCCGGGCCGAAAAAACACTTCGTCAGCCCACCCCCGAAAACATTGGTATTGGGACCCCCACAGGCCGATAAGCCAAACTTCCGGAGGCTTCGCCCCCAGACCCTACAGTTGGGTGGATGTTTTCACCTGTACTTGTGAGCACATCGATTCTACTCAGCGCAAGCAGAGAGTTCACGTAGCTTAATCGCGCCAATAGCGAAAATTTTCGATCATTCATGACTGAAGCGGTTTTCGCGCGGCCGAATTGTTGGCCCAATTGTTGGCTCATGTTAAACTAAACTTCATTATGTGTTGGCACGTCATGGCACGGTAATGGCTGACGCCGAAATGCATATAAATCATGCGTATTTCTCGGAGAAGAGCACCTAATCAGCAAGACATTTAGGGACACTAAATCGTGCAAAGCGCGAAAGGAAATTGAAAAATGTTGGAAAAAGTTTCAAATTTGATGTTTCATTTATTTTATCAATGGACAAGCCTTCGACATTGCATCTTGAAATTAAAGTATAAAATTGTAATATACTTGGCGGACCGGCAGGAATGTCGTTGCGGACCGGCGGCTGAGCTATATACAACACCTTTTCGCACGTATATTTAAGTTTATATTCGTTATTTGATTCAGGATAAATGGCCGATAAATCTGTCATTCACCCAGTTAGCCAACTGTAATGACTTTGCATCATCACTCATACTTCGAAAATTCAATTTGACTTGAATCGTGACTTGACTCGTGACTTGACATGACTTGACTCGACTTGACTCGAGTCACCTCCAAAAAACGAGTGACTTGACTTGACTCGAGTCACCTTTGAAAATCGATTGACTTGACTTGACCCGAGTCAAAATGTGCAATGACTCGAGATGACTCGTGACTCGAAGGCAGTGACTTGATCCCAACACTGAATTATAATTCTAGTCTAATTTCAAAAATTACTGTATAGCTCTAATTCTAATTATAATCTAATTTGGAAAAAGCTGTGTAGCTCTAATTCTATTTCTAATCTAATTTGGAAACAACTGTGTAACTCTAATTCCAATCTAATTTGGAGAAGCTGAAAATTTTCTAGTTGTCAAAGTCTGGATGACGTTCTGAAAACCGACATATATATTAACAAAATTCAAAATCAGAACATTTATTCTATTAGAGCAGAAATATCCCCGTATATTGAACACATCAGACTTTATCTCTGAAATTCGTCAAATCTCGAATGTATGATCACGCGAAGAATCAGACGCTGTAGAAGTCTTCGGTTTCCGCCAAAACCTCATCTCTCAATTCCTCTAACTTGGGCTTTGAGTCTGCGGAAAAAAGTCACATGTGGCAGCCAAGCGATTCAATATACAAACCATGTTCAATGGACGTATGAGCAAGATGTACCAGATAATAGAATAGGTTAGACCAGAGATGAAAAGCAGACGGCCCAACACTCTTTTACTGCGAATAAAGGTGTTGCTGGACCAGTGGCTCTCATACTGGGGGCTTGAAAGCATCTGAAGGGGCGCGGAGCTGCTGTCAACTGAAAAAATATTTCGCGCTCCGTCCGATTTACCCCCAATTAATGGTTATTGCTGTGTGTATAGTCCCAATTTCGTATTGGAGAATTCTCTCATCAACAGTCATAACTAGGGCAAGTTTTTGTTGCAGTCAAATCATGGACAAGTTGCACTTATTAGTCACAAAAGTTAAAGAAAAAAGTTGCATTTAATTTTCACAAAAGTTGCACTAAAAAGCTGCATTTATGGACAAGTTCATTTAAATGATTACCGTATGAGGTATACTCGAATCGTTCCGTATCCAAGGCACTGTAGGAAAACTCAATGTTGGCGACTTCAACAAAATCAATAGCCTGAAAAAGTGACGCAGTGAAAATATAATTACCGACGCTCTGGCGTGGATGTACGTGAAATCAGAAAGGACCTCAAATTGAAACGACAGTGACATAGTGCCAAATATTTCCAGTAAAAAGTTAGTTGCTTAAGATATCGAAAAAACTTGCAAAAAGTAGCATGTAAAATCGAAAAAGTTACAAAAACTTGCAATACAAGATTCCTCCAAACAGTTTGAAACACCATACTCAATAACTTCTGGATATTTTAGTTGTAAAAAAAAGTTGCAAAAGTTGCAGAAACTTGCCCTAGTCATAACCTTCCATGCCATCAAACTATCGGTTGGGATTGCTAGCATTCTGGTCGCATTTTGTGATGTTTGAGAACCACTGTTATAGAAGATAGCCCCAACGAACGTAATATATAGTGTGCATATAGCCTTGGTAAATGAAGCATAATAAGATTTGAAATTTATATTCTGGAATCATCCGACTAGTCCGGTATATAGTGCAGGACAGATAGACAAATTCCCTAGTGCGACTCCGATCCTGTTTTTTTAAAAGGGGAATCCGGCTCCGATGCAACTGCAGCCGAGACAAAAGTATGAATCCGTCTCCACCCAAAAAGTAAAAAATTCCGACCAATATCTGTGGTATTGTGATGTGCGTCATGTGAACCATTGCACAAAGCAGTGCCTGGCGTCGGTCTTTGGTCCTGTTCGAGAGAAGCTTGGGAGCTGTGGGGAGTGTGGGCGTGCTGTGTCAGCTGTTATTGTTGTCGTTGTTTTTTACTTTTGATTAAATACATCTTCAATTACAATATCCATCAAGGATACAGTAAATCAGCAATGAAGTAACGCTCCAGTGGCTATTTCGGGAGCTGAGCCGGAAAGCTGACCTTTTTTTTGTCAACAAACCAGAGGTGGTCAAATTATTCACCGTCGCTACTCAAGTAGAAGTAGAAGTAACGCCGGAATTTATACTCAAGTAGGAGTAGGAGTGGCAGTTCACAAGTCAGTAAGTAGATATTTTACGCCCATGTTTGCCTAAAAAACTGAAAACTGTCAATTAGAAGTAGAAGTAGTCTAAAATCATAACTACTTAATAGGTAGTGCGAGTAGGCAAAATCTACTTCAAGTACTTCAAAAAGTAAAAGTACTTCGTTACTGTCCACCTCTGCAACCAACCGATAATGTGAAAGAAAAATGGCATTTCGGTAGTTGAGCCGGAAAGTTGACTTTTTGTAGTCGAACAACCGAAAACTTACTATTTTTTTAGGATTTCCATCCAGTATTCAGAGTCTGAAAATTTTCAAAAAAACGTCCTCTTATCAGATTTCCAAAATATGGTAACGTTACTGTCATGTGTCCAGCAATATCGACCTACCGGACTTGAGGATTCTAACGAAATATTAATTCCCTGAATAAGATCATAGTAACAAACTTTTCGGACACTCACTCGCGTCTTTACCCGACCACCATCTCGATCTCGCTCTCTTCACTCTCGTCTTTGGTTGGGGAGGGGATGTTCTCGTAAGATGCGATCCTCGCCTTCTGCTCCTCCAAGACAAAGTGATCCCACCTTGGTTTTCCAGCATAATTAGAACAACCAATAGCCAAATTTGCAGAAAATATTTACCATCCATCTGAGAGTATATATACACTAGGGTTGTTCAAAAATAGCATTTTTTTTTCAAATAATACTGGCTACTTGATAAAATTGTTAGATTGCCTAATAAAACGCTGCACAGCAATTTTCACTCAATTCCAATCCAACCTATAATGGTCATTGGTCATGCTATAAGAGAATAAAGTTTTGAATTTATTTGATAAAAATAAATATAAATTTTGTTCAAATTTTATTGGCTACCTCATGAAATTGTTAGATCGTCTGAAAAAACGATGCACAACAAATTTGTCTCAATTCCAGCCAATAGAAACGCAGTTATTATTGTTCAAAACTTGAGATTTCATATCATAGTATTTACGGTGGGTAGACAAATAATAAATAATTGAAGAATTTGCCACCGTAAATACTATATTTTGCAAATTCAAAATTTTGTATTGCAATAACTTTGCTCGAATGTATAATTGGAATTGGTGCGAACAATTATACCAATGTTAATTTTTTACCATGTCATTTCAATAAAATCAACTGTATGCTTTTTGTAGATAGTCTGAAATAACGGAATGCTTTATTACTCCGCGGCATATGATACTGGTAGCAGTCTGGCACTTGGCAGGCATGTGAGGCAGGGTCGGGCAACTAGAAAATTTCTATCTTTATGAAGTTCTATTAAAATTAAAATTAGAGAACACAGTTTTTTCAAATTAGAATAAAAACAATTTGAGCATAAAGACATTTCACAAATTAGACTAGAATTAAAATAAGAAGGCATATTGGTGGGGGTGCATTTTTTTTAATCAAGATATATGCATGAGCTATGAATTTAGTAGGGCCGTATGCAATCTTCACGGACGCAGAAGGAAAAATTCCCAACATAATACCACATTGCAACTTGATTGCACATCATCATTGTATTATATCTCGAGGTATGCCACCTAACAAACGAAATAGATGTGGATGTCGTATGCTCATCAGCTGGATATCTCCCGGACTATCAAATCACGTCGCGTTTAGCTCTTCTCGATCTCATTCAATTCACCCGACTACACCATTTGCTGAGCAGCTTACTGACCACGCCCAAATATACAAGCTATAGGCCCTTGATCGGTAAATTATAATCCTACAAAATCTCATAGTAAAGGCGCAAGCTTTGTCGCAAACGTCAACCTGGATTCGATAACAGTCTAAGCTCAGACGTGCAACTGAGCTCTATTCAGCCCACGAGGAAAAAGTTGGTTTCGAATGGTATAATCGAATGTTCCCTACCTTGGAAATCGTTTGCCGGAGCATATGCTTCCTGTTTTCAGTGGCCTTGTAGCTATATGTTGGCACTTGTTCAAGTAACCACCGCTATATTCGTATTAGCAAGGCGCAACGGAACGCATAGTGCACTCTATTAGGTGACTCAACGCGCGCGTGCTGTGTTGAATACCGGAACGTCTTTTTTCTGCTTTTTGCTTATCGTCAGGAGAGCTTCTTGGAGGTACAGAACTTCAATATACAATTGAATAGTATATTGATATTGAAAGGAACCCGAATATTTTCGGCTGACACTCGTCAGGGGTAATCGTCAGCAACTAGTAGAGAATTGGAAAGAACATTGTAGCCTATATCAACAATCGTATCACAAAATATGACGTCACCAGCATCAAATCTCAAATGAGAGAGCGTTCAATGTACTATTTTCAGGTGGTACACGAACTCGTTTTGTTGACAGAGTTTTGGCTGGTGTATTTTGATAAAAGTCGACTCCAAGGCACTCAAATGGAAGTCTGAACGGCCCCTCCCATCGACGCGAAATCTGTCGTCTCGATAATTATTCGCACAAATCGGATTATCTAACAGATGTTTGCCGATGGCAGAATTAATGGCCTTCGATCGATGCGTTCCTGCAGACGTTTTGACGTTCTTCCCACGTAGCCACAATCACATTTGTTGAAGTGCAGTGTTGAAGGGAGCAGTTGTGTTGTCGTAAAAATCACATTGGTTTTGACTGTGTCGTAACACTTACTTAGCGCAGGAATCCATTGTTTTTCAAACCGGGTGGAAATCGGGCCAATCCAAGGTAGATGGATATAAACATCCTTTATTGTTCGTCGATGGGCTCTGTTGATTTTTCTGCGTTGAATTGCGTTAAATTCCTCTCTATGCTGAGGCTGATGACGTGTTCAGGGTAACTATTATCAAGCAAGATTTTTCGGATGTTGTCAAGTTCTAAGCTCAGTTTGTTACCCGAACATCAACGGTCTATGCACGAGGTTGCCTATGAGTCAGGAGTAGGAATGGGCAAAAGAATCACTCGTTCGAAATCGCATCGTTTTCACGCCCCGTGATTGGAATGAAGAATATCGACTCAAATCAACTGAAACAGCCACATTTTCTGCAAAGTGGTCTTCATTGACAACAACATTTATAAACACCACCGGACTTCAACGAATAGACCTTCACCTAAATGGCGGGCATAGCATGTAAAAAAGTAATCACTGATGATTTAATTGTTCAAAGCAACGCCTCAGTATCTACTAGTAGGCCATGGGTTACTAATAACCATACGTCATCCTTTAAGAGGATTTGTCCTCCTGAAATCGAAAATGTCTTTCGACGACGCCCAAATGTCCTCCTTTTTGGCATTTCGTCCTCCTTTATAGGTAGGAGAGTCGGGTGATGTGGAACAACTTAACAATACTGATCCAATGGTGGAGCGAAGACCGCGCCTGCGCAGTACGCTGCCTTCTAAAAAATAAAAAGAACGTTTGCCCTGACGGAGGTGGTAAATTTCAAGAAAATGCGATCATAATGTCGAAAAATTATATTATCAGCTGAACGAAAATGCTGGGAGGATTTCTGTGATTCGGTAAGTCAGAAAACAAGCTCATCTAGGAGTTGGAAAGCATTTGCAGCCATGTCCAGTTCCACGTCACACAATGCAAAACTCCGTTACAATACAAAATTCCAGGCTAATTTTGAGGGTTCCAGGCCCATGATCAGAATAAAAGTTTTATTTTTGTAATGAATGACGCGGTAGCTTTCGATTGATACCAATTTTATCAAATTTCGCGTCGTCGAAGCCGGTGAAACATGGCCGTAAAATTGCCTTAGGCCAAATGAAAAGTGTGACGTAAACCAATCGCAGTGATCCGTGAGAGTTGCCTGTTTCCACGCCATTTGGGGACACGATGGTACAACCCTGAAGGCATAAAAACTGACAACCGTGATGTAGAAGCGGAATAAATCACTTGAGTATGTAGTACAAGCATATAGGTAAGATTTACTTGAATACTTCGAAACAGTAGAAGCTCTTCTTTACTGACCTCAGACAATGACCACAGCCTTCGGAAGTAAGATTTTTCGGAAGACACGATATCTTATCTAAAGCATTGCTGCTCATGTGCAAAAGTTTTAATTCTTCTTATATCCGTTAGGTGCCCACCAATCTATTTTGCTTGGCCATACCTGTGGTGATGTTAATGGTGACGATGTTAACTCTTCCGCCTATCTTCCAATTCCGGGTCATTTCCTCGTGGGTAATGGGTATCTCCGACCTTTTGACGTTGATTTACCTTGTGTTTGTGGTGGTGTCTCATAATACTGGTCAACTCACCCGCCCGTTTACCAGATCCGAATAGTTCACGTATAGACACTAAAGCAGATAAACTCTGGGGTCCGGATCCAACACTTCCAAGATCAGCCAATTGAACATCCCTGATCTAAAGAATTATATCTGTATTGATGGAAACATAATTGAGGGCAGAAAATCAACTCTATATTACAGCTAGGGTTGCATTTAAAACAAATGGTGTTTTAAAACGCTTTGTTTAAAACAGTGGTTATTAACCTTTTTTTCTCCAACGCCCCCTTTCAAAAATTGCCGGGGTCCGGCGCCCCGATATTTCAAGTATTGTACTAAAAGAGCAATGGGTAATTGGTCGAAACCCGGTTTCGCGTTGTGACTTCACTATTTGACCACTCGACTAATCACCGGTATAATTGTAAATAACCCGAGCTATCAGTATAAGTAACAGTTTATTAATATTGTCATCACCACAAAACTGCGATACAATGCAAATATAGGAAGGTGTCGAAACGACTTGGAGTAGGTAGCGTAGCGGGAGTGTTATAACTGGGAATTGGCAATCCAAAAGTATACGTCAAATTCATTTACATGAATTGAAATGAACCTCTGTAATCGTAGAAACATGGCCGACGGATATTTCGCGATGAGCACAACGAGAAACGTTGTGATTTGTCAGATTTTGCCGAATATTAGTTTCCAATGAGAACTCATGGACATATAGAACTCTTGCTCAACTATATAATCATATATCGTTACTACACCATCTACTGCTTGGCCATTTATCTTCAGCGTCCCCATACCGCCCCCTGAGCCCCCCCCCCATTTGGCCCCCTTCAAAATCCAAATCGCCCCCTGGGGAGCACTTGGGACAAGGTTAAGAACCACTGGTTTAAAACATGTTTTAGACAGTATTTTAAAATAATGCCATTTTAAAAAGAACGAAATTGTTTTTTTTTTTCTTGAAAAGTTGTATAATTATGCCGTATGTATAAGTATACAATTAATATGAGCTCACGCGGACGATTTGCTCCTGACAGAGTCGACGTCGGTTCTAGCATTTACAGCGCGTAGTAAACAATTTCAACTAGTAGATATAGATCATTGGTACGGAATGGACGTTCTGTTGATGATGAACCGTTGACCGTAAATATGTTGCATGACGATATAGATATTGTTGGTCCGTTTAGAACATGGTTCGTAAGCCTTTTCTGACAAATTAGCTATAAGTCACCCTGTATTTTCAATTGTCGATGTCATTTCATTGTGACGTAACAATTAAAGATTCATGCAGTTGTGACTGATAAAAAACAACAAAAAACGTGTTTCAAATAAAGGCCATGTTTTAAACATGTTTGTTTTAAAGTTTTTGTTTTAAATGCAACCCTAATTACAGCGCTCGGTATATCATCGTCCTGCATTTCCTATTTTTTCGAGAAAACAGTATCGATCAGCATTCATGATGAGTTACACATTGGCGGAAATGACGTGAATCGAAAGTTTCATGAAGCTTTGTCAAATAGAAGGTACGAATACATGATGGTATGAGAAGCCTGTTCATCTGGTAGAATACGAATCATATGGACGCTTGTGCGTGTATGCGATTAAAATCGGTTGATGAGCGAGATGCGGAACGAAAATCAAAAGAAATCGATAGACAGCTGCAGAAGCTTGCTGCAAAGGCAAGGAAAACAGTTCGTATTCTTCTGGTAGGTTCTAAGAAATATCCAAGAGACAGAATAATGAATGCATTCGATTCGTGGCGGATCTGCGATAGTCTCACAGAAAACGAAAGAAAATATTTCACAAGAGATGTAATTGATAAGACAGTGTACGCAGTTACACAAATTGTGACAGCCATGGAGTGCAATGGTGAACAGTATCAAGAAAACGAAAGGGCTGTGGACGCCAAAGACTTGAAATCGATACACTACGGATCAACCGACTGCACGGCTGAAGAGATTGTTATCATTTTGGAGCGTCTTTGGAATGATGCTGGTTTGCAAAGATTTGTCGAAGCCTCACGATTTCGCTACCGCCTCGGGTCAGTCTATTATTACCTTGCGAATATTGACCGTATTACTCAGCCTGACTTTATACCTACAGATAAAGATTTGCTGTGGACAAAGACGCGTCCGTTTGGAATTGATGAAACAGATTTTGAACTGGACGTAATTAAATGCAATCTCATCAACGTGGGTAGTTTGCAGGGTTTCTGGAGGCAGCATATGCATTATTTGTCGGACGCCTGCGCGATTATGTTCACAGTGTCTTTACTGGGATACGATCAAATACACGACGGATGCGAAGATTACACTCGTATGATGCAAGACCTAGACGAATTTCGCAGTCTTTGCTCTTTTTTCGCCGAAACTCCAATACTTTTGATTTTCACTGATAACTGTTTATTTGGGGAACAAGTATTGATTTCTCCGCTCACTGATTGGTTTTCCGATTATGAAGGTGGCCACGACTACTTCTATGCTAGAGAATATATCCTGAATCGATTTAAAGCCTTGCATCATGGTGAGAGCAAGATATACACCCATTTTACTAACCACCCCGATCTATTACTTTTTGGGTTCGTCCAAGACAGTGTCTTTGATATCACTGGTCTACGCGAAATTTCAGGTTGGCATTTTGACAACTGATTTTGGCTAATTTTGGGGCGCTGAATCCGAAAATGACCTCAGATTTTCTCCATCACATCACGTTTTTGAGATATGAAATACCCCTAATTTTAAAAAAAATCAATTTTGACCCCCTCTATTGTCAGACCAAGGAATTCTGATGCAATAAACACTGTTTTACCTGCAATAATCTAGCTTTAATTAGCAAACAAGCATTCTATATTAGATTCACACAAATAATGCTTCCTCTTTAATAAAATTTTATGCCCTGGAATAAAAAATAGGCATGCAAAAGAGCAGCCATAATAAAATCAAAAGCTACATTATGCTGACGAACACGTCGATAGGAAAGTAAGAAGGTATTATCTCAATTATAGCCTAGAGTTCACACAATATGCACATTGCACAAGCACAAGCACATACATTCCAATGGAGTGCAGAAATTAGACAGGGACTTGGGCAGAGCGTGTGCAGAAACAGTCAAAAAAGAGCTTTCGTAAAATATGAACTCTTCACCTATAAGCTGTAAAATGCTCTTTTGAGGGACTTTGTTTTACGAGCAGCATCTGGAATTTCTCTTTTCCAATTCAAGCAATAGTCGGCTATCATATGAAAATCCAGGTACGGGTGGCGACTGTGTCCTTGTCCTTGCTCGTACCGGATTTTCACTGATGTGAGAAATGAATGAATCTATAAATCCCACTGACCTTGATAACGTTGCCTCCATAAGTTTAATATCTTGGCGTTCACACTCTTCTTCACTAACTTTCCCAAGGTGTTCTGGAAACTCATTCGTATGGTCCTTCAGATTGTTAACTTAAATGCTATCCTGCATCTCAAATCTTCAAAACTAAGCAGTAGCTCCCTTAAATATATTTATAATTTTCTGCTTTTCCATTTCCTAAAAACCAGCACCGAAAGCATTCCAAGCTCTAGCCTCGAATGGCAACATTGATTATATACAATATTTCAATCCTTTAACGATTGCCTAATTTGTGGTCCATTGAAAATCCCATTTCTTTTTTTCTCTTCACTGAAACCGAAAAATGCATAACATACATCCTTAAAACACTCCCCTTCACGATCCAAATCATTTACATATTGCTTCATGAGACCAAGTTTGATGTGAAGAGGAGGCAAGAGGATCTTTTTGATATGAACAAACTGTTCACGTATAATTTTTTTATCTCCAGGCGTCAAGGTGAGTCTTGGAGGCCTCTCGCATTTGTTCCAGTGCTGATCCTTAGCCCTGCTGTCCCAGTAGCATAGGAAACATTGGTGTTCGGTATAGCTACTAAGTTGCCCATGCAAAAAGTTCACCATTTTCAAATGTAGATAGATGAGTCAGCCATGGTCATGGTACTTCAACTTTTCGATAACGGTTTTGATGATCTGATACTATTTTTTCATTGTTCATTGCGATAAAAAGTCACGCTTGTACCAGCTTTTGGAGTTGCTCTTTTCCATGCCTATTTTTTTATTCCAAGGCATGAAATTTTAATAAAGACATCGCAAATTTGCTTGAATATAATATAGAATGCTTGTTTGCTAATTAAAGCTGGATTATTGCAGATAAAACAGTGTTTATTGCATCAGAATCCCTTGTTTAAAGAACAGAGGGTGTAAAAAATTGATATTTTTTAAAGAAAAATTAGGGATATTTCATATTTCAAGAACCTGATGTGATAGAAAAAATCTAATGCCATTTTCGGATTCAGCGCCCAAAAATTAGCCAAAATCAGTTGTAAAAATCCAAACCTGAAAAAAAGTTGAAATTTGTAGACCAGTGTATTTTATTGCAGCGCAATTTACAGGCCCTCCCTCCCATTGACAAACGACATGAGCGTAGTTAGGCCTACCATAGATTTACGCCTCGAAATATGTTTCCATACGTTTGGAAGTCTGTCCACAGTCCGGTACTTAATCGGGTATGGTTTGTATGTATAAGGGGTTTTATGGTGCCCGACTACTAAGGTCTTGTGCACCAGGTCCGAGGGAGCTAATAGTTAAATCAAATACGTCTACACAATACAACAAATTCTATGACCGGATTAACCATACGCGGATCAGTCAACAGACAGTCGAAGTTAAAGCTTACACTGCTTCGGGTATGGTTTCTGCTGACGCCTTTGCGTTCGTATTGTGTATTTGCGCTTGTATACCGACTTTTCAGCAGGTCTGATACAAGTTTGTGAAGCTTGTTGTACCAAATCTCCCGCTTCGCCCTTCGCGCAGTCCATTTATCAGCGAGATTAGATAGTTTTGATACTGTCTTCCACCGCGCAAGACTGTAAACCGCGATTGGTCATACCGCAACATACGAAGCATGTAGTAAAAGGACATACGTTAGTGAAAATGTATCTAAGTCGCATCATTCCACATCATCGTCACAATGCGCAATGAAATAGGTATGTTGAAATGATTCCAGATTATCTCTAATTATGATATAGAGCTGGCAATAAAGCTGGCAATATATCTTCTTTGTGGTCACTTAAATGGTACATATTTCAATTTTGATATCATTCAAACTGTTTTGACGCTGTGAAAATGATGCCCGAGAATACTAGATGACATCGAGTTTCGATTTTCATTATTTCTATTTTTTGGTGATTCTCTTTTATATTCAAGTCATTCCCCTTATTTAAGGCAGCAATAGGATGTCGCGAGTCGCTTACCGTCGTACGATTGTTCCGAAGTCACTATTTTTGTGTCGATATTGATATGTTGCTTTATCGTTCCTTTTCCGTTCTATACGACCAGCAGGAATGATACTTTCGAATAAAATTATTTCACGAGTCGAGTCTTTACTTTCGAGCGATTTATAGTTTGAAGAGACCGTTGGAAGGTCCAGAATTTCAATTTACAATTCAATGAATATGTTGCTATTGAAATAAACCCGAATATTTTAAGATGACACTCGTCAGGGGTGATCGTCAGCAACTAGTAGAGAATTCAAATAAATGTTGTGTAAATGTGAAATTACGTTCCATGATATGTCGCCAGAATGATGTAGACCCCAAGGCATAGTGAAACGTTTGTATATACAGTCATACACCCCTTTTCCACCCATCTATTTACAATGTAGGCTACCGTGACTCACAGTTCATTGCGCAATATCAAGTCACTCTTCCTCATTGAAATGCGGTCAGATTCAAATCAAGCAGTGAAGGTAGGCTATATGAGCTGCTTTAGTTATATGGGGTGACGGAAGGAGGAAGCTGTCAACCAAATGACCATAACTAACTGTCAGTCGGGATATATGAGTTGCACGCTAGCATGATATAAGTTTTTGAAATTTTCCGCTTCGCCATTCGCGGATTTGTGCAAGCATGACTCTCAAAAAACGGAATGAAATCGTTCCATTGAGTTTGGTGGTGATCTGCTCTCTATCGTCGGGTAGGTCTGCGGTGTGATCACGCGATTAACTGCATCACACAATGATATGATTCTCATTAACAGCCCGACTATGTGTAAAACGCTTCGTAGGAGGAAAATGGACCACGATGGGAGACTGTGGCGTAAGTAGTACATCGTAATAGGTCTTGGCAAGATCCAGCACCAGGGCGATTCGATTCTGAATCGAGTATTAAGCCTCGGGTTAAGTCCGTGGTTCTCAACGTGTGCGATACCGCCCTCCAGTGGGTGACTTGAGAAACAAGAAGGCGAAAATACCAGAGGGCGACAGGGGGCGAAAATGTTGGAACGCCCAGTGAGATATATTTAATTAACACTGCCAAAAATGCACGCGAAAAAGGGTCAACTCAACGGAAAGTCTAGACGCGGAAACTGGTTTTCCGAGCACTTGCCACCTCGAAAAAATGGCCTTTTTTAGTCAACCGACAAGCGATCAGATTTAGTAGAATAAATTTTCCCGTCTATATGTCCTCTTTTTCTCATACCTAAATATTGGGAGAGAGCATGGCCATGGGGAGAGATGATTTGTGGGGAAAGATGATTTGGTATTATTTCGACAATACCTATTCGATTGCACTTTGTGACAACGCTATGGTCACTGTATTCACAGGTAGGCTATGCTATTTCCAGTAACATGCGCGGCTTTGTACTACATGTCTCGCATGATGTGATACGACCAACCGAAGTTTACGGTCTTCCACAGTGGAAAATAGTATCGATACTGTACTTTTCGTTGATGAATTAACTCTTGTGGCACGGACCCTATTATTTCGGTACTTGAAAATATCATATATCACTATACTATATAGTTAGCAATTAGCGTGAATTCGCCGCAAAAAATGATGTTTGAATTCTGTTAGGCTCCAAAGAACCTGACACAGACGACGAAGGACCTTCATCGCATAAGCATAGGAGGGGATCTAGCTTGAATTTAAAATCCATTTCTCGCTTGTTCCAGTAAGATTTTTTGGTATACACTATAGCTCTCAGAAGCTGTAGCAACGACTCACTAGGATCAACTCCCAAGATTGCAAACAGAACAAGCGGTGTTCTCGAAATAGACATACCGAGCGTTGGAGAGGCGAAGGTCTACTGCGACATGGTAACCGATGGCGGGGGATGGATTGTGAGCGAATCTTGAAAATTACGGTGTAGAATCATTTTTGTCGAGCCGACAGCTGGCGATAAATAAATATTTTAAATACGAAGTTCGTGGTAGCATACCAGGACACCTAAACAATTCTAGTTGTCCAACTATACTATATTTTGAGCGACATGTCGTTAATCTAATCCTAATCTATTATTTGTAAAATGTTTATATGCTGCCATTTTAATTCTAGCCTGATTTCTGTTTTCCTGGAACTGCTGCCGGAGAACTGTGTAATGTGAAACGAGCCAAGCTTGGTGTACATTAGGGCTCTTCAAAAATGACTCTTTTTCTCAAATCGTACTGGCTACTTGATAAAATTGCTAGGTTACTCACAAAATTTCGTTCAATTCCAGCCAGTAACCGCTTTGCTACAGGAGAAGAAAGTTTCTATTTATTATATAAAAATGAATGATAAAAAATTTGAAAATTTTCTGTTCACCCCATGAAAGTGTTAGGCTGTCTATAGAAACGATGCTCACCAAATTTGGTTCAATTCCAACCAGTGGAAGCGGAGTTATTGCTGTCGAAAAATTTTGATTTGAATAAAATAGTATTTACGGTGAGCACAACTATAATAAATAAACAAAGAATCGGTCACCGTAAATACTATTTTATTCAAATCAAAATTTTACTATAGTCCAATTGCACTGGTTGGAACTTTCACGCCTATGTCTTAACCTAGTTTAAAATTCAGTTGAAGCGTATGTACATTTCGAAGACGTGGCGATATAGAACTTCAATAATGCATTGACGTACCGTCATGGTCTACAGCTGTATCATTAAGTTTTCCGTAACAGGTTTTTCAACGACGGTCAGGCGGATCCGAGAATTTTAACCGCAATTGGACCGACTACGTCACAGGCTTTGGCAACGCGACCAGGGAATTGTGGCTGGTGATCATCATATTTTTCGTTACCAAATTACCTTCCTAACATATTTTATTCATTACAATTGGGGATGACGAAGAATTCTGCATTGCTACTCAATTAGAACTAAAATTAATCGGATGAACGTGTAGGCATCAGTGTTGGGATCAAGTCACTACCTTCGAGTCACGAGTCATTTCGAGTCATTGCACATTTTGACTCGAGTCAATTCAAGTCAATCGGTTTTCGAAGGTGACTCGAGTTAAGTCAAGTCACTCGATTTTTGGAGGTGACTCGAGTCAAGTCGAGTCAAGTCAAGTCAAGTCACGAGTCAAGTCAGAATTCAAGTCAAGTGGCCTTTTCGTAGTGTGAGGCATGATTACGTCATTACATTTTACTATCTGCCTTAAATACAGATTGAGCGGTCATTGATTCAGAACCGATGAACGAATACAGAGTTGAATATACACCAAAGAAGGCGCTGTATCGATCACATATATGTAGCCTCAGTTTATAGATACCAGCCAAAATAGAGAATAGAGAAAAGAATTGATAAGATGCAATACATTACCCTTTACCCATTTACATATTGAAATGATACAATTCGAGCCTGCGCCAATGGTTAAGGAGTATACAAACTATATTCGAATTCAAAATCAATAAAACAAGTGGTTTGGTTAAGGTGAGAACAGAGAACAGAAATATATAATTTTCTATTATATTACTTCACTACTTCACTTCGTTTGTGGTCTATTTATTTGTGGGAGAACAATGGAGGTTCAGTAAAACGCACGATCATTAAATGATTGGTCGCTCTCACGGGCTACATCAGTGTTTCGCGAACAATCCGAACATATGCAAGATACAGTGATTTTTATCCACACCGACTAATTGATGACTTGAAATTGACTCGTGAATTTTGCTCCGAGTCACGAGTCAATCCACATTTTTGATAGACCGAGTCAAGTCAAGTCAAGTCATTTTAGCAAAGTGACTCGAGTCAAGTCAAGTCATACGAAAAAGGTGACTCGAGTCTGACTCGAGTCAAGTCATGACTCGAGTCATCCCAACACTGGTAGGCCTATACACAATTACAAGGTATAGTAGCGATTTCCAAGACTTGTCCAAATTACTCAAGTTGAAGCAGAGAATAAAAGGATTGAGAAGTATTTAAGGAAGTAACCAACTTCAAAAAGTATATTTGGTCGAGACGGTGAATACTTCTACCACTTAATCAGTTTAGAAATACCAAGATACATCTTCGAGACCCGTGCAAACTGGCTAATTACATTATAATTATGTTATACTTCCGAAAATATACTCAGGAACCATGACACTGAGCAGACTTGCACTACTAGATAATTCTAGTTCTATAATTAGACTTATTAGATCGAAATACCTGTAATCTAATTCTAATTTAAGTTCGGAAACGTTTCTTTACTCTAATTGTAATTCTAATCGAATTTGTGAAATGTTTTATGCCCTCATTGTAATTCTAATTTAATTTCTGGTTTTCCTGAAATCGATACAGGAGAACAGCGTAGCGCGGAACGAGCCAAGCTTGCTGTACACTGTGCGCAGACATTTGCCAGCCTCGTGCTTGTGAGAATGACCTCTTGTTTGATATGAACTGAACTTGATTCGATTTCCAATTTTTCGAGAATTTAGTAATTCTACTTGTAATCTAATTTGGAAAAAGCTGTATTTCGTGTAATTGAAATTCTAGTCCAATTTGAGAAAAACTCTATAATTCTAATACTGATCTAATTTAGAAAAGCGAAATTTTTTTTATAGTTGTTCAACTCGATTTCACCCGTTCGAGTCCGACCGAGGTCGACTTCAGAATTTCTATACCTAAGTGTTGGAGGTTTATCTAGGCTCCTCCTCGCCACCTCATCCGCATGAGCGGTGTCTTACAAAAAGCCTAGAAGTGGGCCGTGCTATAAGTCGGCAGTTACGGAATAAAATCAAGAATATCGGCCTGGTGTAAATGACCATAGCAGTTAACAAACACCGTGAATACCACAAACAAACAAACCCGTACAAGCGACGAGCACTTATTTTACAACTAATTTAATTTCTACAAAATAACGTAGCACAGCCTGAAAAACTGTTGTGTAGAAGTGGACGTACCGTAAAAAATACACTACAGGAAATAGTGCAGTTACGCAAAACCTACCCGCCTATACCTATATATTTCCATTATTTCGTAAAATGAGATATATTTACTTTTGCTGACGACCTCTTTTCACTATACAGGACTCGAGTACATCCACAGGCTGACGGCGAACGGAGACCAGGAATTGAGAATCGATATGGTTGATAGTGATGGGAATCATTTGAATGCGAAATACACGTGACTACCCTCTTAGCAAAAAGTGTGATGCACAAAAAAAGAACCCAACTAAGAATTACATCGAGGCTATGAATTTTATGTTTCTAAGCGCATACCTTGCTTAGTAGCGATTAACAAGTAAAAAAGAAGCCTAAATACTGAAAACTGAAGTGAGAAAGTAGTTCGAGTAGGTAAAATCTACTTGAAATACTTCGAAATGTAAAAGTATACCTCGTTACTTTCAGTGTCCACCTATAAAAATCATTAATTTTTATTTAAATATAATTTGAAAAAAAAACTGTAATACTAGCTCATTTTTCTGGCTGTCAACACGTTTATTTAAACAGGTAAAGACAGTTTCTGGGCTTATTTTTCAAATATCGGTTCTGATATACGAGACTTGAGTAAGTGATATGGAATGAGTCGAGTGATATGACTCAGTGGAGTCATGCGCAATGACTCGAGTCGAGTCAATTTTCATTTTTAAGAAAGTGACTCGAGTCAAGTGTGGTCAACGAAAAATTGCGACTCGAATTTAATTACGACTCCAGTCATTACAACGGGACAATTCTACTCAAATTTGGAACAATTGCAAAAGCATGTTCTATCTTCCATCTCCAGGTTATTCAAGATTGGACCTAGCACCGACAAATACAGACTGTACTTGGCGGGGTATTCGGGAAACGCTACGGACGCATTCGCTCTTTCCGCCCCTGACTCAAAACAAGGCTCGCTAAACGGTCAGCAATTTTCCACGCCAGACGCGGACCACGATCAACGGGCTAGCTGAAATTGCGCAAAAGATAGGAAAGTTGGTTGGTGGTACAACCGCTGTGGCTTCACCGACCTTAACCGCGGGGAAGGAAGCATGAGATGGTACAACCAATCCGCTGGTGCTTGGATATTGCTCAGTTTCAGCGAAATGAAGATTCGTACAATGACATCGACATAGTTAAAATAAAACTATACGCTACAAATATAAACTACTGTACAGCAATATAATTGAGATTGTGAAGATTCACAAGCTGTCCGATGTCTAGATGGAATTCTACAGGGTTTACACCTGATTATATAGCTATGACAGCAACGTATAGATCGCGAAGACGCAATGCCCTCTATACGGGTCACCTATATCCAGGGTTGCCATACCGTCCTTATTTCTAAGATCTGTCCTTAATTTTAATGGCCACGTCTTAGAAAACTCAACTGTCCTTATTTCTAAGAAATGTCCTTCTTTTCGACTAGCGTCCTTATTTTGTCTTATTTTCAACAACTACAGAACTTCGATCGTTTTCCTCTGGTATCTGTGTTGCATGATATTCTAAAATTATGCTTTTGCGTCGAGATTTAATAACATCATAAATGAAAGGATCTCCCGTGGCGTAGCCTACACACCACAGGAAGTGGTGAGATAGCTAGGGCAGCGAGTGGTATAATAGTTTTGGCTGTACCAAGCTATCGCAGCGGACGCCTGTGGAGGCCATTGAAAAGACCGCTATTTAAACTCACATTGATACCCAAAACATAAGAAGTATGTCATAATGATTAATTCGAGCCAGTCGATAAATAAATTTTTCACAAGTCGAAAAGCGCCAACGACCACAGACTACAAGGCACACTGAAAAAAAAAATTACCTCGATTTACCGCGAAATGTCTGGAAGCAGGGTGGCCAGCCACTTGGCAGTAATATAACATTACCGTCACTTAATGTAAATTCAACTTACAACCGTCCGGTAATCTAACTTTACATGCCAGACTGTAATGTTACAGTCACCTCTGGTATATTCAATCTACATTTTCTTCTGTGTATATTTACCACCGAGACTGTAATTTTACCGCCTTACCTACCTACAACAACCCTACATGCTGTCCTTGTAAATCAGATTACATGCCAGCTTGTAAATTCACGTCTCAGCCTACATCCATACCTATCCCAAAGCAACGCAATGACAAAATACCGCAAAAGTTTCTTCACGCTCTCAAGACGACATTTGGACAACTGTATATTCATTCATGATTCACGATGAAAAAGTATTGCTGCTGGAGGTATAATTCTTGTTTAGGAGGCATGCAAATATAGCACGAGTGGTCCCAAGAAAAGGTGAATTAATTCCAACGCCGGATAAACTTCCAATTGTTTCTTTTTCTCGTCTTCATTCCTTCTGTGTGACTAGTATCTTGCAGTTCCACTAAAAATAATTCAGCGTAAGTCGCTATACTAAGTCAAGTTGCTAACCTAGACATGACTTATAAAGACTAAGACAAATAGGCTAACAAAAATATAACAAGTTTTGAAGTACCGGTACTGGTACATTGTGAGTTGACGACTCCTCATTTCACATGATATAGCAGAGATTCATGACTTAAATGATCAATGTATTGAAAGAAAAGGTGCCTCATTTGATGCGGCATGTGAGCCAAACATATCGAGCAGTGGATGAAAACATATCTATAAGCTATGACCCGATAAATGTCAATAACAAGCTAACAGTTTCAACTACACCGCGGCAGAGTATGTGGTGTCGCAGGAGTAGTTATGTAGATCGGTCGCGAACTAGCGTTGGTTCTTATGGGCGGGGTGGCGATTCGCCTGGAAACCCGGGGTGGCGATTCGCCTTTTTAGACCCCCCTCTGGGCCGCGATTCGCCATGTGTTCTTATGGGTGCGGTCGTGATTCGCCTTTTTTGCTATAGGTCGCGGTCGTGATTCGCCGTGAAAACCCGGGGTGGTGACTCGCCTTTTTTGCTATAGGCGGTGGCGGCGATTCGCCTGTCGTGTATTCTTACGGGTTCTGTGGTGATTCACCGTGTGTTCTTATGGGCGCGGTCGTGATTCGCACTTTCGGCCATCTCTCGCGTGGTGTTGAATAGTCACCAACAATAACCGCACAAACGGAAACGTGGCTTGTAAGAGGATTTACGCAGTGCGTGCGATCTATATTTCGAATGACCTGCGTGCGGAATTGTTTCACGGCCAACCGCGCACTATCGTATCGATTATTACACTAATCCAGTCAGCACTATTACATTCAGGAGTATTCAGTATTAAGCAGTGACACAAAAAGCAACCAGCAAATAACCACACTCGTAAATTAACACTTCAAAAAGTGTAAAATAGATTGCAAATCCCGCGATCGCTAACAAGATAATGTCTCGGGCATAACCATTTTAGTGACTTGGTGTTAAAGACATACCGATCGCTCACAAGGTAATATTTCGGTACTTAGTTTGTCACAGAGCCGTCGCAGACGGTGATTCGAAAACCAACAATTTGACACTTTCTGAAGGTCGCTATATGTTTTGACACTTCGAACAGTGGCTGACTTTAGTTGCGCGATAAGAATTATGAGAATATTCAACCAATGTATCAATTTGCCAACTCGAAATGAAACTTACTGCACAAACCAAGTTGATTCGTATCTGGATGTGTTAATTCGGTACAATTCTAATTATTTTGAGAAATCTTTTCGTGATCTTTTGATTCGACCATAACCCGAATATTACTGACGCCGACTTTCAGCCACATCGAATTATTCGCACATTCCACGCCGCTGTTTTCACACTTATAGAATCAATACCAACTATAATTCTACAAGAATCAATAATCACAAGTATGTGCATTATACAGTTATTGTCTTTATCAACACGAAATCAAACTCTTAACAAAAACACGCATCTTATCCCTCGTCAACTCTATCATGAAAAGCCTCGAGTCCTTATTATCAAAAATGTTATAGCGCGGTGTCGGAATCCATTCACGGGATGTACTAAAGGTAAATCCAGATAATCCAAAATGAAATATTTGGACTTTGACATAATCTGAATTGAAATATATTGACAAACATGACTACCAACTTTGATCCAGTCACATTTCAAGATCATACTTTGAAACAATCCTTGAAACTTACAACTCTATTCACGATCCTGCTTTCCGTTTGTCAAAGAGATATTTCAACATCGTACCATACTCAAAAGAATTATTCACAACATTAACAATCGTTAAAAATCTAGTTTCACTTACTTGATTATATCACTACAACTCATAAATTTGAAATAATTCATCCTGGTTGTACTCGTATGATCGGTCTTTTTTTATTCGATTGTAAAGGTCGTTACTATTCTGAAGACAAAGTATTTACTAATCGGTGCATATACGATTTGACTTGAACATATTATATTTTGAGTATACGAGATTTGAATGTCTGAACAATAACTGACTAATAATTTATCACAATTAAATCCGTATATTACAGCGTAAAAGATATTTGAATGTCAGCAACTCTGTAAGGTCATAGTTACTACCACATTACCTAATTTACCCGACCAACTCGTCATGATCATTCCTGAAATCAACACAAACATGACTACTGACTTGAGTTAACCACAAAACAGCATCAAGTTTTAAATCCACTTGTAGCTTACGGATTATTTGAATGTTGGTTATGTTTCGTTGTAATTGAGTGTATGGAAATAGTATTACGTCTCGACATCTTACCATCTTACGGTATTCAAAGAGTCAATCACAAAGACATTGTCAAGTAAATCCGTTTGTAACTTACCCGACCAACTCAAACAGTATCAGTATGAAAAACAGCCAAGCATACACGAGTCCTTACAATCACTAAAACCTAAAATCCACAACGAGTTCGGTTGCACTCATATACCGCCAACTCTTATTTTTTTGTTCAACTGTAAAAGCAATTACTACTTGGTATACTCTGTAACATAAAGTAATTACTTCTCAGTGTCGGCGACTTGAGATTAACATAATATGTTTGAGTATACGAGACTTGAAAGTCCGACCAACGTAGTTGAGAACTCATTTCTTACAATCGAACGATGGTGTTATATTCAAAGTTATCATGCTGTGAACATAAGGATTGACACATTGATTTGACATATGAGATTTTGTAATAGTTGATCATTACTTTATTATTGAATTATTTGCGTTAATTAGACCCGGCGTTGTGGTAAATGTTATGACAGCAACAAACTTTTCAGTACCAATGTTATTAACATATTAAGCTGTAAAACTATGTGTGTCTGAAATGTTCTTGATAGGAAAATTACTCCACCTTGGTAAAAATCACTCTGCGTATCGCGGATATCAGAAAATATTTTCAGTAACCAAGACTAAAAATGAAACGACAATATCGGTATTATTACATTCAACAATCAGTACAATTATTAAAATCTATCGTTTGCGATAAACAACACTAAAGATGTAATAATTCCAGTATTCATACATTAAACCTCCGATACAAAATGCTTTATTATCCCGATTCCCAACGGGTAATTGAAACGACTAAGTGTAGAATCAGTATATCACAGTATCGTTACTATTGAATCCAACGATTTATTGTCGGAATTTGTGACAGAGAATTGAAACATATGCACTTTACAGAGTGTGAAAATATCACTTTGAGTATCGAGTACCGTTCGAAGCTAGCGATCAATTCTTAATCATTTCAGTAACTCCCCCATTGTGCGTGCTAAATGTAAAATATCGCGAGGTTATACACTCTAAGACTTTGATCATTACAAAAGTAAATTGTGATATGTTTGTTAGATGCATCCAATTCAGTTAGAAATGTCTGATGCACAACAATCGTAATATCAAAAAAGTACTGGCTACACTGTTATTTGCTAAACGTGTTTTGCATTGTTGTTCATTTGTAGTATTGATTGAAATTGTTCTTGAACCCTCAAATAATAATTCCTGACATGAAACTAAGCCGCCGAAAGTCGTTACCATCACAAAGAAACAATTTGCACGATGTTTACCAAATGTGTCCTATAGTTAGGTGTACTGGAATTATTTGTAAAACACACACACACACACACACACGATCAGAGAAATTGGAAATTTTTCCGTTGTCATTCGCTAAAGTAAATGTCATCACAATACTCTGTCACTAAAAGACGTTACATGGACGTGCTTGAATTCTAGACATAGTTCTGATTTACCCAACACAAGACCCAAGGACAACCCTAGTTTCACCCAAACACAGATATCCAAAATATCACACACTTCGCTATTCCTAAAGCACAAACACCCGATACAAAATAATACTTATTGTGTTGTTGCGGCATCATCACTCAACAATATCACCCTCAATACAAATGATGTTTATGTGTAACATGCTATTGATTTGAACCACACCCACCTGACGGAAGAGGATTTACTCAATCTTTACAAAATGGATATTGACCAACATCACATCACCGGATTGTATCTGTTTCGCTGGATACGAGTTATGTTAGTTTAACAGTAAACAGATTTCACCCTCTTGGATTATGAACTCAATGCGTTAGCAGTCATTCAATATTTTGTTTGTGTCAACTAGTTACTTGGTATGTTACTCCACAACTCTTACAAAAGTACGAAGGATATTAACATCACACTAAGTAATTAACTTTACTCGATATTCTCGCATTACGAAACTAAAGAATGGTTGGTTAGACTCTACAAACTGTTTCGATATCACAAGACCTTTATTGTCTGAATGGGTGTTCATGTGTCTTAAGAACCAAATAGTTCAACACAGCACTAGTACCAACAGAAACATCAGAGTTGTTCACACAAAAGTTTGTATGCGTGCAGTATGCGAATACCATGTGTAAGTCCAGCACAATTGCGGTATCCATCCGGGTTTAGTTAACACAATTTACGACACCGAGGTCACCTCATCTTTCGTAAGACAACAAACCAACCAAGGTTTCAGGATATGTCCATGTCATAGCAATAAATCAGCTACTCCAACAACAGAGTACATATGTTTTCTAGTTACGGTGCTTACATCTTACACACAAATCAATCTACTTTGCTAACAAAAAGTGCTGGGTCATCAAGTGATTGCCCTAGCAACAAAACAGCTAAACGTACTATCATACAAAATGGCCGTTATAGTCACCAACGGTACATGGTACAAGTAACAAGTCTCGAGAATCCAGTTATTGAAAAACATGAAAGTGTTTCTCCTGCGCCAAGTCGTTATGTTGACGAAAGCGTATATTGTAGTATCATGATCGATTTGCATTCGTTGGTCACAAAATGTCACTACTCTAAATAATTATTTTTCACTCAAACACAAACGCATACTTGTCACCAATCGTTTTCATCAAGCACGAGTTCAAGAAACCTGTTACGACATGAATTCCGATTTAGTTTTACAAATATTTTATAATTGTTTTTAGTAACACTATATCAATGTCATCAAGTTGAGTGTTTACGATATTGGTGTGTAGGTGTGTGTCATACTTGGGGGATCCGTATTACAATTGACTCGAATTAACTAAATGTAAGAAGGGTTGAAATGTTTCGAATCGATTCATAAGTGGTCTTCGTTGTGGTTTTCGTCGGACATACAGCACGAACTAACTGTATACTCCTCCCTGTTGTACAGCTACTCGGTAATGGAAATGCATTAACATGTAAACAACGATCTTGTTTCGTCACACCAAAAATATGTTCACTGTCGCGATACTCCGCACAAGACGTGCATAGCCTTTTCACACTCGTAATAGTATACCAACGTCAAGCGATAACGTTTAACAAGACCAACGACACTGAACCCACGACGTTTACCTATGTAAAATTACCACTTTCACTTTCCAGTCCATCGTTTACCTGACTAAACCTATTATTTTCCTTGGAGATCTGACGTTTACCCAAAGTAAGAAACCATTTTCACTTGTAAATATATTTTTTCCTCGGCTAACAAACCTTTTTTCACTTGGAAATATATTTTTTTCCTGAGCAACAAACCTTTTTCACTTGGAAATATATTTTTTCTCTGGGTAACAAACCTTTTTCACTTGGAAATATATTTTTTCTCTGGTTAACAAACCTTTTTCACTTGGAAATATATTTTTTCTCTGGGTAACAAACCTTTTTCACTTGGAAATATATTTTTAATCCGGGTAACAAACCTTTTTCGCTTGGAAAGATATTTTTCCCTGAGCAACAAACCATTTTCACTCGGTGGTCCGTCGTTTACCTTGGTAAAAATATCATTTTCCTTTGGAGATCCGGCGTTTACCCAGTGTAACAATACATTTTCACTTGGAAAAATACTTTTACCTAGAGTAACTAATCATTTTCTCCTTGGTAACAAACCCTTTTCATCTGGAAACTATCATTTACCTGAGTACCAATACCGTTTTTCACTTGGAAATCTATCTTTCCCTGAGTAACAATATCATTTTCGTTTTGAAAACTGACAACCACACCAGAAAATTTGATATTTTTGTATATTGTTACAACGGACAGTGACAAAATATACACCAACAACGACTCCGATACATTTGTCTAATCAAATATTCACTTGCTCTGATGCATCCCATCAAAATCATTGGTTACTCACATACAATAACAATGAGCTGTTGTAAATCGACATGTGTGTTTTCGGAATTGGCGAATAAAGGGGTTTCCGATATGTCCGCGATGTCCGGGTTCGTGCTTTGGATATTCCAGAGTCAAAATGTCTGGATAAAACACCTCCTCGACTTTGGTAACTGGTTGATACACGGATAATGGTATTCGGAAAACGGATGAATTTATGTTCCCCATCGCGCTAACAACTCCGGGTTACTTGCGAGTTTCCTCAGGTCTGTTTACTATATTGTGTCTTTACTGATCAATACATGTCGCTCCAGTCAGCTGAAACCGGATCACTAATATGAGAAAGTGTGTGGGGGCCTGATCCGGATATTCGCTCATGAACCAACGACCAATATTCAAGTAAACATGTTACAGACCGTGTTTTGTCTCCATGAAAAATACCAATGCATACACCATCACATACAAGTAACGACACGATTGTTCACAAGTATTCGCGTAAACGAGGTGTACATACAATGTGTCGGTGTACAAACATCATGGAAAACAAATTCATGTTCTCAAGTCTCATCATGCGACGACTCTGTACATTCAATGTGGGCATAGATGACTTGGAGACAGGTAAGCAGCCATATTTAGACGTAACATGGTCTTAGTATGAACCGACCTCCACCCAACTTGTGAAAAATCAATCTCACACGAGTACAACCCTTTCACGGGTTCACACCTTGATTTTGTAAGATTGTTCGGATTCTTAGGCAGACTTGTATCATGATCCAGACTTCGATATAATCGGGTTGTGTAACTCGCTCAATCCCTCCGTGTAATGTTCGTCCTAATCTGCGAACTTTTTTGCTGAGACTGCAGTGTTTCACCTGGCATAATGTATTTGGCGATCACCCTCGTTATCAGTCTTTCACGCGATGAATATGTCAGATGTCGCTACTCCCACACAACGACTACAGATAAACATCGTGAGCAGTGACTCCGGATTGAAATCGTAAACAGGGACTCTGTGTGAGTTGAAGTCTTATTTCGTGTTAATCACACCGCAAGAGGGTGCTATCTCGTAATTCTACAGGTCAACATAAACCGCGAATGGAAACTTTTGGTCTAGTTCAGGCCTGGGCAAAGTGCGGCCCGCGGGCCAAATGCGACCCGCCGAGCGATTCTGTGCGGCCCGCGAAAGGCTGTTTGAAATTTAAAATATCAAACCTACTTTTTAATGTTGCTGCGTGGACTAAAACCATACGATGTATTAACTGGACCGGAAATTCGTTTACCATCAAGCCTGTTCATGAACATACCGTGATTACGCAGCCTATTCGTACCTCACATGCCTAATCCAGATTAAAACTAAAGTCAATGTAGCAAGTTATGCCATTAGAATTAAAGTCACAAGAAGTCACCAAACCTTCTTTGGTTCCATTGTCACATTATGCATTACACGGTCTGTGTTTCAAATTGTTACGTGATGTGTTTCCAAATCCATAATTCATGAAACAAGTGAATCATTCCCCATGATTTCTATGAATATATCACTACCAATAAAGGATGTCAAAAAAAAATAAAGCCGAAGGTTGAAATTCAAAGATGGTTAATAACTGCAACCTTCGCTAATCAACAAGGCCATTTCGGCAAGCTGCACACTTCTCAGAAACCAGCTACCAAGACAATAAGCTATATATTTTCCTTGGGACCGTAACTCCCGTAACTCAAACCCATCAATTGCGTGGCGAGCTCGACGGGCGCCCAAAATTTTTTCATGAGTGAACATAAATTATAGGGTATTTTTTTTGAAAATTTATGCAACTTCATTCAATGGTTTTTGGAATGGGCATTTCGGCGTTAGTCATTACCGCGCCACGACGCACCGAAATAAATGAACTTTAGGCCAACACAGGATTCCGAGAAGGCACTGCAATTGCAACTGCTGATCAAATTAACTAAGTAAAGAGATAAAGCTCGACAGCGAGAAAACCTTGGCCGAAAAGGACTGCCATTATGTTGACCGAAAACTTCAAAGTCCCGTTGTCCATAGGCATTATTTGCCAGTGAAGAAATACCAATCGGGAATCGCGGTCGTCTTTTTAGTTTGGTAAGCTTCGGCGATTTCAATATCTTTTCACATAACAGACGGGAGGTCACGAAATAACAACATGTAAAGAAGTAATTATACATACCAACGGGCCCTCCCGAATATTTCCAAGACAGTACCTCATTAGGCTCTAGCGGTAAAACTGAGTAGGCCACTATGTGGGCTTAGAGAGGTTAAAAAATATAGCAATATACTTGCGATACCCAATATTAATGACCGATTGAATCATGAATCATGAAAAAATTCCGCGCTTCGTGCGATTAGGGCACACACGTTGCTAATCAGTGTATACAAGACATTTCGTGCATCGTGCATCTCGATGGGGGCTGGTATTGATAGAAAAACGCGGATAGGGGTTTAAAGAGAGTTCGAAATGTATCATGTTTAACATTGTTCAAAATATGACGGCAAATAGATAGTTTTTGGGTAATTAATCGTCACTTTGTCATTCCTCAATATCAACACATCCACTGAGCACGAATTTAGAAATAAAATCAAGACGCAGGATATTCTAAAATTCCTGACTCGGCCCGCCAACAAATTTCTGCTTCTCATTTGGCCCGCGGAGAAAAATAATTGCCCTCCCCTGGTCTAGTTGATCCAGCTACCTATTGAAACGTTGTACCCACACAGACCATTGAGAAAACGTTATCTCTACCTGACCATATACACGAACATGGAAGGACTACGCGTAACTGTCCATAGATTCCTCTGGCCTCACACCGTTGTTTTACGACACAGACAAGACGCAGCGGTGGAAATATTGAAAATAAAAAACGATACCTTGGTGACATTTGATTTGGATTTTACACCTGATGAACCATACACTCGATTGGTACATTGGGACGACAACTCTATCGTCGAGGTCGAGGGAAAAGAAATTTACAGATTTGTTGGGGTTGTGAATATTCGGCGAAAATCGGGATGCATGATAGTATATGGTTCGCATATTTGACTGAGAATATATCGGTATGCATAGTGCGCTGTCCATTGTATCATGCCGTGTGTCATCTATGCCCACATTGAATGTACAGAGTCGTCGCATGATGAGACTTGAGAACATGAATTTGTTTTCCATGATGTTTGTACACCGACACATTGTATGTACACCTCGTTTACGCGAATACTTGTGAACAATCGTGTCGTTACTTGTATGTGATGGTGTATGCATTGGTATTTTTCATGGAGACAAAACACGGTCTGTAACATGTTTACTTGAATATTGGTCGTTGGTTCATGAGCGAATATCCGGATCAGGCCCCCACACACTTTCTCATATTAGTGATCCGGTTTCAGCTGACTGGAGCGACATGTATTGATCAGTAAAGACACAATATAGTAAACAGACCTGAGGAAACTCGCAAGTAACCCGGAGTTGTTAGCGCGATGGGGAACATAAATTCATCCGTTTTCCGAATACCATTATCCGTGTATCAACCAGTTACCAAAGTCGAGGAGGTGTTTTATCCAGACATTTTGACTCTGGAATATCCAAAGCACGAACCCGGACATCGCGGACATATCGGAAACCCCTTTATTCGCCAATTCCGAAAACACACATGTCGATTTACAACAGCTCATTGTTATTGTATGTGAGTAACCAATGATTTTGATGGGATGCATCAGAGCAAGTGAATATTTGATTAGACAAATGTATCGGAGTCGTTGTTGGTGTATATTTTGTCACTGTCCGTTGTAACAATATACAAAAATATCAAATTTTCTGGTGTGGTTGTCAGTTTTCAAAACGAAAATGATATTGTTACTCAGGGAAAGATAGATTTCCAAGTGAAAAACGGTATTGGTACTCAGGTAAATGATAGTTTCCAGATGAAAAGGGTTTGTTACCAAGGAGAAAATGATTAGTTACTCTAGGTAAAAGTATTTTTCCAAGTGAAAATGTATTGTTACACTGGGTAAACGCCGGATCTCCAAAGGAAAATGATATTTTTACCAAGGTAAACGACGGACCACCGAGTGAAAATGGTTTGTTGCTCAGGGAAAAATATCTTTCCAAGCGAAAAAGGTTTGTTACCCGGATTAAAAATATATTTCCAAGTGAAAAAGGTTTGTTACCCAGAGAAAAAATATATTTCCAAGTGAAAAAGGTTTGTTAACCAGAGAAAAAATATATTTCCAAGTGAAAAAGGTTTGTTACCCAGAGAAAAAATATATTTCCAAGTGAAAAAGGTTTGTTGCTCAGGAAAAAAATATATTTCCAAGTGAAAAAAGGTTTGTTAGCCGAGGAAAAAATATATTTACAAGTGAAAATGGTTTCTTACTTTGGGTAAACGTCAGATCTCCAAGGAAAATAATAGGTTTAGTCAGGTAAACGATGGACTGGCAAGTGAAAGTGGTAATTTTACATAGGTAAACGTCGTGGGTTCAGTGTCGTTGGTCTTGTTAAACGTTATCGCTTGACGTTGGTATACTATTACGAGTGTGAAAAGGCTATGCACGTCTTGTGCGGAGTATCGCGACAGTGAACATATTTTTGGTGTGACGAAACAAGATCGTTGTTTACATGTTAATGCATTTCCATTACCGAGTAGCTGTACAACAGGGAGGAGTATACAGTTAGTTCGTGCTGTATGTCCGACGAAAACCACAACGAAGACCACTTATGAATCGATTCGAAACATTTCAACCCTTCTTACATTTAGTTAATTCGAGTCAATTGTAATACGGATCCCCCAAGTATGACACACACCTACACACCAATATCGTAAACACTCAACTTGATGACATTGATATAGTGTTACTAAAAACAATTATAAAATATTTGTAAAACTAAATCGGAATTCATGTCGTAACAGGTTTCTTGAACTCGTGCTTGATGAAAACGATTGGTGACAAGTATGCGTTTGTGTTTGAGTGAAAAATAATTATTTAGAGTAGTGACATTTTGTGACCAACGAATGCAAATCGATCATGATACTACAATATACGCTTTCGTCAACATAACGACTTGGCGCAGGAGAAACACTTTCATGTTTTTCAATAACTGGATTCTCGAGACTTGTTACTTGTACCATGTACCGTTGGTGACTATAACGGCCATTTTGTATGATAGTACGTTTAGCTGTTTTGTTGCTAGGGCAATCACTTGATGACCCAGCACTTTTTGTTAGCAAAGTAGATTGATTTGTGTGTAAGATGTAAGCACCGTAACTAGAAAACATATGTACTCTGTTGTTGGAGTAGCTGATTTATTGCTATGACATGGACATATCCTGAAACCTTGGTTGGTTTGTTGTCTTACGAAAGATGAGGTGACCTCGGTGTCGTAAATTGTGTTAACTAAACCCGGATGGATACCGCAATTGTGCTGGACTTACACATGGTATTCGCATACTGCACGCATACAAACTTTTGTGTGAACAACTCTGATGTTTCTGTTGGTACTAGTGCTGTGTTGAACTATTTGGTTCTTAAGACACATGAACACCCATTCAGACAATAAAGGTCTTGTGATATCGAAACAGTTTGTAGAGTCTAACCAACCATTCTTTAGTTTCGTAATGCGAGAATATCGAGTAAAGTTAATTACTTAGTGTGATGTTAATATCCTTCGTACTTTTGTAAGAGTTGTGGAGTAACATACCAAGTAACTAGTTGACACAAACAAAATATTGAATGACTGCTAACGCATTGAGTTCATAATCCAAGAGGGTGAAATCTGTTTACTGTTAAACTAACATAACTCGTATCCAGCGAAACAGATACAATCCGGTGATGTGATGTTGGTCAATATCCATTTTGTAAAGATTGAGTAAATCCTCTTCCGTCAGGTGGGTGTGGTTCAAATCAATAGCATGTTACACATAAACATCATTTGTATTGAGGGTGATATTGTTGAGTGATGATGCCGCAACAACACAATAAGTATTATTTTGTATCGGGTGTTTGTGCTTTAGGAATAGCGAAGTGTGTGATATTTTGGATATCTGTGTTTGGGTGAAACTAGGGTTGTCCTTGGGTCTTGTGTTGGGTAAATCAGAACTATGTCTAGAATTCAAGCACGTCCATGTAACGTCTTTTAGTGACAGAGTATTGTGATGACATTTACTTTAGCGAATGACAACGGAAAAATTTCCAATTTCTCTGATCGTGTGTGTGTGTGTGTGTGTGTTTTACAAATAATTCCAGTACACCTAACTATAGGACACATTTGGTAAACATCGTGCAAATTGTTTCTTTGTGATGGTAACGACTTTCGGCGGCTTAGTTTCATGTCAGGAATTATTATTTGAGGGTTCAAGAACAATTTCAATCAATACTACAAATGAACAACAATGCAAAACACGTTTAGCAAATAACAGTGTAGCCAGTACTTTTTTGATATTACGATTGTTGTGCATCAGACATTTCTAACTGAATTGGATGCATCTAACAAACATATCACAATTTACTTTTGTAATGATCAAAGTCTTAGAGTGTATAACCTCGCGATATTTTACATTTAGCACGCACAATGGGGGAGTTACTGAAATGATTAAGAATTGATCGCTAGCTTCGAACGGTACTCGATACTCAAAGTGATATTTTCACACTCTGTAAAGTGCATATGTTTCAATTCTCTGTCACAAATTCCGACAATAAATCGTTGGATTCAATAGTAACGATACTGTGATATACTGATTCTACACTTAGTCGTTTCAATTACCCGTTGGGAATCGGGATAATAAAGCATTTTGTATCGGAGGTTTAATGTATGAATACTGGAATTATTACATCTTTAGTGTTGTTTATCGCAAACGATAGATTTTAATAATTGTACTGATTGTTGAATGTAATAATACCGATATTGTCGTTTCATTTTTAGTCTTGGTTACTGAAAATATTTTCTGATATCCGCGATACGCAGAGTGATTTTTACCAAGGTGGAGTAATTTTCCTATCAAGAACATTTCAGACACACATAGTTTTACAGCTTAATATGTTAATAACATTGGTACTGAAAAGTTTGTTGCTGTCATAACATTTACCACAACGCCGGGTCTAATTAACGCAAATAATTCAATAATAAAGTAATGATCAACTATTACAAAATCTCATATGTCAAATCAATGTGTCAATCCTTATGTTCACAGCATGATAACTTTGAATATAACACCATCGTTCGATTGTAAGAAATGAGTTCTCAACTACGTTGGTCGGACTTTCAAGTCTCGTATACTCAAACATATTATGTTAATCTCAAGTCGCCGACACTGAGAAGTAATTACTTTATGTTACAGAGTATACCAAGTAGTAATTGCTTTTACAGTTGAACAAAAAAATAAGAGTTGGCGGTATATGAGTGCAACCGAACTCGTTGTGGATTTTAGGTTTTAGTGATTGTAAGGACTCGTGTATGCTTGGCTGTTTTTCATACTGATACTGTTTGAGTTGGTCGGGTAAGTTACAAACGGATTTACTTGACAATGTCTTTGTGATTGACTCTTTGAATACCGTAAGATGGTAAGATGTCGAGACGTAATACTATTTCCATACACTCAATTACAACGAAACATAACCAACATTCAAATAATCCGTAAGCTACAAGTGGATTTAAAACTTGATGCTGTTTTGTGGTTAACTCAAGTCAGTAGTCATGTTTGTGTTGATTTCAGGAATGATCATGACGAGTTGGTCGGGTAAATTAGGTAATGTGGTAGTAACTATGACCTTACAGAGTTGCTGACATTCAAATATCTTTTACGCTGTAATATACGGATTTAATTGTGATAAATTATTAGTCAGTTATTGTTCAGACATTCAAATCTCGTATACTCAAAATATAATATGTTCAAGTCAAATCGTATATGCACCGATTAGTAAATACTTTGTCTTCAGAATAGTAACGACCTTTACAATCGAATAAAAAAAGACCGATCATACGAGTACAACCAGGATGAATTATTTCAAATTTATGAGTTGTAGTGATATAATCAAGTAAGTGAAACTAGATTTTTAACGATTGTTAATGTTGTGAATAATTCTTTTGAGTATGGTACGATGTTGAAATATCTCTTTGACAAACGGAAAGCAGGATCGTGAATAGAGTTGTAAGTTTCAAGGATTGTTTCAAAGTATGATCTTGAAATGTGACTGGATCAAAGTTGGTAGTCATGTTTGTCAATATATTTCAATTCAGATTATGTCAAAGTCCAAATATTTCATTTTGGATTATCTGGATTTACCTTTAGTACATCCCGTGAATGGATTCCGACACCGCGCTATAACATTTTTGATAATAAGGACTCGAGGCTTTTCATGATAGAGTTGACGAGGGATAAGATGCGTGTTTTTGTTAAGAGTTTGATTTCGTGTTGATAAAGACAATAACTGTATAATGCACATACTTGTGATTATTGATTCTTGTAGAATTATAGTTGGTATTGATTCTATAAGTGTGAAAACAGCGGCGTGGAATGTGCGAATAATTCGATGTGGCTGAAAGTCGGCGTCAGTAATATTCGGGTTATGGTCGAATCAAAAGATCACGAAAAGATTTCTCAAAATAATTAGAATTGTACCGAATTAACACATCCAGATACGAATCAACTTGGTTTGTGCAGTAAGTTTCATTTCGAGTTGGCAAATTGATACATTGGTTGAATATTCTCATAATTCTTATCGCGCAACTAAAGTCAGCCACTGTTCGAAGTGTCAAAACATATAGCGACCTTCAGAAAGTGTCAAATTGTTGGTTTTCGAATCACCGTCTGCGACGGCTCTGTGACAAACTAAGTACCGAAATATTACCTTGTGAGCGATCGGTATGTCTTTAACACCAAGTCACTAAAATGGTTATGCCCGAGACATTATCTTGTTAGCGATCGCGGGATTTGCAATCTATTTTACACTTTTTGAAGTGTTAATTTACGAGTGTGGTTATTTGCTGGTTGCTTTTTGTGTCACTGCTTAATACTGAATACTCCTGAATGTAATAGTGCTGACTGGATTAGTGTAATAATCGATACGATAGTGCGCGGTTGGCCGTGAAACAATTCCGCACGCAGGTCATTCGAAATATAGATCGCACGCACTGCGTAAATCCTCTTACAAGCCACGTTTCCGTTTGTGCGGTTATTGTTGGTGACTATTCAACACCACGCGAGAGATGGCCGAAAGTGCGAATCACGACCGCGCCCATAAGAACACACGGTGAATCACCACAGAACCCGTAAGAATACACGACAGGCGAATCGCCGCCACCGCCTATAGCAAAAAAGGCGAGTCACCACCCCGGGTTTTCACGGCGAATCACGACCGCGACCTATAGCAAAAAAGGCGAATCACGACCGCACCCATAAGAACACATGGCGAATCGCGGCCCAGAGGGGGGTCTAAAAAGGCGAATCGCCACCCCGGGTTTCCAGGCGAATCGCCACCCCGCCCATAAGAACCAACGCTAGTTCGCGACCGATCTACATAACTACTCGCAGGTCATTATACAAGTCGACTAATATCCCAAAATAGAACTGAGAATGGGAGTAGTATAGTCGATCGGTCGTGAGCGGCTAATTTTTTGCATTGGTTCTTATGGGTGCGGCGGTGAGGTGCCGCGAAAACTCGTGGTGGTGATGGCACCCTTTTACACCCCCTCTCGGCGGTGAGGTGCCATGTGTTCTTATGGATGCGGTGATGATGGCACCCTTTCGGGTATAGGCTGCGGCGGTGAGGTGCCGCGAAAACTCGTGGTGGTGATGGCACCCTTTCAGACCCCCTCTCGGCGGTGAGGTGCCATGTGTTCTTATGGATGCGGTGATGATGACACCCTTTCGGGTATAGGCCGCGGTCGTGATTCGCCGTGAAAACTCGTGGTCGTGACTCGCCTTTTTTGCTATAGGCGGTGGCGGCGATTCGCCTGTCGTGTATTCTTACGGGATCTGTGGTGATTCGCCATGTGTTCTTATGGGTGCGGCGGTGAGGTGCCGCGAAAACTCGTGGTGGTGATGGCACCCTTTTACACCCCCTCTCGGCGGTGAGGTGCCATGTGTTCTTATGGATGCGGTGATGATGGCACCCTTTCGGGTATAGGCTGCGGCGGTGAGGTGCCGCGAAAACTCGTGGTGGTGATGGCACCCTTTCAGACCCCCTCTCGGCGGTGAGGTGCCATGTGTTCTTATGGATGCGGTGATGATGACACCCTTTCGGGTATAGGCCGCGGTCGTGATTCGCCGTGAAAACTCGTGGTCGTGACTCGCCTTTTTTGCTATAGGCGGTGGCGGCGATTCGCCTGTCGTGTATTCTTACGGGATCTGTGGTGATTCGCCATGTGTTCTTATGGGTGCGGTCGTGATGCGCACTTTCAACCATCTCTCGCGTGGTGTTGAATAGTCACCAACAATATCCGCACAAACGGAAACGTGGCTTGCAAGAGGATTAAGCAGTGCGACCTATATTCCGAATGACCTGCGCACTGAATTGTTTCACGGCCAACCGCGTGCTACTATCGATTATTGCACTAGCACGAGTGAAATAGTTTGATCGTAAATTATGATATATGATGTCGTAGTTTAGTCGTGTCAAATGACCGATCGTGTTCTCTTTCCTCGCTATTGATTGCTAGCTGAATAATACTTTCGGTTTATTCGCTGTTTCGCACCTACAGAATAGTCTGCTGTTCACAGTCGCAACAAGAATCACAAGTATACACATTTACACATTCGTTTATTACTCCGAAATCAAACTCTTCACAAAAACACGTACAATCGTATCATTCACTTTTTTATCATCGCCAAAATTATCCAAGTATTCCTCGGTTGAAAACCCTTGAGCTCTTTTTATCAAGAATGCAATAGCATGATCTCCACACACATCCGAAGTTTTACTCTGTAACTGTTTGCCAGTCACGGAAAATTCATCCGGATCCAGGAATTCGATTATCTGAGGTTTTAGTGGTCTGAAACCCAGTGAATCATGAAAATGAGTATCCTCATCTCTGTATATAGAAACCCAGTGAGACCCGGGCAAACTCGACTCGTCGTAATTAATGGTGATAGCGAATTTCCCGCTAATTGGTTTCTTTGGTAACTGGTCTACTGGATAAGTTCCTAGATATAGACTTTGTGTGTCAGGGTGGTTATAGAGGATATCATTGATCTCAGACGTATTCATATTTCGACGACTTGTCTTTTTTGATTCAGCTGTAGAAGATGTTGAAACTCCTTCAAACATAACAAGGTTACGGAGGTTGGTAAAGGCTTCGATGTAGTTAAAACCAGATGCACAGTTCCTGTCTTATGAAGTTGATAACAGCCCAAACTATTATCGGGCGTCAAATCAAACACAAAAAGAGTGTACCCATTGACATAATCTTTGCGAGAAATATTTAAAGGTGCCTCGGATTCCCAGCGACCTGTCTGAGAGAATAGTGTCATATAACCTTCGAGTCCGCCATGTTTATCAAAATCGAAATGAAATTCACGTCCGTTAATTTGACGCCCATCCACACTTAACGAAAGATTTTGAACATCAAAGTGTTTAAAGTTGAATGGATTTTTTGCTCGAACACCGTTAAATGTCGTGGTCTCGACTAAACCAATTACGATCTTCTTTGGCATGGTACCGCTAACTAACTCTCTATCAATTTTCGACAAGCCCGCCGCGAATGTATGAGTCGACATTTGTAAGCGTATCCAGGGATACTTTGCAGTATTCTTCTGTAGTACAGACTTGTGTGCTAAGCTTACACTTTCAGCGATCTTCATCTGTTTGACATACACTTCCATTTCGAGTAAAACAATTTGTACATCCTCCGCATCACCGAGCAGACAGAAATTATCTTCGTTACGTGTAAACTTCAATTTCATGTCGACATTATCCAGCATACATCTAGACTGTTCAAAAAGACCCATTCGAATTTTTCCGATCAACTCTAGCGGGGTGCTGTTTTTGGTAAGGTCTTTTCGTTTAACATATCCAGTATTCGCTGCACCAAGAACATCCATAGAGCCAGCGACATCTTTATAAAAACCTTGTCCTTGCACAAAACTCTCCGAGGCGCCGTGAGTATCATTCAACAACCGGGAGATATAAGCTTTGTAGGCATGACAATTATCCGAATTTGTGATAACCTCATTTGAAATAGTTACATCGATTTGTTTGAAAAGAGAATCCATCATGTTATTAACAAGACCCACTTGTGTATCGTTTGCTAAATCAGTTCCATCGCGTTTAGTGAGCTTCAAACGTAATCTCAAGAACGTGTTTTGTAGATCCATATATCGATCCGTCCTTGGTAATTGTACTTCCATGACATTACCTAAACTATGGGGTTTGACGACGACATATTGCGATTCCTCAATACTGGTTTGTGTGTGGGGTATACTAAATATGTTTAACCCCGAGTTATGACATTCTCTGGAACCCGCGTGCATCAACATTGTTCTTAGTCGAATATATCCTGTTGTTTACGACGACGTTTGGATGAAGTGTTCTTTGACTTTGTTTTTTTCCTTTTTATAGCTTTTGGGGTTAAAATTTTATCAATCACTCGACCGCCAGCTTGTTTACTTCTCTTGACAACACTAGACTTGATCGAGTTACCCCGTAATAGATCTCTCGCTATTTCACCTCCAGTCCGTAACAATTGACCACCGGCGTATTTCGCAATAGGTGTCACTAAACGACCGAGTGATTTAAACAAACTCCCGATACCGGATCCGGCTTGAACTCCACCACTAAAATATCCATAACCATCGCCTGTCTGGTTATAATGACGATGGACAGAATGATGATCACACGTGAAAACAACTTTCATAATCGCTTCCTAATGTTAAATGTAGCTTGCAATGAACGACTTATTATATTTATAGGTTCCCCAAACCCATCCCTGAGGTAAAGACATACAGAATCTACGACATCTTTTGAAACAGGGAAATAATACGGATTTGTCGCTACCCAATTATGCGTGACATCACCAGGTGTCAGTGGTATAACTCGTAATAAACGCGCTAACGTATCTCCAAGTAAGTGAGGGTGAATAATATCACAATACACAAACAAATATTGCCCAATCGCCGGTTCGGTTAAAGTGAAATCGATCTCCATGAGGGCTAATTCGCAATATCTCGTCGGGATGTTGTTGATGGTGAGTAGTCTGTGTTCAAAATCAGCACCAAGCATAGAGGTGGTTAACGTCAATATTTTCATCGCGCGTGAAGTGTCAATGTGGTCTCTATATCATGTACTAACTGACCGTATTGGTCCCTGATGGTGATTTTTATATCGCGGATGTGGTTAATCGACACTGGGAAATAAAACGGTTTTTCATATACAACTTCTTGTCTCATACACGTCTCGTTATTTACTTGGATCACACGAAGCAATTGACTCATGTAATCACCCACCGGATGATGTCGTAGTACATTCATATACACAAAAAGATATCTGAGGTGGGGTTGAGTTGGTTTAGGTTTGATCGACGTGACATTACATAGTGGTGTCGACACTTGATCAACTACACTGAAATAATTCATGAATATATCCGTGGGATGGAGTGTGATACGTTTCGAGTAACGAATTCGGAAAAGTTCATCGTTGATTCTTTCGGTGAAACAGTGTTTGAAACTGTCAGATAATATTCTTCGCGTCAACTCGAGGTTGTTTGCATAATTCCCAAGTGGTGTTAGGTACGCTTCTACTATTCGATCTTTCTCATTATGTAGCTCCCAGAGTGCTTGATCACGATTGATTATAATTCGATCAAGAGATTCACTGACAAAACTCATATCCATCAACGCAAGCTCATTACAAATAATTTCATTCGGTAACACCACCGAGAATTCACCTTGGGTGCCAGACAACGTGATGTAACTCATATTGAATCAACAGCTCTACGACGGAAGCGTAGGGTTACTGTCACTGGTGCTTTTCGAAATTTAATAGGGTTGTCAGCTGCATCACGTAGATAAATTCGTATCGTTCTAAAATTGTTTCTCGCTAAAGCAAAGAAGTATGGTTTTGGGAATATGTTGATTTGGTTTTCATTCGGTTTAGCGGTTACAGTAACCACCCGTAAAAGTTGTTGCAGTTTGTTACCATGTGGTCTTGGTTGTATCAGATCGCAATACACATAAACCTTATCAATCCGTTCCAACTTTATCGCAGGTGTAAATATAAATTCTACCACTCCGCGGCGACGAGATACAACGCGTCTAAATGTTATTATGTCCAACACAGAACCAAGCGGTATCAGTCCGTAAGGTTCGGGTGAATCATGTGTGGTACGGGGTATGTGTTTGGCGCTAGAGTCTGCGGTATCAGTATTTATGGATGCAGCTCGCTTGTGTCTTTTTTTACTCGTGACTAATCTTCTGAATGTGATTCTAAAGTCTCCGAATCCTTGTAAAATGAAAATGCCCCCCATGTAATATTTCTCGTACGATTCTAACATTTCACCGATGTTGTAATACGAGCCTTCGGGAATATAATACCGTTCGGTGTATCCATTTGCATCGACAAATCCAAAACCTATACTTTTCGCTGTCACTTCAATTCGCGGTTGAAAATCATTGGGGAAGGTCAGCTCACATAATCCCAGCTCATGGCGACTCATTTCTAATTCTTTGTAAAGTTCCGTTTGAAAATCTGTGCTAGTATTCGGAAATTTATCCAAACTCGCATTCGAAGGTAGAGTCAACAACATTTTATTGTTTCTTTCAACATATACGATGAGGTGATGGATTCGGTAATAAATACCCAAGTGAAGAAGACAGTAGCGTTAAATATATCTCACGATCCACCCCGACAGAAATTTGATATAATGAAAACACGATTACACACACTAACATACAAATCTGTACAATAAACACAATCTGGTTTTTCAGACTGTTCGAGACTTGACCCATGCGAGATGAGGCGGAATCAGAATCCATAATTAGGTTGAACAACATTTTCGGTGTCTATTTATACAAATCCGAGACCCAAGAATTAAATTTAGACGGATAACCCAACCATTTTACAAGATATTGCGTTTTCTTTCCTTTCCTGCGAGTAGACAGGATTTTTTCGATATTGTAAATATTATTATTTTTAGTAATTGGTTGTAATTCTTCACGCTGAAAGCGACCGTCTATAACTTCACCGTGGTAGTCTTTCAATTGATAAGTAGGAGGGTCACCTTTACGACATTGAGATACGAAAAAGATTTCTTCGGTCCAACTCGCCAAGGCACTTTTTACAAAATTACCACGTGATTTCGAAATCCTGACCGGTGTGCCGATAGTTAGTTTGGGTTTTTTAGGGGTCATGTCACCGTATAACCTATGGAAAATTTGTTCTTGATTTGAATAATCAACATCCGCTGGAGGACACCCTATAGCAACGTGAAAAGTAGTGTTATACCCACTGAGCTATATAAACACTGGAGTGCGCTACTCGCGATATTTACGTTGTCACTAGAAACAGTTGCATTGTGGGGGATAGGCTGGACGATTTAGTACAGGGGCTTATGGAAAAACGTCCAGTTTTAAAATATATTTGATTCGTATTGGGTTTGTAGTATTTTATACGAATGGAGCTTTGAATGAATAATAATCGTAACATTCAGGATTTGTTTCAGCCCAATATCTCGTGTTTATATCTGTGTATTTCGACATGTCGAAGATATAAGTGGTTTCGATTGTTCGTGGTAAAATAAGGTTGTCTATGTGTCATCGTATGTATTTTTTTGTGGTTATATTCCTGATGTAGATTGCTTTACTCGTTGTATCCAGCATATTTTACGTGTACAGAAATAACCAAGCTGTCAAAAGATGTATAATGCCAGTTCAGTTATCTTTCAGATATATGTATCTATAGGAAGTAAAAGCATCTACAATTGCCAGCTTGAAGTTATTATCGGAGCGTGCCTCAGAATTACCTATCCTGGATTCAAAATCTTCATACTGCAATGGAGCTGATGTGAATGCTGTAACTGCCAGCTACGTGGTGGCTGTGAATATTGCTGATGGAGAAAATTCAGCATCATGGGACATATCAAAAGGCACTGCTGAAATCAATTGAATGCCATTGTGGTTATTCTACGTATTTATTGGTTCAGCGTATTTAAATAAATCCAAAAAAGAGAAAGTAAAGATATGTCTGCTATGTGTAGCGATGGGGTAGTGATTTCTGTAGAAGTGACTGAATGAGTTCATTGAATGAGAGAAACAAGAAATGCATGGGTCCTTATTCAGATGTAGCTAGAATTGCCCAATTCACAGTGAAATTGAGGCTATGTTGGTTACAGCAATCTGTGCACTGTGGGAGTTCATAATAAATATTAATTTTATCGAATCAATACGGCACAAGATACAATCTAAATGCCGTACATGTATTTGATCATAATTACACCTATAGCTACCCATATACGTGTGTACATGAAGCTTGGCTCGTTTTGCACTTTCATGAAACCAGAAATTAGATTAGATTCAAAACTAACTGGAGATGAGAACATTTCAACTCAGTTTTTCTGCCCACGATACTTGCCTACCCTACTAGATGAAGCACTCGAACCTGGCTTTAGATCAGCCATTTCTGTGGTCACACACAATAACGCCCTGTACTGTCTCGTCACACGAAATACCGCGCTGTACTGTCTCGTACAAAAATGCTGAACTTTCGTTTTCATAAACACCAGCTTCGGTTATGAGAAACGAATTTTTCTATTGAAATAACAACATAAAAAAATAAAAACAAATAAATTAATTAATTGTGATCGACTTTACGTCGCCTTCGGCGTAATTAACGGTGATCTGAAAGTCAAATGTGGGATAAGTTAGGGCTTAATATCTGCGAACGAGGTATAATAAACGAACCGATTCTGATCTTAGTTCCAATTTAATGGAATTTCTTCTCTTCTTACGCAGCACAGGCACAGTCACATTGAAGGCCACCCCACTGCGAGGCCTACGGCGACGACGTCGTTTTGGGGCACTGTTCAAGATAAATGAACTAACATATGAGAAATTGTTCACTTGAAGACACATTGATCGACATACCTTGATGTCACGACAACGTTTTTATACCAAAACGCGTATAAAATAGTAAAGAAAGTGTGTTAGCCGGTGTCTTCTACGGGTTTGAAGTATGTGTTGGCTAGACTTGCTCATCCTTGCTCCCTTCTTTGTTTTTTCTTATTATCTGTGAAGATACCAAAAACGGTTAGAACAGAATTAAAATAATGAAAATTCTACGGCATACGAAGAAAGTGGCCTCACCTCATTCAGTGGGTTAGCCGGTGTCTTCCGTGGGTTTGAAGTAAGAGTTGGGTATGTAAATATTCTCTCTGGCGACGCAGGGTTGGCTTTACAGCTTAACGATGGTCGATTCCAGAACCTTTGAATGGAAAAGAAAACAGCCAGGAGCAAGTATGGAATAAAGCGATAGTTACATCTGTGTACAAGAGCACATATCATATAAATTATATATTCACAGTTTACCGCTAAAGGTATTGGACACTGAATGCAGCCTAATGATAAAAGGATGACAGATGTAACAAAATTGTTATCCATCTTCTCAACGACAACATCGGGAAGCGGTAACGAATTGTCATTTTCTTTTTCAACGGAAGGGTGAAGGTAATTCAACAAATGAATCACCTTGAGCCTCATTATTGAACATATGGCAAAGGTGTCAATCGCCGTAACAGAACCAGCTTAATGAAATAACATTAATGCCCAATCTGTGCTAGTAGAGAATATATTTTAATGGAAGCCTATAAAATACGCATGATCGAAAAAAACCAAAATATGTTCTATAGATAGAACCAACTCTTGGAATTGTTTCAAACATAAAGATTTGAGCTTTCCACATAATTTATATTATCATGACATTACGACTCTAGAGACACAACTATAAGCCCTAGTAATGACCAGAGGTGGTCAGTTAAGAAGTACTTCTACCTAAAGTAGGTTTTGATCACTTGCGCTAATTCTTCAAGTTTTTAAACTACCTCTGCTTGAGTAGAATCAATAAATACGATGGCCATGGAGCGAACTCACCGGCTTCAGGAATCCTCACATCCAAGTTGCGGTACGTCGATCCGACCATTGATTGTGTAGCATGTTCAAATTGCGACTCTTTTAATTACAAAAATATCAAATAAAACCGCTGAGGGTTACTGAACCACAATAACTTACAAAGCCGTATGCGGATGAAAGGATCGTTCCTTTTTCTTCGCGTGTGCGCCATGTCCTTACTCCTTCAGTGTAGATGCACTACTGTGTAGCAACCACGCCAGTCGACTTGGCCGATTTGAATCGGCCGCCTGAATTTCCTTTCCTATACATCGGTCCTGAATGGATTGCTCAATTGCTTGTCGTATGGGAGAAAGTCGTTCCACAATGTTATGATATGAGCTGCCACCGCTTCACTCAAACAGTAAGTACAATCTCTGTGAGTTAGCAGGCAGTCGGCCAACGCTGAAACCTTTTCATATCTGGGAACGTTATTCGATCCCACAGAGCCGTCGACTCTGGTTTGAATATCATAGCGTCAGGTTCAGAAGATCCTCTAGCACAGCGGTTGACTCACTCGTCGGTTGTTCGAAGCCTGAAATTTGTGAATTTTATGTTAACTAGGGCTAAAATCAAGGTATAGTAATTGGAACTCAAACTTCATAAATATATAGTCACTGTCTAGTGTCTACCGTACCTTTGGCCTCATATATTTTGGAAAATTCAGAAATCTTGTCGGCACCGCATTCGTCCTTAAACGAATTCTCCCGCCAACACGGTAAATATCACTTTCTGAAAAATGATCAGAGCAGATGACCGACGATCTTGCTGGCTCCCAGTCTTTTCTTCTAATACATTCTATCCATCTTTCTTTCAGGGAATCATTGGTAGGAAAGCTGCGTTGTAGAGAACATTGTATCAGTTCGCAAGTAGGCTAATTCTATGATACAAAGCACACCAAATTGACCATTCTTTGTTATGAACGATGATAAAAGTAGCAGGAACATATGTGGAATTATCTTGTTTGATTTAGATATATATATCTGTTACTTTCTACCCCAGAAGGATAAACTATTAGGTAACCTTTTAAATCTAAAGCCAAAGGTAAACCTAAAAAAAACATCTTACGAGACAAATCGAACGTCTCGCACGCACAAAGCTATAATGAACTCGATCACGGAATTAGCAATTTGAACTTTAGTGTGAGCATCTGGCACCAGAAATATAGAATTATTACTCAACTATGCTGGACAAAACCGTGTGGCCCTAAATTATACCTTTCCTTCTAGTCCTACCTCCAACCTTCACGACAATTTTAAGCAAGGATTGAGTACTAAGCTAGTTATTGGCTGAACTGCCCATACAGAATACAAACAGTGACCTGGCTGGTCATGCTATTACAGGTATACTGATGAACTGACATGGTGCTGAGACTGCTGATATAGTCTGCTCTGATCATACCAACATCCATATACTTTTGACAAAATGTTCTGGTATAATGACACTTCAACATGGCCTATTCATTAATGCTGTGGCTTATCTGGACATTGATTGACTGTGATGGTCAGGAGACATTAATAATAGAAACTGATTCTTCAAAGATAGTCTTGCTGCCCTGCATATTCTGCCATTCACTCACCGGTGAAATGTTCTTGGATGCCGACGCTTTACCAAAGACTCTTCATCGCTACTACCATCGCTATTACTTCTCATATATGACTCCGTGGATATCTTTTTCTGCCTTTTACTGCACCCATAGGCGCAACAAACACTACCACCAAAACGAGATGTCTTCGACATGTCGAAATACACAGATAACACAGATATAAACACGAGATATTGGGCTGAAACAAATCCTGAATGTTACGATGATTATTCATTCAAAGCTCCATTCGTATAAAATACTACAAACCCAATACGAATCAAATATATTTTAAAACTGGACGTTTTTCCATAAGCGCCTGTACTAAGTCGTCCAGCCTATCCCCCACAATGCAACTGTAACATGGTGACAACGCAAATTTGCTTAGTCGGAGATGGCAGTAGTTCGGGGCTTGGTTATACCCCCGGCATATCTCAGACAGGACACTGACATAATTCAAAGTCTTATTATGCGTGAAATAACGGTATAACACTTGCTTCACAGTACGAATAACACGCTCGCATATCGATGCTTTCAGTTCACTATTTGTATGAAAATGTCGCACATTGTTCTCTTTTAAGAAAGTCTGAAACGCGCGATTAGTAAACTCAGAACCTTGATCACTTTGAATAACATGAGGTATACGATCCTTAAATATTTCCTTGAATCCGCGAATAATACCTTGCGAGGTTTTGTTTTTGAGTGGATACAGATATAAAAATCGGCTGAAACAATCAATCGTCACCAACACATATTTAAAATTATCGTTTTCTTTTGAAAGATTTTGCATATGCATGAGATCGGTTTGATACTGAACACCGAGACCGGACGTAATCACTCTAGGTCTCTTAAATTTCTTTCGATAGGGAAAATGTTTTGTGTACGCGTCCTTGCTCGAAAGAAACTCCTTGACTTTGGCTCTATTCCGCCCTCTAGAGAATACGTATGCACCGCGATAACTACCGGGTAGCCCTGGCGTGAAATACTTAGTATGGCTCCCATCCGTATCGTCTCGGGGTCTTGGGTGTACGATCGCTTTTCGTCGGGGCATGCTGAGTCTTTACTTTGCTTCGTTGGCTACTCGGCGATGGTATAGGAATCCTTGATGGTTCACCCTTGATCAGGCGTCGCAGTGCATCCAACTCACTAGCCGAAAATAGATTCCTTTGTTCTGATATATCGATTTTCATCGGTTGATTCAGTGTGTCGTGTTTTGTTTGATAACGATTTAGTGCGTCGTTATATAAGGCTAATTTTCGTTCTTGGGGTATGTTCATCTGTAATATGTCGCTCATACATTTGTCGATATCCAAATTCAATTTCTGAACGTCAGCTCCGTTGATCGGGCTCGGATTTATGAAGATTTTTTTAAAAGAAGTCATTTTTTGAAAAGATTACCGAGTAAACCAGTGACGACGGGTAGGATGCTTGATAATAGAGTCATAAACATACCCCCATGCTGGTTAACCATACGTTTCTTATGTCGAATAGGGATGTCTTTCCTGACAAGTCGACGTAAACTACATTTATGAGCTGATAGTCGCTTTCTTTTATACTTTGAAAGAGGGATGTTACCGTTTAAAATGTTCTTTGTACAATCGCATATACACTCGATCAATTCTCTGCTGGCTCCCGATATAATTTGCTTGCGTATCTCGGGTTTACTTTTATGTAGGAACTCTAGTGTGGGTATATGCCGCCGTGTCCGAGCTGGTACCTTGGTCATTTTGAGTTTAAAGTCATCTCCGCGCCTGGCTATTTATACCAGCGGGCTATAAACCACCATGGTTTCACCAGGAAATATATTGGTCATAACTCGTCGATTTTCAGGTGCTTCTTGCGTGAGATCAAGGAATAAATAACTATGAGGTTGCCTAGCAGCGTCACGATAAGCCTCTGTTAAAAATCTAGAGTTTGGGTACATTTGTCGACCAAGAAAACTGATCTGCTGTTGGTCGCGTGGATTCTTGAAAATCACCATATACGAGCTTGAAAGACTCAAGTCACGTGCTCCTTTACCCTTGTGATACAGGTTCTGCGTGATATAGCAAATTGATTTGGCTGAATGATGTGAAAATCTTGTAAAGTAGTCTGCAATTTTTGCTGTCTCAGTCATGAAATCATCCACTATAATCAAGGTGTCTTCAGAGCAAACCTTCAACTCTTCTAAAATATCTAGACCGGCGTGGAATTCTACATTATGCATCGTATTGAAAACCTCATGATAATTATTGTAACAATATACGACCCTGGATACACTTGGTTCAATCATGGATGTGGCATGCCTAATCAGCTTTGCAACAAAAGTAGTCTTTCCACTTCTTGAAGGACCACTCACAATACACGCGAATGGGTGGATCAATTCCATCATTTGTTGTTTATTGAAAACTCGATAAAGTGTGTGTGTTTATATATCAACAAGGTTGGGAATATCCACTGTTGTAGTCGTCATGTTCTAGTGGAATATATATAAACCCAGTAGAGTTCGATTCAGCAATTTTCCACGGGTTATGAAATCTTCATCTGTTCCTCATCGTCAGTGGAAGTTGTAGTGTTACGAACGCTTCAGGTCGTCAAGCAGCTGACCCCAATCTGTAAAATAATAAATCACATAAGAGGATTCGTAATACGTTCATAGCGCTTTAAAATCTAACAGTGTTACTATACCAAACTATAGACCTTACCACGGATCACAAGTTCTAGTTGTCTGCTTTGTACCAACCGGGTATCATCGACGTTGGGAGTTGTTTGGTAGAACCAAGAATCATGAAATGTGGTAATTCCCGGTCCAAGGTAATCATCTCTACATGTAAACCATTAACATCTAACGACATGACAGACTTTAGATAGGTAATAGTGTTATCCATCTGGAAAACAAATGATACGTTACCACACACAAGTAAATCAAACATATAAACAAGTAATAAACAAGTGAATCAAAATAAAATCAAACACACACAGAATATACAAATAAAATACAATAACACACAATTACACGTTTAATGGTAGGGTTGACACACCATCCTCAAGCACTCGACGTTTGGCGTAGAAATAGGAAAATGTTTTACGCTGTTGTTTGTACGTATAGACACCTCCATCTCTGCACCGAAACCCCTTGTTCACTCCCCCGACAGATTCTTTAGACGTCAAGACACCCAGAAAAGTTTCGAAATCGACTGGGTTGGATTTCTGGAGACCTTTGGAAGCCAATTTTTTCTTTGGACCATCGCAAAAGTAATTTTTGGATTGGAGACCGCAGAAAGATGTACCACCTTCATACTCCACTTTCATCAAACCCGGTTGACGAAGGTAATACGCATACGTGTCTTTGCAACACTGCCTCGAGCGATCAAAAGAAACCGGATCATCCAAAAACTCAGTTCGGTGCTCATCACAAAAATAGCGTGGAAACCAGTTCTCGTATTCAAGATAAAATTCATCCCTTTTCTCGGGGATAAGAATATCATCGAATGAGGCTGAATGCGAAAGATAGAGGGAGTCTGTGTCCATCATTAATAGCATGAAGCACTCGTCACGGAAATATTTACACAAACAGTCATAAAAAAACGAGAGCATCTTGAGCTTAGCATTGTTATACACCCAGAATCCCACTTGAATACAGTTACCCCACTTGATCGTTTTAAGTCGCTTCGTTATTTCAAATAGATCGGTGTTCAATTCGTCACATTTCACAAAAAAACGATCCTTCACATTGACACCCAATTCGCTTTTATCACAGTAGGAGGTTCGTTTGAATTTACGTGGGTTCATCAAGACGCGGCCATAGCTGCTATTTCCGGCTAATTTTTGTGTCAGGGCAATGATCTCTAGGCTAGGGTCGCGGTCCCCAGCTCGTCGACAGTCTGAGACATTTTTCGCAAAGTTGTCAAAACAGGTCTTTTTTGTGAATTCGACCGCCTCATGAATTTTGGATATAATCAATCCGTGTTCTACATACCACTTGATCAAGTCAGAGGTCAACAAGATTTTCTTGCCCCAGTATGAAGCAACTAACATGCGCGTGGGTTTGGGGAGCAATTTACGATCAATGGCAAACTGTTTCATGTGACCTGACAAATGATCGCGAGACACCATCGTGTTTTTGAATATCGGACATAGTTCAACAAACTTCCTTTGCAAATGTTTTGGCGTAAAAATATCGACTGATAAACATCCGAAGAATGTACCGGTCATTACCATCTCCATCAGTTTATGCGCGGTGACAGATTTGGTTCGAGTCAATTGCGGTTGAATTCCGTTAAGATATCGCTCAATATCAGGATTTTCCTGCTTCTCCGTGCGCCAGTCACATTCCCATTTACATATGACTTGGTAATTGAGGCTTTTGTAATAATCATGAACGCGTTTAGTTCGTTCTCGCCGTTCCAAGTCATCACAGCCAAATCTGCATTGATGCGCGTGAAAATGACATCCAAGAAAAGACAAGATTACCCCTTGACCAGCTGAATTACGATAGAACCCATCAGCCGGATAATTACGAGCTCCTACACGGATTTCAGGTCCATTAAAAGCATGGTGGACATGTACATTGTGGGTATACGAATACCAGTTTAACCATTGAACTGCTGTCTCCCCCCATTTCGGTGCAGTCTTTATAGGTTTGAATTTAGTACACTCGGCATCAAGTGGTTGCCAATGTACCGGGAAACCAGTTGGACTAGGTTCACTCAAAGCAAAAAGGTATAACGAATTGCTGTCCAGCCCTGTTACATGTTGGGTAATCTGAGCATTTTCCTTATAAAAAAATTCTTTGATTCGAGTTTCACCCTGCTTTTGATATCGATGAAAAATGACTGACGGTCCACCCACTAAATTATCTCTGAATAGCGAAACCAGATTCTGGTGTTTATCATTGAACAAGGTGAAATCACGTGGAATGCTATTGAAAAGATGTCTTGATACAACCCCAGGTAGGGAGACAGCTTCCTTGAATATATCCACACTGAATTGACTTTTGAAAGATTGAAATTGTTTTTCCAACCCCTCAATGAAGTAGTGAGTGTCGATGGCATTGTACCATTTGAGATAATCACGTAAAGTGGTCATTTTGTTATCGTTCCAAACCTTCAGACAGTTTTCATATTCAGCTGTGGATATATTACGACCTTTTAGCGAACTGTAAAACTCGTCGTGGCTAGGTAGACTCGGATAATCTAACTTTTCCAAACTAGTCAGAAACTCGTACGGAAAATGACCCTTAGCGGCGCTACATTTGAAGGCTTTCAAATAAGCATCGTACGAGAACCCGGGTGCCAAGTAATTCACAATATCCAAAAATTTAAGTCTGTTGGTTGTCAAAGAGAGGAAGTTGTTACCCCGTTTCAATACACTCAGATTTTCGTCAACGAGTAAACCCATCAAGTACTCTTTGAGACAGTTCAAGTCATACCGACCACCATTGAACGACAAAACAGGGATTTGTTTTAAATATCGCGTAAACTCCTCCTGTAAACGTTCAAGTGGTATTTTTTTCTCGGAAGGATCGAGTGCTTTCATTTCGGCAATTTTAGTTTCGAGCATGTCCAAGTAGTGTTGATATTCCGTCCGTAACAACCTAAATGACTCACTTTGAATATCATGAAAATGATCAACCATTTCCGCACACAAGTCGTTTGGGTCACCGTTCGAGACAATTACATACGGTTCCAAGAACCCTTCCACATTAGAAGATATGCTAACAGAAATGGGAATATGTTTGCACTCCCATGAAGTTTTGGAGGAATCTGGAATATCACACTTCTCAAACATACTCTCGATATCAAACGCGATACGGTATTTGAAATAACGAAGCTGGTGAGGAACAAACACCCCTTCTAAATCAAGTTTTTCAAAGATGTTCAGAGGAGGTGTATACACGCCACCCGGAAACACTTCAATAGGTTCTGTTGTACATTTGTGTCTGGTCAATTCATACTGCTCATAAAAAAATCTTTCGCAAACATCGCATTGATAACTCTCTGCGTAACGGAATATATCAGTAATAAGACAGAAATGGTTGTTTTCTAAATGTAAGTACACAGGTTTCGCTTCAAATGTACTACGACGGAGCGCGATAGCTTTACCCTCAGTTTTTGTGTACACAACTATGGCCACATTAAACAAGTCCTCGATATCGTCCAGCATATCAAGAGTTACACCAGATTCTACATTGATACCATACACCGAAGTAAATTGTTGAGCCAATGCTTTTGTATCTTTTCCTAGTGAGTGCGCGATACAGCGAAAAGCACACAGATTGTCATTGTGTCTCGTACCGTTTTTTCGACGCAACATTGTCATGATGCATTTTGATTTTGTAAGCCATGTCGGTAGTTTAATACCAGCACAACCAATCAACACGCCATCGGTAGGATATACATAAAACTGTACATTGGTCAGACAGACCGGCAGTGACTTTGTGTTTGGTCGAGAATTTCGTAATAAATCGAGCGCCGTTTCCAACCTTATAGACTCAACAAATTCATTGAATTTAGCTAGTGTTGAAATCGCCGCCGGTGTTTCTAATACACTATCAACATTCGCCGATGCATGAAAATAACGAAATCTCAAAGTCTCGATGTGGTACAAAATAAATGCATACGCGAAATTGATTTTGAAACGAGTCGACTCTGAGAAAAATATAGCTTGTATATCGCGGAAAACATCCGCTAGCTCCCGACCGATGACTCGAATATTATACACGCGCCGACTCTGATTCACTACATACGATTTTATCGCTTGCCAGTTCTGATTTACAACTTCTTGGCGTTCGTCGCCGATCTCTGGCGGCGCATTCGGTTCTTCGCGAACACGATTTCTCCGTCGTCGACTCATCTGTAAAATTAATAACACGCGGTCAAATTCAACACTTTGGGAACATTAAACTAGTCTTACTTACAATCTAGTTTCTTCGCCGGTGTCTTCCCGGATTCTTTATGCTTAATAAAACAACAAATCATACTATGTCCGCTAACGTAGTGATGCAGCAGATAACTTACCAGTAGACTCGGCGTTCAACTTGAACCTTGAGCTTGCTCTGTCTGTTCAACAACAAAATCATTACATCATGTTCACTAGTTCGGAACAGTAATAACTCACCGTTTCAATTCTTTAATTCCACGCTTGTTTTGTCTGATGGATAAACGAATAACATATTACGTTCATAAATCAAAGTAATCATACTGAATAACTTACTAATTAACTCCTTATCCAACAATCCGCAGTTGAATATACCCAGACAGTAAGCCACGTTGTTCGCCGCTCGACACCCGGAGAGAAAGACCTAAACCGCTGATTCGAGATTACAAGAGCACCAGCACCACTGGTGGTTGTGCTTTCAGAAGCTATTGTTTATTTATGGCTCTAATGTAAAATCTGAAACGGAAAACAGAAATTGAGAATAGACACTCACAACAATGAAAATCATTCAGCACAAATTATACTTCAATTTCGTTCTAATTTCTAGAAGTCGATGCAAGTACTCATCGGTTGCGGTATTTAATTCAGGTTGAATCTCATCAAGACTCCAACGCTGACCCTTGACAGTAAGCAATCGTTTGATGTCAGCCATGAGCTTTGTGACAGTCAAATTTTTTTTCTCCGTCAACGAATCAACATAACATAGTATTGGACCTAAATGCGGCTTAACAACGTCAATAGTCTGGAGGTAGGTGACCATCTTGTCAACTGTGTATTGACATAACTTTTCTTCCTGCTTCTTTTTTCCCTTCACGTCGTCGCGAAAATCATCGTCACTCGCGCTTTTAGATTTCACAGGTTTCTTACCAACCTTCTGTCTGGGTTCGGTACGATTCAAATTTTTCGATTTCCCATTACGAAGCTGTTTAGCCGGTGGTATGCCCGCCGTTGTCGATATGGTTCTTTTTCGAGCTGGCTTGCCGGTTGATACAGATTTAGGAGTATCAGTTACCGATAGCGACCCCGCGGGGCGCGGTATCGTCATCCCAGAAGTCGACGGTTTCTCGGGATTCGGTAATTCGTTGCTAACGGCTGTCTCGTCGGTCGGTACACACGGCATCGTCACCAAGTTCGTGAGATCGTTAATCGCGCTTTCTCTAGTTAGTTGACCCGACTTCAGCCACGCCTGGTGCGCTATATCTGTATAGTTTGACTGCATTTCGATCGTTGTCGTAAGGTCGCGTTCTGCGGATTCAACTCTTAAATCCGGCGTCATCAGATCACCAGGATTAATCGCATCAAAGATATCTGCGTTCTCTTCAAATTGCGATTCGAATACATTTGGTTCATAACCAAATTTATCAAGATTATCTATCTGAGCCTCGGCCATTGTACAATAATTAATCTAACTGCTCCAACCAACGTTTATGTCTGCGCCAGCGAAGTATAACAATCTGATCGTGGTGTTGGCTATTTATAGATTTAATTCGATAGTAGCACGCGGTTGGATGGAAAATAATTCGGCGCGCAGGTCATTCGAAATATAGACCACACGCACACTGCGTAATCCTCAGAACCGATTGTGTTTCCGACTTTCAGAACCGGACGTATTTAGTGTGTCACAGATCAAAACGTCGCTACAGATATCTGATTTTTCAAAATCGCACAGCGCACTGCGCTTTAGTGAATTTCCTGTTTAGCGAAACGGGCGATTTTATTGTGTCACACATGTCAAACGCACCCGCCAACATCTGTTTTTTCGAAATCTGAGCGGTGTATTTCACCATTTTAACACATTGTGGTGTCATTCTCATGGTTTACTTTTTCAGTTGATAGTTATATATACTCGTTATGGCAACTAGCGCGATTATTGAGAATTACCTTCTCTACTATCATAACTTGACAACCCCCACATTGAGCGAAACGGAAAAATTCATCCACAGAGTACTAGATTTCTATGTACATGGACAAAGCGTGAGCCGTGTTCGAAAGTGTGATTTTACCGCATTGGTTAACTCGATTCGATCATACGGCATCGACTGGAACGGGGTTTTTAGTGTCATAAGCATTGCGGCGATGAAAAGTGACATACGTACCCTAGCGGCGTACAGAGATTTAGCAACAGACATCTTGAATACTCACTACAGTACATTGATAATTGACTGGGTAAGAAGAAAATTCATTCGTGTCGTTTGTCACTTGTGAACGGCGTCCTTTCTTACAGAACTCCTGTAAAGTTTATTTCAATCCAAGTCTATTCACGCGGGTCATCAGGATTATACAAAGACTGTTAACTCACTCAATACCACGTGCCTAATTCTATAAATATCGACGGGTTTGTTGATGACTCCCACTTTATCAAACGATATGGCATCGAACAGCGTCAACACTATGCAAGTCGGAGCAACTTCAAATTTTCACGTCGGCGTCAAATTCGTCTCATCACCCAAAAGAGGTGGCGTTAGCCAATATCTCAAAGGTATATTCATCGACGGTAATAACGAAGAGATATCTTTCACGTGTTTCAATCGTGAATTGTTCGGGGTCATTGAGAAAGCGTTCTCCAAACGGAAAAAACTCATGGTCAAATCCGGTTGGGTCCAAATTGACAAGTTTACTGGAAAACCTGCTGTATTACTTGGTCGGGCTTCGTCAGTAACTCTGCATGGAAAATCGAGACATACGACTGAAGAATACCCATTATTGACCTGTGAATCGGTATACGGAAATAAAGATGAATACGTCTCGATCGCCGCTACTTGTGTTTCTCGAGAGGAAAAGATGGTCAATTCTGGTGCCGGAAAGGAGTTGAAATTATACAGTTTTACATTAAAAGACGATACCGGAGAGGTGGTTTTGGATCAATGGAACAAAGCCTCGCTCGTACCCGGGAAGAAATATCAGCTCACTCGTGTTAAAAACTGTGTCGGGAGTTTGAAAATCGATCAGTTAACTAGACTTGTCGAATTGAAAGAATAGTTTGCATATTTGTATACCACAATACAATATTTCACGTAAAATGTATGACCTATGTGTTTCGACAACTGGGTTAGCGCGGTGTTGTTCTACTGATCGAGGTGTGAAAATTGTGCTATCGCGATGAAGTTGCGACTGTGAACAGCAGACTATTCTGTAGGTGCGAAACAGCGAATAAACCGAAAGTATTATTCAGCTAGCAATCAATAGCGAGGAAAGAGAACACGATCGGTCATTTGACACGACTAAACTACGACATCATATATCATAATTTACGATCAAACTATTTCACTCGTGCTAGTGCAATAATCGATAGTAGCACCCGGTTGGCCGTGAAACAATTCAGTGCGCAGGTCATTCGGAATATAGGTCGCACTGCTTAATCCTCTTGCAAGCCACGTTTCCGTTTGTGCGGATATTGTTGGTGACTATTCAACACCACGCGAGAGATGGTTGAAAGTGCGCATCACGACCGCACCCATAAGAACACATGGCGAATCACCACAGATCCCGTAAGAATACACGACAGGCGAATCGCCGCCACCGCCTATAGCAAAAAAGGCGAGTCACGACCACGAGTTTTCACGGCGAATCACGACCGCGGCCTATACCCGAAAGGGTGTCATCATCACCGCATCCATAAGAACACATGGCACCTCACCGCCGAGAGGGGGTCTGAAAGGGTGCCATCACCACCACGAGTTTTCGCGGCACCTCACCGCCGCAGCCTATACCCGAAAGGGTGCCATCATCACCGCATCCATAAGAACACATGGCACCTCACCGCCGAGAGGGGGTGTAAAAGGGTGCCATCACCACCACGAGTTTTCGCGGCACCTCACCGCCGCACCCATAAGAACCAATGCAAAAAATTAGCCGCTCACGACCGATCGACTATACTACTAATGGGGCGACTGAAATATTTAAATCATGAAACCAAAGTCATCCGGGTGGTGTGCACAGTCGTAGATATTCACGGTAACTAATACTATACAGTAGGCTACTGTACCTTTTACGATGCGCATCCCATTCATCAGTCCTGAGAATCTTCAACGAAAGTCTCTACTTTCTTCAATCACAAGTCACAAGCTTCGCACCGTCAGCCTTTGCATGCCCAAAGCTCAATATTAATGGCCGACCAGTCGGCTACTCGGCTCGACACGCAGACGACTTTGAAATAAGTGATATTCATCCGCTCACATATGCCACCAATAATATTTACTGTCCACGTTATAATGTTCAATCCAGGTTGGTTTTTCATACAGAAACATCTATCAACACCTATAGTCCCTTTCTTTTGCATCTAATTTCGTATATATTGATATATATATTGCTCCACGTGTGGTTCCCTACTTACTTACCTAACCGGACGCTATTTGTGATGTCACAGTTGACTGTTGGTTGTTTACTATGAATCTCAGAAAAACCTGCAACGCGCAACCTAAGGTGACCTATTATAGGTCGCCTTGTCCGCCATTAAGAAATGGTCAACTGAGCCTGCTGCTGTGCTGATATTTCTAGTTTCAGGAATAAGATTATATATCCTAAACTGATTTTTGTAACTCATTAGCCCTGTCTGTTACAACAAATCTAGCCGCCGAGACCGACCGTGTAGCCATAGCCTTATAATATAATGTATATGGTATAACTACATTGTCAGCTGCTTCTTGCACCCAACTATGCGCTATACCGAAATTGGTACTAGGGTCAACCAGTTCCGTGTGACCTAATCCTGTCTCGCGAACGAGGTTGAATCAGGTCAAATTGCAACGAGAATGATATCACAGTGACATGCACTTCCACGTATCCACTGGTTGCTGGGGCTTGGAAGCTAATCAATTTTGCTAATAGCTTGGTAAAATGCCGTAGCGAGTAACTGTCAGTAACCTTGCGAAGAAATTCTGGTAACTTGATTTAGCAGCTAAATTAATGTAATATTACATATCAAAATGTAAAATGACAAACTACACGCTGCTATTAGCTGCGACCGGTAATTCGTTGTAAAATTTACAGAAATTTCTTTGTAAATCTACCAGATTTTTTTGTGTGCAGCTGCTGCTGAGGGTACCCGGGAATTCCATACTGTCGGCACCAGCAATCATTCCTCTACAACGATTGCACATCGTTTTATTCCCCGCAAAGAAGTTTGCAAATAAGTTTGCGTCGGGCTGGACCAAGACTAAAAGCATTGTTACTGGAGTTCTTGCTCCATACGCTCGAAAAAGGATTTTGTCTAAATTTGGTGTAGGCCTACATCCTTTTGCCATTTTGGTTGACGCCTCAATTTGAATGAGGTGAATAAGTTTGGTTTAGTACCCTACCACCCCAGGCCAATTTTCCTTTTTTTTTGGGGGGGGGGAGGGGGGCGACAGAGTGCTGTTTCGGCCCTGAGTAAAGAGAAACCTATATAGACCTGAGATGTCGTGAGAACCGCGAAGTACTTTCTAGTAGCAAGGAGTTGCTGGAGCAGGTTGTTTCTTGCGAAAAGTATGGAATGTGATATGCCACAGCTCGTATAAATACAAAGTATGTACAAAAATGCCTTTTGATGCTAATTTAATTCTTCGACTGTCCTTATTTTTGGGTCCATATCGATGGCAACCCTGCCTGTATCTTTAGTATCACTTGTAAATTGTCAGGCAGATGGGCCAGTGTGCAACAATTTGTGATAATACAGTGTCCAGTTCCTTTGTAGTAAGCAATATCACTTGTAAAATGTCAGGCAAAGATGCCAGTGTACGACGATTAGTGATAAAACAGTGTCCAAGTCTTCCGTCGTATGTAGCTACCTTTCAGACGTAGCTCACACACAGCTTTAATTCCGTCGTATGTTTACCTTTCAGGCGTAACTCATACAGCTTTGAACCAGTAATTATTACTAATTAGTATCCAATTAAGCCAATCAATCTTAATATAACCAAATACTCCAATCCGACTGACTTGATGATACCTAGCTTCAGTGATGTTCATGACAATGCATTTGCTACGATTGAACTATCCAAATTAACCGATTTACATGAAGCCAAGAGTATATTCGGTTTTACTGAATCGTGGTCCCGTAAATATAGAGTTCTCATTATCTTCATTTCCTTGGAGCGATGTTGGGTTTGGTCTGAAATTTTATGTATATTATAATATACTCGAAGTATCGGTATCATTGAAAACCATTTATGTTGAAATGTATTGTTCGGAGATCGTTTACGGATGCATGTCCAATTGTCCACTGCACAGCGTACATCCGTATAAATATAATTACCGACGGAAATAAATCAACTAATCGCAGGCTCTATCAGTATCAGTATCGGTTTATTAATATTTTCATCACTTCAAAACACCACAAAAGTGCGATACAATGAAAAACCAAAAAACTCCCTCTGACAGGGCATACAATTGCGTTAGCGTTATCTCTCTCAATAGATCATGGTTTTTCGGGATCTGGACCCAATCCTGTTCGATAAAATGAAGTCCTGATCCAATCCGGATCCTGTTTCCGTCTCAAATGTCAAAATCCGGATCCAACGGTGTCCTGCACAAGGTTGAGTATCTATTTGCCCCTGTCGTCGAACATTTTCAAATTACACCCCGGTAATGCATTGGCGGTCGCTATTAGGGATTTCCGGAGGTGGTCAAAGTAACCAAGAAAGCTACTCAAGTAGAAGTAGCGACGCAAAAATCTACTCAATTACGAGTAAAAGTACTTCTTCCATAGGCAACCTAAAACTACTTGAAGTAGAAGTAGAATTGACTGATTTTATATCTACTCAAGTAAGTAAGTAGTTGTGAAAATGATCGTAATTCGTTCACATGGAATGTCAAAAGGTGCAAAAGGTGCCTAGGTTGATTCATATTGAAGCATACCAGGAGGTATCCAATTTTCGACAGCATAAGCTTTCGTCTGCATCATGGGATGAAAATGATAGTATTGAAATGGAAATGCGATACTAATCCTCTGTTTACTCCAACAGCACGTTTTAGAAAATATTATGGTATGGCGCCCTCCCCCATATTATGAGGCTCGTAGTTTAGTCGAAGAGCAATACGGAGTTTTATAGGATACGGTGTAAACACATTGCGCGATTAGTACATGTAAATCAAAAATATGGTGGATCGTAAAAATGCCATATTGTGTAGCTTTATTTCCGGAAATTAAAGGCATTACTTCACTTGCTTTTACGCTTCAACATGTATGTTATCCAGACAAAAGAACTGAAAATAATTAGAACTCAAAGTATATGATACTGGGAATTGAAAGTGAAATATAATTACTACTTCTAAAAGCGGAACATGCATTTCATGTCTTTAGTCCAGAAAGTTTGGAAGGTTGGTATGCTTAAACAGCTCTGAAGCTGAAAAAAGTCAGAGTTCATTTTTCCAGATTAGGACACGCCATGGATTGCTAGATTACAATATGATCATCATCATCATCATTGGCTTATTAGCAATTTTATCAGTTCAATACACCACAAAAATGCGATACAATGAAAAGACAGGAAGATGTCGAAGCGACAAGGAGTAGTCTATGGAATCTGACACCCACCTTGGCCTAGGCGATGTAAAGAGGAGGCATGCACACTGAATGAAAGTAAAGAAGATAGTATAGAAAAAGAATGCGACAAGAAATAGGGCAGCATGTCATGGGAAGCGAGATCGATAGGTCAGTCGTGGTCCGGTAATCTTGAGGAGGACTGATTAGTAAATGCTAGATTGCGAAACATCAGTTTCAAACGTTATGATGAGCCATATTGTGATGAAATCTTTCATATGGGCGAAGGACGACAATGAGGTTTGAACGGAACCACGAAATCCCGCTACCGAAATTATATTCATCGATATTTTCATGAAATCATACTGGTCACTCCGTAACCACTGCACGCAAAGCGCGACGAAAATTCCGTGCTTTATTAATCAACTTTTATGAAAATTAAATGCTGATAAGTCCGTCAAAACAGCCCCGAAATTCCTCAGGCTATCTTCCTCATTTAAGGATTAAACTACTTCTACTTGACAAACTGAAAATAGCGAAAAATAAGTAAGTAGATCACAAAGAAGTAGCCCCTGGTCTATATAGATTTCTAATTTACCCGTAGGTTAGTTATCTATAGTAATCTAGAGTCTGTCAGAGCTGTCAGTAACATCGGATGCAGCAACGAATACATAGGTGCCGTCGTAACGGCTTGTGACGACATCATGAACACTTGTCAATTGTCGAAACATCATAGTTGCACTAGAACGCACTTTACTATTACTCCGTGCCATGGCTGTGTACAGCATTAAACTTCTGATGCGGCGTTTCAACACTGGCACTGTACTCGTTAACATTAAGCCATACAGCTCAATTCAATTTTTATATGTGCGATTATTATTCAACTGTAACTGTAGTAAGAGCAATATGGACGGATGTAACGACGTGATCAATAGAAATTCGATTTGTACCAAATGGCCAATGGTTTGACGTTCGATATTGGTGCACTCGTTACCAGTCCATACGGTTTCGATCATGTTTATCTGAATATAATATTTCCCTGTTGAAATAAATCCAATAATCGAATTAAACACTGTGCCATGCACATTGCGCCATGCCAATTGCGCCATGCCCATAACGAATTAAAGTATGCAGTATGCACATTGCACACTGCCTATTTACAAGTCACAGTGCGCGATAATCCGGGAATACTAGAGTATCAAGCAGACATCAAGAATGAATTAACGAAACGGATGATTACAAATTGAAAATCGCGTATCAAATCTGTAATTTTTCTCCAACATAAAATACGATGGGGTTTTGGGCTACTCTTATCTCATCCCCTATTTACGCTCGAGAATCCTTACTGGAGTGAATGACGATGATGCGCAGTAATGAATTCCAATTAGCATGCATAATTGCATACTCAATAACACTGTCCAATTTCGCGGCCCGATAAAAGAACTATCACAAAAGAACGAGTATATTTGCTCATCCGATTCATAGCAACGATAGGATGGAATTTCTCGGTTCGTGCTCGTCATATCGACATGTGCAACGAAATCACGTTTTTATCCTCTCTCCCATTCCGCGTAATACATAGTGATCATTATTTTCGAACCGTACACAATTGGCCAACAAGGTTGTGCTGATGATGAAATTGCGGGTATGCCGAATACCCACAATATTCACATGCATATTTCGCATACCGATAGGTTCGGCACTCATGTATGAAAATTGAACATTGAACATATGACTGCTCTGCTGTTAAATGCCCAGGAACATGGTTAGTCGCAAAAGGTAGCGCCAAAGTGGAAAATATTCTTAATTTCGCGAAGGCCTGCTGTTGAATTATGTGAACTCAGCAGATATGGTTGTTGCATATATAATAGCATCTTATGAAATACGTCGGAGCCGGAGCTACCCCTCAAATAACTGGCTCCAGCTCCGGCTCCGGCTGAATTTTATGTAGAGCTCCGGCTCCGGCTCCAGCTCCGGTAAAAATGCACGGCTCCGGGCTCCGGCTCCGGGCTCCGGCTCCAGCTCCAAAGCCCTGCTTCTTAGTACTTGGATAAGATAAATTTGTAATAGCGAGATTTAAACTTATGATAAGGAAGAGTACGGTAGATAGTTGGTACGTTGTTCCAAAATTTCACACCTATGAGATAGGGAATTTCTTGACAGTCTAGATGAATTCAATTTAACAAATAGGGACTGATTCTGTGAGAATCTTGTGTTATAATGGTGAATTGAATTGGGGCATTGAAAAAAGGTGTCGAAATAGTCAGGTAATGTTCTTTCATTATATTGTTTCATGATTTTTACAATTTCAAACTCATTAGTAATGTGATTAGGAGATAGGAGTCAGAGATCAGTTCGGTTTATTAGCAATTTTTATCAGTTCAATACAGCACAAAAATGCGATACAATGAAAAGATAGGAAGGAAGGTGTCGAAACGACATGCAGTAGTCTTAGGAATCAGACACCCACCTTGGCCTAGGCGAGGTAAAGAGGAGACATGCACACTCAATTAAAAGTAAAAGAATATAGTATAGAAAAACCAAGCTACAAAAAATGGGGTGGCATGTCATGGAAGGCGAGATCGATAGGTCAGGTCGAGGTCCGGTAATCTTGAGGACGGACTAGTATCCAGAGCAGTGGTGGCCCTAGGATTGGGGGGGGCCCTGGGCGAAACTTCCAGGGGGGGCCCCATATATCTATAAACGTAGCTCCAGGGGGGGCCCCAGACCCCCCTCCCCTCTCCGTACAACTATTATATTTGCGTCTACAGATTCCATGATACTATGTGGTATGTTGCTGTGTCATTCAAGTTCAAGATGTGATTCTCATGCGTGAAGGCAATCAAAAATACAGTGGCAATAGACACTAAAAAAGAAAAAGTTCATAATTTTTCAAGGAAACGATGGCAGGATTCCAATGACTCGACTCGGCTCAGATCAAAATATAAAAGTAGAATTGATATTTGACTCGGTTACAACCCTGAATGAGGACCAAGAGCTTATCGATCACTAAGGTGACCAAACAATGAAGTTTATAGAACGCATCCATAGAATTGAAACTTCCAATGAATGAAGAAACTGCTGTGACCGGACAATTGAATTGATGCATTTAGTTCTTCAAAAAAGTAGAAATTAAAATGATGATAGCAAATATGACACCAAAAGTAAAAAAGAACAACTAAATGGAAACTATCATACGGGTACAAAATGATATTGGCTTGGTGTAAACTTACCGAAGCAGTCGAGACATTATGATTCATGAATACTCAAAACAACAACAACAACAACAACAATGACTTCCCTTCTTTGACAAGATAACTCAACCAAGAGGAGTTTATGGTCATCAAGAATTATTACCGGATCACTCAACAAGGATTAACTCATGGACTATATTTGTACAGTGAAAGAAAAATGATTTATTCCTAACAGCTAACACAGCAAAAGTACCTACAGAAAAGAACAAATACCGGTATATTACAAATCACCACTTGTCCCAGAAGTTACCTAACCAAGACAGCTGCATGTTTATGGTAAATTTTACAATGAATGCTTGCAATGGTACCGGTCATAAAACAGCTTAGCCAGACAACCTCGTCTAAACGCCTAAAGATAGAATAGAAGAAGCTCTTGAACCTGACAATAAAATGAGGTAAGGGGTCAGAACTAGGCTAATTATAATTTCCAAAATCAAGTCATACACAGCGTCAAATTCAAATTTTGTTGACGCAACACTGTCAACACGAAAATCTCGAACGCTAGTTTTAAGAGGAACTAAACATTCAAATCGACTACTTCTGCCTACAACATACATTGCTGTCACAACTTAAAAATTATATATTCAATAAAAACTCATTTTTCAGCATTCTTATATTAGCTTCCATACGATGACTAGGCTAGTGATGAAAATTTTCAAGTTGACAGAAATGAGATGGATACTCCAATGATTTTCATTAGCAATGACTTTAAACTTGAGTGCCGTACACAAAAAAGGTAAATTGTAACTTCAAGAATGATAGTTCAACTTCTACAAGATAGCTCATGTACAGACCTACCAAAAATTCTATCAATTTTATGATTGAATGAGCCGGAAAAGCTTGTTTTTTATCATGCGCTGGCTTGAAAAGCTGGATATTGAATTTAAAAACTTGAAATTGTGATGTAGGCTACTCGGATATATTTCAAAATCACTTGATCCAAATTTCTGTCAAAAATAAAAACTGTAATCAACCATCAATTTGTTTTAGGGCAACTGACATGGAGTTAGCCTATTACTGAAAATGATTGAGATGCACCAGTCACTGAAAATATATACTTCCTGTATACACTGTAGTAGTTTCTTGTCAATGTTATTGTAATTTTAAAGTACTGAGAAAGAGGTGTTGAATATTATTCAAAAATATCATGGCAGTGATAATCATTCACGAATATTTTTTACGTTAGCTGATGCGATCGCGTCTCTCACACAAATCACCAATTTGATGATCGACAGCCGTTTACGGTACCATATTTTACATGGGTACATATATTTACACGGTTATTCGCAAAATGATAACCAAAAATTGCGTAAATGTAGGAGGGGCATCCCGCATAAATCGAAGTAAGCTCGCATGCACAACGCGTGCAGAAATTTAATGATCGACAACTGTTTACAGTACCATATTCTATATGGGTAGGCCTGCATATATTTTCAGTCATTTCCAGAATGATAACCAAAAATCGCGTAAATGTAGGAGACCCCCTTATAAAATCGAAGTAAGCTTGCACGCAGAACGCGTGCAGAAATTTAATTATCGACAACTGTTTACAGTACCATAATCAACATGGGTTGGCCTGCATGTATTTTCAGTCATTTGCAAAATGATAACCAAAAATCGCGTAAATGTAGAAGCCCCCCTTATAAAATCAAAGTAAGCTCTTTCACCGCGCACAGAAATTTGATGATCGACAACTGTTTACGGTACCATATTCTACATGGGTAGGCCTGCATGTATTTTCACAATTATTCACAAAATGATAACCAAAAATCGCATAAACGTAGGAGGGCCTTCCCTCATAAAATCAAAGTAAGCTCTTTTACTGCGCGCAGAAATTTGATGATCGACAATTGTTTACGGTACCATATTTTACATGGGTACATATATTTTCACGGTTATTCGCAAAATGATAACCAAAAATCGCATAAATGTAGGAGGGCCTTCCCTCACAAAATCAAAGTAAGCTCTTTTAACGCGCGCAGAAATTTGATGATCGACAACTGTTTACGGTAACATATTTTACAATGGTACATATATTTTCACGGTTATTCGCAAAATTATAACCAAAAATTGCGTAAATGTAGGAGGGGCCCCCCTCATAAATCGAAGTAAGCTCTTTTACCGCGTGCAGAAATTTAATTATCGACAACTGTTTACAGTACCATATTCAACATGGGTTGGCCTGCATGTATTTTCAGTCATTTGCAAAATGATAACCAAAAATCGCGTAAATGTAGAAGCCCCCCCTTATAAAATCAAAGTAAGCTCTTTTACCGCGCACAGAAATTTGATGATCGACAACTGTTTACGGTACGATATTCTACATGGGTAGGCCTGCATGTATTTTCATGGTTATTCGCAAAATGATAACCAAAAATCATATAAATGTAGGAGGGCCTTCCCTCATAAAATCAAAGTAAGCTCTTTTAACACGCGCAGAAATTTGATGATCGACAACTGTTTACGGGACCATATTCTACATGGGTGAATGGATTTTCACGGTTATTCGAAAAAGGATAACTAAAAAAATCAGAATTATGATTGACCCCTTTTTACAGTACTGTACCGTATTTTTCAGGGATACAAGGATTTCCACGATTATTTAGAAAATGGTAATAGTTGAAAAAAAGCGCATAAACCGGACAAATAGTTGGTAAAAAGCACGTAAACCGGAGAAATAGTTGGGAAAAAGCGCGTAAACCGAGGAGGGGGGGCCCCTCGAAAGCGCGTAAATCAACCAGGGGGGGCCCTGGGCGACCGCCCACCTCGCCCACCCCAAAAGCCACCACTGATCCAGAGACAGGCTCCGGAATTGCTACTTTAAAACTGACCGAATCTTGAGTTGCACATCGAAAGACGCAATATGAAAATGCATAGAATTGAGTGTCTGAGTGACGATTTGGAATGTAACGATAGTCGGAAATGGAGTCGCATATGAATTTGAACGTCTCCCCGCGTCCCCAGGCCTTACTCGACCTGATAAATATCAACTCCGACGATCTCTGGTCAGAAGATGGCGCACGCGCTTTGTTAGTGCTTGGGAAATCCCCGTGACATGCTCCGTGGCTCTGCATTGCATTTCAAGCGTTTGCAGATTTGGACGAGAAAATTTTCAGTTTTCCATATTATATTAGAATTAGATGTATAGCTGTACATAAGTTTTCGAATTGAATTATATTAATACTGGAATTACTGAATTCGCAGAAACTTGAAAATTGAATTCAACAACGTCCTAGAAAGAAATAAGCCTACCCCGAAATACCTTTCAAGTTCACCAAGCTTGACTGCAATTTTTTAGAGTTTATCTTACCCTGACAACTATTCTAAATTCAATTGTAATTGCAGCAATTCTTACGCTTACTACGCAGTACCAGTATCATAGAATACCACAATCACAATGGTTGCTGGCTTCCTTGACCCGTGTCAAGCTCTGAAATTGCTTTGGAAATTCTTGATATTTATCCTCGCATTTCTTCATCTGCTAAATTTATTGAAAATGAAAGAGAATAAGGCTGTCAAGATTTTTGATCGACTCATGAGATACGGTAAACTCAGCAAGGAACTGGAAACTAAATCTCCGATTTCAAGAAATTTTTACTTTCCAAAACGTTACTTCACTCATTTTTATTTGGTATCGTCAATATGGAGTGGAATTGTGATGTGTGCCACGTTCTTATATATATACTCTGATTTTATTCATGGCGATTTCATGCTTTTTAATTCATCGTCCATCAAAGAAACGCATATTTGCAAACTCTCTCTAAGCATTGGTCTAGTGATGATATTTTTTCAAGGCGTTAGGCGATTCTACGAATGCGTTTATGTCTGTAAATTTTCTGCGGATGGGTCCATTAATGTTCTCCACTACTTTTTAGGGATCTTCTTTTATGTAGCCGACCCCATTACCATGATAGTAGGTGTTGGTGATATGAAAAATGCAGAAATTGGTGATCTCAAATATTTCCATGTTTTAGGAGCTTTCCTGTTTGTCACAGGCTCATATTATCAACATAAATATGCACGCATTTTGTCAAAATTGCGGAAATCAGAACACGATACACGATATATTATCCCACACGGAGATCTGTTTGATTACGTTTCATGTCCGCATTATTTTATGGAGATTATTATTTATTTGGGTGTGTTGGTTGCGTTAGGCTTTCGGCATGTAGCGTTTTGGCATGTTTTCGCCTTTGTTTTTGTAATTCATGTAAACATGGCTTCCATGTCTCATAAATGGTACTGCACCAAGTTTGAAACGTATCCAAAATTTAGGAAGGCACTGATACCGTTTGTGTATTGATTTTTATATGTTTTATGGTACACTGTTCTTTCTCGTCCGAAACAACTTGAACATCAACTCAATCAGGGTTAGGCTATCCAAGAACATGTCAAAATTTATGTGTTATTGCAGGGTTGCAATGACTCGAGTCACAATTTTACTTGACTCGACCCGAGTCATATTCTTGAGAATGAAAAATTACTCGACTCACTTTGTGTATTGACTCAACTTGTGCTCGAGTCATTGTGCATGACTCACATGAAACATTCTATATGTGTGATTCAAGTCTCGTGTATCAGGACTGATACTTTGAAATTAGACCCATAAACTGTATTTTATCTTTCGGATAAACATGATAGTGGGAGAAAAATGGTATTATGAATCCGAGGCCTTTGATATCACCCTTTTGGAAAAGTTTTTTTGTGAAGGTTATTTGAGCCTGACTTGAACTTATAATGAACAGTAAACACTGTTTCTTGGACTCAGACTCGAGTCTTAATACTTGACTCGGACTCGACCTGTTGCTGCCTGAATCGGACTTGACTCGGTGGTGAATTGAAATTGACTTGACTTGACTCGAGTCAAAACTATAAAACTAAAATTTACTTGTGACTCGGAACCTTGTGACTTGGTTATAGCCCTGATTTTAAGATTCGGATACCGGTATCGTAAATTTGAGTCTGGGTAGTCTAAAGTTAGGTTGGGGTATCTTAATATTAGGATTGAGAGTCAGGGTAAGATGCTGAGTTAGGGTGAGTTGCTGAGTTCAACAATTATAAGGTTTTCAGGCTTTTTCGAAATTTGAGTAGAATTAAAATTATAGCAATACATTTTTTTTCTAATTAGACTACAATTATAATTCTAGCTGTAGAACTATAGCAACTTCAGTTTTTCCAAATTTGAATAGATTTACTGAATTCGCAAAAACTTGGAAATTTAATCAAATTCAGTTCGTATCAAATCAGTGTTGATTATCATATGTACGAGAAAGACAATTGTCTGAACACCGAGCTTGTCTCGTTTCGCACCATACAGTTCTCCTGTAACATTTTCAGGAAAACCAGAAGTTAGATTAGTATTCAAATTAGATGGTATAAACATTTCACAGATTAGATTACCAGCATTTCTCTCTAATTAGTATAATTAGACTACTAGAAATATCTAGTTGTCCAAGTCTACTGTAAACACCATAAATTTTAACATGTTCACCAGGAACCCTGATTGATGATTTTCATACTTTCCGGAGAAAAAGGTGCGCTAGACCAAGTGTTTTATACAATATATCTGTGCTCTGAAAATTTACTTGCTTCAAGGCATGCAATCTTAATCTATGTTTTATTGATTTAATCAAAATGAGTGCATCATCATGGGTAATCATCAGCCGAAAATATTCGGATTTACTTCAATATGAATATATTGTTCAATGATATGTTGAAGTCCTGTACAACCACGACTCTCTTCAAAATGAGGTGTGCGCCTATTATTTTTCAAATTTTCAACAGATTTTAGTTATTTGTTGAACATGGGGCGTACCAGCAAGGACAAGAGAGATATTTACTATCGCCTTGCTAAAGAAGGTGGTTGGCGGGCTAGAAGTGCATTCAAACTCCTCCATCTTGACGAAGAATTCAAATTCTTGAATAGTGATGTTCAGAGAGTGGTTGATCTCTGTGCCGCGCCAGGAAGCTGGAGTCAAGTCTTGACAAGAAAATTAAGGTGAACTTGGATAGATTCCGTGACATAGTCTCAAATTAAGGATGGATCAGATATTGTCCTAATTTACGAAGACACCTTTACTATCAGATACTGAAAACTGGCTGGTTATTGTGTGTTGATAGACCCTGGACCGGCCCAATTGTAACGTGTATACGAGGAGTTATTTGACTTGACAATTTTGGATACTAATTTCACTGAGAACTCAATGAAATTGTTAGGTTCCCTAAAAAAATGGCTCAGTTCCAACCTAAGCGAAGTTACTAGAGTCGAAAACTTTTAAGTTGATAATAAGTTTTGAAATTTCCATTCAGGGTCATTTCAAGTCTAGTGATCCAGAAAAACGCCAATATGTACCGTATCATATGAACAAAATCATGGGGTCAAAGGTAAAACTAAGAAACCCCATGTGTCAAAATAGGGGAAATTTAAGTATTAGGTAGGATAAGAGCCTGGTGCTGTGGCGTTGTCTTAGAAAAGGTCATCTTTCCACTGCTACTCCCAAAAGACCCGCTCAAACATCCACATTACAGATATTTATGGCCTTTTTAAGTTGTGCCTGTCCGGTGGCATGGCTGTCAAAGCTATAACGGAAGGCAAATACCAGAAAACGAGGACATTTGGGCGTATATATGGTAACCCTCTATGTAAATGACCATGTGCGAAAGTGTCACCCTCAAAATAAAGCAAATTTAAATTAAATGTGTACTGTGACCTCTGAGCCATCACATAGGCCTAACTAGCAATTTTTGTACAGTCATATCTTCGGTTCTAGTTGACCGATTTCGATATAACTTGGTTTTATAAAATAAGAAAAAAAGGTTTGTGAGCATACCAATTTTCATGAAAATCCGAGGTGGGGGGTCACATGGCATGGATAGACTGACGTGGACTGGCTTTTTATATCTATGCCGTAAATTTGTCGCTAAGTATCTCTGAACGATAAGTAATGCTCTTGATCTATAAGCTATGATTGCCCGGAATCAAGAGATATCGCCATGTATGAAATGAATCTAAATATATCATATGTGTCCAACATTTTAATTGGAAATAAAATACTCGGGTCATAGTCGCAACGCACATTTCAGGGGGCCCACTGGTCAAGAGAATGAAAACGTCAAGATCGTCGCGGTGGACTTGCAAGCCATGGCTCCTTTACCGGGAGTAACTCAAATCCAAGGAGATATCACAAAGGTTGCATTTTTGTACGATATCTAATATTCGGTATAACAGTTCTTTTCCATAAGAATAATTTGCCATGAATTCATCGACATGCTTTGTACCCAAGTTATGGTTACAGCTGTTTTCAGACCTGAGCTCTGGTCACAATAAAAGTTCAACCAAACAGTTCTGGGATGCCTCTGTGATATTCTCTCCATGTAAAAACGGCCACAACGGTGTTCACAAAATTATAGACCGCTCTGAAGGTTTAATAATAATCTGACCTGGCTCATTATGCAGACATGGACAACTAAGATAATTCTAGTTGACTAATTAAAACGAAATGATGGTAATGTAATTTTAATCTGATTTGAGGTATATTTCAATGCTTTGATTTTAATCTAATTTCTGGTTTTCCGGAAAATGCTACAGCAGAAGTGTACAGTGCGTAACTGCGTAACGAGCCGTGCTTGGTGTACAGACATTTTTGCCATGCTAATGAGAAGGAATTCTAATTAGATATGAACCGATTATGAACTAAATATGAGCTTGATTTTTGTTGCATCTTTTTCCAATTCAGAAAATAATTTGATTTTCAAGTTTTTGCAAATTCAGTCATTGTAATTTAATTTGGAAAAACTTTGGTACCGGTAGCTATAATATTCATTCTAATCTAATTTGGAACAGCTGAAAATTTTCTATTTGTCCAACTCTGTCATTATGTAGCCCGGAATCAGTTTATAGAAACTAGTGGCTGGTTATTTGAGGATTGAGGATCTTTTCATGAATTACAGACTTCAACGGCCGAAAGCATTGTGGAGCATTTCAAAGGCGAACCCGCCGATTTAGTGGTATGTGACGGTGCCCCTGACGGTAAGAATTGGCGAGACAAATATTTGGCATACGATCAAACTGTGAATATCTTGTAGTTACCGGATTGCATGACATCGATGAATACATACAAGCCCAACTGTTGCTTGCTGTGAGTTTACGTTTCTCTGAGCTTTGATAAACATATGGTGATACCTAGGGACCAGGGTCATGATGACTCAACTTGTAGTTTTTTGTTGACTCGATTTGACTTGAGTCAGTTTCTTGAAAAGGAAAATTTATTTATTGACTCGACTTGTACTCGAGTCATTGCATATGACATATTCAAGTCTTGTATATCGGGACCGATTAATAAAAAATAGACCCAGAAACTGTCTTCTTTCTCTTTGAATGAACATGTTTAGAGAAAAATAAGCATAGTGAACGCGAAATATATCAATGATATAGGAACTTGGGTGAGTAACGTTAGTCAGCAAAAATTTCATGCTGGTGAGGTCATATTTTGTGACACAATTGTTGACATACAATGTTCTTTCCAATTCTGTACTAGTTGCTTACGATTACCCCTGATGAGTGTCAGCCGAAAATAACCGGGTTCATTTTAATATGAATAATTGAATATACTATACAATTGTATATTGAAGTTCTGTACGCTCTTCAAAATCTAATTGAGTAACGTACCAGGGTCGTAACTAGAGCCCGACCGATTATCGGCTCGCCGATAATATCGAGTCGATATCACGCTTGGAGAGAAATATCGGTATCGGCCGTTGAAGGTAAAAAAATATCGGCCATTTTCGTGACGTCACAACATGGTGGCAGGGAGTCAGAGAAGTCGATAGAAGACGTGAGGACGGTAAACTATAAAAAATAAATGGCCATGCTGCTCATAGTGCATACTCCATACAGGCAGTAGGCGTGCCTATCTGAAAAATATAATGGATTACTAACCACCGTTATGCCCCACTGACTTTGTGGGAATCCCCCTGCAGTAATCGATCACCAAAGACAGAGAGCAGCTGGGTGGATTGGATAGTTGTCTGCAGAAGATTTCAATCAGTAAGAGAAATGAGAACATCAATCATGCTGGACTGACCCTTGTGATGATAGAGAAAAGCGTCGGTTCGGTACCAACAGAGCTACCAGTAATGTATGAAGTCGTCTGACTGAGGCCTTCGGGGTCACCATGATAGGAAATATGCGAGCATAGAGGGCAAGAAAATCAAGCAAACGTGGAGTAAAGCCAATAATTGATACGAAAATTTTTAATTCCATGATGACATAGGCCAATTCTGACAAAAGAGCGTAAAATATTGATCAAATGATTGTTTGAATGCTGGTCATGGTCAAGGCCCAAGGGGGACGGGTGGAGCAGTTGCAGACGTGGACAATTTCAGTTGATTTGCACATTCTCTTCATCTATTTGTTAACGATGTGCTGAAGGCTCCAGGTGCACTGCCAGAAGAATATCAATAATAATATCAATATTTGGTGAAACCATTGAAGGAAAGATCCCCTGCAAGGTAGCGGTGGAACCGAAATGAAGAAAGATTTCCAATTTTTGCTGTGCCACTAACTATGGTACCAAGTGAAACACTGCTCACTATGTTTAGTACTTTATACATCATTTATGGAAGACCACAGAAGTTCATTCCTTGGAGAAGGAGCCGAGAAATTGTGCTTCATGAACTGTAATCTGCAACTGCTGGATTGGTGCTTTTGATATATTTTTATAGCCCCTAGATCATTTATTTCATGTTCAAGCATATCAATGGCTGTAAAGTTGTTGAAATAAATGCTCTGAGTTGTTAAAATTTGGCCTTGAGCTAGATTCCATATCTTTTGAATATCGGCTGAATATATCGGGGTTATCGGTGGAGGTACTGGATATCGGTCTTATCGGTATCGGCTCAGAAATCCAATATCGGTTGGGCTCTAGTCGTAACCAAGTCACCAGGTCCAGATTCACAAGTTAATTCTAGTTTTATAGTTTTGACTCTGGTCATTTTCAATTTAAAACCAATTCTAAGTCACTGTGCAAGGGGTCAAGTCCGAGTCAAAGTGTTGAGATTCGAGTCCAATTCAATTTGTTCACTGCTCACTTTGGAGTTCAAGATCTGTCCAACCCACTCTGTTTGGGTGATATCGAATGCCGCGCATCCATAATAAAGTTATATCCCTCACTTTTTACAGATTCTGACTCTATTTTACAAGTAGCATTTTAGTACTGATAGATGAAATATCATTAATGTGATACCTTTACCATTCTTCGTAGTTACAACAAAATGCCTGACTTTGCAGTCTCGAGTCAAGTCATTTTCCATATTAAGGAAAATAACTCGAGTCAAGTCGAGTCACCAAAAAAATCGCGACTCGAGTCTAGTCATTACAATCCTGTTGAGTGTCCCAAAAAAATTTACGTTGCCACTGACCTCTGATTGTGCGTACGCATTCAATTGAACATTGTTCTTTTTTGAACAATTACAGGCATTGAATATAACGACGCATGTTCTGAAAAAAGGCGGAACTTTCATCGCCAAGATTTTTCGTGGAAAAGACGTATCACTTCTGTTTGCGCAACTGAAGATATTTTTTAAGGAAGTAACTTGCGCCAAGCCAATAAGCAGCAGAAATTCCAGTATTGGTGAGTGCTTCATTTCTGTCGTACGGGTACTGCAAGTTTAAAATAGTTTGAGGATAAGAATCACGGCCAAATGCTAGGGCCAGGATAGAAATTTGGGAGGAGTACATGTAGGTCCTTTGTAACAGGGGACATCATATGACAATGTCAAAAATTGGGGGTCTTTGGTCCTCCCTGGCTGCGCCTATACTGCAGTGGTTTTCAACTTTTTTTTATTCGGGGGCCCCCTTGTGAGGTCACGTCCCGTCATAACCCCCAAATTAAGTTGAGTTCGAATGTCGCTCATTTATTGTGCAACCGTAATCTGTCTGGTGTCATGTCCCTAGATTTATTAGAACACGTGCATCACGCTCGGTGAAAAACTTACCCTTGACTCATCCCCTCAGGCTTGATGGTGAGCGTTCAAAGGCCATGAATTCTGCCATTGGCAAACGTCTGTTGGATAATCCCGCTTGTGCGAAAAAGTACCGAGACGACAGATTTCGCGTCGTTGAGAGGGGCCGTGCGCACTTACATTAGTGTGCCTTGGAGTCGACTTTTATCAAAATACACCAACCAAGGCTGTCTCAACAAAAGAAGTTTGGTCACCTTCTAGAAATAGTACATTGATCGCTCTCTTATTCGAAATTCCATGCATGTGACGTCATATTTTGTGATACGATTGTTGATATACAATATTCTTTCCAATTTTCTACTAGTTGCTGACGGTTACCCCTGACGTGTGTCAGCCGAAAATATTCGGGTTCATTTCAATATCGATATACTATTCAATCGTAGATTGAAGAAGTTATGTACCTCCAAGAAGCTCTTCAAATATATATGCTACAGCAGCAAAATGTTGTCTGGATAAAAAACATCAAACTATTTATGTAGAAATTGGTTAGAGTTTTATTATTTCAAAGCTAATTCTGTTACTGCGTTTTTAGACATATATGTGCTGGTGTCTTGAAAACTCGCGCTTTCGATTTGATATGAACGAGTGGTTGTAAAAGTTTTTGTAGACAACTCAACAATTTCATGCGGTTGACATTAAAATTTGAAATTTTTTCTACAATAAATTCAAAATTTTGAAACTCTGGCGCGTTCAGCCGATCACATCTACCAGTTGGAATCGAGCCAGATTTGGTGTGCAGCGTTTTTTCAGGCAACCTAAAAATGTAATCGGTGAATCCCCGGAATCTGCAAAAAAAGTTATTTTTTTACATACTTACTAGACCATTTCATGCTAGGCAAATGTTTCTCATTATGAGACGCACACTGAATAAGTCGGACTGAGCTAGTCAGGTGATGAAGTCACGATCCCACTGATGCAGCATTCTGAAAGCAACCAATTTCGATTTCAGAGGCTTTCATGGTCTGTCAAAACTACTCTCCGCCAGACGGGTTCGTGCCTACGATGGCAAACCCTCTGTTGAATTGCGACTATGACGCGTACACCAATCAACCCGAAGGTCCAAACAGGGTCATAGTTCCGTTCATTGCATGTGGGGATCTCAGCGGATTTGATTCTGACAAGACCTACCCACTCCAGGTAACCTAGCGCTTCGGACTTCGGTGTCTTATCAGAAGATTTCACCGCGATAGTGGAATCAGAGTAACTCGTGTACAATGTGTACATTTTTCAAATTTAGAGAAATCAATATTTTGTAAATTCTCTAATTAATAATACTTTTCAGAGCTTCTTGTACTTCCATTTGTTACTACCATAGTACCAACTTTGATGCATATAATTGAAACAGTTTCAGCATAAATTTTCATGCATGTGCTTACGAGACTTACTAAATACGAATGCGTCGGTTTCCATGCAGCTTGAAGATGGTAAAGAATACGTCTACCATCGCCCTACACAAGAACCGATCGATCCGCCGTACAAAGAAGCGTGTCGTTTGAAAGCTGAAAATATGCTGGCCAAGGAGAGTTGACAGGGAATGAATTATAATTTTTATATGATCTTTTTTTAGTCCCTAATAAAATGTCTACGAGAAGATGAATAGGGAGGCAGGTTGTGTTCACTCGTTAGGTATCGTTGAATCAGAACGATCCAGGAACACCTCGGCCAAGTTATTAACGCTATCAGTATAGTTCCCTCATTTCATCATCATTGGGTTATTAGCAATTTTATCATTTCAGTACACCACAAAATGCGATACAATGAATAGATAGGAAGGTGTCGAAGCGACTTGGAGTAGTCTACGGAATCAGACACCCACCTCGGCCTAGGCGATGTAAAGAGGAGGCATGCACACTGAATGAAAAGAAAGAAGGTAGAATAGAAAAAAGCAAGCGACAAAAATAGGATGTCATGGAAGGCGAGATCGATGGGCCAGTCGTGGTCCGGTAATCTTGAGGATGCACTAGCATTAATTTAGTAGTAATTGCTTGTATTTCGACTAGAATGCGGACAATGGACATGCTCGTCAACTGTCGGATGGCCGGCGGGATACTGTTCCACAGATCAGGTCCGGCATAGTTGATGGAGCGATGATCTTTTCGGTCGATCATATGATATTTAGACGACATGGACGCGCGTGTGTTTTACATTTTATACGGTAATGCAACAACTCTCCAAAGCAGACAGTAAGGTTCCGCCGAGTTACAATTGCCTTCCACTGAACGTAAAATCCACCGCCAATGACGCGAGAAAATAGGGTTCGGCTCTCGGCAGTACCACGTTTTCGAAGCGTCGGAGGCTTATCGGGGCTCATCCCTGTGTCGTTCATTCTTACTTCTTATTAAGTCCAGAAGAGACCCGATTAGGGACATTTTCAAGGAAGCGAAAGGAAGGTGTGAGGAAAAGCGTCGAAATAATGCTGTTACATCGGGCACTAGGCTAAAGTGGATTTTGGCTGATTGTAAGACCGTAATTCGTCGCTTTTGAACATCCTCCCATCTGTTCGTTACACGTGACATTGCGTCTCGTGTATTGCATTGTACATTGTGTGTGTTGAGCTGATGGAAATATATATAAGCTTACGATTATAAAAATTTGTCCAATTCCTGCCCATTAAGCAGTCAGGACACATCGTAACATGTCCCTGTAGTCCTACGTGCAAAATGCTTCGTACCGGTGCAGAAACGTAGGCTACCCGTGACAGTGACTGCGTAGTGCGTAGCCGAGCTCCTACATGAAAATACTTCCCTATCCCAGCGTGCACTACATATTGCAAATATCCACCTCTTTACATGCTATAGAGCAGCGATCTGTGACAAGTTTCCTGCCGGTCCGCCGAATATATTAGAATTTTCTATCTCAATTTCAAAATGCAAGAATAAGTTGGAGGCTAGTCGATTGGAAACATCAAATTTTAAATTGATTTCGAAATTTGTAACGTATTTTTCTGCGCGGTGTCGTAATATATATATTTCATGGTCTGCATTGGTCTTAGCGATCATCACAATTCTGCAAGTATTGTAGGAAGCGTAGTGGTGACGATAAGCGCCTGCTGACCGGGCGGCCCGGGTTCGACGGAGGCTATTCTGGGCCGATGCTCTTACGGCGACAAAAAAGGCCAGAAGAAGGCCCGATGAAAGAGGGCACTTACGAGGAATGTAAAGAGCAACAAAGACCGCGGAATAGAGACAAACGTCGAAGAAAGAACAGTGAAATCGGGTACTATAGGCCGAGGTGGATCCCAGTTTAAGGGACTGCAACTGCAACCGCAGCTTCGGGATGCTCCTGTCTACCAAGCGAGGTATTGTAATAGTGATGCGTCCGGCTTCTCGATCAGTAGGTCATGGGTTATTCGATCCCCCGTCGGGTCATACCAAAAACCCAGGGTTGTAACCAAGCAGGGTTGTAACCAAGTCACATGGTTCCGAGTCACGAGTCAATCATACTTTTGTGGTTTTGACTCGAGTCGAGTCGAGTCATTTTCAATTCATCACAGACTCGAGTCCGAGTCCAAGTCACCGTTTAAAGGGTCAAGTCCGAGTCATGGTGTTATGACTCGAGTCGAGTCCAAGTCACAGTATTGAAGTCATGTTCAACTCATGTTTTCTATCCTGCCTGGGTGATATCGAATTCCCTGTTTGCGAAACATGCTCATTTTGTCAATATCAGAGTCTTGGCACGTGTTTATTTAGGCAGATAACGGACAGGTCCTGGCCTCATTTACCGATGCTAAAGATAACTTTACTAATCTTAGAACTTAAAATCAAATATCTCTCTTGTCAGTCTGATACATCACCAATACAAGCATTCAGTTTTTATTATGAACACATGGACGATAGCTCGCGAATAGCTGATAGAGAACCAACGAATTCACGTCTACATACTATCTGATAGAGAACCAACAAATTCACGTCAAGATACTAGTTGATAGATAATCAATAAATGCATGTTTATGTAGAGGTATTTACAACAGGCCAGCATGCTGTAAAAGCGTGCATGCAACTATGTGCATTGTGCAGTGACAACAGAACAGATACCTTTTGATTATACTAAAGGTTTTCCCAATTGCTTTACAGACTACATCGCAGTTACAGCATTGGAGAAATAATTGTACAATGGGGCTGTTCAAAAACATTTTTTCAAATTTTCCGGCTACTTCTTAAAATTGCTAGAATGCCTAAAAAATCAAATTTGGCTCAATTCCAACCAGTAGAAAGCAATGCTATGAAAGAAAATTTTAGACTAATTACAAATAGAGATTTTCGAATTTTACCGGCTATTTTATGATATTGTTACATTGTGTAAAAATATGATTCTTAGCAAATTTGACTCAATTCCAACTAGAAAAAGTGAAGTTATTAGAGTAGAATGTTTTGGATATGAAAAATAGTTGGCTTACTACTATGTAATTATATTATATGAAAGAATTTCTCACTAAAATACTCCATTTATTTTCAAATCCAAAATATTCTCCTCTCATTCCAATGATTCCATTTTTTTCAAATTAAGCCAGATTCAGTGTTCCTTTTATGCAACTTAACAATTTTATCATGTAACCACCCAGTAAAATAAAAAAGAAGTTATTTTAGAACAGGCATATTGTACAAACATCACACAACATTAGCCATTCATTATTACTCACGTGCACAATGCACATACCTAACAAAACGTCAAATGGACGAGGGGCATTGTGTGTTTTCACAGACAGCAGATCAAATGAATGAGTTACACCTCAAAAATACTAATGTGGAAAGGAGATCCTCAAATATGTTAAAGCGGCATGGCCGTAGAATGAATACACATCTACTGAATACACGTTCCACTAGTGCACTAGATGCAGGAATTGATAAGCATTTTTGAACCACACTGAAGAGCATTGAATACTCATTCTTTCTAGTCGCCCAAAAATGCAAAGAATCATCGCCTTCAAGTCTACACATAAGCTTATCAGTCTCTTCACCATCTGAGTCATTTCATTGGCTCTAATTGAACTTTGATTCAATTATTTGCTTGCATAATTGAAAAGTCTTGAGTACTTTAATTGCGGTGGATCTATTACCTCTTCATCACTTGACGATTTTGTACAATGCATTGCTACTATGTATCATTTTCTGTTGTTTTTACGTCGGCATATCTGATATCAGACAAGTGCAACGAAAGCAGTGGTGACAAATAGCAATGTCGGAAGAATTCGTCGGATGCGTTGATCTAGCCATTATGATTCGCAAATTTCTTCATCTTCAAGTCATATAAAATAAGCCGAGTCAATGACTTGGGTCGAGTCATGCGTAATGACTCGAGTACAAGTCGAGTCAATCCAAATATTGACTCGAGTCGAGTCGAGTCATTTTCCCATTTCAAGAAAATGACTCGAGTCAAGTCGAGTCATAAAAAAATCGTGACTCGAGTCTGACTCGAGTCGAGTCATGACTCGAGTCATTACAACCCTGTAACCAAGTCAGAAGACCTCGAGTCACAAGTCAATCTCACTTTTATAGTTTTGACTCGAGTCATTTTCAATTCACCACTGAGTCAAGTCCGAGTCCAAGTCAGTGAGCAGAGGGCCGAGTCCAAGTCATGGTATTATGACTCGAGTCGAGTCCAAGTCATCGTGCTGACTGCTCAGTTTCCAGTTAAAGTCTTGTTAAAACCACATTTTATAACTCTGTTTGATGATATCGAATGGTTCGCACTAGTAAGATACTAATTTTCCTCACTTTTAGCAGTTTCTGGTTGCATTTTAAAGTACCAGTAGCAATAGACGAATTCCCAACCGTGTGGTTACTTCACTATTCTTCGAAATTACAATGAAATGTTGATCTTGGCCGTCTGAGTCTCGAGTCATATGATTTGGTTCGAGTCATGCGCAATGACTCGAGTCCAAGTCGAGTCAATACACAGATTGACTCGAGTCGAGTCATTTCCGTATTTTGAGAAAATGACTCGAGTCAAGTCGAGTCATCAGAAAATCGTGACTCGAGTCGGACTCGAGTCGAGTCATGACAACCCTGCAAAAACCCGAAAATTGGTACCCGCAGCTATATCCTGCTAGGCTCAGCAACCACGGATAGCACGGAGGAGAAAAACGGGGGTGCAGGCTCCGCCGCCAAAGCATCGCGATGGTTCATTACATCGCATTGATGTACATTCTGTCTCTGAAGATTATATTATATTATCTAACACACGGTATTTCCAATCAGCGTTGCCTCATTACGCGTATTCTCGCCTGATTTTATCAGTTTTGCGATTTTTAAAAGGTGTCCTCTTTCCCGGACCTCAAAATATGGTAGCCCCACATTAAGGCGAGTTTCCAATATTCACAATTTAGTTGTATACAGTTTTCGTAATTGCAATTAAACTTCCAGAAAATGGCTGGCTGGCTGGCTGACTAACTAAGTGACTATATGCACACCATTTCGAGCCGGACCACTTGTATTCAAGAGAGGAAAAAAACGACAGTAAAATCGGACAGCATGCAAACGCGTAGCTACGCGATGTCACAAACGTCACTATTGAAATCGATATATATATCTGAATGCAACGCTTCATCTCAAATCCGTCTCCGACGAGAGCGGCTCCGGGCAGCTTTCCGGATATCCGGCTCCGGGCAACAACTGTTCGCTCTCTTTCGTCTCTATCACGTCGTTTCCGTCGTCCGCGACGCCTTTGAAAACGAAAGCTTCACCGCAATCGCTGGTTTGTTCGGAAAGGTAAGACCGCAGTATGGCGTCGGGATCTTCTATCACGTCGCTGTCGCTGACTTCGCCGGCGTCGTCCGAGTTCGAGGCCGGCGGTTCGTTCATTTCTTTGAATTCGATCCCGGCGAAAACGTCTTCGATGGGTTCGTTCATTTCCAGTCTGGAAACTCGCCTTTCTACGAGGCGGCGGCCCGCGGCTGAAAATGGGGAGGTTACGTGATCGTAGAAACTAGAAATTTTCAGATTTTTCAGATCACATTATAGAATTAAAATGACTGAATTCGCAAAAATTCGATTGAGATACGAACTAGAACAAGTTCATTTCATAAGAAGCCAGAGGTGATTCTCATAACCACGAGAAAGGCAAATGCCTGCACACCGGTATTGGCTCGTTTCGCACTATATAGTTTTCCTGTAGCATTGTCAGCAAGTTCAGAAACTGGAATAGAATAAAAATGAGGGTATAGAAAGATTTCGAAAATTAAATTAGAATTAGATGACAGGCATTTCGCACCAACAGTCCAATTCAATGGTACTCAACGCGGGCGATTTTGAGAAACAAAGGGACGATATGGCGCTAAAATGTTGGAATGTCCAACGATATATAATAAATTAACACGGCCAAAATGCACGCGAAGGCGGCTTATTCTGCGTAGCACGCGAAAGTTGACTTATTAAAGGTCAACCCTACGGAAAGCAGTCGCGGAAACCGGTTTTCCGAAGACCGTCTCGAAATAATGACTTGTTTTTTAATCAATTCAGAGTTAGGTTAACAAATTTCCAGTTTATATGTCCTTTCTTTCGGATCCGTAAATATGGGGGCGAAAATTTGTGTGGAGCTTTTGATAAGAAGTCGAAAAAGAAAAAGATTGGGACCGCCACAGAATTATATAATTTGAATAATCTACTCAGCCACCAATCAAGCTTTATGCTATGAACGTACTTACACTGGAAGTTTTCTTTTACAGATATTCTTGTAACCCAGCGGTTCTCAACCGGGGGTCCGCGGACCCCTGGGGGTCCGCGAAGCATTTTCAGGGGGTCCGCGAAGCCTCAAAATATTTGAGAACCTAATGACTATTTTTTTTAATTCGGAAAATCACGAGGCAGAGACGCTTCATTACTAGTAAAACTTCAGAGCTCACATCGACAGAATGGCCTTCTGAGACGAAATATCCTACAGTGCAGACTCATTTTAATACCTAAATTGCCAATAGCCAACTGATACAAACATTTTGATGTTTGGAGATGTTTTGTTGGGGATTGTGGGGAAAAAAAATTGGAGGAGTAAGGTCAATCACGGTGACTTCGAAATGTTTACAAAAATCCGTTTTCTTCTGTACTACATAACCATTTTTTCCATAATAACTTCAAGATAAGCTCGTAGATAAAAATAACCAGGCTTGTTTATCAATTTGTTGCGATCGTGCCCAAATGTGTCGTCGGAAGCGTCCCGCGTTATTATTACATTCGCCACCATCTATATTTGTGGTAATGGATTTTTGGCACTCGTTCACGTCAAATCGAAGGCGCGGATTTTCAAGACACGACCACTTATTTCAATAAATGCAGTTGCGGAATTAGCTTTCAAATGATAGAAGTCAACCCAATTTTTACTTGAATAGTATGGTCTTATTTTTTAAGAAAAGTCATTTTGATGATGTTTATTGTCACGTGGGTTTATTGTATGTGTTATGATGATGATTCCCTGTAGAGTAGTAAGGTATTACGTCATTTCTTGGCTATGTGTATGACTATGTCACTCGTGTTTGACCACTTTTTCTCGTATCTCATCTCTGGTTGATGGCAGAAGGGATGCCATAATAAATGTACAGCATGAAGCATTTATCACTAAGGCTACAGGTATCATTTGCACAAGACAGATGACGTTTGCACGATAATTGAGCTAAATTTATACTAAAACTTCGTGGGGGTACGCGGGGCTCCGTGACGGTCCCAAAGGGTTCCGCGAAGATAAAAAGGTTGAGAACCACTGTTGTAACCAAATAGAGTTGCACGACATTATAGCCATGCTCAACTATCATCAACGAATAACATTACTCAGATTATGTTATACGATATATTATATACTGCGACTATACTATCTCTGTTCAAAACAGCCAATCTTCGTTAGAAATACATGTCAGCTTACGAGGTCGACTTGAATCCTCAGAGCAGGGAGCGTCTTCGAACGAAGATGTTTTTCGCTTCGTCTTGGCCGCGAAGAGGCCGACTCGAAAAAACGTTTTCAAAGACTTCCTTCTGCGTGCAGCTGAAGAAAGATCGGTTATAAAATCGAATGCTACATTCTTGTTAAAATAAACCCGAACATTTTCGGCTGACACTTGTCAGGGGTAATCGTCAGCAACTCGTGAAGAATTGGAAAGAACAATGTATATGGATATACCACTGTTGATAATACAATGTCATATACAATACCTTTTGGATATACAGTTGTTGATATACAATACCTTTTGGATATACAGTTGTTGATATACAATACCTTTTGGATATACAGTTGTTGAAATACAATGTTCTTTTCAATTCTTCACTATAGTTGATGACGATTACTCCTGACCAGTCTACTAACAATTAGAAAATTCTCACATTTTCCAAATTGAACTAGAATTAGAAATATTGCCTTAACGCGCTTTCATCCTAATCAGATTACAATTAACAGAGTCTCAAAAACTTGGAAATTGAAATACATTTCGAATAGGAAAGAAATACAACAAAAAAAAGTCCAAATCAGAGTTTATTCTGAAAAGCACGAGAATGGCAAATGTCCGCGCACCGTTTACAGCAAAAACAGAAATTATATTGCAATAAATTAGAGCATATATAAACGGATCAAAAATTACATTAAAACTAGATTAACACCTCCTGCTGTTCTTATCAGTCTAATACACAACTAGAATTACCCAGTTCTTGAAGTCGGATCGAAACACCATAAATATACCAATACAACAAGCTTAAGAGATGAAGATGGGAGAATTCCCAGTATTGAAACTCACCGCTCGGGGCCGGCACCGGTTCTTCCGAAGTGGCGCTGTACGCAGCGCTAGTCGAGCCTGTAGCTGCGTAGCGATTTTCCACCACCTCGGACATTTTCTTGCTAGGCCCGAACCGGGTTTCCACGCCTTCGACCTCGCCTGCGTACAGATCGATTCCGCATTATGGGTCAGATCAGATAATTTTAAATCCGCGCATCTTTACAAAACGGGGCGGATTAGCGAAGCTGATCTTGCCCGCGTGAGAAGATAAAGATCACGACAGGATAATGCTTTCGCACGTGCACAGATAAAGCATGATAAGGACTATAATCATGAACGAGAACAAAATATGATATTTCGGACGTGCTCGATATCATGATAAGATAATTTCTACAGCTGGTCACGACGATTCGAGGACTGTAATGATTCGAGACGCGTATAGTGAATGATGACTTTTTCGAGTGATGAGTCGATACGCTCTTTGCCAATAAGAGTAATTTTATCAACGAGAATTAGTTTCGATACTATTCTCCGCTGTGGGAGGCTGTAAACCTGGGTTAGTTGTATCACAGCATTCAAAACATGCGGTACAAAGCAACACACGTTACTGGAAATGACATTATTGTGAAGTCATGAGCAACTCGCAGCATTGTCACAAAGTGCAATGAAATAGGTATGGTCGACAAAAAATACCAAATCATCGTCAATGTGACGTAGAACTGGCTTGATATCGATTGTGGTCGCATAAAAGCTACATAATTGAAATTTCCACATCAATCATATTGCTGTAACATGATAATGAGTGATTCCACAGTGAAAAGGCGGTTACTTTGAGATTGACTCGACGGAGACAGAGGTATCGAATCCCCGATGCTAACTTCGATTCCCGTCTGGTATTCGCTTTCTCCTGAAAAGAATATAGATATCACCTATACGCAAATAGTAAAATCAAATGTAATGTGCAAATAAGACTAATTTCGCGCAGTAAAGCAAATAGATTAAGTTCTTATTGCTGACAGTCTTTCAACGTATCTGTTTCACACGATCTGGTTACAGGCAGAGGTCGGATTCGTCATCTTTGGTACTCAAGTAGAGGTAACTCAGTAGCTTAATATACTCATTAACGAGTAGAAGTAGCGATTTCAAAGATAACGCCTATATGAGACAACACATTATTTGACAACACCTAACGACAACACCAAACATCTTTTCAGGTGTTTAGTTGTTTTTACACGTAACGCGTTCTATTTGGTGTTGTCACCAATGGAAAATAATTTAAATTGAAACTTCACCTAGAAGTAGAAAATGAAAGGCCCGAAAAGTAGGTCCTACTCCATAAGAAAGTTTTGAAAAAGTAGATTTTGTCAGTAACCAAGAACTTTTTCTTTTTCGGAGTAACCAAGTGGATTTCGCATACCTACGTGCGGTACTTTCTCCAGTGGCTATGATTGTGAAATAAGTTCACTTAACAGTTTTTTCGGTAAAATCGCCCATTTTTCCAACTTGGGATTTTGAAAAGCGGAAATTAGTTTTGGGATAAATTTGCATCCATTTTATGGCCGATTGTCAATGAACTGGACAACTAGAAAATTTTCATATTTTAAAAAGTATATTATAATTACAATCACAGCAAAACATGTTTTTCCGAATTATAGATTAGTAAATGTCTGTAAAAGAAGCAAGCTTCGCTCGTTTCGCACTATACAGCTCTACGACAGCATTTTCAGGAAAATCAGAAATTATAGATTAAAACTATATTAACGATATTTCGCTCTAATTGATCTAATTATGCAACTAAAATTAGCTAGCCAAACCGATTCGCGCGCATACAATATTACACACATCTTATTAAACTATACCAGAACTCACTGTATGTCGATGTTGATGATTTCGAATTTGCGACTCGAGCCGACGGGCTTGGCTTCCTCGTCGGAGAACGATTCTTGGTTGGAGATCTTTTTCGCGTTGGAGAAACTTTCACAGGCTCGCCCTTCTCTTCCGCCTGGTTTTCCCTAATTAACTGTTCGCTTACGCTGGTAAAAAGCAAATAGATATTAAAAATTCCGTTGAGATATTCATCGATGGATGTAAACAATACAGAGCTATTTATTGTGGTCATGATTGCGTGAAAACTGCAAGTATGGAACTATGCAAAAAATTTTCATACCATACTTTCACATTCCCATATTCCATACCGAAATATATCTCCATATACCAAACCATACATTCATGCCATACCATACCATAGCATGCCCTGGTTTAGATACGTGTATTTTTTGCTTTCCAGAATTGATTTTGGTCCCAAATTACGGACACGCAGTGGTTCACACATCATCGGTATTCTTTGGAATGCCGCATTTCATTGCGAACTTGGATTTTGCGTCGTGAAATATTTTAGATTTACCGCCAACAAATCAAATATTAGTGAAATAAGTTTGAAACGATTCACAATGATCAGTCATTTTTTCAAGGTCTCTCACACGATTTAGGCTTTTTAAAATTGCTGTGATGCTAAAAGAATTTTGACTGATTTTTTATTTCTAACGAGCGAATGTCTGCGGATATTAGCGGCTGCGATGACTGTTATTTCGTTATTTGGGACTACTTCGACTATACTGATATGAGAAAGTACGTTTTCTGCATTTTGGCTTAGATCTAGTCAACAAATTTGTACTCAATTTACCGGCTTCATCAGACTCATTTTTCTCAAGTTGCTAAATGTATCAATCGTTTATTTTAAAAAAAAGTAGATTTTGATGAGATGGCTTCGATCATAAACTACGGTACAAGTCTGACATTACTGAAATTACAAACATGTCCTACTCCGCTGTAGTTCATCAAGCTAAATACTAAATACTGAGCATTCCATGATGGTACGCCTCCCGTATACTATCTGACTCCATCGTCTCTATACGGCCGCGCAGAAAATGCGACCAACCATCAATCAGCCAAACTTCTCGTAAAAAGATCTAGGCCGCCCGTAAACGCATTACGACTGTCATGAAAAAGGCTTAGCAAGTCCCGAGACTCGTTAGCCATCAATAATGCCGAGTCGCTTAGGCACGCAATTGCGAGGAAGTAGGACGCTGTTTAACGACCACAGTGATATGATGCCTCTTTTGACATTATGATAGTTACTGATGTCTGTGATATGGCGGGTTAATTGCGAGTGAAACGCAGCAATTATCGCGACGGCTGGAATTCGTAAATTCCTAAATTGACAGCGCGCAATTTTAATCAACGCCGATCCAATTTCGTCAATCACTAACGCTGGGGTCGGAAACCTATGGCTTGCTGGAATAAATATTCTTTTTGTTGCTGAGACAAGTCATTATACGTGGCCAAACAGTGACATGTACTGGGGATTTAGGAGCTCATAAATCCCTTCTGCAAATTTTGCTTATAATCATATTTGCTGCAGATAATCGCTCATTGGCGGTCCGATATAATATATTTCCCTATAATAAGGCAAATACGGTAACGTTAGGTTATTTAGGGTTATACAGCGGACAAATCTAATCCGATGACTTCAATACGAAATCAGCAAATTGGCAAACACGAAGTTGCGGTCAATATAGCATCCAATATCGTAATTCGCTGTACCTAATATTGCACCCTTGGAATCTTGGATTGCACAATGCGCTGACTAATCAGAGACAAAATCAGACATGGCGACGCTTGTATGAAAGGCAGTTTATGAATCCACTCGACATCGTCTTTCTGATCATCAGCGCGAAACGAACTCCTCGAGAGTGACATTTCCAATTATAAATTCAAATTACAAACATAACCAGTTTATTAGGTAGGTATAGCGTGCTCGCACTGCCGTTTAAGTCTACGCTTGTTGTGCGACGTTATGTTACCGCCGAAGAAAACTGAAAAGTAATATTAACCAAATGATATCAGTTTACAATATTCTCCATTGCTGCAATTATTGTCCCGGTTTGGAGGAACTAATTGAATACTACGCCTACATCAATTGAGGGATGAATCCCTTAGCGGCTTAGCGCATGCTATACACATATCCCTTGTAAAGCCGCTTAACTTGAAAAAGTGTGTTAATCAGGATGAAACAGTAGATTTACACGTTTACTGTTGCCCGCAGTTGTTAAAATGGACATCTTAATTGTTGTAAGTTTCTAAAACTATCAGATGACTATCCCGAAAATTAAACTAAAAATGTGAAGATCGCAATTAAAGGTTGCTAAGCTAAATTCTCCCATGCTCAAACTTTGTGCAAACGGCTTGATTATATATAGTACGGGCGTTATAACACCACATAAGTGGCGATTTCCATGTAGCGAATTACGATTTCGTGACGTCCCGAATTTTCAATTGTGACGTAACAGTCAATTGAAATCATTGCATGGCTCTTTCAGAATTACAATTGAAAACATTGGGTCAATATGGCTCTTTTGACGAAAATTATTCCCGACCACTGATATAAGGGCTGTGCGCAGTGGTTCGAGCACTCAAATCTGAATCGTGTATTAATTCAAATGATTAGAGTCGTGAGATATGGTATTTTTGAGTATTGAAATTATATTGCCAGTGGAAGAGTTAATTTATCAACGAGAATTATAGTTCGATACTACCGCTACCGTTAAATCGTATTTATATTGGCTGACTCATGGGTGGGCAATTATTTTTTCCGTCGGGACTCAAATTATATTTCTTTAAACGGGGAGACATGCTATAGGTGCTTATCACGGTACATAAATAAACCAGATTTAAAAGTAAACGCATTTCTGGTACAATTTATACCAGTGGCGGCTCGTCCCATAGGGCAACTGGGGCATTGCCCCACCTAAAATTCTGTTCAATAACAATTTAACCATTTATAGACGCACAGCAATCAATATATACCGAGATCACAGCGAAACCCGCGTTCTTCCTGTGCTTTAGCTTGCAAATGCCCATACATAGCGAAGTCTCTGCGAAAATCGAATTCTCTTCTGTGTTTTCGCTTTGTGAATGCCTAGTCGGGACTTGCCCCGGTAGCACTCATAACAAGCTTTCACTATCTATTCTCTCAAAGCCGCGCACAATAAAGAAACGGTGATTTATTCTCTCCTATTCGTAAAACGGCCGAGCAAGTGGGGCAACTATGCCTGGTTGCCCCTAAGGTGTGATGTAACGATCGTATCTATATCTGAACTCGGTTACCCTAATATGCGTTGAGTCGACCTTTGCTGGTATAGGTCGATTTTGACGGTGTTTCGCACCATGATAATTCTTGAAACTTGGTACGATATGTCGTGAAGGTAGTATTTAGCACTGCTCCAAGTTTCAGGCTTGCTACTCAAAGATAAGGGTGGTAATTTCGTTTCCGAAGTTCAGTGTGTGCTGATCTATCATGTACATTGTACAGCAAACAGATTTTACTCAAAAGCCGGTATTGGTCTCCATTGATTTTGACGATGTTCCATACCGAGATCGGTCATGATATTTGGCACAGTAAGTCTTAATGTTAGTATCGACCGCTGTAATAAGTTTTAAGTTTGTCACTGAACTATGTCGGTGGGAATTTCGTTTCCAATGTCGAGTGAGAGCTGACCCTTCATTTATCGCTAACAGATTTACGCAAAAGCCGTTATTGGTCTCTATTGATTTTAACGATGTTTCGTACCTAGATCTGTCATGAGCTTTTGCACGGTATATCTTGATTTTAGTATCGAACGCGGTGCCAAGTCTTAAAGTTGGCACTCAATGATTGAGGCAGTTATTTCGTTTTCGAAGTCGAGTATGGTAGAGATGCGCGCTGATCTGATACTTAGCCTACCTACATCATTGCGGATCTCAAGCAAAAGCTGGTGTCTGTCTGTGCCAAATCTAGTGTGCGTTCCATAACGAGATCGGTGATGATATTTCCAATGGTATATCTCAATGATCGCATGAAACAGCTAACTAAGATTCTCGGTTTGCATTCAAATATTCACATAATTTTATGTTCGCCAATGTCCATTTCAGTGTGAAATTGTGGCCTTCAAACCATTTGCTTACAATCCCCTGTCAAACGCGATAGCCATTTCATTTTCGATGTCGGCTAATAGCTGATCATTCGATCAGCCTATTCCTCGACCTATTTTACTCAAAGTTCGGTGTTCGTCTGTTTGTATTGATTTTGACAGTGTACCATGCCGGAATGGGTTATGAGATTGCGAATGCTACTTCTCGATGATTTCATGTAACATTAATATATTTTCCAACGGCGATTTCGCAGCAGACTTATAGACAGTAAGCCGTATGTGTTGTGTCACACTCTCCAGTTTCAAGGCCAAAATGTACTATGTTGTTCCGAGACCGAAGTTCCGAGGCTGCTGTCCCGAGGCTGCTTCCCTTAGTTCTTCAAAGACCATTCATGATGATTTGGATTCAATATGAAAGGCCCAATCTAGAAGATAACAATTGCGTATATGTCCGAACTCGTTGACCTTTGCAGTTAGGCTTACGCAATCTCTCGAGTTCTAGTCATTGGAATTAGTCTGGTCAAGTCAAGTGCGAACATGAATCGTATTGAATCTTTGCTCCGTACGTAGTTTACGCAGCTGCCTTTAGAGCGAAAATTAAAGGTCTAGAAATTGTCCAGTCCATTGATCCAATCGTACGCCGGGTACCTCCGCTTTGGTTGCCTATCACCTGGTCGTCACCAGCTCAGTGGTCGTAAGCTCGTAACACACCAGGATCGTGTATGAAACACTTTCGGACGGGCTTAGAAAAATTAGGGCCTATCGATTTGCGTAATCTCTAACTCTACCATGAAATCATAACGCATGCTACTAAGGATGACCTGATAATTGATTCGTGGCATTTTGTAAAATAATCCTTTGATTAAAAAAAAATGAATAAAACATTTGATACCACACTTCAAGTCACGGCTCACCGGCAAACCTCTCGCGGCACCTACGTTAAAATCACTGTTGTCGGGAAATTCATGTGACCATCATAAAGTTACTTTTTTACGCTGGAAAACGCCATTATGACGTCATGTTGATAAAAGTCGCTCGCAGCCCTTGCCCCACCACCCGATATTGTCACGAGCCGCCACTGATTTATACAGCTTATAGTTTTAGTCCACGCATGAGCATGAATGAATAGCTTTTATGGTCTAAATTTCAAGGAACATTTCGCGGGCCGCACAATGACCAGATCTGGAGCAACAGACCATCAATCTTATTTTTTCAATTCATTTTCGATTGATTTCCATTATCCATTGTTTATTATTTTTCTACATTTGTCTTTATGAAAAGATTCTTGGAGGTACATAACTTCAGTATACAAATGAATAATATATTATAATATATATTATATTTGTATTTTTGTTAGTTAACCCAAAGTCTGAGTACAACGACTTCCGTAGTAAGATGCTCCTGACATATAGTTGGCTCCGCTTTATTGACTTTGTTATAGCGTGCTTCCCGCCTACACATTTAGCTTACATGTAGATCACATTTTACGCAGTTGCATGCTTGTTATGCATGCTATGTTCATGGTTGACAGAAATAAAGACTATCTACATCTGGTCTATAGCGCTGTATGCATCAGCATGTACTTTGTACAACGAAGTTCATAAAAATGCACTACCTCAGATTGTAGTAGTATATTGGCGCGGAGACTGATGTATTTCATATGTAGTCCCATTATGAAATAGTGCAGATAGCCAACACCCAATTTTAACGCAACATAATCAGTGACTTTGCCTATTCAGATTTCAAACGGCCAAGAAGATAGTCATAAAGGCGCCACACATACGCAAATCCACATTGGTAAAAAAGGATCAATGGAACGGGCTTAAGATTGCAGCAAAACGCATTGCCACAGGGTTACAAATAAATGAAAAAACTACTGTTGAATTATTCCACGGAGAAGACTTGGATGAAAAATTTCGTAATTTGAAATTAGATTGAAATTAGAATTATACCTGTACACCAGCAAGTTTTTCAAATTTCATAATTTGAAATTAGATTGAAATTAGAATTATACCTGTATACCAGCAAGTTTTTAATTGCAGCGGAGAAACATTTGAAAAATTAGATTGGAATTAGATTACATGCATTTAGCTATAATTAGAGAAAGAATTAATCTAGATGTCCAAGTCTGCTATACGGAGCCCATTTGGGGAATAACGTTGTTTACTGTGGTGCGAATTCTCAGTATAGAGTCGAGTTTGTTGTTACTGGGAATCTAGCTATAGGCAGGGAGTATATCAACACGGATTTATTGATTTCCAGGTGATGAAATTTTTACGAAAAATGGATCGGCATTATGTGCAAACGGCGGGAGCGCGCGTGTTCTTTGTGCTCGAACAATGCAAATTCGTTGGGGAAAATCGATAGCATCAGATGCGCGTATCTTTTGAATCAAGAGGAATCGGGTGTGGGAGTAATACCTAGTAAACCCAAAAGACTATGTGCACGGGTCACCAACACGCGGTCCGCTTGGTCATAATTTGCGGCCCGCCACCTGATCTCAGATTTCGGAAGAGCACTTTAATAAAGCATGTTGAAATGCTGAAATGGATTTCAGTTTCAAAATATGGTTGCTGTTGCTCAAAATAACGTATTCTCATGTCGCCAACATCACCAATCCTCACTATAGCTGAAGCGGCTTCGGCGATGGCAACATCGAGGTGTACAATGGCCCATAGACACTGCCAAGACCGAGATGCTTCGAATACGCCTAAGGGCTTCGCCATAAGATCACGCTTTACGGGGAGATAGTGCAGTCTCCCGCTAGCCCCAATATCGGTTCCTTAATCGCTAAAAAGCGTTGTCAGATATTGCGCGCAGCTCATAGTCTTTAATAAAATGAAAGTAATGATCGTGATATTTTTGCCGTATTTGTATTTCTTTTATAAAATAATACCTTTTTTGTGGTAAGTATGACAGTCGCGTTGTACTGAAGTAAAGTTTTGAAACGTGGTTGCCAAACTGTGTGGTCTATTTTGTCCGGAATTGAATTCTTTCGGCCCGCGGCCTATACGAAATTTGAAAAGTGATCCCCGACCCGTTTTGAGTCGGCGACTCCTGCTATATAGCATCATCGTTTAGGGGGGTAGACATACGGACATTGGAACTAGGGCTCGACCGGACGACCGATATTGAATTTTTGAGCCGATACCGATAAAACCGATCACTAGCGCCGTTACCGATACATTCAAAATATATTAAAAGTACATGGCATTTAGCTTAATGCGGATTTCTGAAAATTCGTAGCATTTATTTGAACACCCTTACAGCCATTGATATGCTTGGGCATGAAATAAACCAGAACGACGCATGCATTGCATATGCAAGCTATAAGTTTTATCTACTTGTACTGAGCGTAAATTTACGATACTTCTCCTACTTCTATTTGAGTAGCAAAAATAAGTCCCTCTAACCATATCGTGACGTCACCAAAATAGCCGATAATCTTTTACCTCAATGGCCGATACCGCTATTTCATGGATGATATCGACTTGATATCATCGACGATCTGATATAATCGGTCTGTTTCTTATTGAAACCACGAATTAGAACCCATTGTTCGGGCTGATTCGTTACCAGTGGGCTTGGCGCAATGATACTCGAATCTGAATCGAGCACGAATTCTATAATGATTCAATTCGAATCGTGAGATGAAATGGCGCGCTTCATCAACGAGAATAATAGTTTCGATAATATATTTCACAGATTCGTCATATCGCAGCTTACGAAACATGTCCTAGAAAGCTACGCATACCATATATCCAATTCAATCCGTCGTAGCATAGACGAAACTTACTTGAAACAGTGTATATTTACTCGTGTAAATAGTAAACAAACACAACCTCTCGTAACTCCAGCATAAAATGTAGTTTCAGATCTCAAAACTGTACAAGTCATTATAGTCTCGACGCGTATCACTACTAACAAGCACGCCTTCAAACAGGATATCCAGAGAGACGCTCGTAATAACTGCAATGTAATCAGCAGTATAAGCTGACCCAGGATGTGTTCTGGTTAGCAAACGAGCGCTGCCCTTCTCATTGAGAGTTCACAAACGCGTCCAACTCCATACATAATAGATACCGGAAATAGAGACGCAGGCATTTCGTCGAAATACACGCGCAGTACTCTATGACTGTGTATATAACATGCAATACGCAGGCTTTTGATGCATATGTGAGTTCAATAATGCGTGTAGAGATACATCCATGTTGATTTGATTCAGCCGCGCATCTGTGTTTCTCATTACGACCAGAGCGGTTATACATATGGCTGGAGTATTAATATTAATGATTCGGGTCGAGCGGTGGAAGATATCTTCCGGTTACTGATACCATTGAAATACCGGCTCAGTTACCAGAGATTGATATCTTCACAGCAATCAAATGAACAAAACTTAGCCTTTAAATTAGCTACAAAACGCTACATCATGAAATCTGCATTTTAACGGTTGGACGTCTAAAAACACTCGGAACATGGTGCAACAGAGTAAAATTAAAATCACTCATAATTAGGGCAATTTTTTGCAGCTTTTGCAACTTTTTTTTTACAGCTTCCGGCAGCTGCCTAAATACTCGTAAGATATGTAGAATGCTGTTTTAAGCTGTTTGAAGGAATCTTATAGTGCAACTTTTTGCAACTTTTGCCCATTTTATTAATGCTACTTTTTGCAACATTTTGCAACTTTCTCGATATTTCACTAAAGTATTTTCGATTTTGGTGAAATACACGGCCAAATTCGACTGAAACACCGTAAATCAGCACCGAAGTAACGCTTTTACGGGTATTTCGGGAGCTGAGCCGGAAAATTGACCTTTTTTTGTCAATCTGGGAAGTTGACTTTTTTTTTAGTCAACCGAGCAAAATTTCAAAAGTAAATGCAACTTTCCACGGATTTAACTGCAACAAAAACCTGCCCTACTCATAATTTAATCAATTCCAGTTGAATAATCTGACAAATTAAAGCGAAATGCTGGTAATTTAATTCTAATCTAATATATGAAATGTTTTCATGCTCTAATATTAATTCTAACATAATTTATGGTTTTGCTGAAAATGCTACAGAAGAAATGTATGGTGCGAAACGAACTAAGGTCTGTGTACAGACATTAGCCATTCTTATGCTGATTAGAATGAACTAGGGTTTAATATGAGCTGAATTTAATTTTGTTATATTTCTCTGCCCGTAATTCATTCAATTTCAAAGTTTTTGAAAATTCAGTCATTCTAATTCTAATCAATTTTGGTAAAAATCCGTGTAGCGAGAATTATAATCCCTTTCTAATTCGGAAGTGCTGAAACTTTTCTATTAACTCTGGATTAGACCAAAGACACTGACGAACCAGCACATAATCTTAACCCCAACGTCCTTGAATACCTCTACTAGTACACATTCCTAGTCATTCGTTCCAGACTACAAAACCATGTCCTACTGTTTGACTTTATAAGCAGACTGGCTCGTAAAATAATGCCAAGAACCGAAACCTAAATACATTCACATTATACAGGGCTGTCAAATCAGAATATTTGAAAATGGTTTGAGTCGGATAATAGGCGATAAGCCAACCGATTATAAGACACGACAATCATCGCAGTGGGGCAGACGATAATGATGCAGATTATAGTGTCAAACGATTGGTAAATATGCTGATTATTGTAATAACTCCAAATCGTAGGCATCTTTGATAATAATTCTTGCCAGCATCATAAAGAAAATCACCTAGGCCACGCGAATAGGGCTGGGCGAAATCGAGTACTGAGTGATTCGATTCTGATTCGAGTATTCGAATATATACATTAAATTTTCATCAAGGCAATGGAACCACCTCGAATAGCCCTCAAAGTGTGAAAATCGCCACTGTTCTAAACAATCGCAACGACGCAGCACAATGACCATAACATAACGGTCCTTGCGTGGTTGCGATTGTTCAGAACAATGCCGATTTTCAGACTCCGAGGCGTATTTCGAGGGGGTTCCATTGCCCGGTCAGTCAGTTTTAATAATATTTTCATCATTTCAACACACCGCAAAACTGCGATACCATGAAAAGATAGGAAAGGTGTCGAAACAACTAGGAGTAGTCTTTAAGGTCCAGGGTTGTAATGACTCGAGTCATGACTCGACTTGAGTCCGACTCGAGTCACGATTTTCTGATGACTCGACTTGACTCGAGTCAGTTTCTCAGAATATGGAAATGACTCGACTCGAGTCAATCTGTGCATTGACTCGACTTGGACTCGAGTCATTGCGCATGACTCGAACCAAGTCATTGACTCGAGACTCAGACGGCCAAGACCGACATTTCATTGTAATTTCGAAGCCAACACACACTTGGGATTTCGTCTGTTGGTACGAGTACTTTAACATGCGACCAGAAACTGCTAAAAGTGAGAAAAATTAGTATATCATAAATGCGAGCCATTCGATATCACCAAACAGAGTTATAAAACGTGGGTTTTACCAAGACTTCAACTGGAAACTGAGCAGTCAATATACAATGACTTGGACTCGGACTCGAGTCATAATACCATGACTCGTAATACTCGATCCTCTGCTCGCTGACCTGGACTCGGACTTGACTCGGTAGTGCATTGAAAATGACTCGACTTGACTCGAGCCAAAAGTGTAATAGCGAGATTGACTTGTGACTCGGAGCCTTGTGACTTGGTTACAAGCCTGTTAAGATCAGACACCCACCTCGGCCCGCTAGGCGAAGTAAAGAAGAAGCATGTACACTGAATGAATCACCCAATATCACTCAATATCACGTCACAAAAGTATGAATGATGTACAAAGTTCAAATACGCACTTTTTATGCAACCACAAGCAACATAATACTAGCTTTACACCCTGTTAAAGACGATTTGGTCTTTTTGTCCATACCTATGTGACAATACTGTGAATTCCTCACGACTTCACAGGCATGTTATTACCCCCAACCCTTTCTGGGTTGTAACCAAGTCACAAGGTTCCGAGTCACAAGTCCAAATCACTTGTACAGTTTGGACTCGAGCGAAGTCGAGTCATTTTCAATTCACAACCGAGTCAAGTCCGAGTCCAAATCAGTGGGTAGAGGTTCGAGTCCGAGCCATAGTGTTGCGACTCGAGTCCAAGTCATAGTGTTCACTGTTCAGTTTTGAGTTCAATCCGGTTCAACCCTTTTTTTAAACTCTGTTCGAGTCATACATAATGGTTCGCATTCACAATATCGTGAGGGAAGCGAGTGGCGCAGTTGGTTAAACACTGCGGTCACGACACCAATGGTTGCTGGTTCGAGTCTCGGATCTTCTATGTTTCTATGTGTCGGAGGTTTATCTGGGCGCCGACCCCGCTGTAAATACAGAGAAAGAGAGAGCCGAACTCCTGAAAGATGGCATTAATAGACTAGGTTGGGGGCGCATGAAAATCGAGAGAGACTGATGGTGGAAGGGCGCGTGCATGGAAGTCGTCCGTAATATGACGAAAAAGACCGTAAAAAGACAGTTGACATTACTGAAATTGATGTAGGCTACTGGGCGCAAGTGACGTGGCGGGCAACATACGGCCCGCGAGCCGGATCCCACCCGCGACGGCATTTTGTCCGGCCCGCGGACAGCTTCCCGTTTAACATGATAATGTGGCCCGCGGCCACACTCTGCCGAGATTTCCACTACTACTTGCTGAAACATTAAATTTTAGTGACTGTATGTTATTTTATCAGTGTGTGTGCACTGCGCAGCGTGCAAGAGTGGAGCTTACAGGAAAGTTCGTCAAAGCGAGAAGACTTGCATTTTCAGTATTTACTATGTACTCATTTTTTTTTTCGGTAACCTCGGTTAGGCCAATGGTATACCCTGGACCGAAGGGACCGCAGCCTACCTCCACAGGTAATAAGGCAGCTTGATCGATGGACCAAGTGCCTCGTTTCGTGTTCCCTTAAAGGGTCATAGGTATTGGTTCGTAGAACCTCTACCTTTTAACCTCAGGCCTTGTTTCGTGCCTTCGGAGTTCTGTTCCTGTTTCCAGTCATCCATTTTCGTGCATGAGGAACCGCAGTACCCGGAGAAAACCTCTGCCTAGGACGTGGTAGAACAGTTCAAGCACTTCGGACCCGGTTGCTCATTCACTCTCGCAACCACTTCAGCCAGTCAGTCATCACTTGGCCGGGTCGTGCTCTAGTGCCTGAAGCTGCTGGGTATGCCGACTCTCACTCGACTCCCCACAGTGCATCAAGGCGAGACTTGCGGATAGCTTGGCGGAAGGCCTGTCTGCGGCAAAACCCTCCAACTGCTCCTCCACAGCCTCTTGTTTTGAGCTGGCAAGACTTTCGGCTTGCCACATTTGAAACTCATCCTCCAGTAAACAACCCTGCGGTGAGTTCGGGAATATGAAGGCCGGAGCCATACTCTTCCCAGGTACAATTCAGTGATTGGAGTATTCGATTCTCAAAAAGGCAGCCTCATGGTGTTTGTCGACTACACTGTTCATTTACTCCAGGCCGATATTTCTAATTTCTGATTCCGTAACCGCCAACTGCTGGTAGCACGACACACGTCCAGGCTTTTGTGAGACACCGCCTAATAATTATGCTGATGAGATGGCGGGAAGGAGCTTAGATAAAGCTCCAACGCTTAGGTAGGAATTCTGGAGTCGGACTCAACCCACAAAACATTAGTTTTGTAGCTATGGATTATACCACTACGCTATCTCGCCACCTACTGAATTGACACCTTCGTAAATTTGGGGTACCAGGCTTGTCGGACGCCTTAAAATCTTAATTTAGGATTCCACCTTGTTTTGATTTATCAGAGAGATTCAAACATGGCGATTCGTGTATGACAGTGGTTCTCAAGCTGGCGGACGAGAAAGCATCCGAAGGGGGGCGCAAAGTCACAGTTAACTAAAAAAAATGGCGCTCGACGCGATTTACCTCCAGCTCATGGTAATTACTCTGTCTATTGTCCATATTTCTATCCGTTGGGATAACTAGCTTTCTGATTTATCTCTTCAATATTTTCTGATATCACGATAAGGGGGCGCGGAATTTTTCACTATAAAAAAGGGAGGCGTGCTTAAAAAAGTTTGAGAACCACTGCTGTATGACAATGCGGCTCTAAGACCCACATTGTATTCGTCATTATCGGCGAGAAATTGCTTTGAAATGACATTGCTGTCGTTGAAATACATTCTTTGAATACGATTTATTCCTAGCATATGTGGATAAATTGGCGAATAGTCTATCAATTCAACAATCCGGCCCGCCAAGTACTTAATTTTCCTACATCCGGCCCACCGACTGGAGAAGTTGCCCGCCCCTGTTATAGGCGATAAGCGCCAATGTTGTGCGAATAAAAACAAAACAATATCGTGATTTTCCTCAGTACCGACGGTTTCCGGCCCTATTTTCCAAGTATCAGGACTGATAGACGAAATACAAACAATGTGGAGACTTTACTATTCTTCGAAGTTACAATGATATGTCTGTCTTGGCTGTCCTGGTCTCGAGACACATGATTTGATTCTTCGAGTAATGCACAATCATGCCTTGAATCATTACAATTAATGCTACATCCACAATCGAGTATACAAATCATTATGCTTGGCCCGACTATCAATGTATATTGTACAGTATAGCTTGCATTGCTTCATCGATTGGTACAAGATCAAGGCCAGACAAGCAATACAATTAGCAGAATCGTCTTGCGATTCTTAATCGAGCAAACTCGGGTAGCATATAGTCCAATCGATTCCTCATTCGAAGATAGCAACATAAATAACTTCAGGCGGACTGACATCGCTCGGGAATCGGTTTCCAACCGATGTGAGCACAAATATTTTTGCACGGTTGATTACTTTTCATATTTTTCATGTTCTGTAGTTCCACTTGAAGTAGATTTAACATTTCTTTTATATTGCTACCGATACTTCTACTTTAAATTGAGCCGAAATTTACTGCGTTACTTCCGATTCTAATTTAGTGGCAACTCTGACTACGTTGATTACCCTAACACTAACCCCTATCCTAACCCTTACCCTAACCCTAACACTATACTCTTAGACAATCTTCATACACTCCAGAATTTATTCCGTTTATAGAATATAGATGCTTTCCGCTTCTCTGTCCTATAATACTGGCATCCCTTATGTTTTATCAGAATTTACAGGAAGGCAGACAAAAAAAGGAGAAAATCGATGACTCAAATATTTGTGTCCCGTTATTTTAGGACAGTTCCACGCGAAAACAAATACGCGATCCGCGCGACGCGAGGTAATAACACTACAATGTAAACTGTAAGCGTGAGACGCACCGAAGAATTGTATTCATACTTTCCAGCGTGAAGGGTGATTCAAGAGAAATTGATTTCGTCATCAATCATATTCGTATGGTATATAGTTGGGAGATATGAATTGCCTGATCAGTATTGCAAAATATTTTTATATTATATTTGCAGATTAACTAGCTCCATATGTAATCATTTGATTCCTTAAATCATGAAGAGGTTCGAGATTTCAAAGACCACTGCAAGTCGTTTCTACAGCTTCCTATCATTTCAATGTGTCGCAAATTCTGATCGTATGAATTCAGTTATAAACTGAAAACTGATTATATGAGATTCTAGAATTCTGAAGATTCTGAAATTAAAATCTCCAAATATTTCACGACATGCTGCATATATCACGGTGTCTCTGAAGAACGGTGTAGACCCCCGCGAAAATACCCAATGAAAGCCAGCAATCTTTAGAAATCATGATTCCACTTTGCGATTATAACAGCGAGATTCATGCCATTGTATACATCATATTTTAGCGTATTACTATTATGTCTCAAAAGTTAATGGGATATCCAGCAGCCAGTATCAGATCTCACCCGAAAACGACCTCAAAAAATTCAAGACGATCGTTTGACAGTATATGTCAAGTTTCAAATCAACTCAAAGATAAGCAAAATACTTCAACCGTAATACATTGCCTGCAAAAGGCATCAACCGAATATGCAATTTTGTACATTAAAACGAATGGATGGGCTATTTGCGAGCGATTGCGGCGCTTGGGAATATAATTTACCGAAAATTCATTTTGCGGCCATACCAAATCCTTTTTGAAGCGACTCAGCGCGCTGACTAGGGATTACTTAAATCTCGACGTAACTCAATCATATTACTTAGGCAAAAAGCAAAAAGCCAGGGCTGACAGAATATAATTGCGTGACTTGTAGGGTTGTTCAAAACCAACTATTTTCTCAAATTTTTGTCGCTATTAGCTAAAGTTGTTAGTTTGGTTAAAAAATGTTGCCCACCAGTTTTGGTAGAAGTGAAGCAACTTGGGTTTAAAAGTTTTGAATTTAATAAAAAAATTCTTTTTCAAATTTTACAGGCTAATCCATGAAATTGTTAAGTTGCTACAATAACTACGCAAAACAAAGTTGAAATAATTCCATCCATTCGAAGTGAAGTGATTCGAGTTTTTCATTGATAGGTCGCTGCTGCTTCGCTGCTACCAGTTGAAATTGAGCCGAATTAGCTGTGTATCGTTCTATGGAACAACTCGACAGTTCCATCGGGTGGACAGTAAAATTTGCAATTTTTTTTAGAAAGATTTTATATTAAATTTGAAATTTTCAAACTATGATAGCTTAACCTCTACTCATTGGAATTGAGCCAAATTTGGTGTGCAACGTTATTTTAGTCGACCTAACAATTTTAGCCGCAAACATTTGGGAAAAAATAGTATTTTTGAAACACCCCAAGACTATAGTCTCACACGACAGACATGTATTAACCAAATTCTGATCAGTATGCTCTGAAAGTCGCATCCGACTTCAAATTGACAATAAACTATGTCATGTAACTAGCTTTTGATAATAAAAACAATTTATAGAAGGCTGATTGTCGTGCCTGGATTGAAAACTAACTGAAGATATGGTCACAGTTACTGTTATGAGATCATGACTTGCGGACAACACCAGCTACATCAAGCTACTCCATACCAGGTATATATGTTAGATTAGTATCAATGATTATTACATACGCGATTTCTTCCACAATGCGTCGCAGAACTATACATTATTCCGTAATTATACATAACATAATAATCTTGATAAACCAAAGACATAAATATACAATGTTCTAGCCAATTCTCTGCCAGTTTCTGACCATTACCCCTGACGAGTGTCAGCCGAAAACTTCCACGTTCATTTCAGTATGAATATACTATTCCATTGCATATTGAAGTTCTGTACCCCCTAGAAGTTCTTCAGATGCAGCTATACTGTTTTACCATACCATATACACACTAAACCATATTTTGCAGAACACAGAAATAGTATTCATATGATCAATGTGGAATTACTGCAACATAGCAATTGTAAAATGTCCCTTATATAGGACATAGCTTTTGGGCCGTAGACGCGACCCTGAATGCCGCTAATCTCCAAAGGATTACACATATATACTAGCGACCCAACTGCTACATATCGCCTGGCTCTGAAGCAGTTATTCGTATAGTATATCTAATCGATTATTGCTAATAACCATGAAAACAAACGACCCCATACGGTCGATATACCTCTTTTCCTACAATGTAAACGAACTCGTCATTATAACGACACACCCTTCCGTAAAATAGGCGTGTGGCCGTCAATAATATTTCCGGACGCCTGCTCTCCATAGAATATAGACTGAGCGAAATATCTAGTCAGATAAATAGAGATTACATCATATATGCAGGCCTGTTTTTCGGAACTGATTTTTGGATTGTTTATCGATAATAAGCTATACCTTATCGTCAGGTCTATATGGCATTCCCTAGTGAGCGTAATGTGATTTGGGATCCAACGGTTCGTTATTCTGCATGATAAATAGATCTATTAACCGACCAAGACAGCTTGGTGCTGAGACAATAACAAATAACACCTCTATGCCGCATAAATACAGCAGTACTCGCAAGAGGCAGTGTTCATTTTTTATCACTAAAAGGTTAATTTGCAGAATGCATCGGGTGTTTTTACGTTGAAAATTGCCGCGAATATGGAATTTGTATAAAGGAGCAATTTATTTTCAAAGGCTCAAATGTTACTTGGGTAAATGCAACGTAAAAGTGAGTCATTGCTGTTAACAAGGATGCACTCTTTAGCGAATAGGGTGTGTAGTCACACCCATAGGGTGGTACACGAAAACTTGAACATTTTGTACACAAACTAACTTAAGTTTTAGACTTTGAAAATGAATGAAAACGAAGTGATTCGAGTTTTTCAATAATAATTCTTGGAATACCCACAGTAAATACTATTTTTGTTCAAATCCAAGATTTTCAACTACGATCCCTTCGCTTCTACCGGTTGGAATTGAGCGAAATTTGCTGCCTATCGTTTTTTGGACTACTCTACTATTCCATGGGATAGACAATAAAATTAGAAAAAAATTTTTTTCATTTGTTATAAAAAATTCCAAATAGCTTCTATTCTAGTAGCCGAAATTGAGTCAAAATTAGCGCGCAGAGTTTTATTTTAGCTAATCTAGCAAGTTTAGCTAATTGCCGCTAAAATCTGAAAATAACACTGTACGTGTACAGTGACTGTGTATTCAACAAATCGACCTATGGCATCATATTTTCACGCGCAGACAGAAATATTGCTTCGTAATCCTTTATCTCACGATAGCATACGGACGGCGGCGGCGCGGGTGATTCAAACATGCCCCCGCAAAGCTAGATTAACCAATACTGATCACTGCTTTATTTGGCCAAGTCAACCCGTATATCAATATTGAACGGCCGCTTGATTCGGTATCGCATCTGTTTTCAGGAACTATGCAAACACTTGTCTGTCTGGGCGGTTCCAGTCATATGATATATTAAATCATATAGATACTTTTGCTTTTGCAGTGAATTTTAGGGGATTAGATTAACTAACATTTGTGTGAGTGGTATGGCTGCTCCATTATATCAGGATAGCAGACCGAGTAGGGTTATTCAGAAATACCTTTTTTTTTCAAATTTTCGCGGCTACTTGATCAATTTGGCTAAAAAAACGATTCACACCAAATTTGGCTCAATACCAACTAGCAGATTTGAAACTATTAAAGTTTTAAAATTTTGAATTTATCATGAAAATTTTTTGCTGCCCATGTAATTGTTGAGTTGTCTAGAAAAACGACGCAACAGAAATTTGATTTGACGCAATTGAAATTCGTAGAAACGATGTGATTCGAGTTTTTCTTTAATAATTCTGGGAATACCCACCGCAATTTTTTTCGAATCCAAAATAATTTTCAACAGCTATAACTTCGTTTCTACCGGTTGCAATGGATCAAAAATTGGCATGCACCGTTATTTTAGACAACTTAACAATTTCATGGGGTTGACAGTAAAATTTGAAAATATATTTTCAAATATTTTTATAATAAATTCAAAATTTTCAAAATCTATAGCTTCACATCTACTATTTGAAACTGAGCCAAACTTGGTGCGCCACGTTTTTTGGCCAAACTAGAACATTTTTATCAAATAGCCGCAAAAATTTAAAAAAAAATCGAACAACCTCTGATTTTTGTTACATCTATGTTCACTTTCCACTCGAGTCAGGTGCTGTTGATAATCAAGATCATCTGTTCTTCAATTACAATTACGGCCATGCTGGTAGCAGATTGATGGTCTGCATTTATATATAATAAGTCTCGATACGTCGACATCTAGCCTCTTTCTGCATTGAGAGTGAACAGGGTGTACTCAGTTCAAGTGAGGTGGATAGTTTGAATAAACTTTAAAAACTGATTTCAGGATTCTCATTTTTCACAAATGAAGGTTATATTTCTAATTCTACCCCTGTGAACTCAACAGATCGATAAATCTTGTTATCATATACGCAATTGAGTGAACGAAGCCCAGGTTTACGAAAAGAATATTAACTTAAACCACGATGATGCATTGCTCCATTGGGTGCTACAATTTTCTCTCGGGTATACGAAGAGTAAATATATTTTACAGGAAATATAAAGTCAATTCATTTGGACCGCTATGTAGTGTTGCATTTAAAGCAAAAAAATGTTTTTTTTAAGCTGTAAAATTATGCCATAATTGTGTCAATACTGTACAAAAAACATGTTGTATGAACCTACGGACATTTACCACCCGATGTAGCCGACGTATATCGATATGGGATGGTTGGAACCCTCAAAATGGTCGGTTCAACAGCATACATTTCGTCAGAGGAGCTATTTTTACCCTATATTTTCAATTGTTAATGTCAATCCACTATAACGTCACAATTGAATATTCGTGACGTCATGGCTTTAAAAAACAATAAAAAAATGTTTTAAAGTAGGACATTGTTTTAAACATGTTCGTTTTCAATTTATTTTTGTTTTAAATGCAACCCTAGCGCTATGTAATGCATATGCTGCAATGCTTCCCTAGTATGAGTATAGCACGCTATCAAGTGTCATATCGAAGCAATGACATCAAGTAGATCTTTTTTGCAGTCTATACACAGTACACTACACAGTTCACACGCAAAGACTACGTACGATTCGTCACATAGGTGCAATAAGATCCAAAGTGCACATACGGCCTAACGCGTTTCGTACGCATTACCATTACAACTACACCTGGATTTAAACTTCGATTGTTGAATAACTTATTTACAATTGAATAAAATATTCATATCGAAATGAAACCTAATATATTGTACTCGGATGAGACTCGTCAGGGGTAATCGTCAGCAACTAGTAAAGGATTTGTAAGAACATTGTATATCTACTACAGTTGCTGACGATTACCCCTGACGAGTGTCAGCCGAAAATATTGGGGTATCTTTCAATACGAATATATCACAGAATTGTATATTGAAGTTCTGTACCTTCAAGAAGCTATTTTAAGAATTAAGCTTTCAAAAATGCGTTCGTAACAACGTATATGGACTCGAAGACTTTTCGCATGCCTCTTATCAAGAGTTACCAGTACGTGAAATTAAATAAAACTAAACCAATTGGTGAAATAAATGGCGGGTCGACAAACGAGCTTATGCAGACTTGGACAACTAGACTATAGACTAATTAGAGCGTATTGTCGGTAATTTAATTTTAATCTAACTTGTGAAATGTTCCTATGCCCCAGTTTTAATTCTATTATAAGTTCTGGTTTTGCAGTAGATGTTCCAGGAGAACTGCATAGTGCGAAATGGGCCAAGCTTGCTGTACAGATATTTGCTATTCTTATGCTCACGGAAAGGAGCTCTGATTTGATACGAACTGAACTTGATTCAGCGTCTAAGTTTTCGCCAATTCAGTAATTCTAATCCGAATCTAATTTGGAAAAACCGGTGTAGCTATATTTCTAATTTTATTCGAATCTGAAAAACTATGTATCCATAATTCTAACTCTAATCTAATTTAGAAAAGCCGAACATTTTCAAGTTGTCCGAGTCTGTTCTTATAGACGACATTTGAAAAGTCATACAGTTAGAAAGATCAACCTAGTATAGGCTACATAGCACACCGCTAACTTGTCGCTAAGCTATATTACCTCATGCTGATGGAATCATGCGCAGACAGCAGATGTATAGAATTTCTAAAGCAACGAATGGTATTCATGCATTTACTCATGCGCATATAAACTCTGGGTATCGATTGAATACAGAGCGCATTTCCAGCACAATGTGCGATTGCGCCGTGTATATATACTTAGTTATATCTGCTGAGAGAATATTCATTTCCTCGTGCGCTATCCTGTATTCTGCGCTTCGTTTTATGTCCACTTTGTCCTGGCTGCGTACAAACTGCGACCAGAATTAGCCTTCCCTACGAAATCCATTAAAATCAAAGCAAACTACCATGCGTGTATGCGTCACGTCCGGATGTGAATAGGTTCGGTGCAAGGCACATTTCCGACCCGCAAGAATGCATCGCGAATCCGTGAATATCAACACAAGCGGAAATGAATTGAAAGGTTGGAAATTGCATGTGTAGTTCGTATGCAGTTTTTTTATGGAACACATATTGATATAAATACAGCCAACTTCGCTTAATTCGGACAGTTAGCTGTGTTGTACAGTATTTTTACTGTATTACTGTGTAACACACACATATAATATTAAAATGATACTTTTTGATATCCCACCAGAGGACGATTTGAAATGAGGTTTATACATATGCATTTGTACTTTTGAGAGTTGAAAAATGTAAGATATTCCAAGAATATTCACATTAGGCTGTTATCGAAACAATTCTGACAAAGCTTATATTTTATAGCAGTTATCTAGAGATAAAACGCACTGCTCACTCACCTCCGACCCTGAGGTTCTGTCCTTGGATGGATCGTCAATCTGCAACAAAAAAGAATACTCTTGAAGTTGCTGCAAAATTCATCGCCGGTCTTTACCAGGGTTGTAATGGCTTGAGTCATGCATGACTCGAATTGTCTTGTGTCAATTTGTGTATTGACTCGACTTGTACTCGAGTCATTGCGCATGGCTCGTCCAAGTCATATGACTCGACACATATACTTGATTGAAGTTTCGTGTATTTCAGTTAAGGTTGCATTTAAAACAAAAATAAACTTAAAACAAATAGGTTTAAAACATGGCCCTCGTTTAAAACATGTTTTTATTGTTTGTTTTTCAGCAATGGCGTCACGACTATGCAATTGTGACGTAACCGTGAATTGACATTGACAATTGAAAATATAGGGTAAATATAGCTCCTCTGACGAAATAGGCTTCCTACCCCTGTCATATACCGACCAAAATATCTTCAACCAGGACTATACATCGTCATGCAGCATTTTCACGGTCGGCGGTCATCATCATCAAAATATTCATTCCGTACCAATGGTATATATCTACGTACTAGAGCTGTGGAACCGACTGTTTTTCGGGTTCTAACCATCCCATATCGTATAGGTCGGCTATATCGGGTGGTAATCGTCCGTAGGCTCATACAACATGTTTTTTGGAAAGTATTTACACAATTACGGCATAATTATACAACCTAAAAAACACATTTTTAAAAGCCTTTGCTTAAATCACTGTTTAAAACATGTTTTAAACAAAGTCTTTCAAACAACCATTTGTTTTAAATGCAACCCTAGATCAGTACTGATAATTGTAAAAGATTCTCAGAAAACGTCTTTTATCTGCTTGAATAAACATGTTAAGAGTGAGAAAATGTGTATATTAAGAATGCGAGGACTTCGATATCACCCAAGAGTTTCACAGAAATGATTTGAACCAGAATTGAACTCGATAATCAACAGTGCACGTGCACACAGCCGGTAAGCCATTTTATTGAAATCTTCATCGGATCAAAACACCACAATATTGCGATATAATGAAAAGACAGGGGGGTGTCCGAACCACTTGGAGCAGTCTATCAGACCCCCACCTTGACATGCAGCATGTAAATAAGGAGCATGTACACTGGAAGAAAAGTATTAAAGATGACACAAAAGGAAAAGCGATAAAAATTAGCATTTGGTTGGTGATAGCACTCATCTCACTAAAAGTCGTAGTTACAGGCTTGCGAGTCGTGACACGAAGACAAATGAGATGTTTTATTTAAATAAATGAAAAATCGATACAGTTATACACAGCAAGGAAGGGAATTCGTGGCGCGAGCACGCTCATAATAAGTGGCAAACAAACGACCAATATGAGTATTACGTAAATTCAGGAAGAAAATGCTAGTATAATTGAATAATACGCATATTGAAATAAACCCGAATATTTTCGGCTGACACTCGCCAGGGGTAATCGTCAACAACTAGTATTTGGAAAGAGCATTGTAAATTTACTGCTAGATGCTGGCGATTACCGATGACGAGTGTCAGCCGAAAATATTCACGTTTATTTCAATATGAATATATCATTCAATTTTATATTGAATTTCTTTACCTCCAAGAAGCTCTTCCAAAATTATGATTTATAAAACAGCTCTACACAGACGTGACAGACCCCAGCCAACAACTACTAGGCCTTTGTGTTTACGGACGTGAATTCGTGTTGAGGCAATGCAGACTATACACTATTTATTCGTCGAGGGATATCTTCATATATGTCATGGACGTCTATACCCACGCGAGACTAGATAGTTACGGAATATTAAATTAGTATGCAGTTCGTACTGATATCGACCGATCGATGATATCGGTGTTTTGGCACCGATTTCAGAGATATCGGTATCGATCTAAATCCCTATCGGTCTACGGACTCGTTAATATCATCTTATGCTTTAAAAACTCGCATTTTCAAACCGATTCGATGAAATTTTTACTTATTTTCTCAATTTCGGCATTGGCCATCGGTCTTTCGTTTTTGAACTCGAAATGCCCTCCATATCAAGACATATTAACTTTACCAGCCTTAAATTTTAGTATCAGACCACCACTATACTGTATAATGTTCTGTGCGACGTGACGACATGTATACGCGTTATTTTGGGGGTTGCGGTCTCGCCGAGCCCTCGGGAAAACAAAGATCTTTCCTCGCTTAAAATCAATATCGCCTATGTCGAATCAGTTTTGGAGATGATACAAGCAATTCCCAGGCGATGACCAAAATAGAAATAATAACTGAAATGCCATTTTTGTGAGATTGCAGTCTGCAAATTGCACAGCCTATTAACGTTGATTTCTGACAGACTGAATCGAATATATGCCAGAAAAAAATGTAACTTCAAATCGAGTTCTCGGAATGGTGGTTTCTATCGTTTTAATTATCAATACTAGGGATGGTGTGAACGTGAGGTTCACGTTCGCGTTGTGTGTGTGTATCAGACATGGGGTAATCGCGATTAGTAATCGTAATCGATTACGACGATTACAGCATTTTCAAGTAATCGTAATCGCAATCGATTACATTCGAAAAAATCCCGAAGTAATCGTAATCGTAATCGACTACTTCCTATATTTAATCGATTTCTTTGTGAAAGAACGATTACTTTCTATTTGTACAAGGACTGTGACATAAACTGAACACTCGTGAACGAGGAAGAGATATTATACCAGTTATTGAGAGCACAAACGTCTGATTTTCAAATGCCACTGCTCATTATTACGTCAGAGGTTGGCCTTTAGCTTTGCTCGTCTTTGCGTAGGAAGTATCCACACATAGTAAATAGATATTCGATGTACATTTGTGTCATTGTAAGAAAACCCACGGTGCTGTAGCTGTATATCGGTTTATCAATACATTTCAGACGCCACTACCTCGCATCAGGATAATTGATCATAATCACCTCTCTGCCTAAGTTAAAATAGCAACTTTTGTATTGATGTTTGGTTATGCTCAGTTAAACCATACAATGTAATAGTTCTAATTCTATAGTTAAATGCAGTTTCACCGTTGCTGTCTGGCGAGCAGTAGGCCTTTGGTACGAACGTACAGCAGACAAAGTTAAAATTCTGTACTCGTCAAATAAAACATTACGATTCCCACAACGAAGCATTAAAATCAACAGCTGCTGATATATATCACTGGGCCGTTGTTTTGCCGTTTCTAGTAATGGCAGCTTACATTACATTATCTGCATAAAGTTGAAGGCGGAATTTTATGTTCACTTTCTGTTATTCTCATAATATTCTACCCAAAACAGGTCGCTATTTCACAATTCTTTACTGAACATTTGGACATGCCGCCATAGCCATCGGCTTATATACCATGTTAGCGTGGGTTGTAGCTAGAATCAGGATCAAAACAACAAAAGCGTCCCCCAACCAAACTTTGGTCTTGGGACCCCATAGGGTAGTCAATTTTGAAGTTGAAGATTTAATTTCGTCAATAATATTGGTAATTGCATTATATTGCATTTCTAATCCTATCTCAGCGCCCGATGGTCAGATTTACCTAAAGAGCGGGGGGGGGGGGATTAATTCATAGTTATTACATCTGGTGTCTTGCAATAATTACTTTATTGTATGTTGTTAATTCGTAACCTCCTGTCTGTTATATAACCAAAAGATATTGATTGTAGAGGCCCAAACAGCAGACTAAAAGAAAACTTGCGTGGGACGCACACACAAATTGTCACGTCTAATGCTCTGTGGGTGCCCGGGTGGCATTTGCATCGTGGGCTCGGATTTGAAGGAATGGACTATTAGTCACGCCCACCCAGCGCGGCTATTAACAATGGACACATACCCTAAGTTTTGGCCAATGTCTTTCTTTAATAGCACACTTCGTGGAGTCTCATGTTGGCCGAAACTGCATATGTCTTTTGATGTGTCGAGGAGCGGTATTGACTGGCACCTAAATGCCTATTACTATGAATTATGCATGCTATATTTCTTGAGGGGGAGACGTATGCATTTCGAAATCAAGCTATCTAGAGACATTTAAATCGCAAAGCTCAAAGAGAATTTTCAAGTTTATGAAATCTCTCGAAAATGCCCTATAATTTACGTTGGTTTGCAAAATACTTTTGAGTCCCCTCCAACCACGCTCCCCACCCTATTGGGGAATTGGGCGGGGGCGGCAGTTATGGACCTGGCAAGAATGCAAATCATTGGGTGCGATAAACCGTCCTCTATAAAATGGGCAAAGGGTACATTATGACGTAACAAGGAAACGTCCCATCTTTTTTAAAGACAGTTGTTATATCATTGGGCCTTTTCAGCGCAAAACATGTATTGTCCTCCAATATAACTACTACGATGCAAAATAAATGTAATCGTGAGTAATCGTGATTACTTTTCCAATGTAATCGTAATCGTAATCGACTACTTCCCGATTTTGCTGTAATCGTAATCGCAATCGTAATCGCGTGATTCAGAAGTAATCGTAATCGCAATCGATTACATTCATGTAGTAATCACCCCATGTCTGGTGTGTATGTGTGTGTGTATGAACCTCTGCAATTCGGAGGTTCGCGTTCGTAGACGAACCTTGGTTCCGCACGGTGGACCTTTTTCCTAAATTACATGTTTGGTGGAAATTATTTGCATCTCAACTTCGGACCACTCTCCGCATGCGGCAGCATGGTGAGATATTCAGGTAAGAAATTCAGATATTCAATATTCACCTTTTCGTTTGTGATTATTTAGTGACTCTCTGCTGTGAGCTTTACCAACAGTCACATCACAACAAGAACGAAATACACTACATGCAGGTAGGCTTCAGCTAATTGTGCTTAATCAATCATTAAATAAATTATTGACATCAAAAAAATTGATACTGTTGAAAAATCGACGGAAGATATCGTTTATATTGAATTATCATATCGTTTGATTGTTCCAGTTGATACATTTGTCGATGCTTAAAAAGTAAGCTGTTACTTCAGTATTGCTGCATAACAAGGCTTGGGTCGTCACTAGGTAACGTGTAGGCTACATTAATATATTACTTAACGGAAATGTAGGGTTGGAATTAGCAATATGACGTCACGTGACGCCATAGGTTCACGTTCGTGTTCACATAGAACCTTTCAAACCGATTCACGTTCACACGAACCGGAAACTTTCAGGGTTTCACACCATCCCTAATCGTTAGCTATGAGAGCAGCAGGATGGATAGTAATTACTCCCTTTGAAACTGACAAATTTCAGTTTTCAATCGAGCAATGATATATGGCACTGAATAGAACCATCACAAGATGTCATATTTATAATCATCATTTATTGAAAGAAAGGGCCGTCTCTCACAAACTCGACTGGCTGGAAAATATTGGCAGCAACTCATATCATTTTAAAGAAAAAGCTTAATCGATAATTCATTTTCATATATGTTATTGCTAAAAAGTCGTGGTTTCTGCTATGTTAGGGTAGTTGGTTAGTCGCCACCGCTACGATACCAATAGTGTCTGATCCGAGTCTATATAGAGACTATAGCGCGTTGTATAAAAATCCCAGCCCGTGACGTCATCGCCCTATACACCTCACCCAGTCATTGCTGCTGTCATTTGTCGGGCGATTATTTTTTGACATGTTAAAAAAGTCAAATTAAAAAAAAAATTGTAGTAGCGTGAGGTCAAAAAGTTGTCAAAACTGTTTACAAAGTCAAAATTAATCTTTGTCCATTTCTGCCAAGTCACTTCTTAAAGACAGAACGTCGTACCATTTTCGTTATATCGCAATCTTGTGGTTCTTTTGAATCGTTAGAATTTCAATAAATGGGATTGGCTGCATCAGAAAATGCAGAAAATTATCTCTAGTTGTACTGCAATAAATTTCGGATTTTCACACAATATCGCGTAACGTGATTACTTGAGTTCTTCATAAGTCAAAATGTCTGTCAAAAAAGTTTTTTTTTTAATTTTTCTAAATTAAATTTTTTATTTTAGGTCAAAAAATAATCACCCTAATCATTAGCTACAATCATCTCGTTTTCTTGCTCTATTAACTAATATAGGTTACAGCCAGATCATACAGCAAGAGTGTACTTGATTGTCATCAGACTGTTAGTGGACCCCCGATGTCGTATTGATCATTTCAATCAGATATATACTCGGATACTGTTCACACTCTTAGTGAAAATAGTGTGTGTTCGTACCCAAAGAGTGGTACACGGAAGCAGCACCCAACTCAGAATAATACCGAGGTCATAAAATATAGACTCTCTCCCCCAGACCCGTCTGGGGACGCGCACAAGGGACAGCGTCTTAGAACAGATTTCATTCACAACATATCTGCGCGGCGCGAAGACCCAAACAAGAATCGCTGATTGTTGATGCGTTTAGTGGAAGTGATTGATTGTGATGGATCGCCAAGGTGCTGTTCAATAAATAATGGGATAACGCGATAGTTAATAGCGGGTTGAAGAGCCGTGCTACAAGCGAATATCGATACTTCGCAAGCCACGAATGAATTATTCAAGGACAGAAAATGATTGACGATATTTCTCGGCGGGTATTCTATGTGTCAGCATCTGTATATTGCGCGAGTCACAAAGTAGCCTATACATCCTTAGATGCTACTTGAGATGCAGCAGGACAATGGTATTGATCCCTTTGGTTACCGATATGGTGGTTACCCGTTATAGCGCCCTCTAAGCGATAATTTGAGTTAGAATCAACTCTTCAACAGTTATCTTGGACGGCTCTACCCGTGACTGATTGTGATTACCCGTGAGTGGCATCATTTGCAAAATTCAATCACGTATACTGGTGTCGATATGTTGTCGCTGCGGAGTCAAAGTTCGCGTTATCATATTTTGAGATCTGACAAAGATGACACATTTTACAAATAACAATCTCAGAATCGGACTAGAAAACGGGTAATTTGATAATTTATACTCGGGGATATCTAGATATACCTGTTTTTACTGGGAATACTATTGTATTGTCGGAACACAGTTTTTTCGGGTCATTAATGCCATTTTTAGTTATGCGTGTGTATTCGCCAAACCGTCGCTATAAAGGAGAACGAATTGCCAAATATGGAGGACATTTGATCGTCCTCGTTGGACTTTTCCGATTTCTTGGAAAATGAGAACAAATCCTCCTAAAGGGAACGTATGATAACCCTAATCAAAGTATAGCTTGTCTATTTTACACATTTTAGGGAAAATTAACTTCATTCAAAGTTTTCATTTTCCTTCGGTGATATCTTGCCCACGGTTAAAATTGAAACAATGTGACATAAACATGACCAATATATGGCCGAAAAACATTAAAATTGTACCGACATTCGATTTTCCATCTATTTGAAAAAAGAATGCTACGATATGGAATAACGTCTGCGAACGTAAATAATTTACGTTTTTATGAGTTCAGAAAATCAATGTTTTGATTCTCTGCTCTTGGGACACCGCTAAATTGTATTTGCAAAAATCTTATTATATTTTTTTTAGTCAACACAAAAATTTTCAAATCGCCCGTTTTCTAGTCCGGTAACCGAACTATTGTGATTTGTAAAAAGTGCCCTCTTTTCCGGATCACAAAATATGGTAACCCTAAATATATTCATTGATCAATATATTTTCCGTGATGCGCCGTGGCTTGCTTTTTGTTTCCGACATTTGCATGTTTGAAATCTAATGTCAATTTTTGAGGGTAACGACTTGGGTACTATGACGGTCTGAGCTTGGGTGGCTTTGATGACCCTGTTGTATATAGCTGCACTTCTATACCTGGTTTTTCATATCGTTTTATCATAGTCAATTGCATTTTTGTAATAAATGTTATTGATTTGCAGTATTGATTAATAAAGATTCTCTCTCCCTCATACAATTTACAGCTGACTTGCAAACACCAGCAGCGGAGATAACCCACTGACCTCGTCAGTATTGAGCTAGTCAAGTTTACTGTATTGTAAAAGAGAAATCATTATACTTACTGTTGCGGGCGCTCTTCTGCAATAGAACAGAGCTCGCGGCTCAGATTCCGTCGGATATCAGTGTCATTTATGGCAAAACTCCCGCGTTCAATCCGCCCCGCTTGCGAGAAATCTACCATGCTAACCATGTTCTGAGGCGAGGTCATAATCTGCGGTTGGACGCCTATAGCGCTAGGCTGGTATGACGCCGAATCTTCGGGTGAACTGCAGCGTGCGATGCCTGCACTTTCCAGACAGTATGCATCTACCTTTTTCCTATACTGACTCGCTACAGCGTACGAGTCTGAGCATCCGCTAGTTGATGATAAAGATCTGAGGGATTTATCGGTGTGTTCGTGTTCCATTCTTAGTTTCCTCCGGCTAAAAGCTTTGTGGTATATTTCCGAGTGTTCAGTCGATATTGACTCCGCTGTCCGGGGATTCGCAGTCTTGGTCTTCGGGCGTGAAGCTCAAATTCGTGACTCCGCTTTTCCGGCTTGATTTGAATGAATGTGATTTTGATACCGCACCAACGCGACTCGACATCGTTGACATGCGGTGATCGGATATTGAGTGCGCGTTTTGGTTTTTTCTGGATAAGAGAGCCACCTCCATCGCATAGACACGGCACCCTAGACTTTTATTTATAGGTAGCTGTACCAATAGGCAAGATTTGTAGTAAGAAATGAGATACCAAAAGACTAGAAAATATTTTAGTATGTCCAATTAACAATTTAATTGTAACTACGCAGTTTTTTCCAAATGAGATTAGAATTACAGAATTCACAAAATCTCTGAAATTGAATTAAATTCCGTGTAAGACAAAGCAAACCCGTATGCCCTGAATAATGAATTCCCTATTCTATACCCTGGCATATTCTTGCATGACATGATGTGTTTGAATCATATTTTGAAGATTTATCTCATACCACCATAGCTACTGCCTTACATGCTGAATTGAACACGCTATCCAAGTCAGGATAAGCAGTAATGGGATCGTGTGAACGTGAGGTTCACGTTCGCGCTCTGTCAGTGAACCTCCGAAATTTAGAGGTTCACGTTCACAAACGAGCCTTGGTAGGTTCTGCACCGTGAACCTTTTTCATATATTACAATTTTTCACGTAATTATAAGATCTTCCGTTGACATTTATTGCATTTCATCGGCGGGCAACAACGCTGGCAGCATAAAAAATCAACACTAGCCAAGCATGCACCTTGAAAATCTCAAAAATTTTACTTGTTTTGTTACAAAAGTTTGCTCGAAATATCCAGCTTTCCGTTTGTGAATATTTAGTGACTCTTTGCTGTGAGCTTGACCCGCAATCACACAACATCAAGGGCGAAATACGCTACTTTGTATAGGTATTAGGTAGTCAGCGAATGGCGCTTATTCAATTAACCAATGAAATCGATATCGTTGTCTAGCGTAAAAAATCTAGCAGGCGTATACGGTGTCCATCTTGATTTGATGTTTATCGTATCATAAAAACCAAATCCGTGCGATTGGGGTGATGGCTACTGCTGTTTAACTTGTTTATGAGGTAATACCGGTAGCAAGGACAGAAACCCCTTTACACTCTGCTCAATATCAAGGTATAGCAATACTGAGACGCGGAATATATTGTCCGGTCAGGTCTATAGACCGTTAAGGCGTACGGTTATATTCCCTTGCAAGTCTTCGTCGAAATTGTTGGCAAGCGATTGAAGATATTGATTTTACGGGATTATTATATCATTTGATTGTCCCAGTTGATACATTTGGTGACGTTTAAAACGTCAGTGTGTACTTCAGCATTGTGGCACAATGTGGCCCGAGTCGTCACTAGCTATCGTGTCTGTACATTAATATATCACTTCACTGAAATGTAGGGTTGGCATCAGCTAAATGACGTCACTTGACGTGATGAGGTTCACGTTCGCGTTCACACGAACCTGAACCTTTCATAGGTTCACACCATCCCTAAGCAGTATATACCGTATCCTCCTGATTACCGGGAAAGATATCATTCCGGCAAATCACACCTCATTTTCTTATGGTAGTTCATCCAGCCTGTTCTAAACCTGAGCAACTGGAATCGGAATCCCAACCTTAACCTCGCCGAGTAGCTTATCGGGTCGGATCAGCTGATTTCGCGAGATTCCGCGTGTCCAGGAAAATGAGTCTGTGCACGAATCTACGTCACGATGAGTGGGAAATGCGTACGAGACGCAAAAAGCTTGACGAGTGAACACACTTCCTTTTGACAGAATAAGGGTAGTCGATGTGTTAAAATAAACCTAAACCAACGGCACGTGAACAGTGGAGATACTCTTGTAGGTGCAGAAGTGCGGTATACACATTGTATGCAATGTATATGGGTAACTGCGACGGGTTTGACACAGTAGTGATTCCTGGCACCTGACATAATTTCCATTTATACTCAATATATTTCGTGTTTTTTTCGAGTACTGAAACGATACGCTCCACTAACAGTTAATTTATCAACGAAAATTATAATTTCGATGGTATTTTCCCCTGTGGCAGCACGGAAACCTCGATTGGTCGTATTGCAGCATACGAAACATGCATTACAAAGCCACGCACTTGTCGTGGTCGAAAATATACCGATTTAGCTTTCATGTGACGCAAAACCACCATAATATTCTTTATCGCAGCATAAAAAGTACATATTCGAACTTTCTGCGTCATAATGAATGATACTCGAATATTCGACTCGACTCGAAGCGGAACACATGATTCGGATTCGAATCGCTCATGTATTCGGTTTTGCCCAGCCCTGATAATGACTATACTACTAAAGGCCTGGTTCTCTTCCTACCTAATTCTCTCTAATGTTCAGTTCGTCACTTGCGTTTATTCACGCAATACCCGCGCAATTTACGCAAACATTCTGGACTGCAACATCGAGGGTGATATGACGAATAAAACGTCCACCTGCGCATGCAGACTATCAATTATAGATGGATTTTGCAATCGTGGAAATTCCGCGTATCATTGAATGCGGTGACGTGCAATGTATGACGAATTAAGCGATCAGGTAAGATAGAGTTAGGTTCAATGAAACACTTTTTCGTAAAATAGAAAATAACTGGGATTAACGAGTGTATTGGTCCAGATTATAATCACCTTTGAGAAATTAAGTATTCATAATTTAAAAATATATTCATATTGGAGGTTATCGTCAGCAACTAGTAGAGAATTGGAAAGAACATTATATATCAACAATCGTATCACGAAATATTAAAATTAGTCTGTCGCACCCCTGACGAGTGTCAATCGAAAATATTCGGGTTGAGTTTATTATGAATATAATATTCAATTGTATATTGAAGTTCCGCACCTCCAAACGTCTATTCATAATTTAATTCGCGTGAAATGTGGAAATTAGCCTGGATGAGACTTAACGCTCAACACACGCCGGTTGAATAGGCCTTGAGTTGCCATAAGGAATTGTATCTTGGTCATAATCTCTAATATAGTCGCCGGCTCGAACTCAAATCGGTACGCATGGACGCATAATTTTACGCTGCTTTCAAAAAACCCAACGAGCTCAGATATCGCCATTTGGAATCTTCAAAGTTTTTAAAATTTACATCATAGGTACCCTATGTTAAGTTGCCGTAAGGAATTGTTTGGTCATAACGTCTACAACAGTCGCGGGATCGAGCTCAAATTGGTACGTATGGACGCAGAATTATACGCTGCTTTCAAAAATACGCGACATGTCAATCAGCGAGCTCAGATATCGACATTTGGAATTTTCAAAGTTTTTAAAATTCACATCCGAGACACCCTATGTTAATCACTGCTGGGGTTTAATTCTACACGAGCAACTATTCCCGATATGCCCCGTATCCGATCGGACTGTGTTCTGGCTACCTTATCCTGTGTCAACCCGTGTATACATAGTTAGTTACGACATCGTGAATCATTATTAGAAATGGTCTTTCGAGCTCAGATAGCTAGTTTCGGCCTAAATTTAGATTTAAAGATGCCTCAAAATAGATATGCGATAATTTTAAATATGTACTGTGTACGTACATGAAGTGACAGTAACATATGCTAACATCCTACTCCCATGTATGGATTTGTATTCTGTACAATATACAGCAGCGGTTCCTAAACTTAGCGCTGCGGAGACATTGAAAAGTTGTTGCGTTTTTCACGGTCTCCTATTTTGAGTGTTGAGTAATTATGAGAATGCAAACCGAGTTCAAAGAGGCTCCTTTCTTTCGTGTATAATGTGTTGGGTTTTCCTTTTATTGAGTAATAGAACCTCAAATATTGCCGTCATAAATGAGTTAAAATATAGGCTTACACATTCTCTTGGAAAATGACACATTCCGTGGTGTTTTTTTATCGAGCTAGCTTATTTCCGTAGTATTTTTAGAAAATTAGGACAATTGCATTAATAGTAACATGTCATGACTTGTATTAAAAATCTACACTATAAAGCATTCAATTCGTTTAGTGATAAGGCCCCGTCTGGGTATCAATCTGCAGACAGTACGGTTCTTTGTGTAAAATCGCTTTTTCGGCGGTAACTCAATAAATTGACATGCCGTGATTCGTATTTCAATGTCAATTATTGCGTCGCAGATGTTTAAGCGTGGAAAATCAACATCACATTGTTTACATTAATCTATTTCAGTGTTGTGAATTTAGGAACACAGGATTTGGAATATATTATTTAAAGAGCTTCTTGGAAGTACAGAACTTCAATATACAATTGAATATTGTATTCATGTTGAAATGAACCCAAACATTTCCGGCTGACACTCGTCAGGGGTAATCGTCAGCAACTAGTAGAGAATTGGAAAGAACATTGTGTATCAACAATCGTATCCCAAAATATGACGTCACCGGCATCCTCCTCGCCACCTCATCCGCGTCAGCGGTGTCTTACAAAAAGCCTAGAGGTGGGCCGTGCTATAAGTCGGCAGTTACGGAAAATAAGAAGAATATCGGCCTGGTGTAAATTACCATAGTAGTCGACAAACACCATGAATACCCCAAACAAACCAAACCAAACGTCACCGGCATGAGATTTCGAATAATAATACTATTCGATTATATATTATTCAATTGTATATTGAAGTTCTGTACCTCCAAGCAGCTCTTCTGGTGCCATTTTCTATGTAGGCCTATCTCGTTAACCATCGTTAATCAATTCCTTGTCGATTAGTCCCCGTAAGGAATGTGTGTCTGAGTATGTACTTTGTAGGTGGAGCGGATAAAAGCCACAAAATAATTATCATTGTATTTGCCTAGGATTGATTCGTCATGATTTGCTCTGAATCATCACAACGTTTACGCGCATCTTATGCGCGAACGCGCAAGGATATCCATTATCCAATCATTAGCAAAAGGAGCAAAACAATTATTATGCTTCAGAACTGACAGAACAATATTCTGTTTGATGCACCTGCTACTGTAGTGCTGCTGTCATGATACTCAGGAATTATGCTTTAGTGGATGAATTATTCATTAAGTCAACGTTTCGCACGAGACCAATAACCGCAATAATATGTGTCATACTCACGAATACTCGAATACGAGTCCAGTATTAATTATACCTGGGCAAAATCGATTATATACCAGAGTGATTCGATTCTGAATGGGGTATTAGGCTTCGAGATAATTCAAGCTTTCGAATATTACTCATTTGGACGCCATAAGACTATCAGGGTTACCATATCAATTCGTCCCAGTTTCTTGATCGGTAGGTCGTGGGTTCGATCCCCGGCCGGGTCAGACCAAAGACCTGATTATAGCAACACTGGTATGGATGACGTACTCGCTTGGCGCTCAGCATTACCGGGATAGCATGGAAGGGTGGTGCGAGACTTAGAAAACCATACAAGGCTATCTGTGCACCTTCCTTGTCCAGCGGCATATGCACATCATGCACTCGTGGCATGCATAATGCATATGCAATATGCATAGATCGTGTGTATGTATATCACGAGTCGGTGTATACTGTATATGCCTTAAAAATCATCCGGGGCAGAAATACATAGCGTCCTTATCTTTCCATACGTCCCCCTTTAGGAGGATTTGTCCTGCTTTTTCAAAAAATTTAAAATGCTCTTCGAGTACACCCAAATGTCCTTTTTTTTCGCAATTCATCCTCCTTTATAGCTTTGACCGCCAGGCGGTTATACAGGCAGAACTGAAATACGCCATAAATGGCGCAAAATCTGGATTTGACGTCAGTGAGGGCAGAGATGACTTAAGATAACCTCAGAGTAGGCCTTTCGGGCGTCGATTCGGAGAAATGAACTAGCAAGGCCAACCGAAAATTTGATGTGAAATGTGGAACATTAGTGACTAAAATATCAGTTTCGACGCGTTGGTGTATAGCCAGCAGGGACCAGCCACATTTTTCGTAGATCCTCATATATAACCATATGAAGTAGAATATTTTGATTTTTTCTTTTAGTATATTGTGACCCCCCTACTGAAAATAAGAATAAAAATACGCCCAATTTACCGATTGGGTCTTACTTTATTCGCAATTATGGGAGAATGTGTCGTCCAGCACGCTACCACGCCTCTGGACTCGCAGAAAAATTGTCAGCGATGAAACACATAAGCACGAAGCGACGGACGCACATTCGCCGAAATCTTCGATGTTGATATGTCGAAGCGCCGATTAATCCTGTTCTTGCCAAATTAGCCCAGCAGTATACAGATGCGACCCGCAATATATGCAAGTAACATTATTTTTGAACGAATTCCTTTATTAACTTTGAAAAAATTTAGCGCTTCGGTCGTGGTTGCGCGCAGAGTTTTCGTGTCATAATTATTATCGATTTTGATGTGCAGTAATATAAGTCTTGTTTTCACGGCTACCTAATCCGGTTCGCTCCTTTCGGATGACTGAAAAATAGTCGTTAACAAACTAGTGGCCCGCGAAATGATTCGTAAATCTCATGCGGCCCTTTGGCCGAAAAGGTTGGCCCTCCCTGCCCTAGAGAGTATGGATGATAAGGAATGCACTATTTCAATGTTGTGTGTTGATAACAACTTCACAGAAACGTCATTTCAGCTAAAGTGCGTAGCTTTGTATTACATGTTTCGTATGCGGTGTTATCACTAATAAAATTTACAAGGCTGCCGAAAATAACTCTTAGTGAAAAGGGGGAATAGTTTCGGCAAAGTTTTTGCTGCGACTTGGATTCGAATTAGAATTATAGCTACAAAGTTTGGTCCGGATTATATTAGAATTAGAATTATAGCTACAAGGTTTGGTCTTAATTAGATTAGAATTAGAATTATAGCTACAAAGTTTGGTCCGATTTAGACTAGAATTAGAATTATAGCTACAAAGTTTGGTACGATTTAGATTAGAATTAGAATTATAGCTACAAGGTTTGGTTCGAATTAGATTAGAATTAGAATTATAGCTACAAAGTTTGGTCCGAATTAGATTAGAATTAGAATTATAGCTACAAAGTTTGGTCCGAATTAGATTAGAATTAGAATTATAGCTACAAAGTTTGGTCCGATTTAGATTAGAATTAGAATTATAGCTACAAAGTTTGGTCCGACTTAGATTAGAATTACAATTATTGAATTCGCAAAAACTTGAAAATTGAAATTCATCACGAATTAGAAATAAATACAACGAAAACCAAGTTCTTTGACATCAAATTAGTATTTAGTGTTTTTTTTAGAATGACAACTGTCTGTACACCAAGTTTGACTCGATTCGCACTACACAGTTCGCCTGTAGAATTTTCAGGAAAACCAGAAATTAGATACAGTAATAAAACGAGACCGTAGAAATATTTCACAGATTAGATTACGGACAGTCCTCTCGTATTAGTCTCATTAGCTGGGATAATCTTGTTATGCAAGTCTGCACTCGATAAGAGAGAACACCTACCTACATGCGTGTCGCCTCTGCCATTTGCCAAAAGTATCGAGGGTTGTGTGTAAAGCATCGTCGTTCAACCTAGGTCGCAGTTGCTCAATCATTGCGCACCATGTAACAAACGGATCTTCATTCGCCCTGGGCATATCGAGCATTTGATATTCTTTCAACTGCCCGTGTTGATTTGCGATGCCTGTGACGTAACGTCGCTATTCATAAGCGAGTCATTCGAGTCTAGCGTCGTATATAGCAAAGAACAGACCTATCACTCTCATGTTTGCGTGGGATATGGTGATTTGTATGTAATTGAGAGGGATCAAGGTGTGTAGTTCTAGCGTGATTCCAGCTGGAACGATGCAATCCTTGTCTATGCGGTATGTTCTGTATAGCTTGGACAAAATCATCCAGTTCTTTGTGATTGCGATGCTACGGATATCGCGTAAAGCCACTTTTTTCCTGAATATAGTTACGTGATTACAGGAAATTTACTTAAAATCTATGACGGCCTATAGTCAGAATGGTAAAGAAATGAATTATTACACAGTATTAGGGTTATCATACGTCCTCCTTCAGGAGGATTTGTCCTGATTTTTCAAGAAATCGACAATGTCGTCCAAAATCGCCCAAATGTCCCCCATGTTTACATTTCGTCCTCCATTATTGCTTTGACAGCCAGGCGATTGTACAGTGTACACGCAAAACTAAAAACGCCATAAATGACGCGAAATCTGGAGGATTAAAAAAAAAGGTCAAACACAACCTATATTACGTTAAAACGGGTATTTCGGGAGTTGACTTATAAAAATTAATCCACACAAAAGTATACATCGTTAAAACTCTCAAATGAATCGTTCTCTCGCTCGATATGATAATATTTTGTGATTTGTAAAAATTGTCCACTTTTCCGGATCTCAAAATATTGCAACCAGTATACGAATAAATGATATGTTCATATTGGAATCTATCGTCGGGTAATAGTCAGCTGAAATATTCGGGTTTATCTCAATATGAATATATTTTTCAATAATAAACTGAACTTACGTACCTCAAAGATTATATTCAAATATTATTCAGAAAAAAATTTCAGAAATTTCGCACATTCCAAACAAAATCCGCCTTACAGCTTTTATCACTCAAGTGGCTACGATTTTAGATTACTTCTACTTCACGGTTTTCAGATTTTAGGAAAAACTGGGCCTAAAATACTTACTTTTTTACTTACTTGAAAATCACTACTTCTACTTCTACTTGAGTACAAACGATGACGACTTTCACCGACTCTGTTCACTATTGCTACTCCGTTACAACAAAATTTGTAAATATCGAAAATACCTTTTCTTGATCAAACGTTTCACAACCTCCTGATCAGTTCCAGCGTTCGATTTGGGGTTGAACGGGATAAAATCGCCCTCGGCGAGTACTTTCCATTTTTTGAATAGGGAATATTCGCCGAATGATAGGAGACACTGAAATAAAGAATGCAAAAACGCGTAACCTTATTTAAATTACAGAAAAAACGCTGAATTATTGACTGGAATTGTGTCTGAATATACTATATGCTTTGTCAAGGGTAAAAAAGCGTTTTCCACCATTGACATACTGGCAATGTCAGACTTGTAGAAACTACCAATTTAGTTAGTTGACAGTCTACTAACTACCGGTTTTGGAGTAGTTCTAGTTCTAGTTGCGGATTTTGAAAAGGGAGTAATTCTAGTTCCAGTTGTAGTTGCGGATTCTAATTCTAGTTTTACAAGTGAGTAGTCCTGGTTCAAGTTGCGGATTTTGGAAAGTGAGATAATCTATTTCTAATTCTAGTGGCAAGTTTTAAAAGTGAGTAGTTCCAGTTCAAGTTGCGGACTTTGAAAGTTGCATAGTTCTAGTTCTAGTAGCGAATTTTTAAAAATCCAGTAGTTTTTACAAGTCTGCGTAGTGGTGATGCTACAAACAAAATTTCGACCACTGAACCGGACATTTTAATTCGTTGTTATTTGGAGAGGTACCGTAATATCAAATAAAAACGCAGTAACTTTGAAATCATATCTGGGAGTAGGCTTTTACAAGCATACAGAATATCGATATCGCAACAAACAATATATTGACATTGTCAAATTTATTCCACACGAAGTTTTTCGATTGACTCTCAAATTCATATATAATACCATATGAATATATGAACAATACATAATGCATTCGAGCAATGTGACACATTGTTTGTTGCGATACTTACAAATAAAACAAATTTTTGCAATGCCTTATTGAAATCGAGGCGTTCCGTAGGCCTGCAATATATCGTAACTATATACCAACTACACATATATTTTAAGCTTATTAAAATACATCGATTGTGGGCGGTAGAGGTTCACGATAGGCTACTTAGTCATGGAATATTGTTTGTGTTATTCATGGTATTTTCCTACTATACCGGGTTGACATTCTTTATTTTGATTCCGTATCTGCCGACTAGCACGGTCCACTTCTAGGATTTTATAAGACACCATAGTTAATGATATATGAAGTCCAATGGCATAGAATCCAAGCGATGGAAGTCAGCAAACTGCCACTACTCAGGCCCCACCTGAACCTTCTTTCTGAATGATGCAACTTCTGATTCGTACACATTCCCTTTATTGATTTTACGGCATCTACCTTCTTTGGTTTCGTCACTTCGAGTGCAACTGACAGCTTCTACAGGTTTTGAAAGGCTGAAATCAAAGACAAGTCTGCATGAGACTATGTACCGTAACATAATGTAGGGCGTAGGCCTACGTAGAAATGCAAAATATCGCATAAAGACTTCAGCACTCATTCTGGACAATGTTTGCAGTTTGATGCATGGAAAGGGTTTTTTATTCGATTCTCGACTTGTATGAACGTTCGGCTTACCGCTTAGTCTCATTTTTGAGCCACAAATCTACTTTTTCACAGGCCCTTTCTCTTTTCGATTGGAAATAATCCATCTCAGAGCCGGACGAACTGGAAGTGAAGTCCAACGGTATTGGAAAACGTTGGTGACGATAAACTCGTTGATGAGGCATCGCTGAGACTAATATTTACCTCACGGAAGGCTTAATTATGTCAGCAGCCTACAATATATAGCAGCCTATGATATCTGCTGTAGTGTATAGTATCATTGATTCCAGGCTAGGTATCCATGTTTACCTCATTATCGTTACGGGATGCGTCACAGTCGAATTGATTATTGCCTATCGATTGGATCAAGCGTGACGAAATTAATTACAAATGGAGGACTACAAAGCGAGATAAACTGGTACTGGGTATTGCCTGTGAATTTTCTAAGGTTCAAGATCAATAGATCAGCGAGATGCTCGATCAATTCTATAAACGCGAACAACTTGTCGATGGAAAGCTGTTAGGGTTTCGGAATTGTTTCGTAGAACGGTTGCCTAGCTACCGGATTTGTAGGAAAGCAAAATTTAGGGATTTTCAGTCAGTTGCATGAGTGAAGTTTTCGGGGATTTCCGGATACGTGAACTCTATCAATATTTAAACAAAATGACGAAGGGACTGCGCAGAAAGGGCATAAAAAGCATACTTTGCTGTAGGAATGCTCGCGATAACAGCGATGATGAAGTGAGTCCCCGTAATATTCAAGTTATCTATAGATACTAGCGTACCCTGCGCTGGGCAGGTCTGTAGAATTTTATTTCGAATATGACAGTATCATTCATAGTAATCAGTATCGTAGCGTAGGCCTGCCCATCAGTTGTCGATTTCGAGAGAAAGGCATAATCCTATGTTATGCATGCCTCTTACACTGCCTAAAGGCCCAGGTTTGGTTTGATGTCTGATTTCAAAGACAACTTCAAGTCGTTTCGACACCCCTTCTTATCTTTTCACTGTATCGCAATCTTGTGGTGTATTGATCTCATGACATTATGAATAAAACTGATGGTACTATGGTACTCCGTTTGATACCGACTGATATTAAATTAATTCGGCCGTATGTCTCTTACTCTTGGCTATCGAACAACTTGTACACCACGCAAAAGCAATTATATGGTCTTTACGAAGATTTGGCAATTTAGGTACGGTGTATGACATATGTGGAACATATGTATGACATATGTGGAACGTATCAACCCTTTTTGCGGTCATATACAATTATACATACGTTCATTCGAGCATTATGACGTGTTGGTAGACTAAATGCCTGTTCCTTCGCCGGTGGCATCAATTAGGGGTCGCCAACTCAAAAAAGGGTCGTTGGCAGTGACGTGCGGTCCAATGAGGCAGGTGAGGCAGTGCCGCACCTGTCGTCTGGGTGAGTAAGTGAAAATCGTGAAAACCCTCGATGAGTCGATGATTTATTGATGTTTTACATCGATGTTCATAAATAACTAAATTTGAACATTTTTATCACCCAACATCATCAATCTGCATGATTATTAATCAAAAATACAGCGCCAAACGTAAGGTGAGGCACAGGTGAGGCACGAGCGGGTCGTGCCTCACCTGCGACAATGCAATTCAACATAAATAGCTCGGAATTCATAATAACTGGTTTCAATCAACGGCTATCGTCATACTGATTCCGAAAATCCAAATATTAAGCACCAGAACCCCCTCAAAATCGTCAATGAAGGTGAAATTCGGCTTTATTACAGACAATGCCATCGCAGAGAAACAATGGCCAGGTGAGGCACAAACGAATCTGCCTCATGCACTATTCGCTAACAATTGGACAATCGAAGCGCAGTGAAACGCGCTATTGATTCCGGAATCCAACAGTCTTGTAGCTAGGAATTATATAGTAGCGACGGCCAATACGCAGTGCGGAGCCAATACATTCCTTTACTTATGTAGCTGTTATATATTTTCCATCCATAGCTACGTTAAATTGTGGTATGTGATAGCTCCTTGCATCAGCCACATTGTCGTTGTTTGTGTCCTCTATGCTGTGTTCGACTGCAATACATATAACCCCTAATTGTGGTATGTGATAGCTATACTTACATAGCCTGCGTTGTCGTTGTTTGGTCAGTGGTGCCACTCCTAGTTATTTTACACTAGATCTAGTGTATTTCTACATGGCCTAGTACACTTTCCTTCGAAATTCGGCAAATCTAGTGTTTTTTTTTACCGAAAAAATTTGTATCTGAAGATGCTATTTTCATGTGCTTCGAATAATTTATACCGGTAATTGAAGAGATAGTAATTACTATCCGTCTAAACTTGCCCATTTAGCACAATAGCGACCAGTCCTACATGTATTGTAAAATATGGAATTGCAACGGTTATTAGTGTGTGCATCAACAGCCATGAACCTCACCGCACGCCACTGGTCGTGGGCCACTTTTCATTATGTGGAGGCCACGGGCCGCAAGAAAGCAATGTTGAGCGAAAATAATCCACGCAGTTGAGCAACAACGTTTTGAAAACTTTACGTGACACACGTTAGAAACCACGTTTCTAAAACATGTCAACGCTGTGCTCTCTAACACGGGCGACTGAATAGTTGCAACAAAATAAGTCATATTTTATTAAAGAAATACAAATATATCACAAAATATCATGATCAGCAATTTCATTTTATTTTGAACTATGAGCTGCGCACGATGCCTAACAACACTTTTCAGCGACAGGAATCGCTATTGGGGCTAGCGAGACACGGTACCAGCTGAAAGACTATCTCGTCGTAAAACTTGATCTTGTGAGAAAGCCCTAGAAGTCGTTGTCTAAGCGTGTCGGCCTTGGCAGTGTCTGGGCCCTTGCATATCATCAATTTCAGCATGGCAAAGTGCTTTACTTAGCGTACTTCTCAAATCTCAAATCAGATCGCGGGCCGCAAAATATGACCGAGCTGGCCGCGTGTTGGTGACCCCTGAATTAAGCTATAGGCTAACTAAGCTCTTTGTTATCGCAGGCATGCAATTCAAGAGGCGCCACCCCATTAATATTTGCGTTTTCCGCAAAAAAATTATCAGGGCTATACATGATGTGTGCATTGTGCAGGCGAATCGACAAATCGTAAATATATGTTAGAAATAATAGGTTGAATGAAAATTACCTTTCAATTTTCCAGAATTCCCCGCAAATTCAGCCCGTTGCGTTGATCGACAGGGTAATCGAAGTGAGTATCGCATTGATTGAGTGTTGCATCTTTATGGATACTATTTACCAGTAACTATTTCAGTGACATTCGAAGATTTTTCAACATACTTTGTAGATGCGTTTAGAAACTTGAGAAACTTTTCCAGTGCGTCTTGCCTTACTGCATTGAGGAGTTAATTCTTCAAACAAGGCAGCATTGATAAATGTAGCTAGTGAACGGACTTAAAAGCTATACACGATTTCTGTACAGCGGCACAATTGAACTATAAAATCAGATTTTCAATCAAACATTCCAAACGGCAACGCCTTTCTTTTCATAGGATGAAGAAACTGAAAGCCCATTCGTCAGCACCGGAAATGCAGCATTAGGTTGGTGTTATACAATCGATGTTTAGTAATATGCAGGGTTGTAACCGAGTCACAAGACTCCGAGTCACAAGACTCCGAGTCACAAGTCAATCTCAGTTTTATAGTTTTGACTCGAGTCAAGTCGAGTCATTTTCACTTCACCACCGAGTCAAGTCCGAGTCCAAGTCACCGAGCAGAGGTTCGAGTCCGAGTCATGGTATTATGACTCGAGTCGAGTCCAAGTCATTATGTTGACTTCCCAGTTTACAGTTAAAGGCTTGTTAAATCCACTTTTTATGACTCTGTTTGGTGATATCGAATGGTTCGCATCTATAATATACTAATTTTCGTCATTTTTAGCAGTTTCTGGACGTGTTTTCAAGTACCAGTACCAATAGACGAAATCCCAATAGTGTGATTACTGTACTATTCCTCGAAATTACAATGAAACGTCGGTCTTGGCCGTCTGAGTCTCGAGTCATATGACTTGGTTCGAGTCATACACAATGACTCGAGTCCAAGTCGAGTCAATACACCAATTGACTCGAGTCGAGTCGAGTCATTTCCGTATTTTGAGAAAATGACTCGAGTCAAGTCGAGTCATCTGAAAAACGTGACTCGAGTCGGACTCGAGTCGAGTCATGACTCGAGTCATTACAACCCTGGTAATATGTATAAACAACCCTACTGGTCAACAGTTCCACCACTTCCATTAGTCCAGACAATTCCAGTTACGATAACCTCCATTTTAGCGTCGCCCGACAGTCTCAAAACACGCTCGCAAGACACGCCAGAGACAGAATACACGGGCCTCCACAGAGGCGACGCCGCCCAAGCGGTAAACGCTCAAAGCCCTGCCAAAGTCGTTCATTTCGCAATATGCCACGAGCAACCTCTCGTCAAGGTGCGCATTCTGTTATGCAGATTTAGACCACTAGAAAATTTTCAGCTTTCCAATCAGATTATAATTAGAATTATAGCTAGTTTTTTTTCAAATTAGATTACAATTAGAATTAGCTACCTAGTTTCAAATTTCTGAAATTAGACTAGAAGTAGAAGTATAGATACAGTTTTTTTTTTCAAATTAGATTAGAATTAGAATTATCTATAGTTTGTCCAAATTTGATTAGCTGCAATTAGCCAAACAGTTTTTTTTTATCCAAATCAGATTAGAATTAGAATTATTTCTACAGTTTAATTACATTAGAATTGGAATTAGCAACACAGCTTTTATCCAAATTAGATTAGAATTAGAATTGCAGGTACTGTTTTTTTCATTGATTAAAATTGGAATTAGCTTCACAGTTTATCTACAAATGAGAATGGAATTAAAATCATATCTACAGTCTTTTTCCAAATTAGGTTACAATTAAAATTAGCTACACAGTTTTTATACAAATTAGATTAGAATTGGAATTATAGCTACATTTTTTTCCAAAATTGATTACAATTGGAATTAGCTTCACAGTTTATTTACAATCATAATAGAATTAAATTCATATCTAGTCTCTTTCCAGATTAGGTTAGAATTAGAATTGGAGACACAGTTTTATTTTCCAAACTAGATTAGAATTCGAATTAAAGCTAGTTTTATTCCAGCGTAGACACATTTCGCAAATTAGATTAGAATTATATTAGCGGCAAATTTGACAAGTTATTAAATTATCCTGTTGTCCGAATCTGCTGTCATGCTGTGCGATGCATCCCTATCAATCACTCATTCGACATTTCTACTTCGTAGGACACCCGCGATAACTACAGGCACACGCCGCTTAAAGTTAAGACGAAGTCGACATTACTACGGGAGGAGTGTTTCTTCATGAAAAGCAAAGATGATGAAGAATACGTTAAGGTGAGCAAGGGTTACGTGGTCGTTTTCAATACCAAGATTCTTATTTACTTGACAGTGGTGAACAAAGTAGCCTGTGTTTCTACTCAAGTAGAAGTAATGCCGTAACTTTCTATCGAATTTCAAATTTGACTTGATTTCAACTGGCAGACGTGAAAGTACGTGGATTGGAAAATTTTGACATTATTGTACAAAAATTACGGTAAACAAATTTTCAAATTTTATTGTCAACCCCATGAAATTGTTAAGTTGTCTAAAAGAACGATTTTTCCAAATATATTACTCACTTCCAGCCGGTAAATGCGAAGCTATTGCAGTTGAAAATTTTGTATTCGCAAAAATAGCGTGGACGGGGATTGGTATTCTCAGAATTATGAATAAAAAGTCAAATAATTTCGCTTATACTCGTTAGAATTGCGTCAAATTTGTTTTCCATCGTTTTTGTGGACAACTCAATAATTTCATGGGGTTGACAGTAAAATTTGAGATTTTTTTCGAAACTTTTTTTATGATAAATTAAACATTTTCAAAGTCCTGTGCGTTGGCATCTACTAATAGGAATAGAGTCCGTGTTGGAAGTACACAAAACATATTGTCCACTACGAAAAAGCGAAAGTATACTTCGTTATCGAGAGCCTTTATGCGCTGAACAGGTTCCGATGTCCTCATTTAAAACCTTCGTGAGCGAATACGTGAAGGAAATCGTCGACTCTGCCGTGGAGTCCATCGCCGATGAAGACAACCGGTCCATCGGGCTGTCTGACGTCACACTGGAGGTTTTGTCGCTAGGCTCGGGTGAGTCGACAGTTGACTTAGGAAACCTAATCAATCTAGTGACTAATTACACTGGAATGCTGGTAAGCTAATTCGATTCTGATTTGTGAAATGTTTTTTTTTTTTGGTCTAATTTGAATTCTCATCTAATTTCTGACCCGGAGTACAGGCATTTGCCATTCGCATGCTTATGGGGATGAATTCTGATTTCATATAAAGTGAGCTTGGTTTTTGTTGTATTTTTTTACAAGTTTACAAGTTTTTGCGAATTCAGTAATGCTAATTCTAATCTAATTTGGGTAAAAACTGTGTGGCTGTAATTCAAATTGTAATCTAATTTTGGTTTTCCTGAAAATGATACGGAAGAACTGCATAGTATATCGCGAAACGAGCCAGGCGTGGTGTGCAGACATTTGCCAATATCATGTTTATGAGAACAAGGTATGGTTCGATATGAACTGAGCTTGATTTTTGTTGTGTTTCTTTTTAGTTGGGAATTTATTTCAATTTTTTTAGTTTTTCGCGAATTCAGGATTTTAATTCGAATTTAATTTGGATAAGATGGTAATTTCACAGCCATTCAACTCTGATATAGTGACAAGTTGATAAGTTTCAGTGTTTTTGAATCACAATATTACCCGATTTCATTTCACTTATGCAAATCTGATTTGATATGATCTGAACTTGATTTTTGATGAATTTCTTTCTAATTCGATTTCCAAATTTTTTGCGATCTCAGTTTCGCTCTAATGCTAATCTAATTTGGGTCAAAATTGTGTAGCTGTAATTCAAATTCGAATCTAATTTCTGGTTGTCCTCAAAATGCCACAGGAGAACTGTATCGTGCAAAACGAACCAGGCTCGGCGTACAGACATTTGCCATTCGCAGTATCAGTATAAGTTTATTAATATTTTCATCATTTCGAAACACCACGAAATTGCGATACAATGAAAGGTGTCGAAACGACTTGGAGTAGTCTTAGAGGTCAGACACCCATCTTGGCCTAGGCGAAGTAGAGAAGAGCCATGCGCACTGCGTACTTTACGAGAATGAAATCTTATTTGATATCAAAGTCAACTTGAAAATACTGTATAGCCACCATTCTAGTTGAAAAGGCTGAAAAGTCGTGAATGTTTTCAGAGTGTGAATCGACAGAGGAAGAGGTCATCAGTGAGATGGTCGATGGCATTCTGGCCCGAGTCACGGGATTGACAGATGATGAATACGGAGAACTGCCTTCGCCTCGGGAAAGCAGATCGACTGATTCCAATGCCACCTCTGTAGGCACGGTTAGTACTATGTGGTTTTCAGCCTTTACTAACCTGACGAATCCGCAAGATTTTAGCGAAGACCAGATTTTCGCCGAGCCGTATTTGATCTTTGATTTCGTCAGCCATTTTTTGCTGACAACTTGTCCCGAACTTTAGGTAGAAAGTCAGGCCGCTTCTCTGGAATGGGACGGATACGAACCTCTGCTGTTGCGAGAAGACCCTTCGTCAACCGATATTTCGATAAGATATCAAGAACAGGAAGTCTCGTCTGGGATGGATGTGTAGTGTTTTGACGCTTTTTCAATTTTTACGCATTCTCGGTCACTCCTGGAGTGGTGACTTTGAGGGCGGACTTCACGTATATTTATATTGTGTTCGGCATAAACTTTGATATGGTTCGCCTTTTACAGTCGTATATCTGATTGAAAATGGGAAAGAAGCAGGGTGTCTATAATTGCGCCTGTAAGTAAGCGGTTTTTATTATATTGCCATCCGCTCAAGATTGAAAACACATAAAGATACAGTGAAGGAGCCTAAACAAACCTCAGACACTTGGGAACGTGCTACTTCGAATTCAAACATGGCTCGCATGCACCGATGGCTGTGGATTCACACAACTAATTGTATAATATATTCATGTTGAAATAAATACAAATCTTTGCAGCTAACACTCGTCACCAACTAGCAGAGAATTGAAAGTTGCTGGCGATTACCCTTGCCGTGTGTCAGCCGAAAATATTCGGGTGCGTTTCATCATGAATATATTATACAATTATATATTGAAGTTCTTTGCGTCCAAGAGTCTTTAATAAGTCTTAACTCCCACGAATTGAGTGGCAGTTTGCGGTCCTTTCACAGCGAAAAGTGACGGCTTTGCGGTTGGCTAATAATAGCACAGTTGTGCGATGAGTTAGTTGGCACTGCTCCCTTGCAACGAAACGATTCATTTCGGTTTCCATTCCATCGAACGGAGAGCGTAATTTTCAAACTTTCTTGAGCTTCGTCTCAACATCATTATAGACCTACATGCAATATTCAAACAAAATCAGAGGGTCCGCTAGTTTGGCTTGAGATATAGCCAACAAAGTGTAAAGCGATGATTATAAAGCATCACTGACCACTCCGTTGATGTTCCGATGAACTTACGACATTCTCACGTTGAATCTGTAGGACAGTGGCTCTCAACCATTTTGACATCGTGACACCTTCAGAAAGGGAAAATAGTTCTCGGCACCCTCCTTACGATTTCCGTGAGTGCAAGGGTTGTGCAGTAAATAATGGCTATTTCTCTCAGCTGAACATCAATATCAACGTGCCTCGACGATGCCCTTTTTCGCTATACGTCGACGGTTACCTTTCAACCTCATCTTCTGCCGGCACCCCTCGACTAGGGTGAATATTTGATTTATCAGTCGTTTAATTTGCTTCCAAATAGTCAACAGAACTTTGGGTGTTAGGTGAGCTATATTTGGGAATGAGTGTTACGATTCCTCCATTCTTTACTTATAACCCGAATCCCCCGTATATATCTGAACCTGGAATATTATGGAGGACTATTAAAAGACCCTCTCCGTACATTAGTCGCTGAGGTAAGAAATATTTTCAATATTCACATAGGCCTACAATGGATGGAATATTCTGACACCAGTCTCTTTCTCACTAATCAGTAGGGCAATTTTTTTTTGACATGTCAAAAAAAGTCAAAATTAGGTCAAAATTGTAGCGTTAGGTCAAAATTTGTCAAAATTGTTTACAAAGTCAAGCATTTTTTGACCTCTGCATTTCGTTTGTATCGTAGATTTTGTGCTGTCGGTGAACTTATCATTTGATATTTTACAGCTTGTAGCCTACTTTATAGGCCTACCGTTGTGAACGGACCATCGTCTGCTCATTGTGAATCATAAATGGTCAAATGAAACAAATGGTGACATGGTTTTATGGTCAACGTACCGCAATATCCTAGCTGAAGCAAGACTGCTTGGACATTGCATGGTTCTTATATCAAGAAGCGCAAGCTGAAAAATTGTGATATAGACAACATTGTCAGAATGAAGCAACACGGTTTGTCACCAGCAGTGTGCACACAACTTGAGTGTTGTCAGCCAACAAATGCTGCTGTTGAACGTTCTTTCTTCGTTCTTGGCAAGCTACGTAGTAAGGACAGACACTTTCTACCCGAGAATGTAGGAAAGGATCTTTCGTTGTACTACAACAAATTTTAATTATTTCCACCAGAATACGTAATGTAACTACTGGAATTCTTCATAGGGCCAGATTTCGTTAAAATATTAGTTTTTCATGTAAAAATCTGTCAGTTTTCGAGCCAAAAACGTTTTTTCAGGCCAATCTACTTTGTAAGGACAGACAGTTCCAACCAGAAATGAAGATAAGTAGTACAATTTTAACATTATATGCGAAAACACCTAATTTGCATACGTGAGGTCAAAATTTGGTCAAATTTCAGTTTTTTTAGGTCAAAAAAGGTCAAAATTTATATTTTTTAGGTCAAAATCTTCCGTTTTTTAGGTCAAAAAAAAATTGCCCTACTAATCAGTAATCGCTCACAAAGAAAACGATGGCATTCACCAAGTGATTCTCTTAAAACGTAAGCAATATTCGGATGTTAAAGAAATGAAGGCCGAGTAACCGTCATGGTAAAGTTCGCGGAACTGTGTGACATGTATAAATGTATATACTCAACGATAAGATCGACCGGAATATGAGCTTTGCGTAGGTGCTGCTAAACAATAGCCCACCAGAAAAATGACATGCCGGTAAAATTGGGATATAAAATGGTACCTGCGCCATAAGAATGATTTAGGCAGGACAGGTGCAACACTGTATCACAAAACATGAAAGGGTACAATGTACTGTACATTATTGGGCCCGTGAAACATGAGCTGCTAAAAAATGATTTTAGAAAAATACAGAGCAAAGAAAACAAGGTCTTTGAAAGAAACTATGTGATTTGGTGGGGATTCTTGGAACATGGAAGTAATCACGTAGCAAGAGAAGCATTCTTGTCACTTGCGACAAAATCAAGGTAGCTGATTCTTTCCGTCGCGAAAGTCCTTATACACTCGTTAGGCTGTGCGACACAAAATTGCAGAATTTGAAAACAAGGAAATTTTTCTTCATTCATTACAGTTAAAATTATTGCTACAGTTTATTCCAAATTAGATTTTATCAAAAATTACTCAATTTATTTTTAAAAACTTGGAATCTGTCCTAAGATTGATAGGGGGCGATGAGTCGAAAAAGATTGGTTACCACTGCTCTATACGGTTGTCCTGCAACATTTGCAATTAACCAGAAATTAGATTAGACTTAAAATGAGATCATAGAAACATTTCATAAATTAGATTAGAATTGGTTTACCGGCAGGGCCAAAACAGTACTTCATAACCCCCACGGCCCACACACACAAAGAAAATGCTCCTGGGCCCCTTATTTAGTGTGATAAACCAACCAGCATTATCCAGGTGCCAAGTCTCCACAACTGTCTTTCAGACTTGGTAATAACGTGTGTCGGTGATGAAATATCCAGAAAACACAACCTTTTCATGACAGCAAGCAACTTCAAAGAAACCAATTCAATTGAAAATATCCAAGATGCTAATACATTCAAATTGAATAATATGAAATTATTGAGGTGATAAGTTGAGTGAATAAGATATAATATCAACTGTGTGTGAATGCAGTGGACAAACCTTCGCAAAATCAGAAGGATGTCACAGAAATTGGTCAGTCCTTTTAACACTGTGTATCGATTTAACCTGTTCCCGAGGGTTGCATAAGCACTGTTATTCTTTAGCTGAATCCCCATGTAGTCGGGACATAGCTTCACCCAGCATCTGACTGCACAATGCAGCATATGGGTTTGCCTGAACGACCTGCAAATACAAATGGCGACCAAAATGATACTGAGTGTTGGTGTAGGATATCATCACATACCATAAAGAACAGAATGCCAGTTTTACATCACAATGAAGATAAATTGGTATTTTTTTCGACCATGCCTATTGCATTGCAATTTGCGACAATGTTGCGGGTTGATCGCGATGTCATTTCCACAAACATGCATAGTAGGGCTGTTCAAAAATAACTTCTTCTTACCGGCTGCTTGATAATATTGTTGAGTTACCTAAAACAACGATACACACCAATTTTGGTTCAATTCTAATTAGTGGATGCCAAGTTATTATAGCATAAATTTTGGATTTATTTAGTAAGAAGAAAGATAAAAAAAATCCAATTTAAATGGCTATCCTACCCCATGAAATAGTTGGGTTGTCTGAAAAACTATGCGAAACAAATTTGGCTCAATTTCAACCGGTTCAAGCGAAGTTATTGGAGTACAAAATTTTGGATTTGGAAAAATAGTATTTACGGTGGCATTTTCTTTCATTATTTATCACAGATCTACCCACCGTAAATACTGTAATTTGAAAGCCTAAATTTTGAACAACAATAACTTGGCTTCTACGGGTTTGAGTAGAACCAAATTTGATGTGCATCGTTTTTTTCGGAAAACATAGCAATTTCATGGGGTAACCGACAAAAATTTTTAAAATCAAATACTTTTGCAACTTTTTTACAGCTTGCGGCAGCTTTCTGCGAACTCAGAAGTTATGTAGTATGGTGTTTTAAGCAGTTTGAAGGATTGTTATGTTTCAACTTCTTGCAACTTTTCTCAACTTTTTCGGTTTTTCATGACAGTTTTTTCGATTTTTCGTTCAACCAACTTTTTGCTACAAATATTTGGCACTATATGTAAGTAGATCGCTCGATTATTTCACTGTCGTTTAAATTTGAGGTCCTTTCTGATCTGACATACATATTCAGGCTGGACCACCGAAAATTATATTTTCACAGGGTCAATTTTTTCAGGCTATTGATTTTGTTGAAGTTGTGCTACAGTGCCTTGCATACGGACTGATTTGAGTATCTCATATCCAAATAATTTCAGTGCAACTTTTGTGAAAAATAAATGCAACTTTCCACAGATTTGACTGCAACAAAAACTTGCCCCAGTAATTATATCAAGAAGCCAGTGAAATTTGAAAAAAACAGTAATTTTTGAAGGCTTCCACAGTGGTAAATATACTATCGCAAATATAAAGTCTCGTTGATAAATTAGTTAAGGAGGGTATAATTTCAGTAATTGTAAAAACCATCTCTACTACTCGACTGGAACCATTGTGCCCGACCCCAATTATAACACACACCTGCTGTTTTGCAAACTCATTTCCGAGGGCCGCCGCTTTCCTGAAATCGTCCAGCGACTTATCCTCCTCACCATCCAACTTTCGCAAAAGAGCCCTCTGCACAAACGCGAGTGATGCTGTGCGTCCACTGGCGTTTGATAACAGTATCGCTTTTTCAAGATCGTCATATGCCTCTGCAGACAGGGTGTTTATTCAAATTTTACAGGCTACTTGATGAAATTGTTACTTATTAGGATGTCTATTAATTTTGGCTCAATTCCAACCTATAGAAGCATTGCTATATAAGAACAAAGTTTTGGATTGATTCTATAAAAATATATATAAAAGTTTGACCACCTCACGAAATTGTTGGGCTATCTGAAAAAAACGGTGCACCACAAATTTGTCTCAATTCCAATTGTAGTAGGAAATTTTGGATTTGAAAGGAATAGTATTTACGGGGGCAAATCCTTTCATTATTTATTATAGATCTACCCACCGTAAATACAACGATCTGAAATCCTAAATTTTGAACATCAATAACTCTGCTTCTACGGGTCGGAATGGAGCCAAATTTGTTGTGTATCATTTTTTTCAGATAACATAACAATTTTATCATGTAGCCGGTAAAATTTGAAAAAAAATTAATTTAGAACTTGAACGTTCAACTGATTTCTGTGAAACTCTTTGGTTTCAAAATACACTCGTTTTTCAACATGTTTCTTCAAACAGATAAACACACTTTCTGGGCCTGTTTTTCAATACTGTCGGTCCTGACATGAGAAAATTGAATATTTCATTTAGAATTTGTCGAGTCATGCACAAGGACTTGAGTACAAGTCGAGTCAATACACAAATTGACTCGAGTCTTAAGCACGGAAAATGGCTCGAGTCAACGAAAAATTGTGACTCGAGTCATTACAGCCCTGGTCATTAACTATTTTATGTTAATCGCGAAGATTCATTTACCCTATCCCCTGATTGAATTATTATTAGACAAACATTCCATATTTCACTATCTAAATAGGCCTAGATCTAAAATTGTAACATGTATTAAGCCAGTGGTTCCCAACCAGGCGGGAATTTTGAAATTTTTAGGGGGGAATCTGGCATTGGCATTGTATCCGAAGATACACTGCCCGGTTCACAAGGTTTTTAGATTTTTATGGGTATAGAACTATTAAGTAGAAATTAGTTCTTTACAATTGTATGTTTCTTTGGCGGATTTCAAGCTAGGTGTATGTTTCAATGCCTTCCGTAGATATTACACCCCCTGATAAAGTGAGGCTCACGAGACGATTTCGTTGGGTCCAGGACAACCTCTCGACCAAATTGCTATTAAGCAGGAAAACGTCAAGCCGAATTCAGCACAAGGCCGCTAGTGAAATTGTTTAACTTTTTAAGCCAACATATGAGCTAACGTGAAAAACATACCGTAGGCCTACCAAATTCATCGTTTCAACTCAAGTCCATAGCATGCGGACTTGGTGATTTATTCCTCGTCAGCGGCTACTTGACCGGTCAAAAACAGGTCAAATTTGACTGTACTTTACCAAAGTATAGTGCGGTCCGCATTCGCCATAGTTCGGACATATCTGAATATGTTTGGCCATTATTTGCTCAGTCAACAAATGGTTGCGCGTTAAAAAGCACATTTTTTTGTCACAGGCAACTTTTTCATAGGGGGGGGGGGATTTTAGCTCAAATATCGGCCAAGGGGGGCACGAGACGAAAAAAGGTTGGGAACCACTGTATCAAGCAATAAACTAGTACCTTGATTGAGCCCTTTCATTCTTCTAGCTTGGGCACGATTGTTATATCCGGCGGCATACTCTGGCAGTAAGTCAATGGCCTGATTGAAGCAAATCAAAGCGTCATCCATGCGATTGGCTTCCGCGTGCTTCACGCCTTTCAACTCCAAATTCTTTACTTGTTCCAGAAGTTCGGGATTGAATTTAGATTCTAAAATACAACATCGACTTGGATCAAATTGCGATAAAACAGGCTTGTAAAAACTCGAGTCATGACATGACTCGACTCAATTCGTGTATTAACCAGTGTTGGGATGACTCGAGTCACCTTTTTCGTACGACTTGACTTGACTCGAGTCACTTTGCTAAAATCACTTGACTTGACTTGACTTGGCGTATCAGAAAAAAGGTAACTTGACTTGAATTGTGACTTGACTCGTGACTTGACTTGACTTGACTCGACTTGACTCGAGTCACCTTCAAAAATTGAGTGACTTGACTTGACTCGAGTCACCTTCGAAAATCGATTGACTTGACTTGACTCGAGTCAAAATGTGCAACGACTCGAAATGACTCGTGACTCGAAGGTAGCGACTTGATCCCAACACTGGTATTAACTCGACTTGGGCTCGAGTCATTGTGCATGACTCGGACCAAGTCATTTGACTCCAGACTACGGCGGTCATGACGGACATTTCATTGTAACTTCGAAGAATAGCACAGTAAGTCACCACATTATTGGTATTTCGTCTATCAGTACAAATACTTGGAAAATAGGGCCAGAAACTGTTAGGGCTGAGCAAAATTACGATATTATGAATGCGAGCCATTCTATATCACTCGAGCAGAGTTGAAAAAATTGATTGAACTCAAAACTGAACAGTGAACATAATGACTTGGCCTCGAGTCACAACCCTACGACTCGGACTGGACCCTCTACTCACTGACTTGGACTTGACTCGGTGGCGAATGGAAAATGACTCGACTTGACTCGAGTCAAAGCTAAGTGAAATTTACTTGCGACTCGAAACCTCGTGACTTAGTTACAACCCTGCTATAAAAATGTCGAAATTGGAAACTTTGGTGCAATTGCTAGTCAATACCTCTTGATTCAAGGTATTAGTAATCATAAAGATCAAGGCATATAAAATAGGCTACATATTGCTTCTCGTTCACATATAGGCCTACTCTGCAACAACATTTCGGCTGAATGGTAGAATCACTGTAAATACCATTTTTTAAATTCAAAACTTTATACTGCAATAACATCGCTTCTATTAGTCGGAATTCAGCAAAGTTTTTATGCATTGCGTTTTAAGACAATCTAACAATTTCATGGGCTAGCCACTAGCAAGTAAAATTTGAAAAAAATTACCAGTAATTATTAAACCAAAAATTTGCTACTCAAATACCTACACTTCTACGGGCTGGAATTAAGCCAAGTTTGATGTGCAGCATTTTTTAGGCAACCTAACAACTGCATGGGCCAGAACCATAACATTGCTAGTAGACTACTTTATATTTCCCAATAATGAAAGTTTTGATTCACAGATTCTGAAAAAATCACTAACTAACCTGTGTGTGTCAATCAAACATTCAGAGAAACTACAAAGCACACAACAGACATATACTACAATTTCGGCATTTCACATAATAATTCATTTAGGCATTTCACATAAGAATTCGCTCTTCCATGTTGAAGAGTTAGGCACTATCTTATACAAGGAAATAGAAACTGTAGCAGTATTAACATCATTATCTAATCGCTTTGCAATTACTACAGGACCTGATGGGCCGTGAGAATTAAAACCAATTTGGCAGGGGTTGAGCTAAAAATGTATAACTTCCAGTCTAGAGTAAGCAATATGAACGACTTCTAGAGTGCTGCTACAGCCCTACAGGCTTTAGATGACTTGATGATCTCTGGATCCCTTCGCTACCCCAGACTGGAATCAGTGGTTGTTTTCGTCGATAAGTTGCGCGTGACAGAAGGGTTTCTTCCATAGAATATTTAAAGAATTAAATGAAAAGTTGCGCGTGACGTTTGCCACCAATTCCACTCTGGGCTACAGCCTGGTTCTAAATCAAATCACATTCTGCTTTGTATTCATGCATGGCCCTGTGGATATACGCAGTTCACGCAGATCATGCAGGTCTCACGCAGGTCTCACTCTGCATCTTCTCTGGGTATCTCAGGTATTATGTCTGGAGTGTATTTGGGGTGTGTTCAAGTTTGTCTAATAATCAGGTATGACGCAGGTGTCACTCAGGTATCATGTTTGGGTGTGTCTGCGGTGTGTTCATGTCTTGAGTTTATTTGTCGCCGATTTTTACCGATAGTGGTTGCTTCCAACATTTGGAACGCAGATCCAGATCGGCGAAAGTTCATCTGTGATCCTTGATGAGGGAGCGAAAAAGAAGCGAATGTGAAGAACGGGATTTCGTATCTCAATTCTCAAACACATCAAGTTGAACGCTTGTCCATTAATTAAAGAAATAACACCTCAATGTCGTCCTAGTCAATTCATGGTCTACTTTGGACGTACGTCACAAAGATGCAAATTTTCGGACAGATAATATGGAGCTTGGGCAGCTGTTCTCAGATTAGTTGATATCAATATTGATGTAGAGGAATATTTGGCTACTATATAATTTATTTGCTGTTCAACAATATAATTGTGGGGCGAGATAGCGCAGTGGTATAACCGCGGATTCAATACCAATGGGTGCGGGTTCGAGTCCGTCCAAGGTCGACCACAGAATTCCGAGACCTTAGTTGCTGGAGGTTTACCTGCGCGATACCTGATTACTAAATCAACTTGAACACACCCCGAAAACACTCTAGACTCAATACCTGAGCACCAGAACAACGTGGGAGAGTGGCAGGTGCTCCTCTGACGGCTTGCCGGGTGCCTTGCTTACTGCTCACAATGCTCCTCATGAATTGGCGCCCCGTGCTCACCTGACAGGGAGGCTCTTGCTCACTGCTCACTGCTTGCCTTACCCACGCTATTCTCTCTATAGTTTTTCTTGAAGATCACTCTCGACAAAAAGTGATAGGGAGGATTTACCTGCGAGTAAATCACTATTGTGCGGGTGGCCTATGTATTTCTTATTGGCAATGGTGATTTTCTCGCAGGAAAATCCTCGGTGTCTCACAGGGAACGAGATTGTCTCACAGCAGAATCACCTGTGTCGAGATAGTCTCACAGCAAAATCGTCAGTGTCTCACAGGTAACGAGATTGTCTCACACCAAAATCGCCTGTGCTCACAGAGGAATCTTCAATGCTCCCCTGATATATCAGGCAAAACGTACCGAGATTCCAATCAGGCCTGTGTGAACTGCGTATATCCACAGGGCCGCTATGTAGTTTTCATGGGACCGAATAAATTTTCCCTCTCTCATATCACATATGATACCAGGATGATATTTTTCTGTACTGCCTACATATTGCAATCTTTAAGTTGCAAATCTTCAAAATTCAACATAAAAAGACTGAAAACACGGTAGCCTACCGTCGTCTACAGGTTGAACGGCTTCTTCGATCTCTCCGACGGGCAAATTCGGATTGAATACAACCTTCAGCACCTGCTTGTCGTTGATCGAAATTTCGTCCGCCATTTCATAAAGGCACAGGCTACTACTTTCAAATCTATATCGCCACTTATTTTCTTGTAGGAATCATGAACTTCGACACAGAAAAGTGACGTTTACACCAAAGTCACTTACTTCGCTCATAGGACACAGTCACGGTTGAGTAACTTCGAAAAATAACACAACAGTACTTCGAAAAAGTGATGTAACTGTTGTTTTCAGAGATGAGCGGCTTTGGAATTTCTATGTCCTAATCTAATCCAAATCCGAAGCTTCGAATCAAAATCCTCATCCGTTCGGAAGAAAACTCCAATCCTAATCCGACAAAATTTTACAATTCCAGTTTTTTCAAATCCTAATCCCAATCCATGATCAATGCTCATTTCTCATTCCTGGTTGTTGTATAGCACAGTGGTTGTAGACGAGACATGACTAAAAATTCTAATCACAACCGATTCAAATCGGACTGCACTATCCACGCTCGAATCGATAGTAATCACTAAGCAGCTTTTGCAACTTTTTTACAGCTTACCCCAGATTCCTAAAGACTCAGAGGCTATGTAGTATGGTGTTTGAAGCTGTTTGAAGGAATCTTATAATGCAAACGTTATCGATTTTCCATGCAACTAATTTTTTCTGGAAATATTTGGCACTAGATCCAAATAGATCGCTTGATTATTTCACCGTTGTTCAAATTTGAAGTCCTTTCTGATTTGACCTACATTCAGGCTAGACCACCGAAAATTATATTTTCACTAAGTCAATTTTTTCAGGCTATCAATTTTGTTTGACTCGTCAAAACTTAATTTTGCTACGGTGCCTTGGATACGGATTGATTCGAGTATCTCATACCCTAATAATTTCAAGGAACTTGTCAATAAATGCAACTGTCCGTGGATTAGACTGCTACAAAAACTTCCCCTAGTAATCACTATTTATGTTTTAGCGCGCGATAAGGTAGCGCAAGTCAAGTGACTTGGTTATATGAAGCCATTAATCAAACCCACTATACAAAATGAGAACAAATTACCCGAGGTTTGATTCTTGCTGTACATTTACTTCAAATAATATGATTTGATGCGATGTCGGGCATTGATACTAATAATTAGCGGTAGGCTGAAGTGGATATGGTAGAAGGTGATGAATAGACCGAGCATGGTCGTTTCGATATCCTGAATTCCTCATGTCTGTTCTTTACATCCTGTACTGCTATGCAGTGTTGGGATGGCTCTAGTCATGACTTGACTCGAGTCGGCTTTTTCGTATGACTTGACTTGACTCGAGTCACTTTGCAAAAACGAATTGACTTGACTCGGCGCTTCAGAAATGTGGATTGACTCGTGACTCGTAGCAAACTTTACGAGTCAATTTCAAGTCATCAATAAGTAATTGGTGTCGATTTTATCACTGTATCATGTGTATGTTCGGATTAAACGCGATACGCCGGTGACACTTTTGAGAGCAACTAGTCATTCACTGATTGTACGTTTCACTGGTCCTCCCTTGTTACATCACAAATAAATTGGCCACAAACGAAATGATCACCGCTTACATCGTCGTAGTAGTAGTAGTAGCCTAGTAGCTTAATAGCAAAGCAACGTGTCTCTGTTTCGTAGACGGCTCAGTGCTTACATTGCGCAGTATTCACCTTTATGAAACCTCTGGTATGATTTAAATCGAATGATTATAACCATGTGTTTATATTTTCACGGATCTGTGAATGGGTAGTTTGTTCAATGATATAAATATTATATCATTGGTTTGTTGTACCATATCGATTTGTTTAAACTTCTCGAGGCTTTGTATTCGATCATCTATATTGGTATTGGCTGATAATAACAAACTGTAGCATGTTACTATATACTGTTACTCACGTATTTTATTAGCAGTTCTACGTGTGCGTGTGCGATACAACGCATTTGTTCATGCAGATTTAACTTTTCTTTATTTGATTCCAGATAAATGGCTAATTAATCTGTCTTTCTCACAGCTGGCAAAATGTTATACCCTTGAATCATCAGTCGTACTTCGAAAATTCAATTTGACTTGATTTGTGACTTGACTCGTGACTTGACTTGACTCGACTCACCTCCAAAAATCGAGTGACTTGACTTGACTCGAGTCACCTTCGAAAATCGATTGACTTGACTTGACTTGACTCGAGTCAAAATCTGCAATGACTCGAGATGACTCGTGACTCGAAGGTAGTGACTTGATCCCAGCACTGCTGCTATGTCGGATGTATTCCACATTGTTATTCTGGAGCGGATAAAAACAACAGTATCGCTGATTGTTGAAGTCGGGCATGTAGCTACTCGTGTTTTCATGCCACGATTTCGTCAAGTAATTTGGAGAGAAACCAACTAATACAAGGAACGCGCACATATGGAAAAAGAGCAAGCGAACAACCGAGTATTAAGCCGAGGTGAATGCCAGATTAAATAAACCGTAGTTGGTTGTTTCCGCACCTGCCTATCTGTACATTACATCGCATTGCATCATTAGCCTATACACGGCGAGAGCAGTGAGATCTTGACCCCCAACAAGTCTACGTCATTTTATGGGAAAATTTGCACAAGGACATTTTCATGTTATGCCATACTTTTACGAAACCTTGAGTCACGATACATTAAAAGCAATGAGCCTAACGTTCATCACTCCTGTCCTACCATATCGTTGGGTTTGCTCTAATATTGCTCCAATGAATATAATTACGGTGTATTGTTTTATGCGCAATATATTGGATCAAATCAAATAAATAATTAATTTGATTATCTGTAAATGAACGCCATAGTTGTTAACGTATTTTACAAAGCCATGAATAATTCACGATAGATATATATATCCCTGTATAAAGATCACATCCTTTTTTTCCTAAACAAGACGAGTCAACAAATATTTCATAGCTCGCGGACATAAGTTGCATTCGACAAGATAGTAGTAACCCAATAAGTCGATCGGAAATGGTTGAAATTTTAGCTGTACCTCTCTCGTTGTACCATTCAATGATTGAATATAGTATGGTATTGCCATTTCCTGGTATTGTGAATGGATTAATTAGAATTTGTTCGCGATTTTGCTGGAATAAGATCGGTATTTGAGCGTAGACCACAGTTCAAAAGAATTCTTTTCGTACGAAATGCAATAGAGTTACTAAATCAATGCTCACAGTCTCGATAGTATAAGTGAAGTAAGGTTTATGTGCTTGATCGATAGACTTCGCCAAGTCAAGGGCACTCCCTTACTGCCTTTGAGTCGCGACTTTGTGCTGTTTTATACTGAGGTGTTTGAAAAGGTTTGAAGAGGTGAAGAGTCTAGCTCAGATATCACCCATTTGCAGAATTTGACAGCATATAACGACATGCCTGTCACACGCAATACACCAGGTTATCTAGCAATTTGGCATCTGCCGGATAGCCCAAGTTTATTTATATCATGGGCGGACAACATCTGGCCCGTGACGGGATTTTGAGAGACCCGCAGAGAGTTACTACTCTAAAAGTGAAATTGTAATGTGAAAGTATTGACCAATTTTATGCGTCACAGAATGAATCCAATTTGCCAACCAGAGAAAGATGGGCATGAAATGAAACTACTTGCTCTGTTCGGATCTGCGTACATTCGCGAGCAAACGTTTTTGACCATGAACATTAACAAGACAAGGCTGCGTTTCAACATAATTCATGGCAGTGAAAGTTAAAATTTGAAAATAAATTCAAATTTTCAAAGTCGTGCGTTCGAGCCAAATATGGTGTGCAGCGTTTCTTTATGCAACCTAACAATTTAACAGTGAATCCCTGGAATCCAAAAAAAACGTAATTTTTGATCAACTCTTATAGCAATGAAATGAAAAGTTGATTGTATCTAGAATCAGTAAATTCGTGTGGACGTCTGCGCTAGGGATGGTGTGAACGTGAGGTTAACGTTCGCCTTCTGTGTGTGAACCTCGGAAATTTAGAGGTTCACGTTCACAAACGAACCTTGATAGGTTCTGCACTGTAAACCTTTTTCACATATTACAATTTTCACTTAATTATAACATCTTTGGTTGAAATTTATTGCATTTCAACAGCGGGTGACTCTATGCGTGGCGCTGGCAACACAAAAAAAATCAAACACTAGACGAGCATGCATCTTGACAATGAACAAAATTTTGCTTGCTTTGTTTCAAAAGTTTGGTCGAATATTTAGTGACTCTGCACTGAGCTTGACCCGCAATCAATCACACAACATCAAGAGCGGAATGCACTACATGTAGGTAGTTAGCGAATGATGCTTATTCAACCAATATTGAAATTGATACCGTTGTTTGATGTAAAAATAAATCTAGCAGACGTACGGGGTCAATCTTGACTTCATATGTTTATTGTATAATGAAAACCAAAACCGTGCGATTGGCGTGTTGGCTACTATACTGTCTAACTTGTTGATGGGTTGATATCGGTAGCAAGTCTAGAAAACCGTTTTACAATCTGCACAATATCAACGTAACAAAACTCTCACGTCGAATACATGTCCGGTCTGGCCTAGACCGTAAGCTTATATTTCCTTGCAAGTCCTCGCACATATTGTTGGCAAAGCGACGGAAGATATTGATTATATTGATTATATATATCATATGACTGACCCAGTTGATACATTTGGCGACGTTTAAAATGTTAATATGTACTTCAGCATTGTGACATTGTGTGGTCCTAGTAGTCGCTAGATATCGTGTACATTAATATAGGCCAGTGGTTCCCAACGTGGGCAATATCACCCCCCCAGGGGGCGATTTGGCGGCCTAGGGGGGCGAAAATGACGAAGGGGCGATAGGGGGGCGAAAATGGACAAAGGGGGCGAAAATAGCGAAGGGGACGATAGGGGGGCGATGACGCGTTAAAACGGCCATATTGGAGTCGAGTCGTCGGAAAGCCCCCCTTTTTTTTTAGTCAACCCGCGGAAATTTAGTTGCAAAAGTGTAAAATTCGACATCGAGCCGAAAAGTTGACCTTTTTTTTTTTTAGTCATCCCACCGATGATTACAGATTGTATACCGATTTTTCGCTTCGCAAAATCTGGGGGGCGATGATCGGCGTTTAGCTTGAAAAGGGGGCGATGAGTCGAAAAAGGTTGGGAACCACTGATATAGGCTATCACTTCACTGAAATGTAGGGTTGGAACTTGGGACCTGCAATATGACGTCATGAGGTTCACGCTCGCGTTCACACAGAACCTTTCAAAAAGGTTCGCGTTAACACGAACCTGAACCTTTCGGAGGTTCACACCATCCCTAGTCTGCGCTATAGTTTCTTGACTCTGTCTAATCCTCATACAAATGTAAATTTCTTTTATCACATCTTTGTAATTACCACCAAACCATACCATGATACGTACTTACTATACTTACCATGAGATGGAAGTGGTCTTAATTGTAGTAATTGCGTTGAAGTACCGCATAGCCTACAGCTGAATCTGTGTCCCCCATTGACCGGGCGTAACTCCCTTTGAACTGAAGTAACTCCGTTCCGGTATCATTATCTAAAATACAATCACGCCGTTATGAATGACATATAGTCTCTGTGAGACTATAGTAACTTGGCTTATCGAAATTGAACTATCGATTTCAGTCGAATATGTCACTGTCAATTTAACTGCTTCATTGATTATTGACGGGAATTTGGGAATGATGTTACATAATATCCAGTGCAGCCTGACAAAATCAATGTTTTCGGACAGGTGGCAATTACAAGGCGGTGTTATGGCGCATATGGTTGGAATCGAGGGTTCCGATGCCCTGTGGAAATATGCTACTCATTTTGCAGGCAGCAGCAACCAGATTGGGTTAGAACTAGAATGAGAGCTACACAGTTTATTACAAATTAGATTAGAATTAGAGTTACTGAATTCGCAAAAACTTGGAAATTGAATGACATTCCGAATGAGAAAGAAATATAGCAAAATTCAAGTTCAGTTCACTCTCATAAGCATGATAATGGTTAACATATGCACACCAAGTTTGGCTCATTTCGCACTATACAGTTCTCTTACATGACTGAAAACTCTTTCCGATGGAGCTCATGTTGCAATCATGTCCGTGTGTTCCCGAGCAGCAGCCTTGAGATGCTGAAAACGATTTTCTCTTTTCCAGAAACTATAACAAAACATCGTATTCCATGCTCTCGCGCTCTGCTACGAAATATCTTTGCACTTAATCTTCTAGTATATTTGCTTTGGTTAAATCTGAAGCGATCCTTACTCTATTTTCTTGATGTATTTGAGGGAATGAAAGTGAACAAGCCTGTGTTAACCATCTGATGCTGTTCTGTTTGTGATCGAAACTACAAGGTTGTCCGCAGACTACAAGCTACTGTGCCAGCATGGGTATTATTCGCCACAATAACCACTATATCGGGTTACCATATTCTGGAATCCGGAAAGAAGGGTACTTTTTAAAAATCTCGAAAGTTAGTTTACCGGAATTGAAAACAGCTGATTTTGAAATCTTCTCTGGAAATCTTGTGCTGACTAGAAAAAAGGTCGTCACTGTGACTCGACTCTCGCATTACCCCCTTTTTACGTTACTTTTGTGGTGTTGACTAAGAAAGGCCCCCCTTCGACTCAAAGTCCTAATTGCCCGCGTATTTACGTTACTTTTGTGGTGCTGACAATAAAAATTTGACAAATGCCATCACTCTGATTCGAGTCCCGTATGACCCACTCAAACGTCCGCATTACCTATTTCGCGTCGTTTATGCCGATTGAGTTGAGCCTGTTCATTAGCCTAGCTGTAAAAGCTGTAAAGGAGGACGAATTGCCGAAAAGGATGACATTTAGGCGTCCTCGGATGGCATTTTCGATTTCCTGAAGCAGGGATATCTAGATATCCCTGTCCCGAAGAAGGAGCACAAATCCTTCTACAGCAGTGGTTCTCAACCTGGGGGCGTGAAAGCATTGAAGGGGGCGCGAAGAAGCAGTCAACTGAAATTTTTTCCCGCTCTGCTCGATATACCTCCAGTTCACGCGCGTTTCTCTATATATAGACCGAATTTCATATTTTTGATTCACTCATCAACACTCATAACCTTCCATGCCATCAAACAATCTGTTGAGGTTGTTAGCATCCCGTTGGGATTTTGCGATATGACGATAAGGGGGGCGCGAAATTTTTCACCGTAAAAAAAGGAGGCGTGTCTAAAAAAAGGTTGGACCACTGAGGACCACTGTTCTAAAGGATGGCATATGGTAACCCTACTACAGTGTCTACGGTGTCTCTACGGTGTACTGTAAGCAATGCGATGGATGCTTTGCTCTGGATCTCACGGTGGGAGAGCGATATTCTTGTTAACTTGCCGCGAAATGTGGCGGACAAAGAGGTATTATCAGGAAAACAATAGGCTACATTAGATTTGGATTAAAATTAGAGTAGGCTGTAGAAACATTTAACCAATTAGATTAGAATTATATTACAGGCATTTCGCTCCATTTTAGACAACTAGAAATATCTATAGACAGCTATGGTTGTCTAAGTCTGGTTGAATGATTGGTTTTTCCGATTATGTTTACAAGCACTTCATGAAACTATATTCGACTGGTTCCCAGCGATTTTCATGGTGTGGATATTCAGACCGAAATTGGCCTTTGAGGTTTGAGGCAATCGCCCTTAAGATGTGAAATTCCCCGGATTGGTGACCTCTGGCCTAATTAATATAGCACATAATGTAATCAATCGATCAATCTATTGTATTTCCGCACTGGAACTCGTAACGGTGATAAAGAATCTGATGAATTATCCTATACTCACCCAGTGCTTCCGGCCTAGAGCCACGAGCTAAAGCTGAATTATCATATTAAATTTTTATAGTACCATGCCATACTATTCCAGCGGGTCCTAACGTGAAGAGCTTTCCAAATCTCTTGTTCTAACAGCGTCACATACTTATGTCCCCGGTAATCGCGAATCAGCCGTGAATATAGCAATAGCCAGCTCAGCAGACACATGACGAGCAGATCGCAACCGTTGGCAATGTTATGAACTTGAGGTCGAGTTTTTCAGTGATATCAATGTCGAATAGTGTCGCAGTCTCGAAAAAATATGATGCGACAATAGAACTCTAGGTAACCTCTGTAGAGTTGTGAATTTCTGGCGGTTATCAGAAGCATACTTCAACTGCAACAGCGATAAATTTCATTATGTAGTTAGGTAGTAGGATAATCTGATTGATTTTGAACCGGGTGCACGCTTCCTAGGCGGCGTACGCCAATATTCAGGCGTCCTGTAAAGATACTGTTGTAGGCTATATATCGCAGTGTATAGGCCCTAATCAGCGTATACGGTTGGTGCATTTGGAAGGATGTTACTCATGACAATGCCATTGGTGGACCGAAATAACCTGTTATTATTATCTTATAATATCTCGTTGATTACATGTAAATGCCATCCAGGATTAGTTTTCGCAGAAAAGGACTCATTATTCGCGCAGTATTGATGCGCTTCTCGTAAAATCAGGAAGAATGTGGACCGACGGGACCACAATATCATTGGTAGTTTCATCAGCAATAACTCATTCTGCCACTGCGCCGAAAAAGGCCGTGGTTTCGTTCTTTTTAGGATTGGCTTGTTGTCGACTTATACCACGGTCCACTTGCGGGCTAGCTTTTTGTAAGACGCTGTGTACAATGTACATGTGCTGTGCAAACTAATAAATGATTTACTGTTCACGATGCGACTTTTCATCACAAGACTAATGCTCTATTTCATGTGAATTAGAATTAATCCTTAAATATGCCGTGGATATATCTATTATTCACGAGCTTACCTTCTGTGTGTGTATATCCCCGTACTTTCGTTGTATACTAGCAGACTAGATTATTGCCGACTTTCCTTTCATAAGCGTGTTGCTAAATTAGTACTTTGCCATCGTTACTCCTTTTGGAAATAGAGAAGTCATGTCATACATAGTGTATTGCATACCGGTAGCCTGCTTCACTACCGTAAGCCAGTGATAGGCTTACTCACTATATGCCGGTAGCAATGTGCCGGCAGATCACGAGTGCATTCGCAGATCGAGAGGTAACAAGGGCTGTTGGCGAGTGGTTCTGGTATAATACATCGCTATACGTGACTACCGAGGCTCGGTTTGACCATGGTTTTCAGTCAGCAACCCAGCTTAATGGTCAAGGCAGACTTGGACACCTAAATAATTCTAGACTACCAATTAGAGCGAAATCCACACTGTAAAAAATAAAGGTGGATTTTGGGGTGGATATGAGGTGGAATTTGTGAAATGTTTTCATACTCCAATTTCAATTCTAATCTAATCGCTGGTTTCCCTGAAATGCTGCAGGAGAACTATATAGTGCGAAACGAGCCAAACATGCTGTACAGACATTTGACATTCTCGTGCTGACGAGGATCAACTTTGATTTGATATGAAGTGAACTTAATTCAATTTAGTGGATATCACGAATTCAGTAATTCCAAATCTAATCTAACTTGCTAAAAAGAAATGTGTAGCTATAATTCTAATTCTAGTCTAATTTGGAAAACAATGTGAAGCTACAATTCTAATTCAAATCCAATTTCTTTACAAAAATCTATGTAGCTATAATTCTAATTCTAGTATAATTTGGAAAAGACTGAGTAGCTACAATTCTAATTCAAATTGTAATTGTAATCTAATATGTAAAGAACTGTGTATCTCAAATTCTTATTCTAGTCTAACTTGGAAAAGACTGAGTAGCTACAATTCTAATTCAAATCCTATTTGTAAAAAAAAACGATGTAGCTATAATTCTAATCCTTATGTAATTTGGGAAAGACTGTTAAGCCTTAATTCTAATTGTAATCTAGTTTGCTGTGTAGCTCAATAATCTAATCATAGTCTAGTTTGGAAAAGACAGTTTAGCTGTAATTCTAATTCAAATCAGACTTGCAGACATCTACGTAGCTATAATTCTAATTCTAGCGTGATTGGGAAAATACTGCGTAGATATAATTGTAATTCAAATCTAATTTCAAAAAAAAAACTATCACTGAGAACGTATATCGACGTAGCCTCGACATAAAAAAATTGAAAATGCATCGCAAGCTGTATATATCAGTATATATCACTCTTAGCAAAGAGCGTGTATTCACACCGAAAAGGGTGGTACAAGAAAACAGAACCCAACTCAGACTTATATTGCGGTCATAAATCCCCCGTGCCTCCCTACATCCCTGTGCCCCTACGTGCAACGGTCATACAATAATTGCGATTATGATTTTATACTCGATTTATACAGAAGAATAAGTCTGAGGCAGTACTGCTTTCGTGTGGCATAGGTGTATCCCCACACCCGTATATTAGGGGTGGTGCACGGGTGAAAATACGCAATCTTCTCGCTAAGACTTTTGAGCTCAAGCAGAAACAGAAAGAGCAAAGCATCATTCCGCATCTCCGCCCTAGGACTATGGAATATAACCAATTAAGACTATATTCCGATTCGATCATTCATTTACCATTGGCATTCAACAATTAATATCACCCTTAGTCAATTGATGCTTGATCCGGCGGTAGGAAATGAGCGATCATCCTGGTACCAATAATTATAACCTGCAGTTACATTCGCTACTGAAATTACAGAGTATTACGATTGATGAGACAGCGCGTGTTTCTTCATTGAACTGTGGATACCATAAATGATCGGCTTTTATTATTGATTAATTGTCTGGCACAGTAGTTGGCGAAGATGCGGGTATATATCGTCCAGTATGCAATCATATCACAGCGTGATCGCTGCGCTAGATTCTAAGGAATAGTGCCGTTAAAGCGAACAGGAGATTAAGTTATAAAGCTCATTACTGTGACGTTAGAGCAGGCATGAATCGGATTAAGCTTTTCGCATAATCTAGGATTGATAATAATCAACAAATATTCAATATGGTTTATGGGACTGCGTATGATGTTACAGGCTTCATTTACTTGAATATATATACTGGAATTAGACGAGTTTCTTGGAGGTACAGAGGTTTAATATACAATTGAATAATATATAGGTATTGAAATGAAACCGAATATTTTCGTCAGGGGTAATCGACAGCAGCTAGTAGTCAATTGGTAATAACATTGTATATCAATAATCCGTAATGAATTTATTTGCTTTGTTGTATTTCAAGATATACACATAGTTTGGTTTAACTGTATATGAGGAATTCTACAAACGTTGAATTGTAGTTTCTGCCCTGCAGTTAGTTGAAGTGATTGTTGTATAACGAGTTATAGTATAGAAATTATACACGCTCCTTGCAACTACGACTTAATTTAACCATGAGAACTATAGTTTTGATACTATTTTCCTCTGTGCAAGCCTTGAGACCTCAATTGACCGTATCGCAGCATACGAAACAGCCGTACTATACGCACGTTAGTGAAAATGACATATCCGTGAAGTCGTGATGAACTCACAGCATTTCACATAGTGCAATGAAATAATCTTTAATCATGTTAAGTAGTACTGGCATTGTACTCTTTGTGGTTGCATAAAAGGTAATATATTTGGTCTTTCATCATAATCCATATTCCATACTGCCATGATATCGTAATCAGTAGGACGATTCTATCTGACATGTCAAAATAAGTCAAAATTTTGTCAAAATTGTAGCGTTAGGTCAAAAAATTGTCAAAATTGTTGACAAAGTCGAAGAATTTTTGCAGCCTGCTGCTGTTGAACGTTATTTCTCCATTCTTGCCAAGCTACTTGGCAAGGACGCACATTTTCTATCCGAGATTGTAGGAAAGTATCTTTCGTTGTAAAGGAACAAATTTCAGTTGTTTCTAGCATAATGTGGGATGTAACTACAGGAATTCTTCATGGGTCCAGATTTCGTTAAAATAAAGTTTTTTCATGTAAAAACCTGTTGGTTTTTATGTCAAAAAAGTTTTTTTCAGGCCGAACTACTTCGTAAGGACAGGCGGATCGAACCAGAAATGGAGATAAGTAGTACAATTCTCACATTATGTGTGAAAACACCGAATTTTGCATACGTGAGGTCAAAATTTTGTCAAAATTGAGTTTTCTAAGGTCAAAAGATGTCAAAATTTTGATTTTTTAGGCCCAAATCTTCCTATTTTTAGTTATAGAAAATCTCTATAGTAATGAGTTATAAACGAACACTCGATTCAAATCCGAATCACTCAGGTATACTCGATTGCAACCAGCCTAATACAGTCGAAAAACCATGAATATTTAGCAAGCAAGCTTTTCCGCACAAAGTAAATCCGTGCCTCTTGCATCATGCATGAAGTCCTATAGCGCGTATCAGCATTTTCTGTCACTGAACAGCATCTAATGAACGACGCTCTTTGACTGTGATTGACGGCTAAACACTTCACTTTTGGAACAGTAATAGATAACCCGTGTAGTTGCGGGCAGCTATGTCGAGAGAGGCTGTGCTAGAACGTTTAAACATACGCCTGGACGAGGTGCCTGCGAAATTGGTCTTCAAAAAGGGAACGAACGGACACAGGTATAGCATGCTATTATGCTATTAAGTGCGGTCAGCGCGTTAATACTACAGTTCTCATTTGCGCTACCTTATGCTGCCTTGAAATATTAAAATGAGTAACCACGGTTTATTTTGACGACTCGACTTAACTTACTCAATTTTCAAAACTCGCTACTAGAACTGGAACCATACCTATTTTCAAAATTAGCAACTCGAACTAAAAATAAGAACTACTCATTTTTGAAAATTAGCACCTAGAACAGTGGTTCTTAACATGGGCGTAATTACTCCCAAAGGGGTAATTTACCAATTTTCGGGGGGTAATTCAAATTGACATAATTCTTATAAACTTATACCGCTGCACTGAAATCTTTTCAAACGTAAATATGAATGTAGGCTTACTTATATTTTAGCCAGCTTGTAGGCTATATATTCCGTTTCACTCAACACACCATGTCTGCTGTGATATCATAGTAATCAGAACCAATAGTGATTATGAATAGCAGAGTCGAATATAGTTTAGTATAGTGCTAGGTAAGTCCAATTTATTTTGTAGTAGTGCGGATCATATATTGTTACGCATGCTGGAAAATTGAAAGTTTTACACCTATAATGCAATAAAACTATCGTATAGAAATATAGTTATTAGTGTTGAAAAGTGTAGTGATCTAGTCTAGTCAGAAAAATTAAGTCTGACATCATCAAAATGCCTCCGAAGAAACGAGGGGAAGATATTGGAACCTTTTGGGTTCGCCTTCCAAATGAATAACCTTCTTCGTCGAATCTTTGTCATAATGGCATTGAACTGTCTGATTGAATTTCCTTCAACTTGTTGCTGTGAAATAGGATTTTCTGCAATGGTATCGATCAAAACGAAGTATCAAAATAAGTTTGCGATTTCCAATTGCATGAGATGCTGTCTATTATCCTCCCCTTTTCCTAGATGTGACCATTGGATAACTAAAAACCACCATCAGCCTACCCACTGACTTGATATTTTTAAAAGGCATTTCAGTTTACATTATGGCGTCACTATGAGTGAAGGCTGTAATTTGCTATTTTTTTGAAAAGGGGGAATTGCATCCGGTCATTTTCTTCTTGGGGTAACGGTATGAAAAAGGTTAAGAACCACTGACCTAGAACTAGAACTAAAAATACTCAATTTTCAGAACTCGCAGCTAGACCCGAAACTATACTTTTTTTTAATTCGCAGCTAGAACAAGAATTGGAACTACCTATTTTTTTTTAAATCAGCAACTATCCAAAACTAGAACTACTCATTTTTCAAAACTCGCCACTAGAACTAGAACTACTATTTTTTTTTCAAAATTAGCAACTAGCTAGAACTGCTCATTTTTTAAAATTTGCAACTAGCTAGAACTAGAGTTAGAACTACTAATTTTTCAAAATTCGCAACCAGAACTAGAACTAAAGCTACTCATTTTTCAAAACTAGAACTAGATCTACTCATTTTTCAAAACTAGCAACTACAACTAGAACTAGAACTAATTATTTTCAACTAGATCGAAATTATCTAGTTTTGCAACTTCTGCAGTTATTGTTCTGCCAATTCATTATATGACCTGTTATATTAGTCAACAATATTGTAGTGCCAATGCCAATACTTCATAGAAAAGGAAAACTATCCCTTTTCAGTCGAATTCTGCGTTTTCTCGTCACCGGTGGATGCGGGTACTTTGGTTATGAACTCGCTACTGCCATTCACGAGTTGGGCGGCCACGTGACTCTGTTCGACCTGCAAATTCCATCTAAAATCGAGAAAAGTTTGACTAAATCGCTTGTGTTTGTCAAGGTAGGTACTCAATAACATTTCAGTATCGAGCATGTCTTCAAGGACATATTATTGTTGCTGCAAGGGCGATGTTTGCGACTACGAAGCATTATTAGAAGCATGCAAGCGAGTCGACTGTGTTTTTCATGTCGCTTCGTTTGGGATGACCGGGAAAGATCAGGTATAGAATACGCGGTTGACTGGTATCCAGAGTTACTGTATAAAACTTTCAGCTTCCAAAATTGAATTATATTAACACATTTAAAATTAAAAGGATTAGATTATAATAAGAATTACTTAACACGCGAAAATTTGGATAATGAATTAATCAATCCGCTGTTTGAATTTTACAGCTTGACAGGTGGAAAACTTACGACGTTAACGTTGTCGGAACGGAAAACGTTATAAAGGGTGAGTCACGCTTTGAAATCAGCCGCATTTGTGAAATGACATCGAGAAAGCGGAGCTCGCGTCGGATAGCGTGGCTCTGACTGGAAATTTGGTGGATATCGCGATTCGAAAATACTCAAAATATCCCCCCGTCCTTACTGGGGCTGGAAAAAATCGAATATCTGAGTGAATCGATTCTGAATCACGTATTATGCTTTGGGTCCAGTCGAGTGTTCGAGTATCGTTCATTGTGACGCAATACCAGTATGCAAGATGTTAAAGTTCAAATATGTACCTTTTATGCGTCAACAAAGAATATGAAGCCCGTTCTTCATCGCATTGAAGATACTTTGGTAACCATACCGATTTCTTTACACTTTGTCACTGTGATGTGGGTTGATCATGACTTCAGAAACATGTTATTCTATTTTCAGTAAACATCGTAGATTTGTACTATCTGTTTCGCATGCTGCGATGTGGTCATTGGCCAATCAAGGGTTTGAAGGCTTCCACAGTGTAAAATAGTATCGCAACTCAGTGTTTAGATCAAGTCACAACTCGAGTCATCTTGAGTCCTTGCACATTTTGACTCGAGTCAAGTCAAGTCAATCGATTTTCGAAGGTGACTCGAGTCAAGTCAAGTCACTCGATTTTTTAAGATGACTCGAGTCAAGTCGAGTCAAGTCAAGTCAAGTCATTTTCGAATTTTCGAAGTATGAGTGATGATGCAAAGACATTACAGTTTGGTAACAGGGTGAAAGACAGATTAAATGGCCATATAGTTTTAATCAAATAACGAATATAAAGTTAAATATACATCCAAAAAGGCGTTGTATCGCTCAAGCACATTTGAAGCTGCTAGTAAATGCGTGAGTAAATGCGTATAGCTACATGCTACAGTCTGTTAATATCAACCAAAATGGAGGACCGAATACGAAGCCTTGAGAAGTTGAAGCAAATTGATATGGTACAGTGCACTACCCATCTACACATCCGCGAGAATATATAAACGCATGATCTATGTTCGTTCGATTTAGATTATGCAAGAGAGTTGGTAAAGCTGAGGACTGCGTAATGTAAGCAGAAATAAAAATACGTTTCTATTTGATTCATCTTTTACTAAGACAACGTATGCTGTGATCGTTTCGTTTGCGGTCAATTTACAATCATTGAATGACTGGTTGCCCTCACAAGTGACATTGGCGTATCGCAAACAACCCGAACATACACAAGATACAGTGATTTAATCGACACCGTTTACTTGATGACTTGAAATTGACTCGTAAATTTTGCTAAGAGTCACGAGCCAATTGACATTTTTGAAGCGCCGAGTCAAGTCAAGTCAAGTCATTTTTGCAAACTGACTCGAGTCAAGTAAAGTCAAGTCATACGAAAAAGATGACTCGAGTTTGACTCGAGACAAGTCATGACTCGAGTCATCCCAACACTGTCGCAACTACGATTCTCGTTCATAAGTTATCTTTGCCGTATATTCAAATAAACCCCGACGTATAGGGAAGGATTCATAGTAGATTCACCGCAAATTCTCGTCCACAGCTTGCCAAGAGTCTGCAGTGTCGAAACTTATTTACACCAGCTCCTACAACGTCGTGTTCGGACTGTCGCCAATCATAAACGGCGATGAAACAGTGCCTTACGCTGCCCCATCGGAGGTAAGTACACTCTTAGCCAGGGCCCAGGGGTGGTCAACCTTATGCTATATTCACGGCCGCATTTCGATTACTTATGTAGCTCACGGTTGCATTCCAGGACATAGCCGTAATGCGTCTGGACCAATGTCAAACTGTCCATGTCCATTTCCGGAGAACTCCGGACCAATCTACCTTTTCATGTCCGCTTAATATACTCACCGAAATCGAGAGTGGTTGTATTAGTAATAGTTGTTACTGAGATCCGTCGTAGTCGCGCCATGCGCGAGAATTTTTCCAGACTGAATTTCGTCACTTTAATATTAGTGGTTTCACATATTACTATCAAATATTCATCGTTTCTCAGCCCATGTGATCAGATTGACCCGTAGAGTTGATGGAGGGATATTTTCGAAAATTTAGGGCAAGTTATAAATGATGCATCTTCGGGTAGGACAATTGTTGTTAGTCATGCCATTAGTTGCAGGCTGTTATTTCTTGACCTCCCATCAGGATTGCCGGTATAGTGGAAAGGTTTTGGAATCGCCCAAACGTACACCGGAAACAAATTTCTTTCGTGATGAGCACACGATTCTAAGTTGGTATTTCTATATGGGGCGCATCTTTTTCTCTGTTGTTCCCATCTGCACTGTGGGGCTCAGATTGCAAAGAGCGCTACTGTCGTAAAATCAAAATAGATAGTTGCATTGAATCGCGCATCGCGCGAAGAAAATATCAAGATTAATTAAAATGAACTCGAACATTCGGGAGTCAAATTAAATTTGCATGTTGATAGCCGCCATCGCTTACAAATTGAATTACGTGTCGGCCGCGCAAATTTCCTGCTACGGCCGCATGTTTGCCACCCCTGCTTTAGAGCTTTAACAAATAGTGTACTGGGCAAATAATTCGGTATAGCCATTTGATCCCGGGGTTTTCTTGGAAGCAAGTTCGCTATTGGCTATGTTCCATTGCACGAGTACACGGAAAATGTTTTGCAGATGTTCGACTACTATTCACGCTCAAAGCAAGAGGCTGATAAACTCATCTTGGCCGCGAATGGTACAGAGATAGCCGGTAAGGCCTACAAGAGAGCGGATGCATGATTTTCCACGTGTGGAACAATAGCTTCCCTATACCAGAGTGGTATCTTTAAGATATGTGCTTGATCTTGTTTGGTGATACGACTGTTGATAGACAAAGCTTATCTTTTGAAATGTCTTCCAGTTACTGGCGATTAACGCTGATGAGTGTTAGTCGAAACTATTCGGAGTGATTTGAATATATTGTGATATACAGTATTATTAGATTATTATATATATTATTGTATTAAAGAAATTACTGATATTTCCAAACATGATTTTTTTTCCATTCTTTCGAACTATAGTTCGAATCAGACTTGGATAACTAGATAATTCTTGCTAATTAGTAGGTTTAGTAGGTAATTAGTGCGTTTATGGTTCTTTAGAATCGTTAGGGTGTGAGATACTCGAAAGGTGCCGTTGTGTAACCCAACAGTTTAAGCTTTGCGGGATATCTGCTTGTTTCGTTTTTTGTTCGTCTCTGTTCAACCGATCATGGATACACTTGATGTTCTTAGGTTTCAATCCTGCATGGCAGCATTTCGCTATCAGCTCCTGCATTTCCTATTTCTCGCTTGCAAGCCTTTGCGTCGCATAGATCACATTGGGATGCGGCTCAACCACCGCATAGCTATTTGTTACGCAAATCAAAGAGAGAAATAGTTTTATAGCATGTTTTTAAAATTACTTCTTACATTTTGCGCAATTCTTGATAAACGTTGCACTAAGAACTTGCATGAGCATGATAAAATAGAAAAAGTTGCAAAAAGTTGCACTATTAAATTCCTCCAAACAGCTTAAAACATCATGCTAGATATATTTTGAGTATTTAGGAAGCTGCCGGAATCTGTGAAAAATTTGCAAAACCTGCAAAAATTTGCCCTACCAATTAGACCAGTAGTTCTTAACCTTTTTTTCTCCAGCGCTCCATTTTAAAAATTGTCTGGGTCTGGCGCCCCCTACTTTAAGGACTGTAGTAAAAAACAATGGGTTAGTGGTCGAATCCCGGTATCAGGTTGGGACTTCACTATTAGACCACTCGGCTAATTAACGATGTAATTGTATGTGCTATATTTTCGAAATCAAATCCAGTTTGTTTCAACAACCATCGGGTAAGGCCCACTGGCTCATAGCATTTGGTTCGATATCGATGTAGCGTACACATCCCGAATTCTCCTCTGCGATTGGCGGCAGTACGGGGAAGTTATTTGTAATGGGTGTTGTTTTATTGCTTTGTGTGACTACTAAATCAACTGAGAATTTGGTAGAGATTTGCTCATATTAAATTTAGTATTGCATGAAGCAGTATTATCCTTTATGATACGATAAAGAAATATTCGGACGATTTAATTTTGTAGCTCTCAAACACAAGTATATTTAGTTAATCATTTTGGCCAAAAAGCATCGAAACATCTTCAATGTGCAAAGGGCATCACTATCAAAAGTTGTACAGTACAGCGCCTTTTCGATTTCGACACGCAGTGCGCTGCAGGATACCATACCCAGAGCGATCAGTATAGGTATCAGTTTTTAAATATTTTCATCAATTCAAAACACACAATGAAAAGATAGGAAGGAGTCAAATTCATTTTACATGAATTAAAATAAACCACTGCATTCATGGAAACGTCGTTGGTGGATGTTTCGCGATGAGCGCAACGAGAAGCGCTGTGATTTGACAGATTTTGTCGATATATATTAGTTTGCAATGAGAATTCTGGGATATATAGAACTATTGTTCTACGATAAAATCATACGTCCTTACTACACCTTCTACTGCGGGTCCATTTTTCTTTAGCGCCCCCATACCGCCCCCCTGAGCCCAGCGCCCGACATTTCGCCCCTGAGCGTTTCCGCCCCCTTTAAAATCCAAATCGCCCCGTGGGGGCGCTGGAGACAAGGTTAAGAACCACTGAATTAGACTAATTAGACTAATTCTTATTCTAATTCTAATCTAATTTGCAAAATGTTTCCATGCTCTCATTCTAAATCCAACCTAATTTCTGGCTTTCCTGTAAATGTTACAGGATAGCTGCGTAGTGCGAAACGAGGCAATCTTGCTGTACAGACATTTTGCTATTCTCATGCCCGTAAGAATTGACCATCATGATTTGATATTACCGAAACTTGATTCGATGTCCAAGTTTTCGCGAATGCAGTAATTCTAATTCTAATCTAATGTGAGAAATTGTGTAGCTATAATTGTAATTTTAATCTAATTAAAAAAAAAACTTTGTATTTGTAAGTCGAATCCTTTTCTAGTTTTTGGAATCTGGTTCGAATCAGATGACCATCTAATTGTGAACTTGTTTCCTTGTAGGCGGCAGGCTGTTGCGCACTTGCTGCCTGCGCTCAGCTGGAATATATGGACCGCAAGAACGTAAGCACATTCATCGAGTCGCGGTAAGATCATTAATTATTGCACGATATAAATCAAAATTATAAAGTCGATTAAATATAGCTTTATCTTCGCGCGACAGGGATTCATCAGAAAGGGCATTGTGATTTTTCAAGTCGGCAACGCGCGCTTGGATTGGACGCACGTGAACAATTTGACGCAGGCTCATCTCCTTGCACTGCCAGCGCTGTCTGAAGCTACAGGAAGGATCGCTGTAAGCAGACTTTGACATCTGGATCATTTTCAGCCTTTGCAAATTACATTAGAACGATTATAGCTACACAATTACTTCCCAATTAGATTAGAATCACAATTATAGCTACGCAATTATTTCAAATTAGATTAGAATTGTTATTGAAGCTACGAATGATTTTTCCAAATTATACTTTGTTACAATTATACCTGCAGAATTATTTCGAAATTAGATTAGAATTAGAATTGCAGCTACAAATTTGTTCTCCAAATTATACCAGAATTACAATTATAGCTACACAATTATTTCCAAGTTAGATTAGAATTAGAATTGCAGCTACAAAGTATTTTTTTCCGAATCATACTAGAATTACAATTAGAGCTATAACACGATTATTTACCAAACAACTAGAATTACAATTATAACTACACGATTATTTCCAAATTAGATTAGAATTATAATTGCAGCTACAAATCATTTTTCCAAATTATACTTTGCTACAATTATAATTACAGAACTATTTTCAAATTAGATTAGAATTAATATTGTAGCTACAATTTTATTTTCTCCAGATTATACTAGAATACAATTATAGCTACACAATTATCTCCAAGTTAGATTATAATTATAATTGCAGCTACAAAGTTTTAATTCCAAGCTATACTCGAATTACAATTATAGCTACACAATTACTTCCAAATTAGATTAGAACTATAATTGCAGCTACAAGTTTTTTTTTTCAAATTATACTGGAATTACAAATATAGCCACACAGCTTTCTTTTCGGGTTATAATAAAATTACAATTATAGCTACCCAATTTTTATTTCCAAATTAGATTATAATCAGAATGAGAATTGGAATTGGAATTCTATAGTTGTCTAATTTGACTAATTACAGCGAAATGATGGTAATTTAATTCTTATCAAATTGTGAAATGTTTCTTTGCTCTAATTGTAATTCTAATCTAGTATATGATTTATAAGAAAATGCCATTGGAGAACTGTATAGTGCGAAACGAGCCAAGCTTGTCATTTGTCACTCTCGTGCTTATGAGCTTGAGTATACACGGTATTCATACGTTTCTGCAGCGGAGCGAACATAGTTAGTACCCTGTCCGCCCCTCATTAAAATCGCTAGTAAAATCTATAGTTGTACTGCAATAAATTTGGAATCTTCATACAATATTGGGTACCTTAACTACATCAGTTCTCCTAACTCCAAATTTTACCAAAAATAATTTAAATCTCAAAGTGTCAAAAATTTTAGAGCTACATTTTTCGTTTTTAGATCAAAAAATAATCACACTACTTGTAATTATAATGATGCACCATATCAATTGCAAGTACTTGTGCAGAAAACTCATATTTGTATACCTCTCTTTATATTTTATTTAGGCTGGTAAAGCTTACTTCATATCGGATGGAAATCCAATAAAAACCTACGATTTCCTGAAGCCTTTATTCTACGGCCTTGGAAAGACCGTGCCACGGTATAGTCTGCCGATGACTGTGATATATTACATCGGGTTTTTGATGGAACTGATTTTCTGGCTCCTGAGACCCGTAATTCTTTGCGAACCTCTTCTCACTAGAACCGAGGTAAGAATGATTGTATGCATATTTCCTCCTAATGTAAATTTAGCTTGACTGCACGATGTTTCTGATACCATTGAATACTGTATTCGAAATGAAGTAAACACAAATATTTTCGCTTCCACCGGTTGTATTGAAAGTGAGCAAGAATTGTTAGGCATGGTTCTTTTAGACAACTTGACAATTTCTTGGTGTTGACAATAAAATTTGAAATAAAGTCGTTATTTTTTTAATAATAAATTAACAAGTTTCAAATTCCTGTGCCTCCACGAGGCAAATTTGGTGTGTAGTGTTTGTTAGGTAACCTAACAATTCAATTAATGAATCCCCGGAACCCAGGAAAAGTTATTCTTGAACAGCTTCCATAGTAAATGAAATATATGAGCCTACACCTACATCAGGGGTGTCAAACATACGGCCGGCGAAGCAATTCTGAGTAGATTGTAAAATGCCTGTGTTATCCAGCACATTGCTAACAAATCTTGAAATCTTATAGTAAGAAATACTTCCCGCAAGGCAGCAAATGTCAAGATCATCGGCCACATTATGATCAATTGATCATTTTACAGCGGTAGTCACGATCAGGAACAAATTGGTGACGCTGACTTTCAATTCCGTGACACTGAGTTCAGATTTTTATGGAAAAATGAATCAAAAAGTAATTAATCAGAAAAGCGAAAAAGCCAAAGCGAAACTGTTATATGCAGGTCGCATGGATAATATAATAAACAAAAAGTACAGTTAAAATACATTCGGTCGCACTACTGTGTCACTTTTGACTCAAAATGCCAAAGATAGACATAGAAACGCTAATCGCGATTTAATAATAAAGGATCAAATTCTAATGTCCGCGTTGACAGTTGAATCTGTTGTATTCCTCACAGCGTGTACGCAGAGTTAATGCCAGATTAGGACTAAAGCAAAGGAAGCATAGACACTTGCCAACTTATTCCGTCGTTAGAGTCAGTATTTTAGCGATTAATAAATTAATTCAGCCGAAAAATCTTAAAATATTTTCCAAAATTCCGTTGTTTGCTAATAGAGGTGTTGCTAGAATATAACCCTGTGATCCGTAGGATAGGATTGATGATAAAGTATTCAAGGGAAAAGCAAGGGTGTAGATTTTGTGGTAGCATGTTGGGACCATTTGACTGGTCCGGCCCGCGGGCGATTTGAAGGTTTGAATCCGGCTCGCGAAGCCAGTTGAGTTTGACACCCCTGACCTACATGATCCCAACCAACTGCAACCAAATTTATAAACGATATCTGTAATTGTTAAATGCAGGGTGTTATCAGACCAGTTCACCCTTCCCAGAGTCATATCGATTACACTCCCTCCTACGCCGTTAAGTTTATGTTGTTATTGTTTCATGTGTCAATGTTATTTTCTTCACGGTTGGACGAATCAATCAATTTTTCTCTCTCTTCCTATACACCTATATGGAACCGTTGTATTTCAGGTTTTGAAGATGAATGTTTCGCATTATCAAAATCAACGCTTGGCAATGAAGGAACTCGGGTACAGACCGTTCCAGTATGAGTTTTCTGATGTCGTGAAGCTTTATATTAAAGAAACCTATCCGGATTTGAGCCAAAAATATGCTGTTGGTAAGTACATAATTACGTTTTTATGTTAATCTATGCCGTAACGATCTGATATTATGATTATATATACGCATTTTAGCATATGTACTTTATCGTGTGTCGATGTATCTCATAGCAACCTGCTTGATGAAAAACTGTATAACTAAAGTAATATAATTTCTGGTTTACTGGACATGCTACTTTATAGTGCGAAACGAGCCAAGCTTGCTGTACAGACAATTGCTATATTCTTGTGCTCACCAATTCAGAAATTCTAATTCTAATCTAATTTAAAAAAAAACAGAGTAGCTATATAGTTCTAATTTCAGTCTAATTTGCTTTAATAACGTATTCTTGTTTACTCCCCTGTTTACACACGCTTTTGTTCCAGACAAAGAGCCCAAGAAAGTCGCAAGCCATTCCGCGTTCGGTCGCTTCGCGCTTTACATTCTGTTGTTGTGTTTGCTGCATGTATTAGTGACGATGTAGGTAGAACGTAGAAGTTGGACTCGAGGAAAGTTACGTGAAGCTCATTCTTAGATGACAATTAGCAAGTTATGATGTCTTGCTAAAAGACTGAACTGCTGGTGATATTGCGAATGCTTTGAATTCCTATGACAGTCGTGTCTAAGTTCTTAATTGAAGTGGTATTGAAACTGAAGAATTTAATATGCATACATATTACCAACATTACTACTCGACAGGATTATTGTCAAGACTGTTAATGATATAATATGTGACCCGTAAGTGTTTGCTTAACATAGCACAGCCCTTTTGTATTAGAGTTGTGAGTTGTTTATAAAAACCTTTATTCCGGATTATAAGGATTCCTTTATTAAACTGGCAGGTTGCCTAAAAAACGCTGCACATCAAATTTGGGTCGATTCCAATTGATAGATGTTAAAAAAATGTTTTGTATCGATTACAGAAAAATTTCAATTTTACTTTCAACCCCATAAAATTGTCGAGTTGTCTGCAAAAACGATACAAAGCAAATTAGACAACTTTACAATTTCATGGGATTGACAGTAATAGTTGAACCTTTTTTTTTTTCAATAAATTCAAAATTTTCAAACTCGTGTGCGTTCACACCTACAAGTGGGAATCGAGCCAAATTTGGTGTGCAGAGTTTTTTAGGCCACCTAGCAATGTAATCAATGAATCCCCCGGAGTTCGATAAAATGTTATTCCTGAATAGCCCCTGTGTGCATTAATGCGAGGAGCAATTGCATTACAGTAACCTATTGAAAAGCAGATGACGATCCTTGGCGAGATAACCTGTCCAAATGACCATCTTGCAAGGTGCGATGGATACTGTACGTTTTACAGATAAAGTCTACGTCCAGTTGTTGGAGTTACACAATGACTAAACTGATGCCGCATAGTTACGGCCATGACGTATCTCGTGTGTCTAACGTAGAGATGTATTTCAAGATCTATTTCATGTGAACATCTGCCAGGCCCGTGGAAGACTGTATTACAATACTATTTTTGAAGGTAGATTATTGAATGGAACTGTTGGGGCGGGAACGATGTTTTCACGTATTTCTAAGGGATGGAACATGTCATACGCCGGTAATGAAGGTGATACATATCTTTCCGCCCCTTTACCACCTGAAATATCCACTCATATGCGTCGATGTTCTACCCATATGTTCAGTTATCGCTTTTTATGACGGAATGCCATGTATTCTTGAGAAAATGAACATCAAGTACATATCATGGCAGTGTACGTTTTATAGTCGATGCGAATAGCCAGATACGAATCAGTTTCCTGACAAATCAGCGATATTAGGAGCTATTATGTTAACAGTCGGTTGATACGGTGTTTGGTACACATTCAAGCTACAAATGATTCAATGAAATATACCAACATAATTTCGCCAGGGTCGAATGCAGACTCGGGCAATTCTAGTGGTCTATTTAATGCGAAAAGACTGTAATCTAATTTTAATCTAATTTGAGAAATGTTTCTATTCTCTTCTTTTAATCCAATTCCTGGCTTTCCTGGAGAATTACGCGACAACTGTGCAGCCCGAATGATTATAAAATGAACTCCCATTTGATACGAAATAAACGTCTTTATTGAACTCGTTTCTTTCCAATTACCAGCCCAAGTTTTTTCGAATTCAGTAATTCTAATTCTAATCTGTTTTGAACGAACTGATAAATTCCAAACAAAAAGCTACAAGTCTAATTCTAACCTAATTTGGCACAAAAACTAGCAATAATTTTATTCTAATGTGGAAAAACGGTATAGGCATAATTCTAACACTAATCCATTTCGAAAAAAAAACTTTTAGCTAATTCTAACTCTGATCTAATCTGGCGAAAACCTAGTCGTCATTATATTACAATACTGAAAAACTGTATATAGCTGCAATTCGATAGTCTAAGTTGAAAAAAATGTAATCTAATTCTAGTCTAATTTGAAAAAAAATTCTAGCTGCAAACCTAATCTAATTTAGAAAAATGTGTAAATATAGTTCTAATTCTATAGTATAATTTGGAAAAATGGTATAGATATAATTCTAATCTAATTTGAAAGAACGTAGATACAATTCTAATCTAATCTAATCATAATTTCCCAACTCTGTTTCAATACGTGTAGCTGGACAGCATAGGTTTCCAAACCGGACTTGTAAAACTACCAAATTCGCATCCCAAAAACGATTCATGTCTTCAGCCTGAATCAACATACTATGCGTAATACATATTAACACAGACACCGTGTATATTCAGAAAAAATCGTTTATTTCAAACAATAACAGCGGGTATATCACCTCGCATACATTCGATCAATAGTCGGACGATTCCGCTAACGCACACAGTGTACTAAAAGCAAAGTAGCTATAAACGAACCGAGCTGCAAAGTAAAACGTTCTATATCTAACGCCGGCACACTAAACCTCGCATTAGGCAAAAAACTGATACCGCGATTCAACGGTCAACCAAAGGAAATATCGTACCCCTGCATATAGGGTCGTTCGAAAATAACTTTCTCTCCATATGCCGGCTGATTTACCGACTAAATTGCAAGGCTCCTATAAAAACGCAGCACGCCAAATTTGGCACACGAGTTTGAAGATTTCGAATTTATAAAAAGATCATTCAAATTTTACTGCCAACCCCATGAAATAGTTAAAAGGACCATGCTTACCAATTTTTGTTCACTTCCAACCGGTAGAAGCGAATTTATTGCAGTTTAAATTTTGGATTTGAAAATATAGCATTGTCGGTGGGTATTCAAAGAATTATGAAGGAGAAACTGACAACTTCGCTTCTACGGGTTGGAATTGAGTGAAATTTGCTTCGCATGGCTTTTATAAACACTTTCATGAGGTTCACGGTGAAATTTGAAAAAGTATGAATTTTTATAACAACAAATTTTCAAACCTCTACGGGTTCACGTCCACCCGTTAGAATCGAGCCAAATTCGGTGAGCAGCGTCTTTAGGCAGACTAACAATTTAATCAGAGATTTCCCGGTATCCGAAAAATGTTATTTTCGATCAACCCTGCCGTGCACATAATAGGGTAAGGCAAATATGAAACTAAGCAATTGAGGCGATCACATTCACACAACATACTAATATAGTCGATTACATTTTGACTAATAACTAATAGATTGCAATGTTGCAAATTATGGAATAGTACACTTAAGGATATCTTATGGAAAGATGACAAGCTCTGCAACATGAGGAAATGAAATAGAAAGATCGCAAGTTCAGCGTATCTGCATGGTTATAATTTATCTGCAAAACGAGGCAATGAAAGAATATCATCGAAGAAACTTGTCTCAATTTATGAAGCATACGCACTGCGAATTGCCAGTTGAGGGCAGAAATAACAACGTCACAGGGAAAGGTGAATGATGGCAGTGTACGAAATATATTCATTGACTAGTCTGTTTTTTGTTAGTCATAATTTGTGCGACTCAAGATCTGTTGTTTGTAGTACTGTACCAAAGCAGTGTCCCGAATAATCCGGCGATGAGGCAAACCAAACCGACTAGGGTGATTTGCAGGATGAGATCCGCGAATTCCGAGCGCGTCGGATTGACTGCAATGAACAATTCACATTTTAGGACACCAGGTATAAAATTTGGTCAGAATTTCACAAATTCAGGCTCGGTGGGGTAGGCCTATATGCAGTAATCCATCCGGCTGCAAACAACAGCAGACCTTGACAACTAGATTATCCCAATTGTTTAATTGGTTAATTAGGGCGAAATGTCGATAATCTAATTCTAATATAATTTGAGGTGTTCCTGAAAACGCAAACGGAAAACTGTATGGTGCGAAACGAACCAAGCTCGGGGAACAGACATTTGTCATTCTCGTGCTTGTGAGTACAAATTCTTGATTTGATACGAACCGAGTTTGATTGATTTTTGTTGGTATTCCTAATTAAAATGGTAGACATTAATTAGGAATACCAAGTTTTTGCGAATTCACTAATTGTAATATAGACGCGAAGATATAGGAGTTAGACTATGTCGAATTTGGTAAAATATTTTATTATTTTATTCTGCATGGTTTGTTTCTCACCTTAAAGCATTTCCAGGAAAAGCAGAAATTAGATTAGAATTGGAGCATAGAAACATTCTACAAATTTAAGTTACAATTAGATTTCCGGCATTTCACCCTAATTAATCGAATCTGACAATTGGAAATAACGAATTGTCCATGCCTAGCTGCATATTCACAGGGTTGTAACCGTAACCGAGTCACAAGTTAATCTCACTTTTACAGCTTAAACTAGAGTCAAGTTTAGTCATTGTCAATTCACCACCGAGTCAAGTCAGCGAGCAGAGGGTCGAGTCCGAGTCAGTTGACTAGAGTCCGAGTCCAAGTTGACTGTTCAGGTGAGGTAAAGTCTTGTTAAATCAACTTTTTACAACTCTGCTAGGAGATATCGAATGCTTCGCATTCATAATTATACAAATTTACTTCACTTTCAACAGTTTCTGGTCGCATGTTCAAGTACCAGTATTAATAGCCGACATATCAATGGTGTGGTAACTTCACTATTCTTCGAAATTACGATGAAAAGTCGTTCTCGGCCGTCTCAAGTCATATGACTTGGCCTGAGTCATGCGAGATGACCCGAGTACAAGTCGAGTCAATACACAGATTGGCTCAAGTCCAGTCATTTTCCGTATTCGTGAGAAAAATGACTCGGGTCAAGTCGAGTCAATAAAAAATCGCAACTCGAGTCATTACAACCCATGGATCTATTGATGTCTACTATCTTGCAAAGAATTTCCACTCACCTGTAGGCTGAACTGGTGAATCGTCGATCTCGGACCGATTTACAGGATATAATGTCCTGGAGATTCCGGTGTTACCTTTGATGACTATCACAGGACCTGCGACTTGAGAAGTCACTTTCGGGTGCGCGATGCTTCGTCGATTCCTCCCTTTACATGCGTTGTACTTTACATCGCAGTCCTGATCGGATATGGAAATATCAGCGTTTAGTGGTTTAAAAACAGAATCAGAACGATAGCTATTATACACTTTATTTCAAATAAAAGTGCGAAATTGAATTAAATGAGAATTATAAAGAAAACAGCAAAAATCCAGGTTATCCTTGTGTCTAATCAGAGTTAATCATATTAAGCATGGGAATGGAAAATGTAGCCCATGCATAGCATATAGTTCTGTAGTATTTTAGTAAAACGGGAAATTCAGCCTCTCAACAACTATATTTGAAGGCAACTGTAGGGTTACCATCTTTTGAGACCTGAAAAAGAAGACAGTTTTACAAGTTACAATAGCGAACCAGAAAACGGGTCATTCGGAGATTTTTACGGCTAATGTTATCGGGTAGACTAAAGAAACGTCGTTTTTCCGACCCTGACTCTCGAAAGAACTGTTCTCACGCATAATCGCTTGGCGATGACCTTTTATTGTCAAACTACCGGCGATAGGCGTCTACTGTGTAAATTTCCTTCAGTTTCTGTCTTTGTACGTACAGTCACCCAACTCTCAAAAAGCTATGAAATGAGGACGAAATGCGAAAAAATGAGCACATGTGGTATCCCTAGCATATTACTAAATACCTCTGTACAAGATTGCAGCTTCGCGTGTATGTACAACGCGCTACATCCCGGAAGAAAGGGCAGAGGAAACGAGGCACAAATTCCGTTCCGCGCCGGTCGAATCTCGGTAGGATTATATCGCGACGAATTCGTGGGCAGACATCCGGAGACGAGAAGATGTACCGGAGACTCCGATACGGCTTCGGACGGGTCGGCGGCGCAAGACAGGAACATGTCCCAGACTCGGAGCGTGATACCCTGAACGAAAATGTTACATTCATGAAACCGAATCTTTCAAAAATTCCAGCCTGCATTAACCAATGATTAATACTTGCATAATGCATCTTTAAGGTTCTCAAAAACTGAATTAAAAAAAATACTGGATTATCCATAAACTGTTAGATTAGATTAGAATTAGTATGACAGAATTCGTGAAAACTTGGTCCCTGAAACAAGTTCACTTTATAAGCAAGAGAATGGCAAATGTCTGTAAACCAAGCTTGACTCGTTTCTAGCTATATAGAGTTCTCCCAAAGCATTTCACGCAAAGTGGCTGGGAGTACCGACATTTCTCTTTAATTAGTCTGGCCTAATTAAACTAGTAATATCTCGTTTCTCAAGTCCGACTTATAGACCAACGCAGCGGAATTCTCTGATACCGTAATCTCGGGCGATATCCGTAGATGCAGGGTTTCTCCGACAGTATACACGGCTCCTCTGGTAAGCGAGTAAGCAGGCGGACACGCCAACGGACACGAATCTCCCGATTTGCAGATTTCCATGATGGCGGACGCCGGACTGACACCCGTTGCAGTCACGCGTCTCGCAGTCTCAAACCTGGCAAAATACCGCGCGTTTCAATTGAAAGACAGACCGCGACGAATGGGCGAAACCACCCGCATACTGTAGGTCAAACTATTTCACAAATTTGATTGGAAATAGAATTACTGAATTCCCAACAGCTTGGAGATTGAATTGGAATTCTGAATTTGAATCAAACACGGTTCATTTTAAATCCGATAAGCTTCGCGTTTGCCGGGTGGTATTGCGTCAATTTTTATTTCGAATTACCCTGTCGACCCCATGAAATTGTTAAGTTTTCTGAAAGAACGAGGCTTACCAATTTTTGCCCACTTCCAACCAGTAGAAGCAAAGTTATCTAAGTTAAAAATTTTGGATTCACAAAAATAGCCGAGACTGGGGTTAATCCAAGAATTTTGAATGAAAAACTCGTATAACTTCGCTTCTACGGATTGGAATTGCGTCAAATTTGTTTTGCATCGTTTTTCAAGACGATTTAACAATTTCATGGGGTTGACAGTAAAATTTGACAATTTTTATAATAATAAATTCAAAATTGGTAAAGTCCTGTGCGTTCACATCTACCAGTTGGAATCAAGCGAAATTTGGTGTGCAGCGTTTTAAGCAACCTAACGATTTAATCAGTGAATCCCAGGATTCCGGAAAAAAGGTTACTTCAACCTCAAATTGAGTACCGACGATGGCAAGTCTGACGAACTCTGAACAAGACACGGTAACCAATATCAACTGACCTAGGCGACAGCGAAGTAATCACGTTATAATTCGTGTCATAGATACAGGCGAACTGTACCACGGGGATTGGCATCTCCGCTTTCCCTCCAGCGACCAACTTGTTCATCCATATCGTGTTCATGACAGATGTGCCGCCATCTTTCATGGTAGATGTCACAGTGCCGCACTTGTTGAAGGGCAGAAGAAGGGAGAAGTCGAAATACGTCCCCGTGTCTAGGATAAACAGAGGTGGTAAAAGTGTAGTTGGGAAACTATAATTTTTTTTAGCTTTTCCAAATTAGACTTAAGTCATGATAATATCTACTGTTTTTTTCAAAATTAGATTAGTATTAGAATTAATGCTACATTTTTTTACAAATCATATCAGAATTAGAATGATAGCTATAGTTTTAACAAATCAGATTAGAATTAGAATTATAGCTACAGTTTTTAAAAAATTATAGATTAAAATTAGAATAGCTACATTTTTTACAAATTAGATTAATAGTACAATAATTGATACAGTTTTTACAAATTAGAATTATAGCTTAGCTACGCACCTTTTTTTAATAAATTGGACCACGATAAGAATGATAGCAACATTTTTTACGAATTAGATTAGAATTAAAATCATAGCCACAGTTTTTTCTCGAATTGGATTAATATTAGAATGATATCTACAGGTTTTTTTTTTAAATTAGATTCGTATTAGAATTATAGCCATAGTTTTTTTCACAAATTAGAGTATAATTGGAATTACAGCTACATTTTTATTAATTTGGCGATTTGACTTGGATTGGTAGATAGATAGATTTGGTAGAATTATAGAATGTAAACAAGTGTCGTCGCATGATATTTACAACAGTCGGTTGTTTCTACTTTCAAAATGGGGCCAAACCCCGACCGTATCGGATTTTGAGCCGGTACCGGTAAAACCCATAACTGTAGGCCTTCACTGTTGACGCCGATATATTGAGCCGACATGGTATCCAGCTTAAGGCACGCGTCCAAAATTTTCGGATCATTCATTAGAACAGCTTCAACATCATGCTATGCTTTGATATTAAATCACCCAGAAAGACCGCATGTAACGACTTGGTATCATATGAAATACATCAATATTCTCAGTCTAAAGTTTTTACCATAGTAATGAACGATACGGATTCTGACAATCTCGCAGTCTCCGCAGACACTTACGTACGGCCGGACACCAGTCCTCGGTCGGATTGATAGAAGACGAATTGGACATGAATACTTCGAAATTGGGCCTGCTGATTCCGTATTCGTCCGCGATTCTAGAGTCGACGCGTACGCGAATCACCGTAGATCCGCAGGTCACGTTGGGAGCAGCTGGAATGAATACATACTTGAAGTTTTGAATATGCAAAATTCTCGGTCTTTGGCGATCTCGAAGATAAGAGTCCTTGTTTAAAGACTTGTATGGGATGGATACCGAATGGTCGAGATTACTGCACCTCAAATATGCTTGTAACGGGTGAATAACGGCAAGTCACGTGTTGGTGGTTTCCCTGCACATGTTTCGCTGCTGCGCTGTGTTCAAGAAACGTACAGTAGTGTCAGGTCAGGAGGGTTATTTTCATTTCGTTATATTCTTTCATTTCAGAGCGAGCTAAGTATTGTTCACCGTTTCAATAAATGTTATTGTAAATGTTATATAAATAGTCTAATGACTATCTCCTTGGACCAAAGAGCGACGTGTTAGCACCAGGCTTATAACAATGTAGCAGTATACAGCCGACTACCGTCAGATAAAGTAACTGTTTAAATGCTAACCCTAACCCTGATCCTAGCCCTAGCCCGAGTCAGCAGTCATACGGCCAGTCCATAGACCTACCTTGGCCTACACGTGTTACAGACCTACCTAGGCCTACACGTGTTACAGACCTACCTAGGCCTACACGTGTTACATATGTAGTGTGCAAACTCAGCATGTATTGCATGTCTCACGAGTCTGCAAGTAGGCCTATACAGTAGGGACGGTGTGAACGGGAGGTTCACGTTCGCGTTCTGTGTGTGAACCTCAGAAATTAAGAGGTTCACGTTCACAAACGAACCCTGGTAGGTTCTGCACTGTGAACCTTTTTCATTTATTGCAATTTTTCACGTCATCATGACATCGTTGGTTGACATTCTTTGCATTTCAACTGCTGTCCACTCTATGCACGGCGGTGGCAGCGCAAAAATCTACACTCAACGAGTATGCACTCTGTCCATCTCAAAAATTTTACTTGCTTTGTTTCAAAAGTTTGTTCGAAATATCTGGTTTCCTGTAGGTGAATATTTAGTGACTCTCTGCCTTGAGCTTGGCCGCAATCGCACAACATCAAAAGCGAATACGCTGCATGTAAGTAATCAGTGAATGATGCTTATTCAAACAATCAATGAAATTGATATTATTCATATAAAGAATGCACCGTTGTCTAATGTAAAAGATCTAGCAGGCGTACGAGTTCCATCTTGATTTGATATGTTTATTGTATCATAAAAATAAATCCGTGCGATTGGGGTGTTGGCTACTGTATAACTTGTTAATGGGTAATCAAGAATAAAAAGTAAAGAAAGTCGTTTTGCACTCTGCTCAATATCTATGTTGCAATAGTCAGACGACGAATGCATTGCCCGGTCTGGCCCAGACCGTTAAAGCGTAAGCTTATATTCCCTGGCAAGTCAGCATGTTCTACTACTACTTCAGCATTGTGGCATAATGTAGCCTGAGTCGTCACTAACGTGTGCATTATACTGTATCACTATACTAAAATGTAGGGTTGGCATGAGCAATATGACGTCACGTGACGTCATGAGGTTCACGTTCGCGTTCACGCAGATCCTTTTAAAAAGGTTCGCGTTCACACGAACCTGAACCTTTCAGAGGTTCACACCATCCCTATACACTATACAGACTTACGCAAGCTGCAGTTTCTCCCAAGCTGTCCGTCAGAACCCAAACACACGTATCCGTTCTCGTGCCGACAGGACGCTTGACAGCGACACCCGCCTATACACGGATTTGGCTTGCATACTGAAGTTTCACGGTTAATATCTGAATCACAATAAGCACCCGTCCAACCGACACTGCACAGACACGTGAACCAAGGCGGGCTGTAGATTATATAATGCAAATTTCATTTCTTTCCCCACCGAGTCGCTTAGGATCGTACCTCGCTGAATTTTCGACGCAAGTGCCTCCATTCAAACAGAGGTTGGTTGAACACGGTCCCAATTCGCAATTCGGCCCCGTGTAGTTACGAGCACACGCGCATGTATGATCCCCTGTTCTGTAATAATGATTAGTCGGCATTCTAACACCCGGAGACGTTCGAAACAAGTCGAGCTGCTGGAATATATAGCTTATTCAATAGCAGGCCCATCAGATACGAATTCAGAAGACATTGACGAATTGCATCATTTTCGAACTTGTCACATCGACAGAAGACAGAATAAGACAGAATAACTATGTTAGGACTGCTCCCACTGCCCACGAAATTACTGACTTTCCACAATCTAGATTCTAGATTTGATAAATAAAAATGAAATATTTCCAAATTTAACTGGCTACTTGAAAAAAATGAACTTTTTAGGTTGTCCAAATAGCGCTGGACAACAAATTTGTCTCGTTCGAGCCGGTGGAAGGGAAGTGATTGCAGTAGCGAATCTTGAATTTGAAAAAGAGTATAATTTACGGTGGGTAGTTCTGTAAGTGTAACCAGTAATAAAATAAGCGAAGTTCTACTGCAATAATGTCGCTTCCACTGGTTCGAAATGTGCCAAATTTTATTTACATTTTTACAGTATTATTTATTTAAAAAATCCAAAACCTTTCTTTCCGCCTTTTTAGGCAACCTAACCATTTTCGTAGGTAGCCAGTGAAATTGAAAACCAAAAATTATTTTTGGAGAACCCTACTGACCATCTCTGATGAAACTTGATTCAGAGTTGCCGTTATCTGTCGCTCGAGTTTTACTATAGTAAGGTGTCCAATTAATCCCTTTGAAGTCCGTGGCTATCTACTATATAGACGTTAGTATCTCACAAGGCAAACATTATATAACTCACCCAGGCACAGCGCGACAGACACCCCCGTTGCGACATGGATTCGGGTTGCATTCATGATACTGACATAGCTCGCCACTGAAGCCTTTGCGGCATGAACACGCAAAGGACCTGAAACTGAAACCGGAATTAGAATTGACATATATTTGCACTTCCGTTATATGTTGAACAATTTCAAAATGTCAAACTGGAATTAAAACCAGAACTGATCATACCGACCTTTAATATCCGTAACTAACTAACTGTAACTTGGCTAACTAATTTCATTTCTAAAGGAAATCATTTTTCCTTTTATCGGAATCGGATCGGCTTTCCAGATTAACATCAGTTCAACAAAATTACAGAAGAATCGAGCATAAAGAACTAAGACAGAACGGGGTTTAGACGTTGAAACGGGAGGGGCATAAACCCCCAAATCCTACCCGCTGGCTACACCACTGTGTTAGCAGTGACGACTGCGAGCAAGCAATATAGCTGTGAGAGCACCGCCATCACGATTCGTCGAGTGTTTTCCAGCTTGCGAACATATTTTTTAAACGCGAGAGTAGAACTACTGCCTTTTCAAAATCCGCAACTACAGCAACAATAACAGTAGTTATTTGATCGCTGATACTAGATTGGTGATGTGTATAAGTATGATCAATAGATATGCTAGGTAGGGTTATTCTTTGTGCAGACAATATTTCGAGAAATTAAAGGATGTAGCACACATTAAAGATGAATGTCGGAAAAAAAATTATTCACCCAAAAGTGCTGTTGCATATTCCGAGATACATGCACGGATTTGGAGAACACGGATCCCGGAACTGACATCTGCCGCCCCGATAACCCGCTGCACATGCACAGCGCACTGAACTCGAATTTCGCGGCCTTCAAATAGATACATTGAACTCAATTCGTAGAACTGTATTCATCACCCAACAGAAAACAGTCGCTTTGATTGATATTAACACCAGGGTTGAGGAAATCGAGTACACCTGAGCGATTTGCTATAGCCTAGGCGTCGAGTCTGGAATATTCAAGTTTAATTCACGAGATCATAACAATATCAATGATGCGGAAGTTCAAAATGTACCTTTTATGCTACTAGGAAGAATACAATGCCTGTTCCACATTACATGAAAAATAGTGTATTTTCAACCATACGTATTTCAATACACTTTAGAACAATGCAGTGGGTTTCTCGCTACTTCATATACATGTCATTTCCACTAACGTGCGTAGCAGGGTTGTTCAAAAATGAATTTTTCTTCGTAGATTCCTGGGATCCACTGGTTGAATTGTAAGGTTGCATAACAAATCGCTGCACACCATACTTCGCTCGATTCCAACTAGTACATGTGAATTTACAGGAGTTTGAAAAATTTTGAATTTATATCTGTGTGAATATCTCTTGCTGCTATCACTCTCTCTCTAATAGTTTCCTTAAACGCATGAGCGATCTCGTCTTCTTGTTGTTGTGATTGCGCGACGTGTGTGCATGTATGTATTAGCACCCACGTCTTGTGAGTTATTGGAGTAATAGGTATTAGGCTAGTCGATGCAACTGTTCTTTTGTATTTCAGTTTGATCATTTATTACGGTATTTAACCTATGAATAAATGCAAAGTTGCACATGATCAAACTTAATACGGATTAACAATGCCGAAGCTTTCTTGCCCAATCCAAGACTGCGAGTATGAGACTGAATCCGAAGACGCGGCCGGCGCCGCCGCACAGCTCAGAATCCATGCTACAATCCACACAACAGGTCATCCTGTCTCGCGTTCGAGACCCCCTGTCATGGAACGACCCATCATTTCGCGTGGCTCCACTGCCGAGGAATGGCAAATATTCCTCAGAAAATGGGACGATTTTAAAAAAGGGACCGAGATACCCGACAATCTGATCAAGAGCCACCTTTGGCAATGCTGTGAGATAACTTTATCGAATGACCTCTTCAAGCAAGTCGGTGACTTCAATCAGGTCAGTGAAGGTGATATGCTGAAAGCTATTGAATCTCTAGCAGTTGTCAAAATCGCCACAAGCATGCGCACCGTTGCTCTATTTTCGGCCCAGCAGGATCAAGGGAAATCCTTTAGTGCATTTCTGGCCGAAGTTAAATCGTCCGCAAGAATTTGCTCATTCCAAATGACTTGTACCAAGCATGACTGCACCCAAGTCAACGACTTTTCTGATAGAATTGTTAAGCATATTGTCATCGCCGGCCTGGCTGATGATGAGGTTCAGCGGCAAGTCCTTGGTGTTGCAAATCTCGATGCAAAATCGCTAGACGAAACTGTCCAGATTATTGAAAACAAGGAACTGGCGCTCCGTGCCACCTCCTTCCAGACGAGAAATCAGCATGACTCTAGCGTCGCAGCCAGCAGTTTAACTGGCACGCCTTCGCCCGATCTCTCTCAAGTCGTCAAATGTAGCAAATGTGGCAATGTCATGAAGAAGTATAAATTCTTGCACGGGAAGTTTGGTAAGCCGAGGTTGCGCGAGTTTAAACAATGTCTAGCCTGCTGGAGAAAAAGCAAACAATCGGAGACGCCTAGTACTGGCACCGCTTCTAGTATCGATATCGCTTCAGTATCAAACCGTACCAATAACACTGTCGCATCTCGTGCTTCGGAAGTCATATTGGACCACCACATATTCGATGGCACGTACGGTTGGTTGCTGAAAGACTGCAAGGCACAACCGACCATTGATCTTTTGGTCTCAACCCGGCAAGCCGATTATGCCCAGTTCAATATCCAGCGTCCCAAAATATCGCCCAAGAAGATAAAAGCGATATCAGACACTGGTGCACAATCATCCTTGATGGGATTGAAACTGTTTCGAGCATGCGGCTTCAAAGACCAGCATCTCATCCCGGTGAAGAAACGCTTGGTTGCAGCTAATGATGAGTGTATCCACATCCTGGGCGCTGTGTTTCTGCGACTTTCGGGTGCGGCAGTTTCTGGTGATGTCATAGAAACCGCTGAGATGGTATACATTACGGACTCTACGAAACTCTTCTACCTTAGTCGAGATGCCATGCAGAAGTTGGGCATCATTGGGCCCGATTTTCCTCAAATTGGGGCAGCCGCACTCCACGCGACACGAGAGTCAACCCTTGAGGGTAACCCGCATCAAACATGTAGCTGCCCACGGAGGTCCACGCCTCCTCCACGCCCCCAGCAACTGCCATTCCAGCCTTGTGCGGAGAATGTTGATAAAATGAAGCAGTGGCTAATTGAGAGGTATGCATCATCCACATTCAACAAGTGCAAACACAGCCCACTACCAACCATGACTGGGCCCCCTATTTCCATTCATATCGATCCGTCAGCGACACCGACTGCAGTCCACACACCGGCTCCCATTCCACTTCATTGGAAAGAGGAAATTGAGAAGCAGTTGGAGGCGGACGTAAAATTAGGGGTGATTGAAAAAGTGGAGCCGAACACGCCAACGACCTGGTGTCATAGGGCCATATGGGTGCGCAAGGCAGATGGCAGCCCGAGGAGAGTTGTTGACTTCCAATCGCTGAACCGCTTCTGCTCTCGAGAAACACACCATGTTGTGGCTCCTTTCAAACAAGCACGCTCGATACCTCCAAACACTTACAGGTCTGTCACGGATGCCTGGAATGGTTACCATTCCGTGCCCGTGCGTGAAGAGGATAGACACCTTCTGACATTCATCACTGAGTTCGGGAGATATCGGTATAGAGTGGCCCCGCAGGGATACCTGGCCAGTGGCGACGGGTACGCATACCGCTACGACAGCATCATTGCTGACACGCCACGCAAAACAAAGTGCGTGGACGACACGGTCCTCTGGGACGATGACCTTGCCACGCACTGGTGGAGAATGATTGACTATCTAGAATTAATGGGCCGTGAAGGTATCATCTTAAACGCCTCCAAGTTCCAGTTCTGCCGCAGACATATCGAGTTCGCCGGCTTCGAAATTACTGCTGAGAATGTTCGCCCTCTGCCCAAATATTTAGAGGCAATACAGTGCTTCCCACGGCCAACAAAAATAGCAGATATACGTGCATGGTTTGGGCTGGTCAACCAGGTATCCCATTATGGCCGGCTTTCTACCATTATGGCACCATTCAAACCGTTACTAAGCCCGAAAACTCCATTTTGCTGGACTACCGAACTTGATGATGCATTCGCGCACTCCAAGCTGGAGCTCATCAACGCTATCAAAGATGGAGTACGGATCTTTGACCCCACTAGAAGAACGTGCCTGACCCCGGACTGGTCAAGGTCTGGCATTGGCTACTGGTTGCGACAAAAGCACTGCAAATGCGTTTCCTTGACTCCCGACTGTTGCGACCATGGGTGGAAAATCACTCTCGCTGGCTCAAGGTTCCTTCGATCCGCCGAACAACGTTATTGTTCTGTAGAGGGCGAGGCGCTTGGAATCGCATGGGCATTGGAAGATACGAAGTTCTTCACCCTAGGATGTGACGATCTCATCATCTGCACTGACCACAAACCTTTGGTAAAAATCTTTGGGGACCGCTCCCTTGATGAAATTACCAACACAAGGATTTTTTCGTCTGAAGCAGCGCACATTGTCATGGCGCTTCCGTGTCGTCCATGTTCCTGGCAAGCTCATTCCTGCGTCTGATGCATTTTCCAGGCACCCTGCTCCCTTGACTCCAGTGGAGGACATGCCATTGGACCACTGCGACAGTATAGTAGCTGCCCATGAGGACACCAATCTGATTGAAATCAGCATCGTGGCCGCCTCCCGAGCATCATTGAATGCCATCGAAGTTGTCTCCTGGGACGACGTAAAGCGTAGTACCGCATACGATCCTATCCTCAGTGAGTTGAAAAATCACATCATCTCAGGATTCCCAGACAAATCGGACAAACTGCCTTTTCAACTACAATCATATTGGCGGTACCGCGACAACCTTTCGATCGTAGATGATGTTGTCATGTATAATGACCGGATCGTCGTTCCCCCGCCGCTGCGAGGGGTTATTTGTGAAATCTTACACTCGGCACACCAAGGGACTGCTGCCATGTCACAGAGGGCACAGGCCACAGTATTTTGGCCTGGGATGACTGAGTGTATAGCACGTACACGAGCACGTTGTGACAACTGCAGTAAAATGGCACCGAGTCAAGCATACATGCCTCCGGCCGAGCCATTCATACCGACCTACCCTTTCCAAGCTGTTGCTGCTGATTATTGCACCGCCGCAGGCCACCACTATTTAGTCGTTGTTGACCGCTTCAGCAACTGGCCAGCGATATTCCATGTGAAGCATGGTGGGCAAACGTCTGGAGCCCTCGGACTCCAAGATGCATTACGAAGTTACTTCGGCACGTTTGGAGTGGCCGAAGAACTTAGCAGTGACGGGGGACCCGAATTTGCTGCGCACAGCACTCGGGAATTTCTTCGAAAATGGGGGGTGCGCCACAGGCTCTCGTCGGCTTACCACTCCCGGTCAAATGGCCGTGCAGAGGCCGCGGTGAAATCGATGAAACGACTCCTTCTCGGCAACATTTCGCAGGGTGGCAGCATTCGGACCGATGCAATTACTCGGGCGTTGCTACAGTTTCGCAATTGCCCCGACCCCGCGAACGGACTCTCTCCTGCAGAAATAGTATTTGGCAGGACTTTGAAAGACGCGCTGCCGATCAAAGCATGGGTCCCAGTTTTCACCCAGCGCAATATAAGGCCATTATGGAGAAACCTCTGGCGGAGTCGCGAGCACACGTTGCGTACCAGATTTGCGAAGCAGCTGGAATCTCTGTCGTTGAACACTAAGCCATTATCACCGCTTCTTGAAGGTGATGTCTGTCGCATTCAAAACCAAAACGGTCGTTACCCCCTTCGATGGGACAGAACCGGCACTGTGGTTCAGTGCCGGGACCATGACCAGTACCTCGTGAAAGTGGACGGTTCCGGCAGATTGACGCTGCGTAACAGGAAATTTCTGCGCAAGATTGAGCCGTACTTCTCGAACCAGAAGCACCAATCTCTTCAGCCAACGGTCTCGTCTCCCGGCACAGCTACGCCTCCTCAAGTCGTTTCGCCACCCGCTCGAAATGGGCAGTCAAATGAAGTAGACCCTGGCGTGCTGCGATCCGCCGAATCGAGTGCAGGAGATCATCTACCAGTTGAAGTACCGATCGACGACACTAGTGTTGCAGCACCGCCTAATGAGAGACGCCAGCGCTCTGGCAGAAATGTTACTCCTCCAGTATGGCACAAGGACTATGTTATTGGGGCACAAATTTTATGTTGATTCCCGCTGTCGCCATTGGAGTATTTGGTTGAACGTTCTCTATACGCGGTATTTTGAACTCCTCACTCAATGCACGTTGATTTCGTTAGGAGTTGGGGGGGATGTGTGAATATCTCTTGCTGCTATCACTCTCTCTCTAATAGTTTCCTTAAACGCATGAGCGATCTCGTCTTCTTGTTGTTGTGATTGCGCGACGTGTGTGCATGTATGTATTAGCACCCACGTCTTGTGAGTTATTGGAGTAATAGGTATTAGGCTAGTCGATGCAACTGTTCTTTTGTATTTCAGTTTGATCATTTATTACGGTATTTAACCTATGAATAAATGCAAAGTTGCACAATATCAAAAATATATCGAAGTTTTTTCTTCTTCAAGTTTTACTGTCAACCTCATTGAATAGTCAAGTATTAAAGAACGATGCTTAGCAATATTTGCACAATTCCGACCGGTAAAGGTGAAGTTATCGCAGTTAGAAATTTCGCTTCGCAAAAATAGCCTGGACGGTGGGTAGTCCCAGAATTATGAATGAAAAAGTCAAATTCAAAATTTTCAAACTCTCGTTCACACCTACCAGTTGGAATAGAGTCAAATTAAATGTGCAGCGTTTTTTAGCCAACCTAACAATGTAATCAGTGAATCCCCGAATTTCGGAAAGTTAATTTTGAATAACCCTAGTGCGTAGGCTACATATGTATTACATGTTTCGTATATGCTGCGTCACGACCAATCGATGCTTCAGTGGAAATAATATCGACTATCATTTTGTTTGATAAATTAACTCTTACTGGATATTACCGTATCGTTTAACCCCTACTTACCCAGAAACAGAATAACAGGTCCCTCCATTTCTGCACGTATTCGGAAGGCACGGAATGGTGTCTTTTGTCTCGCAATTTGCTCCACGAAACATATTTGGACACTTACATCTGTATTCGTTCGACCTGCAATAGGAAAGTCAGTACACAACCCGTTTTAATGTTCAGTACATACAGTAGATAACTTTTTTAATATATCATATCAATGGCTGCAAAGCTTTCGATATAAATACACTGGAGTTTTGTAAATGCCAGTGCTATGTGTGCTGTATTTTCCGAATATCGGTGGAATACATCGGCGTTGCCGATTTTATCGGTATCGGCTCGAAAATACGATATCGGTCAGGATTTCACACGCCGTGCTTGATAATTGAAAACACTCACCCCAAACCCGAGTGACATCTTCCGCCGTTTTTACAAGGATTGGGGTCGCAGGGATTCCGAGTTTCGCATTTTCTGCCGCTATACCCGGGCGGGCAGTTGCAAATAGTGAAACCAGCTCTGTCGTAAAGAAAGTTTTATGGAGTTTCGTGCACGAGACGACAGGAGGCTACATGGCGACGCAAATTAGTGTCGTTCATCAAAAATAACATATTTTAAAGTTTTACTGGTTACCGATAAAAAAACGCCCGAGATCAAATTTGGCTTAATTGTGCAAGCGAAGACATTGGAGTAGGATAGGTCAAATTCAAATTCAAAATTTACTTCCGTTTCTATACGGGTTTCGATTTAGTCAAATATGTTATGGATCGTTTGTTTAGACAACGTAGCGATTTCATGGCGTTGTCAGTAAAATTTGAAAAAATATTTGTTCAACAATACGAAATAATTCATGGTTAATTAATATAATGTATCCTTATAAGGTCGTGTCACATGTCATGTATCAATCCACGAAACAAGGGTTTAAATCTAAGCGGCATTCGTTTTTTTTTTACTTTATGGTGAGGTACACCCACCTACTCACGGCCTATGTCGGAAAGCTTACTCGACCGCGCCATGCGCGCTCGTCTCGTCTATGTATGATGCTGTTGACACATATCACTTCCGGTCACTTGTAATTTTCTGAGGCGGCAAACCTACTGTTCAATCGGTTTCCATGCTTCCGATACTTCAATCTTAATACTATAATAGCCAGACACCAACCCCAAGAAGGTGACGATTAATAATGATGCTTCGACTGATCTGACACCTTGTTTGCCGGGTTAGCATTCCTCGAATGTGGTTCTTCTATTTTGATCAATGAAACTCGTATATTCAGAAATGAGCCGGCGATCAATCAATTGACATTATTTTAATAGCCAATTATATTTAGTTATCGTCTTCCTTACCCCAGAAAATAGGCAGACAACCCCAGTGGCGTCGCGACCCCTAGAGTGGGAACCCCTGTTCTACAGGTTGGAAGAGATCCAAATTTGATACGTGGCGTTTGTTTTAGGCAACCTAAAAATTTCCTCAACTAACTAGTGAAATGGAAAAATTTTCGTAGAATCGACTGGGTATATCTAAAAGTGGAATTGATTTGTTATTGTGAAGCCGAACACTGATTAACAGGCTAAACAGCTTACTCGAGAAAAGCAATGCAGGTTCCTCCGTTTTTGCAGGAGTTTGGAATGCAGAGATCAGTGGTAACGGATGAATTGCATAGTTTCCCGGTGAAGCCGTGTTCACAAATGCAGTCGAATTCGCCTCTGAATAAATGAATCTTAAAATTCTAATACATGCTCTGAACTTATCAAGTTGATTTACCATACTGGCAAGTCGCCGTAGTGCTAATACTAACAAAGTTCAAGCATTTGAAATAGGCAATACCTTATATTCAAACACGACCCGCCGTTTTGGCATGGGTGACTGTGGCAGGGGGTAGGAACTTCAATTTCGCATTGATCCCCCGTGTATCCAGCTTGACAGTAGCATGTCGAATATCCTTCCCTATATACAAGGCAAAATAAAACTTCTAAAAGAATGTCATGATATCAATGTTGCCATATTCATACACGGTCATTTGGGGTTGTTCAGAAGTAATTGTGTCCTGGATTCCATGGATTCACTCCATTAAATTGTGAAGTTGCCTTAAAAACGCTGCACACCAAATCCGGCTCTATTCTAATTGGTAGATGTAAAAGCACGGGAGTTTGAAAAATGTACACATCTAGACAATGTCATAGGCTCGACAGAAAAATTTGAATATTTTCAATTTTTTTTTAAATGGATCTAATTTTTTTACTTTTATGTTTCCGCTCCTACTGCTTCGAAATGAGTCAAATTAGATATGCAGCGTATTATTTAGGCAAACTAACGCTCTTATCAAATAGCCAGTGAAATTTGAACAACTCAAATCGCGTGGCCTGGCAAGATTTATTACTCTATTTTAGAGTGGCCAAGCATTTTGATATGGTGGGTCTGACAAAAATTGGCCACGAACGTAGTCACCAAACTACGTACAGTCGTCAAGCATACAGGGAATAGATATATCCATCGCGCAATACGTATGAATAATAAAGTGTATTCACATACCCGGTTCGATAGCACGAGCCATTATGAAGACAAGGGGTCAATTCACTACAGCCAAACGGAAGATCTCCGTCGTAGCATTCTTCTTGCGTTGAACCTTCCGGACACGTACATCGATAGCCGATGTATGTAGAGCTGCGAAATAATTAGCCTTGTACAATGTGAATAGAATATAGATAGGGCTCCTGCAGCCTAGGGATAGAGAGTCATTATTTGTCGCCCTGCAAATCAATAGAAGACATTACAAAAATGCAATTGAGTGAAATATAATATAAAACATTTTGACTCGAGTCAAGTCAATCGATTTTCGAAGGTGACTCGAGTCAAGTCAAGTCACTCGATTTTTGGAGGTGACTCGAGTCAAGTCGAGTCAAGTCAAGTCACGAGTCAAGTCACAATTCAAGTCAAGTTGCCTTTTCGAAGTATGAGGCATGATTACGTCATTGCATTTTGCTAGCTGTCTGAAATACAAATACAATGGTCATTGATTTTGAACCGATGAACGAATATAGAGGTAAATACACGCAAGAAAGCGCTGTATCGCTCACATATGCGTAGATCTGCTGAACTACGTAAGTAATTGCATAGCTTCCGTTTATAGTTACCAGCCAAAATATAGAATAGAGAATCGAATTGATAAGATGCAATACTTTAGCCATTTACATATTGATATGATACAATTCGAGCCTGCGCCAATGGTTGAGAACTATATAACCTATATTCATTTCAATAAAACAAGAGGTGTGGTTAAGGTAAGAACAGAGAACAGAAATATACATTTTGCTGTTAACTTACTTTACTATACTAGTTTAGGACAACTTAAGCGGTAAGCTTCGATCACTTCGTTTGCGGTCAATCTATTTGAGAGATAACAATGGAGGCTCAGTTTGTTTGGGGTATTCATGGTGTTTGTCGACTGCTATGGTCATTTTACACCAGGACGATATTATTCTTATTTCTCCGGAACTGCCGACTTATAGCACGGCCCAACTCTAGGCTTTTTGTAAGACACCGCTGACGCGGACGAGGTGGCGAGGAGGAGTCTAGGTAAACCTACAACACTTAGGTATCGGAATTCGGAAGTCGACCTCGGTCGGACTCGAACCCGCACCCATTGGTGTTGCAGCCGCGGATTATACCACTGCTCTATTTCGCCACATTGGAGGCTCAGTTAAACACAAGATCATTGATGATTGGTCGCTCTTGCGGGTTACACCAGCGTTTCGCGAACAATCCGAACATATGCTAGACACAGTGATTTTTATCGTCACCGATTGACTTGAAATTGACTCGTGAATTTTGCTCCGAGTCACGAGTCAATCCACATTTCTGATACGCCGAGTCAAGTCAAGTCAAGTCATTTGAGCAAAGTGACTCGAGTCAAGTCAAGTCATTCGAAAAAGGTGACTCGAGTCATCCCAACACTGGAACCAGGGGCGGGCAACTTCTCCAGTCAGCGGGCCGGATATAGGGAAACAAGTCTTCGGCGGGCCGGATTCCTAAATCGATGCAGTAATCGTGTATATATCCACCTACATACAAGTTTTACCTGCACCTATACCTATAATACTTCATACACCTATAAATAGTACATAGTGTGAATAGTTGAAATCATTGAGGTCAAAAACAGTATTTAATGCATTTATTAACGTGATATACTTCAATAGCTGTTGAAGTCAACAAGCTCTGTGGTTGATCAAAGTTGTCAACAAGTTCTTTGAACTCAGACGTAGACAAGGATTGGAAGGCAGCTTTCGGCTGTTCATTTTAATGGCCGAAAATGTTTCCTCGCAAATGTAGGTAGAACCGAACAGAACAAGTGATTTCATAGCCAACTTTCTCATACCGCGGGCCGCATTACCATGCAAGACCGGGAACTCTCTGCTGGCCGCTTAAAATCCCTTCGCGGGCCGTATGTTGCCCGCCTCTGACGCAAACTAATGTAACCGTGAGGATTGAGATTACGGAAAATCAATGGCCCCCTGATTTCTTTTCCCGCGAAACGTGGTATATATTCAAGATGAGCTTACTTTTTCAAAGGTGAGCAGACGCGTCCTTCCAGACATGGATTGGATTCGCAAAAGGAAAATTCGCCACCGGTGAAATCATTCGTATGGTTCGTCGAAGATGCGTTCGAACATGCAGGCCCGGAAAGTCCTTCCTTGCATTTGCACTCCGTTACGATAGTGCTGTGAAATATACGCGTTTACATTTCGACTCGTATCATCCAGTTGGAAAAGAACCCGAATATTTTCGGCTGACACTCGTCAGGGGTAATCATCAGGCATATGCAATTGTGAACGTCATAGTGGATTGACATTGAAAATATAGGGTAAATATAGCTCCTTTGAAGAAATATCCATGTACTATGTGTTGAACCGACTATTTTGATGTTTCCAACCATTCCATATCGTATACGTCGGCTATATCGGGTGGTAATGGTCTGTAGGCTCACACATCATCTTATTTTGGAAAGTATTTACACATTTATGGCATGATTTTGCAACTTGAAAAAAAATAAAAATGCCTTTATTTGAAACACTGTTAAAACATGTAAACACTCTTAAAAAACATGTTCAAGTGCTTAAAACAACCACTTGTTGCAAACGCAACCCTAAATATCATACTATTCATGTAGAAATTGGGAAGACTTTTGTATTTCAAAGCGAATTCTGTAGCTGCATTTCTGGTAACACGCGGCGGTAATACGCTTATGGATGTCAAAACCCCGATAAAACATCTCTCAACAGCAATATGTTTGTAAAAGTGAGCTAGTGCTAATTTGACAACTAAAATGAGTTTGCAGAGTAGAATTTTTCATTTCGCGGCCATTCTGTTTATGTGAGCGAAAGTGCTTCGTGATTTCTCCAATTTAAAAAATACAAGTTCGTTTATGAACCATTTTGTATATATGGAGGTTTCGCGTACCCCCAGTTGAAAACCACTTCACTATGCAGTTACCCTGTAGCATTTTCAGCAAACCCAGATAATAGAATAGAATCAGAATCATGGATACAGTTTTAGAATTATAATTTTTTTAGAATTACTGAATTGGAAAAAACTTTAAAATTGAAAAAAAAAAGAATTAATTTACGAATTAGAAAGCAATACCTCAGTTAATATCAAATTAAGAGTGGATTCTCATGAACATGAAAATGGAAAAAGTCTGTACTGTTTCGCGCTATACCGGACTCCAGTAGAATTTTCATGAAACTATAGAGAATTCTAGCTTTTCTAAATTAAATTAGAATTATGGCTGAAGTTATTTTTTCAAACAAGATTAGAAACAAAATTTTACTTATACAGCTTTTCCCGAATCAGATTATATTTGCAATTCATTCAGAGTTCATAAGCACGAGGCACGAGAATGTCAAATGTCTGTACTGGACTGCTCACCGGTCGTGAATCGTTTACACTAAACATTGCCCCTGTACTATTTTCTGGAAAACCAGAAATTAGACAAATTTGAAATTATGGGGCATAGAAACATTTCGCAAGGTTCCGAAAATATGGGGGGGGGGCGAAAATTTGCGTCGAGCTCGATAACGAGGCGAGGAGTCGAAAAAGGCCGGGTAACACTGATCTAATCCATATCTGCTATGCAGTGAACACTGTATTCTATCCTCTACTAGAATTCACCCGGATCTATTGAAAGCGATCTGTTCTTCTTTGAGTCCACAGGCGATGCTGCGCCGTTCTGCATCGGGCAAAGGTTCTGCGTCCATGTCTTCCATAAGAAACGGTGTGTTCACGATATTTTCTGCCCTGCCTTCAGGTGCACAGGTTAAGATTCATAATGTAACTGCTTGGAATACAAGCAGACATAATGAAGGGTATTTACACACTATACAGAAACCAGCCACATTTGGGACGGGGAAGTGTACCAGTACCGGTACGGTTTGGCATATCACCGGTGTATATTCAGACCCGTAACTTAGGTGGGAATACACTCTTTTCGTTGAGTGTATATAGTGTATATAATGTTTACAAACGCCTTTAGAGTCATGTGATAGCAAACCGCGTTGTAATCAATTGCAGAGGGTAACGAGCATCCGATTGTGCTACAGTTGGCCACATTAACCCTATAGTTCCGTTTAGGTAACACTAATTGTCACCACTTTAAGAGGTAGATGATTTAGTTATAACTTTTCGTGGAATTGGATAGTATATATGGATGTACTATTCAATTGTGTACCAGTTCTGTAACTACAAGAAAACTCACAGTAACAATACCCTACAGTAGGCTATGGTGCATTCTCACTAAACTAACTTTTGGTTCATATCAGGGTTGTAATGACTCGAGTCATGACTCGACTCGAGTCAGACTCGAGTCACGATTTTTTTATGACTCGACTTGACTCGAGTCATTTTCTTGAAATGGGAAAATGACTCGACTCGACTCGAGTCAATATTTGGATTGACTCGACTTGTACTCGAGTCATTACGCATGACTCGACCCAAGTCATTGACTCGGCTTATTTTATATGACTTGAAGATGAAGAAATTTGCGAATCATAATGGCTAGATCAACGCATCCGACGAATTCTGCCGACATCGCTATTTGTCACCACTGCTTTCGTTGCACTTGTCTGATATATCAGATATGCCGCCGTAAAAACAACAGAAAATGATACATAGTAGCAATGCATTGTACAAAATCGTCCAGTGATGAAGAGGTAATAGATCCTCCGCAATTAAAGTACTCAAGACTTTTCAAGTATACAAGCAAACAATTGAATCAAAGTTCAATTAGAGCCAATGAAATGACTGAGATGGTGAAGAGACTAATAAGCTATGTGTAGATTTGAAGGCGATGATTCTTTGCATTTTTGGGCGACTAGAAAGAATGAGTATTCAATGCTCTTCAGTGTGGTTCAAAAATGCTTGTCAATTCCTGCATCTAGTGCACTAGTGGAACGTGTATTCAGTAGATGTGGATTCATTCTACGGCCATGCCGCTTTAACATATTTGAGGATCTCCTTTCCACATTAGTATTTTTGAGGTGTAACTCATTGATTTGATCTGCTGTCTGTGAAAACACACAATGCCCTTCGTCCATTTGACGTTTTGTTAGGTAGGGGAGATGTGGTACCGATGGATCAAAAATTGCAAAATGATCTCTGGCTCTCAAATCTTCAGCCGAGAATGTCAGATCTTTTGCTGTCTCAACACTTCGATACAAGCTCTACCTATCGCGACCTTCTACTTGAATATCCACCTATTCCAAAAATATTCATAAACGTTTGAAATTTGTTGCTCGAACGTGTCATCGGTCCCCACCCGGTGGGTCCGAAGGCACACAACCATGGGACCTATGAGACATACGCTCAAAAACTCAAATTAGTGAACATGTTTTGTTGTGTACTATAAGCTAAGCTACAGCAAGCCAATGAAGAATGTTTCGTCGCGACCTTCAAGAATAAAATAGATTATATCAACTAAAATGTTGGCATAAAATCGTGTTTTGATTTACGCCTAAACTTACAAAATTAATGTCACATACATATTACCCGCAAATCGACATTTTGACTTTCAAATACCTCGTAATAGCGATAATACACCACAGGTAACTAGGATTTACAGCCTATATATATGTAGGCAAGTTTCTGTTGTTGAGTGATTAGTTGGCCCATCTATTTTGCTTGATTTGGCTATGATACCATAGGTCCCCCACCCCACAAATATTGTAATTGACTTGAAAATAGTCAACTCGAGGATGGTATTGATTCGAAAAATATGTGCCAATATATACCCTGATACAAGCCCTAAACTTCACATCAAAAATTATGGCGGGTTTGTTAGTCTGAAAGGTGATATAGAAAAATGAAAATGTCGGTTCAAATTTACTTTACACCCCCTAAAACGTAAATCATTCGTCACAGAGCCCATAACTCACGCAGGTCGAATTTTTTTACATGTGAGGAAAGATTCTGTAAGCATGCAATTGTAGACAAATTCACGGAGTGTAATCATAGAATTATCATGGAAAATTTTTCAAGTATTTTCGGTCCCAGTGATCCATCGGTACCACATCTCCCCTATGTGCATTGTGCACGTGAGTAATAATGAATGGCTAATGTTGCGTGATGTTTGTACAATATGGCTGTTCTAAAATAACTTCTTTTTTATTTTACTGGGTGGTTACATGATAAAATTGTTATGTTGCATAAAAGGAACACTGAATCTGGCTTAATTTGAAAAAAGTGGAATCAATGATCTGAGAGGAGAATATTCTGGATTTGAAAATAAATGGAGTATTTTAGTGAGAAATTCTTTCATATAATATAATTACATAATAGTAGTAAGCCGACTATTTTTTCATATCCAAAACATTCTACTCTAATAACTTCACTTTTTCTGAGTGGAATTGAGTCAAATTTGCTATGAATCATATTTCTACACAATGTAACAATATCATGAGATAGCCGGTAAAATTCGAAAATCACTATTTGTTATTAGTCTAAAATTTTCTTCCGTAGCATTGCTTTCTACTGGTTAGAATTGAGCCAAATTTGATTTTTAGGCAATCTAGCAATTTTAAGAAGTAGCCAGAAAATTTGAAAAAATGTTTTTGAACAGCCCCATTGTACAATTATTTCTCCAATGCTGTAACTGCGATGTAGTCGGTAATGCAATTGGGAAAACCTTTAGTGTAATCAAAAGGTATCTGTTCTGTTGTCACTGCACAATGCACATAGTTGCATGCACGCTTTTACAGCATGCTGGCCTGTTGTAAATACCTCTACATAAACATGCATATGCATATATTGATTCTCTATCAACTAGTATCTTGACGTGAATTTGTTGTTTCTCTATCAGATAGTATGTAGACGTGAATTCGTTGGTTCTCTATCAGCTATTCGTGAGCTATCGTCGATGTGTTCATAATAAAAACTGAATGCTGGTATTGGTGATGTATCAGACTGACATGAGAGATATTTGATTTGAAGTTCTAAGATTAGTAAAGTTATCTTTGGCATCGGTAAATGAGGCCAGGACCTGTCCGTTATCTGCCTAAATAAACACGTGCCAAGACTCTGATAGGGACAAAATCAGCATGTTTCGCAAACAGGGAATTCGATATCACCCAAGCAGGATTGAAAACATGAGTTGAACATGACTTCAATACTGTGACTTGGACTCGACTCGAGTCATAACACCATGACTCGGACTTGACCCTTTAAACGGTGACTTGGACTCGGACTCGAGTCTGTGATGAATTGAAAATGACTCGACTCGACTCGAGTCAAAACCACAAAAGTATGATTGACTCGTGACTCGGAACCATGTGACTTGGTTACAACCCTGGTTCATATGGAAGTGAATTGTGAATATATATCGGGAAACATGCTATATAAGCCCGCCAAATTGCAAAGATCATTCTCCAAACAAAAATACTCACCGAAGTCAGCCACAAGAATGTATCCAACAATGGAAATCACCGATACTCTGAAATCGAAGGGTCAGATGTCTCATCAGCCTGTGGCTTCGCCACTAAATCGATATTCCACTTCATGAATACACCAGAATACGCACATTACAAACGAACCGCATCACTGCATATCTTCAGCCCACAGAATCCTATACATTAATAGGGAAAATGAAAACTTACCTCACCACACCTTCCATGTTCGATATATTTTCACTAAAAGTAACCCTACCCTAAACGCAGTGCAGCGATGCAGTTATGGAGATTGGCCGCGATGAAATGGAGTCGACCGCCGATATATTAGACCGCAGACACTGATTACTTGGTCATTATTACTCTTGGAAAGAGCTTCGCTGCGTTCAGGTGATTTCCTGGAATGCCAGCATGCGAATAGAAACTGTGAATTCGCAATTGGTCCTCTTTTCATAGCTTTGATAGTTGGCAACTGTGCTAAGACCACTAAAAATGTATAATAGATGTGAAAACTGGATTTCTACAGAATTTAGGGCAATTTAGCATGAAATTTACTCAGGGAAAATGACCCTTTTTTTAGTGAACCCAATAACATTAGCCGTAAAATATTCCCAACTACCCGTTTTCCGTCCGCTATTATACCGTTTTTGCAACTCGTAAAAAGTGTCCTCTTTTTCGATCTCAAAATATGTTCTCATATATATATACATCAACCGAGCCCTTCGCACTTGAAAAATAAGATTATAAGTGGCGAACTAAAAGCTTAATGCGACTTTTCAATTAATTCCGAGCATATATACTACAGTCCGGCCATGCTACATGGAAACGCACATAATCGCCCTCGAAGAAGAAAAAGCGACGTTGTTCAGAGCAGGGCATAGTGTGGCAAGGCATGGAAAGTGATATATCCATGCTCCATAGCATTAGGGTTACCATATTTCTGTGACCCGAATTCCCGACACTCTTTAGCGCCCACTATTGGATTTCAAAATGAGATATGAGCACATCGTCTGTCAGTATGACGTCACACTAGCAAAGCTTTGCTCATATACCAGAGGTGGTCCGGTTCAGGAGTATGGCTGTGTCTTGTGTAACCGGGACCGAAACCACAGTTTTTCAGTCCCTTCCCGCCCAAATAAACAATGATTTTGAGTCCACCAATGCCATAGGGTAATCGATGCAACTTCTGGAGGAGGGGGCTTGCTATATGAATCTGGTTTCTATATGTTAAATGCTAAATGCTAAATTTTTTGAATGAATTCTGTCAATAGTATTGGTTGTTCCATATATTACAATATCGTTGCTACTCTCCGCCCACATGATCAGAGTTAGCGGTAGAGGTGGTGGAGGATGATGAGTTCGAAAATACAAGGAGCGTAATTGCACATCGTTAACTCATGTTCATGTCCCACCAATAAGATAGTTTATCTGCCTTATGCCGGTGCGCACTACGGAGCTTTTTAAGCACCCCACATTCAGGGGTTTCTAGCCTTTTATGGTCGCGACTCTATCTCCATTCTCCAATTTGAAAATGTTCCGTGGCCCAGATCAAAATTTGACGAGCTGATTACTAAAAGAAATCAGCACCTTTGCCCAGATATTTTGGAAGCTGATTACGTTCAACATCTTCGCGAACCCTAGAATAAAGGAAAACGACTCCTCGTTTGGAACCACTATCATTGATTAAAGCATTTAAACGGCCTTAACGATCTCTAGGAATATACCGTTCCCCTATAATTGCGATTACAATTAGGCTTACCCCAGTAAATGAAGGTTGTTTTAATTTATATTTTATTTCAGATTTTGCGAGGGTGGTAGTCCCTATATTAAAATCAATAAACGTGATGGTGAATCGCGCGCAGCGCGAAGAAAAATATTATGCAGCTTAAATATTACTAAAAATAATGTTTTTATGTTGATTTACGAAAAAATTATGAGCCTACGTCAAGTCTTCAAAATTCCGGACATTTGGCATATTTTAGAAATTCCTTCCGGACGCAAGTTTGAACAGTGAAATTCCGGACATGTCTGGGAAATTCCGGACGTATGACAACCCTAGCATAGCTGCCTCGCTCGTTCCATACCATACTTATAGTTTTACACACCATAGCAACAATCTTTCAGACCAATATCTTTTTGACGATTTGCATCCTCACATACTAAGCAGTTAGCTGTAGGTACTCATATACAAATCCCATCACATCCATGATAACAGAGCGTAAACCCGACTTCAAGATTACAGAATCGTTTAGGGAACTCTAGAATGTGATCACAACTAATTATTACCGTATGTCTTCGCAAAGTAGGTCCACTTCAACGGACCAGAGACGCCATTCCCCGTTGATTTCTTGTGTTACGCAGTACGCGTTGTTTGCTACGTTGAAATAAGTTGAAATGATCGTCGTAAGGTGAGTGTCTCGTAAATCTTACGCTATTTAGTGATATCTTCAAATCTCTTCATTGTATCGCAGTCATCGTATCGTGTTAGTTTTAGCGACAAGAGTGTGTTTGTTATTTCAGATCGTTGCTGTTCTTCGTCTTCTGTTGCGCTTACTTCGCAAGAAACGTTTGTGAGTGTTCATTGATTCAGTCACCATAATGTCTTACAATTTATCGCTTGCCATTTCATGTTATCTTGTATTAGTTTGCATTCAGTGTGCACCGTGCAGTGCATGCTTCTTATTTACATCGTCTATAGGGCTGTGGTTGTTTATCAGTGCCCCGGAAACCCTAGGGTTTCATGGGCCAGTCTCAGGGGCTCCATGCAGACAGATTTGTACAACTCGATACCCAACTACTACAATTGCCCTGTTGTCTAATTGCACTTATTATAGCGAAATGGCGGTAATCTAATTCTAATCCAATTTTTTAAATGTTTTATGCTCCAATTCTAATTCTAATCTTGTTTGCGATTTTCCTGTAAATTCTAATTCCAGTCTGAACAAAGCTGTACGTTTTTCTAATTGCCCATCTTTCGGTATTAAAGAGGTCGCTTGTCGTTGCAGCTTGCATCGCACGGGCTCCTGGATCACAACACGTTAACGTGACCGTTGTTGGTGAAGCCAAATCTCCTCCGGGTGTTACAGAACCTTTCAAGTCATCGTGCCGAGACGAATTGTGCGAGCAGGACGAATTTTGCCACGAGGAAGTTGACCCAGAATCTGGGTAGATAGTTATAGTTTTTTTTTCAATTCGGATTATACTGCCGCAAAAGTTGAGCAGAGGTATAGGTCTGTGCGCAATGATTCGCGTGCCCCAATCTGGATGGAGAAACCATTTTAATGTTTAGAGTCGAGTTGTTGGAGAATAGTTTTTTAGTTCTGAAATTACAAAAAATTGCGATGTTTTGTATTGTGTGAATATCATGTGTAGTAGTTCTGTATTTTCAACACCGTGTTGATGGATAGTTCATTTGTGAACCAGCAATCTACAGTAATGTATTAGATTGAATGAATTGTGGCGGATTTTTGAACTAAAACTTACGGGTCCGCGAAGACGAAGATTGAGAAACGCTGGTATATATTATAATTCCAATTCCTAATCCAATTGGAAACCGCTGAAAATTTCTTAGTCGGGTACAGTACTAATCTTTTCAGCGCCAAATTGGCAGTGTGCAAATGCAAGGAATTCGGCACCGGATGTGATCGTGAAACGGTCCGGGACATCGACGTGTCCATCAATGTTTCTTCCTTTGAGAATTTGTCGAAGCGGCAGATGGTCCGACCTTGCTCCATCAACTGCAGCGATTTCGAGGAATGTCTGACCATCATGTGGGTTGGCTGATTACCAGGGCTGTTCCGAATTTTCTTCTCAACTTTGACTGCTGGCTACTTGATAAAATTGTTAGGATGGCTATAACAAACGCTGCACACCAGTTTAGCTCAATTCTGACCTATAAAAGCACTTCTATCGGAGAAGAAAGTTTGTGGGCTTATCAAATAAAAAGAAGTATGATTGTTATCCCACAGAATTATTACGTCGTCTAGAAAAACGATGTATATAAAATCTGGCTCAATTCCGACCTATGGAAGCGGAGTTGTTGCGGTCGAAAATTTTGGGATTGTGCAACTAGTATTTACAGTGGGTAGGTCGAGAATGAATATACAAATGATTTTCCACCGTAAATACTATTTTTTCAACCTAAAAACTCAATGGGGGAGCCGGTAACATTGCAATTGTGCAATAAATTCAAAACTTTTTTCTCTTCCAGATATGCATGCATAGGTTGGAATTGAGTTGAAAGTTGATGTGGGGCGCTTCTCAGGCAACCGAACAATTTTTTTTCAAGTAGGCGGTCAAATTTGGAATATATACTCTTTTTGAACAGTCTCCTTGTACGTATAACACCTAACGATTATTTTTTTTGTATCAGGGGTTACGATATCTGTTTCGCGAGAAGGATATGTGACAAGGAGTCGAAACCATGCCACAACGGAGGCAATTGTGTAGACATTAGCAATCGGGAGTAAGTGATACTCTCTGGGTCATTTATCTGTTCTAATGTAATATCTGGTCCGAAAATGCCCCAGGAGAACTGGGTAGTGCAGGGGCGGGCAACTTCTCCAGTCGGCGGGCCGTATATATTAAAATTAGGTACTTGGCGGGCCGGATTGCTGAATTGATACATTATCCGCCCATTTATTCACATATACAAGGAATAAATCGTATTTAATGAATTTATTTTAGCGACAGCAGTGTAACTTTAAGCTATTTCTCGCCAATAATGACGAAGACAATGTGGATTTGAGAACAGCATTGTCGTACAGGCACCACTGCTGCTTATTTCTGATCAATTAACAGACTGTGCAAACCCTAATGAGGATTTCCAGGGCATTCGATAATCCCGGTGATGCCCCAATATCAATTCATTAGGGTCTAGTAGGTGACGAGATAGCGTTGTTGTTCAGCTGTGTGGCCTATTTTATCTCGATATGGCATTTATGCGGCCCGCGGCCTCGGAATTTGAAAGCGGCCCGCGACCCGGTTTGAGTTGGCGACCCCTGGCACAAGTGATGTCTTACAAAAGGCTAGAAGTGTGGCGTGCTACAAGTCTATACGGTTACGGAATCAAAAATAAGAAATATCGGCGTGGTGTAAATGGCCGTTGTAGTCGACAAGCACCATGATTACCATCAATGACATTACGGTTGAGTACATCGTAAATGCCGATAATGAAAGTCTTCTCGCTTCGTCGAACTTACGCGTAAGCTCGTCCCTTGCTCGCTGCGCATACATATGTATAATACAGTCACTAAAATTTGATGCATGTAAGAAGATAGTGGGGAATCTCGGAAGACTGGGGCCGCGGGCCACATTATCATGTGATACGGAAAAATGTCCACGGGCCGGACAAAATCCCTTCGCGGGCCGTATGTTGCCCGCCCCTGGTGTATACAGTGCGAAACGAGTCAAGCTTGGTGTCAGACGTTTGCTATGAGGATCACTCCGTTTTGATACGAACTTGGTTTCGATGTATTTCTTTCCAATTTTGAAATGCGATTACAATTCAAAGTTATTGCGAATTCAGAAATTTGCAATTCTAATGGAATTTTGAAAATAACTTTGGTATTATTCTAAGCTACGGGAAAACTGCGTAGTGCAAAACGAATCAATATTGCGGTACAGCAAATCGGACGTTTGTCATTCTCATAATTGCGAGGATGAACTTTGATTTGATATGAACTGAATTTGATTTTTAGTTCTTTCCAGTCCGTGATTCAATTCAATGTCCAGGCTCTAGCGAAGTCAGTAATTGTGACTTCAATCTGATTAGGAATAAAGCTAACTATAATTCTATTCTAATTCAATTGTGAAAACACTGTAGCAGTAATTCGGCGGCAAGTTCTAAACTAATTTGGAACACAGAGCAGCTCTGAGTTTTATTTAATTCAAATCTAATTTGGAAAATACTGTAGCTTCGATTCTAATTCTAAATTTGGAACACACTGTAGCCATAATTCTAACTGTAATTCTAATATAGTTTGAAAACAAAATTGTCGCTGTAACTTTAAATCCCAATCCCGAATTGCGAATACTTGGAAATTTTCTATTTCTCCAACACTGCTTCTCAGGTCCAGATGCGCTTGCCCGCCTAACTTCGACGGCGACCTATGCGAGATTGACATGACCGTGTGCGACGAGACGCGTCCCTGCAAGAACGGTGGTGAATGTCAAGTGATCAACATGTAAGCGAACGTATACGCAAATACTCAAAACTACTTCGGGTGGTAGACAATCTACGAATTTCTTATGTATGCCGGAAAAGTTTAGAGAAAAAAAAATTTAATTATTTTTATTAAATTCAAAATTTCCAAACTATGATGCAGAATATGCGTTGGCACGCCGTGTCAAAAATTTGAGCCAAATTTTTTGTGCAGCGGATTTTAGGCTACCGAACAATTTGAGCTGTTGATCACCGGAATCCAAAATAATGATTTATTTTCTAACAACCCTATTATACAAACTGTATTATACAGCATACGATTTTAGTCCACGGAATAACATCCAAAAGTAGGTTTTATGTTCTGTCGAAGTAAATTTTCGTGGCCGCTCAAAATCGCATCGCAGGCCGTATGTGACTCGCGGTCTACACGTTGCCCTGGTCTGCTCCAACAGCTTCACTTGTAGCCGTTGTAATTGATCCAAATTTGGCGTGAAACTTTTTTTAACCAATTTAACAATTTTTGCTAATAAGCCTCTAAAATCTGAAAAAAAGTTACTTCCTGAAAAGCCCTAACATATATCTACTCGGGTTTTCAGGAATTCGATATGCAACTGTAGAGACGGATACATCCAGCCGAGATGCGAGAAAGTCAAAGAGAATTATTGCGAAACCAGCAATCCGTGTAAGGCCGGGACCTGCCATAACGGTACCAGGTGGTGAAAAATTTGACTGCAGTATCTTTTCCGTTAGTCTACAAAAGTGTAGATTGTACAGCTGTTGCAGACTCTTGAATATTCTAGTTGACCAATTAGACTGATTAAAGAGAAATTCCTGTAATCTGACTCTAATTTGAGTTGTGAAATCTCTTTGCTCTAATTCAAATCTAATTTGTAAAACACTTTCTATAATTCTTATCTAATTTGTGAAACACTTTCTTCGCTCCAATTCCAATCTAATTTGTAAAGCACTTTCTTTGCTCTAATTCTAATTCTAATCTAATTTGGTAAACCGCTTCTTTGCTCTGATTCTAATTCTTATCTAATTTTGAAACACTTTCTCTCCTCTAATTCTAATCTAATTTGTGAAACACTTACTTTTCTCTAATTCTAATTCTAATCTAATTTTTGAAACACTTTCTCCACTCTAATTCCAATCTAATTTGAGAAATGTTTCTATGCTAATCCCAATTCACTCAATTTCTGGTTATCATGTCCATCAGTGGTTCCCGAACTTTTTCAGACACGCCCCTCTTTACGATAGGGAAATATTTCGTGCCCCCTTGCCGCCATATCAGAAAATGCTACCAGAATGTTGACAAATTGAGAGAATGATGAAATATAAAATTCGGACTATATACGGAGCAATCAATAACTGAGAATTAGAGGTGAATCGCGTGGGGCGCGAAAAATCCTCAATTTTGACCGAATCTTCGCGCCCCCCTTCAGATGGTTTCACTACAGGATAACTACAGTGCGAAACGAGGCAAGCAGGGTTTGATAATAATATAGAACTACAATTCCACAGTCGTATTTAAAAAAAATGTATCGTTTTGTCACAATTTTATCGAATATCCAGTAAATTTGGATGAGCTTCCTGGAAGTATAAAACTTCGGTATACAGTTGTAAAGTATATCCATATTGAAACGTAGGCTACTCGAATATTTTTGGCTGAAGCTCGTCAGGGGCTATTTTCAACAACTAGCAGAGAATTGGAAGTTATTTTGTTAGGCATGTATTATTATTGCAGAACACTCTTAATTATTTACAGCTGGGAGACTCTTCACTGCGAATGCCCTCCCGGGTTGACGGGTCCCCGATGCGAAGTCAAAATCAATCCGTGCGTGAACGCCACGTGCGGCGAAGGTCGAATATGCGTCCCAAGACGGATGTAAGTGAACTAATTCATATGTTCGAATATCAAACGAGCCAAATCGGCAAGGGGGTACACTGTTTGTTAAGAAAGTTGATCAACCTCAAGACTAACACCGCGGTATACATAGAGTTACCATGTTTTGGAAAGGGGACACATTCTCAAAATTTTCAGATCTGCAATACCGGCGGAAAATCCTAAAAAAAAATTGCACTGTATGGTCAGTTGACTAAAAGGTCAACTTTCTGGCTCAGCTCCCAAAGTACAGTTTTTCTTTCACGTTATCAGTTGGTTGAGTGAGAAAAAAGGTCAACTTTCGGTTCAGCTCCCAAAATAGCCGTTGGAGCGTTACTCCAGTGATGATTTACTGTATCTTGGTCGAATTTTGCGTTATATTTAGTCAAAATTCTCAGTACAAAATCCCAAAAGAGGACATTTGGGCGTCCTCCGAGGACACTTTGAAAGAAGTCGAAATAAAGGACAAATCCTCCTGAAGGAGGGCGTATGGTAACCCTAGGTATAGATCAAACACAACAACATATTAATCCGAATGATGCTTGCACGTCGAGTCGGAAAATGTCCTTTTTCAGCCAAGCTATCAATATTACCATTAAAATTGCCACATCTCAGTCGCTAATAAATGCTATTTCATCTCGGATCTCCGAATATGGTAACCTATGGCGTAAGAGACTTCAATAAGTCCTAAAATGTGCCTAGTCATTGCACCAATTAACTCGAGTTATAAATAAACTCTGGTTATATACTCGTCTAATTTGATGGTGGATACCGTTTCAGCGCCAATGCTAGCACATACGACTGCATCTATGCGACGAATCCCTGCCAGCCAAATCCGTGTAAAGGAGACTGCCAATGCAAGGCTTCCTGTAAACACGAAAACGGTCATGTCTGCCTTGGGACCAGTGGACTGTTGGGAAGGAATTGTGACATACGTAAGTCGAAGTAGCAATGTTAATGTTCTGTTTGTGTGAAAAGCCGATACGATTCCAATAGAATAGACATTTTTAAGTTGCCAGTGTTTTAGTAGTCGGTGGCGAATTTTTAATGCTCCAGTATAGTTTGTTAACATGTTGAAATTAACTGCAATTGCCGAAACTAGCAGAACCTCAATCACAACTAGGGCTGGGAAAGATTTGAAGGCAAACTGATGAGATTCTAAATCGCGTATTAGGCTTCTTCTAGTCTAGTATTCTCGAGTAAAGTTCGCGATAACGAGATAGCTGTGTGTGAGCAAGATGTGGGCTCGTAATATAGGTGCATGTGAAAGATGTGGGAAGTTCTTATATGTTCTTTCAACGAGACCATAGACGATAATAATGCTAGCAGTTCAACATCTAAGGATAATTAATGAATTTTCGACCACGCCTGTTTCGCTGCACGCAAGTTGATCACGATTTCCCACGTATGTCATTTCACGTAGCTTTGCACTACGCGTTTCGTGTGCTGCGATGCAACGTATCGATGTCCAGAGGTTTCCACAGTGGCAAATACTACCGACACGATAATTCTCGTTGATAAATTATCTCTTAGCGGCATGGACAGTATAACTTCAGTACTTGGAAGAATCCTATCTCGCTACTCGTCTCAAATCACTAGAATTGATATTCGTTTAAATTATAGTGCTCGAATCCCGATGCACTGGCTTACTAACTTTACATGTTTCAGCTGCACCCGAGATAATATGTGGAGCTGATGTCATATCTGTCGACGTGGATTCTCGGCTGGTGGATGAATACAGCTCAGGAAATTCCGATTTTTCTATGTTCATGGCACATTCTCATTCTATGTCCTCCTCCGATATGTGCCCGGCCGTAGGTAAGTGACAAGGACTCTAACGTGCGCAAGTACAACATGGAAAGTGTATTAAGTGTCTGGCCAAAATTGGACAAAATTATCGATTCTCCTGTGAATGCTACAGAGCTTTCAAGTGCGAAACGAGACAAGTTTTATGTGATATTTGCCATTCTCGTGCTCATCAGACTGAACTCTGATTTCTCATGAGCTGAACACGATTTTATGGTTTCTTTCAAATCTGTAATATGATTCGAATTCCAAGTTTTTGCGAATTCAGTCAGTAATTCTAAGCTAATTTGAAAATAACTGGTGTTACCTCTTATTCCACACTATAATTAGGAAAAGAAGTTTTGTCGCTGTAATTAAAATTATAGTCTGATTTGGAAATAGCTGAAACTATAAGTCAAATTCTACTCTATAATTTAGAAAAAAATTACAGCTATAAATATAATTCGAATCTAATTTGGAAATAACTGAAGCTATAACTACATTCTACTCTATAAAATTTGGATAGAAAATACTTCGTAGCTGTAATTCTAATTCTGAGCTAATTTGAAAAATCACTGTAGTTATAACTCTTATTCCGCTCTATATAATTTAGCGAAAAAGCTTTTATCTATAATTCTAATTTTATTCTAATTTGAAATAACTGAAGCTATAACTTACTCTATAATTTAGAATAAAAATTTGTAGTTATGAATATATTTTTTTGTAATATGGAATATGGAACTAGCTGAAGCTATGACTCTGATTCTACTCTATAATTTGGAAAAAAAACTTCGTAGATATAATTCTAATTCTAATTCCAAGCTAATTTGGAAAGGGCTGAAGCTATAACTCTACTCTATAATTTGGATAGAAAATACTTTGTAGCTGTAATTCTAATTCTAATTTAATTTTGAAAAGCTGGAAATTTTCTTTACCCTTGCTTCTAGACAACGGCACCCATCACAAATTTCTGGTTCCCTTGCCTTTCACGAAATGTGGCGTGGCTGTAAGTCAAAGCGGCGGCAGCACGATGGTGTCTGGACGGATATGGCTGAACAAGATAGTTGGATCCGCGGAAATGGCGATCCCGGTCGTGCACTTTGTATGCGAGTACCAGAGGCAGTACAGGATCGTGACTTCGCTCGTGCCAGCGTGAGCATATACTGGATTGACTAGTGAATAATATATTCATGTTGAAATGAACCCGAATATTTTCGGCCGACCCTCGTCGGGGGTAATCGTCGGCAACTAGTAAAGCAATATATAAATATTGTATATCAACAATCGTATTAAAAAATATCTGACGTCGGCGGTATGAAATTGGCGATATGACTGTTGGCATACAGTGTTCTTCCATATACGCACGTATTTGAAAAACGCGCGCATCACTCTCGCTGAAAAGCTGGCTTTTGACTAGTCCCTGAAACTTGATATCTAGAATAACAGGCAATGGCCATGCATTCTGCCATCGGCAAACATTTGTTGGGTAGTTCTATTTGTGTGGATAAATGACAGACCATACATTACGTGCCGTCGGGAGACACCGTTCGCACTTTCATTTGTGTTCCTTGGAAGCGACTTTGGGCAAAGCAAACCAACTAAGTGTATGCTACATTTGAGTCCGTGTACGATCTAAATAGTAGATTGAGCGTTAAGCGATCTCTTGCACCGATTATTCGAAATTACATGCCGGTGACGTCGTACCATATGATCAGGACGAAATAAAAAAACACATTGCTCTATCAAGTATGCCGGAGCCCAATTGAGGAACAGCATCTAGCTGGGTATCCGACAGTCGAGCATGTCCGCATTCCAGTCGGAATGCAAGCAATTACTTAAAAATTAATACTAGTCGGCCTAGAGTATTACCGGACCACGACCTAACATCGATCTCGCCTTCCGCCACATGCCACCTCCTTTTGTCGCTTGCCTTTTATATTCTCAGCTTGTCTTTTCATTCAGTGTGCATTCCTCTTCTTTACTTCGCCTAGGCCAAGGAGGGTGTCTGATTTCAAAGGCGACTCTATCGTTTCGGCACCTTCCTATCTTCATTGTGTCACAGTTTTTTGGTGTTATGAAATTATAAAAATATTGAACTGATGCATGCTGATACTAATCAATGTGACAGTACTATTCGATTGTATATCGAAGTTCTGTAACTCCAAGAAGCTCTTGAAATCCTGTAATGGCTGTAATTTTGAAGGTAGCATGAAATTGGAAATTGAAAGAATTACATGTCCCGGTCCAAATCCGCCTTCAAAATAATCGTAAATCCATATTCAATCCAAATCCGGAATAAATCACAACACCTTTTTTACCAAATCCATGGTGTTATCCGACAGTGAACCCGTTTCACATTCTTAGGACTGATACAGTGCCTACAGTGACACGGCGTGGAGTAAGGCTAGGGGTCGGTTTGATAGACGTCTGCAAGTCGGGCTCTTACTGCCCTGGCGATTGTCCGGACCAGTTCTCTCTCAACGATGGGGCCGTGTATACTGTCAACGAAAAGATGCATTTGAGAGTGTTACCACGGACGCAGGCAAGTTACGACAGAACTAGATAATTCTAGTTGCCCAATTAGAGCGAATTTGATAGGAATATAATTCTAATATGATTTGTCAAATATTTATTCGCTCGAATTGAAATTGTGATCTAATTACCGGTTTTCCTGAAAATGCTGCAGGAGAACGCTGTAGTGCGGAGCAACCAAGGTTGCTGCACAGGTGTTTGCTAATCTCGTGCTTTCGAGAATGAACTCTGGTTTGATATGAATCCAAAACTTGATTCCATTTCAAAAGTTTTCGCGAGTTCTGTAATTCTAATTCTAATATAATTTGGTAGAAAATGTACGTGTTTACTTGATGTGTGTATAGGGTTTGGTCGAGTATATCGTGCCATGAACCCTTGATGGTCACGTAGAGTAATGCAGTTAATGCTGAGCAGCTTAGTAGTTTTAAAATGGCCATTTCCAAGACATTCCAAACCTTCGTCAAGTAGATGTAAGACCTGGAGGAAAGTTCGAAAAGTACTTCGATAGCACTTGGATACCTACTTTTCTTTACAGCTAGGCCTACTTGTTTGACGATTTTCACCTTCTCAGGCAAACCTGGGCCGTGAATCCTTTTTACTTGGAAATCGCTACTCCTAATTCCACTTGAGTAGAAATTGAGATCGTTGCTTCTACTTCTGAATGAGTGCAGACGATGATTACTTTGACCGACTGTTAAAGTAGCACGGGAAACGTAAATCATTCATATTAAATCTAACGCTAAGATTTTGTACTTAGTTATCGGCTATTCGCCTCGTCCGACTTTTTCTATCTTGCTCCAACGAATCAACTCGGCCTTCCGCCTTGGAACTGATCTCTGACGGCTGCTACACGAAAGCGTCCAGTCGGTACCTGTCCACGACGGCTGCCAGCTCCGGGGGCGGGGTTTGCCTGTCGTTCAGAGTCCCGCATTTGACAGCGTGCGACAAATTCTACATCCACGCCACGCTGGAAGACTGCTTTTTGGTAATTTAAATCTTCACAGTTTGACAGCGGTCGTTCCCCAAGTGGGAAATATATCCCCTGTGACGGTTTTAAGAGACTACGGGCGTAAATACCGAAAGGGCGACGTTAGGGGTCGAAAATTTTATGCAAGTCCGGTTTCTTGTCAATTTTATTGAATCAACACTCTTGATTTCTTGGCGAATTCGTTTTATAATCCATGGCTGTTGGGTGTTGATAGTAAAGCTGCTCAGTGTTCTACTATTCAGAGCCTGCGAATATGAAAAAAATCGTGAAAATTTGCTTCATAACAATCAAAAGAGCATAGATTTGAATTCTCTGAACTTCTAATATATTATCGTGTAATACGAAGTTGGGCGAAAAAACTCGGGGCGTCTGCTCTTGATATTCCGTAAATCTGCGGATTTTGGGAATCTGTAAGCTTTGAATTCTTGAATCTGAATACTCCGGTCTATATTCAGTGAATTTGCGATTTTCTAATTCTGAAAACTGAAATCTGAAAGCTCTGGTCGTGATATTTCGTAAGTCTGCCGTTCATTGGAAACCTGCGAACTCTGTAACCTGAAATCTGACTACTGTGGGCTTGATTTGATATTCCGTGATTTCGCGATTTTGAAATTTTACAAACTGAAATTTGTAAACAATGGGCCTGGTATTTCGCGAATCTGCGGGTTTGGGAAATCTGAATTCTCGGGCATCTGTTGAAATACGAATCTCCGGTCCCGATATCCCGAAATTCCGTGGAATTGGACCGACTCGTAACGTGGCGTGCAGTCCTCGCAAACCATCATGTACCGTTGATTATGCCTATATTATACCCTTTCCAACCGTTTTATGAAGGATATCGCTTTTCAGAACTGCGACGCCCCATACCGTCGTTGCGGGGCGAGAAAGAAGCGTAGCAGCTTAGACTCCGTTTCCGGGCATGTGTTCGGCCCCATATTTGTTCTCGATATCAGAGACGGCATTCTGCATGAGATATCGTATTCTGATGAAGATGACACTTCGAAACTGCAAGAGGATCCCGTAATACAAGGTTTGTGGGAATGTATGATCCGGTTTCGCTGTCGGGAGGTTTTCAAAGTAGCGATCCTTTGTGCCGGTGTGAAAGTATAAGTGACGAGCACAAGTGCAAGTAGTAGGAGTAGCGATTTTTAAGTTAGGAAAAAAGGTGTTTTAGGACTACTTTTGCCTAAAAACTGGACACTTTTACCTAGAACAGTGGTTCCCAACCTTTTTGGATGTCGTAGCCACATTTCAAAGGTATGGAGCCGCATGAAAACACTTCCGAGTAGGCTATTTGTAACGAAAATTTAAAGCCTACCTCTGGATCTCACCATTCAGGTAATTCAAAAACATGCACATAGACTTCTATAGATTCTATATCGGTTATTTTAGCATTGAGTAGACTCGGATTGGCGAGTGCTATACCTTGAAATGAACTGGAAATTCATGTTACTATTATTACAACCAGTACTATCATTACTACATACTATACGTCATGTGATGATAGCTCTTCAGCCTTCATAGTCCAGCGCATGATGCACAAGTTTGCGGGATTATTTGCTCAGTAATATTGTACTTATTGCGATTTATACTTGATTATGAGCCTTTATTTTGATGTTAGTAGAATTGTGTCGAAATCTACTCTTCACGAGGACGATGTAAAGCAGTGGTTCCCAACCTTTTTCGGTGGCAGGGCCAAATTTAGAATTTCAGAGTACGGTCGGGGCCGCTCGAATACCAGGGCAATGAAAAGAACCCAAAATAGTTACCAAAATATGAAAATTCGCATTGTTTCGATCATTCGCTTGACGCCATTAGCCATTGTGTTGCCGCGCTCCCGTTATTCAGAACAATCAACCTTTGCTGGCTATTTCGGAGTAGTTTTATTGCCCTGGCGAGATTTCAATTTGTATTTTTGGAATCAATGCGACACCTCCATTCGATAAACACCGTCATATCAAATTATTCGGACGCTGGGGTCGCGAGCTATAAGACTACCAATTATGCTGTTTTTTGCCGGCTAAGCAGTACGCATCTCGGCGCATTTAATCGTGAGTCACTTGTTGCACATCTATCCGTAAATTAGTTATCAATACCAAAAGCCGTAACAGCACTTCGTCAGCCCCCCCTGAAACGTTGCTATTGGCCCCCTCAGGCTAGATGGCTGTTTACCGCTATACATCATCTAAATCGGGTGTCCGTTTTAGGCAGCATCTCTCGACTAATTGCGCCAAGCGCGAAAAATTTCTATAAGTCATGGTTGAATCGGTCAATATAATCGAGAATTGAGAACATATTGGTATCAATTTGTATCCTCTCTCTCCTCACGTAATCAGATTGACCGGTTGAGCTGAGTGAGGTGTATTTGAAAAGGTAGGACCACTCAATAATAATTAAACATGTTCGGGCATATACCCGTTGGAAGGAACGAAACAGCGCTTCGTCAGGCCCCTCAAAACACCTAGGTCTTGAGCTCCCATAAGGTGATAAACCGACCCCCGTCCCGCTGTTCGCTTCTGCCACGAAATCAGGATCCCCGTTTAGTGAGCCAGCGTGGAGCGCGAAAATTTTCGATAATTCAGGTCAATAAGATCGGGAATTGCATATATATTGCTATCAATTACTTGCAGAGGTGGTCAAAGTAGTCAAGAAAGCTACTCAAGTAGAAGTAGAAGTAGTGACGAAAAAATCTACTCAAGTACGAGTAGAAGTACTTCTTCCAGAAGCAACCTAAAACTACTTGAAGTAGAAGTAGAATTGACTGACTTTAAAAGTACTCAAGTAAGTAAGTAGTTGTGAAAACGATCCTAATTCGTTCACATTGATTGTAAAAAGGTGCAAATTGAGCTATGCGATAGGTGACGAGCTTGATTCAAATTGATGCATACCAACAGGTATCCAATTTTCGATAGCATAAGCATTCATCAACATCATGATAGTATTGATATGGAAATGCGATACTAATCCTCTGTTTTCTCGAATAGCACGTTTTAGAAAATACCATGGTACGGCGCCATCCCCCATATTATAATGCCCATAGTTTAGTCGAAGAGCAATACGGAGAAGTTCCATATGATACGGTGAAAACACTTTGCGCGATTAGTAAACGTTAATAAAAAATATGGTGGACCGTAAAAATGCCATATTGTGTAGCTTTATTTCCAGAAATTAAAGGCATTACTACGCTTGCTTTTATACTTCAACATGTATGTTATCCAGACAAAAGAACTGATATTAATTATAACGCAAAGTATATGATACTGGGAATTAAAAGTGAAATATAAATACTACTTCTAAAAGTGGAGCATGTATTTCCAGCCTTTAGTCCAGAAAGTTTCAAATGTGGTATGCTCAAACAGTTCTAAAACTAAAAAAAGTCAGAGTCCACGTTTCCAGATTAGGACACGCCAGGGACATGCTAGATTACGATATGACAAGTAAATGCTAGATAGCGAAACATCAGTTTCAAACGTTATGATGTGCCATACGTACTGTGATGAATTGTATTTCATATGGGCGAAGGGCGACAATGTGGTGTAAACGGAACCACGCCAACCCGCGACCTAAATTATATTCACCGATACTTGCGTGAAATCATACTAGCGACCCCGTATCCACTGCGCGCGAAGCGCGACGAAAATTCTTGGCTTTACTCAACTTTTGTGAAAATTAAATGTTGATACTCCGTGAATACAGCCCCGAAATGTCTCAGGATATCTTCCTGATTGGAAGATTAAACTACTTCTACTTGACAAACTGAAAATAGCGAAAAGTAAGTAAGTAGATCACAAAATATTACGAAGTAGAAGTAGAAGTAGCGAAAATCGGATCTACTTGAGTAAGTACTAGAAGTAGAGGAAAACTACTTGAGTACTTCGAAAAAGTAGAAGTACTTCGTTACTGACCACCTCTGATTACTTGTCCTCTCTGCTCACGTATTAGATTTACCGGTAGAGCTGAGTGAGGTGTCTTGGAAACTGTAGGGCCCGTAAATAATAATTTAACATATTCGGAAGGGCGGGCCCGTTGGTACGACTTCGTTACATGGTGTTATTTCGTGACCTCCAGTCAGCTATATCAAAAAATATAGAATCGCCCAAACGTACTAAACTAAAAGATGCACACGATTTCAAATTGATAGTTCTTCACTGGCATATAATTCTTCCCTGCGGGATGGTAGCCTATTTGTCTCGTGAAGTTCAGATTGCCAAGACAGGAATATTCGGCACCGCAGTCATTTAGGCGCCTATGGTCAATTATACCTATATGTATTTTGTATATACATAACGAAGTTTCCAGTCAGGGTAAGGGCAGTCCTTTTCGGCCAAGGTTTTCTCGCTGTCGATCGTTCTGGCACACTTCTTGGCGTCGCATGTAATATGGCCTGAAACTTAAAATGTCTTCGTGCGTCGTGACGCGGTAATGGCCAACGCCGATATGTCCACTTCTATAAATCTTGCGTATTTTATCTTGGTGGAAGAGTATCCAATAATGAAGTTACTTGGAAACTTGAAATAGCGCGCAGCGCGAAAGAATTTTGAAAAAGTTGCATAAAAGTTCATGAAATATACTGTATAATTAATGTTAATTCATTAAATAATTTTAGGCCCTCTTTGAGCTCGTTCCCCCCAATTGGGGGACTTCGGGGGTGCGGCAGTTATGGTCCTGTCAATACGGCTCGTTCAACTGGAAAGTTAGGGCATATTGCATTGAAACAGCAGTGACGTAATCTTAGCAGTCTACTCTCAACTTTCTTGCAACCCTATAATTGAAAACTCCAGACTCCAAGCCAAGCAAGAGTATTTTATAAATATATTTTTTTTCATACATCGATTTCTCAATATTTTTGTGGGGGCCGCAGAAAGGCTAGCTGGGGGCCGCATGCGGCCCGCGGGGCCGCGGTTGGGAATCACTGATGTAAAGGTCTCTGAACAGCAGAACTCGAGATATATCCTTGTCCGATGGGTATCCATCCATGCGTTTGATGGTAGTCTGCAAGAATTCGCTCTCCCGGTGTTCAGAACCGGCCTTGGACTGCTTTAGAACTAACAAATATCCCACATTTGCATTCATAATACATAATTTAGAATAACTACTCATAGAACCAAACAACAACTGTGGTCTACTATATTTTCGTGGCATATTTACAGGTCAATCAGAGCCGCGAGAAGGCTACTTTGGAGCCGAGGTTGGGAATCACTGATCTAGAAGTAGAAGTAGTCTAAAATCATTGCCACTTGACAAAGTAGTACAAGTAGGCAAGCAGTATTTCGCATAAAATCGAAGTACTCTGTTATTGGCCGCCTATGGACGCTTTTCCACCGCGCGTCTAATGCACAAGTGAAAGTGAGAGGTTTCCTGCATACTTGTGCAAACTTTATTTTCGAAATGCGCCGCTCGCATCTGGAACCAGAACTAATCCTTCACATATCCATTAACCAGAACTAGGAACTGAATATTTTCGAAATCCGTAGCTAGAAGTCGCGACCTTCGTCAATTTGTACAAATCAGGTTCACCATCATACCGGCGAGGTGTGTACATTCCGTGTTCTTTTTAGATGATTCACAACGACTTGCAACTTCCATCTTCGTCATCTTCATACTTGTTGTGGTTATCGTCGCTACTTCACTAGCCGGCCGCTCATCATCACGGCGTTGTTTCAAAGTGTTTAAATGACCATCGGGAGTCCTGGTTTTGGATTTCGTTCCGTGGTTTACTTGTGTTCTGTATTTGTGTTCTGACTTTTATTAGGTAACGGATTGACTCGTTAGAAGGAATACAACAGACATTTCAGCGCGTGCTTGAAATTATCACAGTGTCGATTTGACGATTGTACATTTCGATATGGGTGTTTGTAGCGTAATTCTGATACCCATAACTGTCTTGTCTTGCCTTGCGCAGCGAAGGTTGGGGCGTTGTAGAGACTCTAGTATTGAGTTTGTTGTAGATAATTTTGACCACGTTTGCGACGCAAAGAAGTTCTCTGAACCGGTGGCTCCCAAACGGGGTCGACTCCATAATTCCTACGTGGGTGTTGGTTTATCTAGGCTCCTCCTCGCCATCTCGTCCGTGTAGGCGGGTGTATTATAAAAGCATATAACAAGAACCGTGCCACATAACAAGGACCATGCCACAAGTTGTTGGCAGCTACGAATTTGAAATCAAGAGAATTGGCGTGGTGCAAATGAACGTTGACCATAGAAGTCGACAAACACCACGAATACCACACTCACACAACAAACAAAGGTACTTGTGTGTAGGGTTGCATTAAAGCTAAAATCAATCAAAAGCAAACATGTTTTAAGGCCCTAATTTAAAACGTGCTTATTATTAATATTTTGTGCTTTGTTTTTTTTTTGAAGCCATGACCTCACAAATATTCAATTGTGACGTTGTAGTGGGTTCATATTGACAATTGCAAATATAGGGTGGATATAGCTTCTTCAACGAGATATCTGTACTATTTACGTTCGACCGACTATTTTTAGGGTTCCAACCGTCCGATATCGATATATACTCCGCTATATATCGGGTGGTACTTGTCCGTAAGCTCGTACAACATGTTATTTCAAGTATTTCCACGATTATGGCATAATTTTATAACTTGTTTCAAAAAAACGTTTAAAACACTGCATGGAACATGTTTTAAACAGTGTTCAAAACACCGTTTGTTTTGAATGCAACCCTACTTGTGAGTCTGGAATCGCGCTATATTGTTAACACGATATCTTGTTAAAGCTAGGCTGTTCACTCATTCATAACTTGTTTCCCCTGAGCCAGTTTCAAGATACTTGCACAAGTACACAATCTTACGCGTACCGTATAACGTCTGTAGGCTACGCAATGCGGTAGGTTATGTATGTGCACATTGTGCAGTGAAGTTGCTTCGGAAGAATATCTCAACGTCCTCTGCAGCTGTAGCCGGGGTGGTATACACCGGTGTAAATTCACATTCTTTTCGCTAAAAGCTGCACCAAAGAATTGAGTCTTGAAAATCATGTCCAGAAAACTGGGTGCAAAGAAGCGGCTTTGTTCAAACTACAAACAATTCCACTGTTTCATATTTTATAAGTCCTTCTTGATAAGAAACATCCTTACCAAGTGTAGGTCGGAAATCGACACCGTATTGACCGTGCCTCACCCCGTGCTCATGTCGCCATGTATCTATGCACGCGACATGTGTTTACCTGATATTTATCGGATTCTAGCGACAAAGAAGCAGCTCATACCAGGGATCAAAGATGGACAACTAGAAAGTTTTCAGTTTTTCCAAATTAGGTTGTAATTAGAAGTTTAATTACTTATTTTCTATTTCTAAATTTGACTAGAATTACAATTATGGCCACCCAGATTTTCCAAATTAGACTAGAGTTAGAGCTATAGCTACAGAGCTATTTTTTTCTAATCAGACTAAAATTAAAATTATAGCTGCGTAGTTTTTCAAAATTAGTCCAGAATTACAATCACACCTACAGGTATTCTCAAAATTATATAGATCAGAATTAGAATTATAGCTACGCAGTTTTTCAAAATTACACCGGAATTGGAATTATAGCTACACAGGTGTTTTTTTAACTAAAATTATAGCTGCGCAGTTTTTCGAAATTATACCAGACTTATAACTATAACAGCTGCACATTTTTTCCAAATCAATTCATAATTAGAATGACTGAATTCGTGAAAACTTGAATATTGAATCAAGTTTGGTTCGTATCAAATCAGAGTTCATCCTGATAAGCACGAGAAAAGAAAATGCCTGTACGCCAAACTTGGCTTGGCATTATACAGTTCTCCTGTAGAATTCCAGGAAAATCAGTAATTAGATTAGAATTAAAATTACAGTAATCGTATCAATAATTATCATAATTGTCATGTTGGAGATGCGATTGTTGATATACATTATTCCTTCCGATTCTCTACTAGTTGCTGACGAATACCCCTGACGAGTGTCAACCGAGCACATTCGGATTCATTACAATATGAACATACTATTCAATTGTATATTGAAGCTCCTACTTGTATGAAGCTATTTCAAGAGACTTATGGCGGAGAAAATTTCACAAGTTTGTAACCGGACCTTTGCTAACTTAGTCGAGTAATCCACGACTGAAGGATCACATTTAACCAGGACCGTAACTGCCGCACCCCAAGCCCCCAATTGGGGGGGGGGCGAGCTCGAAGGGGGCCCAAAATTATTTCGTGAATTAGCATAAATTTGAAATTATTTTTTTGAAAATGTATGCAACTTTTTCAAAATTTTTTTGCGCTACGCCCGAAAACCAGTTTCCGAATATCCTGATTATTGGGTACTCTTTCACAAAGAAAAAATACGCAAGATTTATAGAAAATGGCATATCAACGTTGGCCATTACCGCGCCACGACGCACCAAGACATATAAAGTTTTAGGCCATGTAACAATCGACTTCAAGAAGTGTGCCAGAACGATCGGCAGCGAGTAAACCTGGGTCGAGAAGGATTGCCCTTACGCTGACCGAAGACTTCGTTATGTATATACAAAATGCATATAGGTTTAATTTTTCATAGGCGCCTAAATGACTGACGCGGATTGTTCCTGTCTTGGCAATCTGAACCTCACAAGACAAATACCATCCCGCAGGGAAGAATTATATGCCAGTGAAGAAATACCAATTTGAAATCGTGTGCGTCTTTTAGTTTAGTACGTTTGGGCGATTCTATATATTTTGATATAGCAGACTGGAGGTCTCGAAATAACATCATATAACGAAGTCATACCAACGGGTCCGCCCGTCCGAACATGTTTAATTATTATTTACCGGCCCTACAGTTTCCAAGACACACCTCACTCAGCTCTACCGGTAAATCTTATTACGTGAGCAGAGAGGAGAAGAAATTGATAGCAATATATATGCAATTCCCGATCTTATTGACCTATTTTATTTTGAATTATCGAAAATTTTCGCGCTTCGCGCTAGCTCACTCACTAAACAGTACTGCTAATTTCGTTGCAAAAGCGAACAACGTGACGGGGGTCGGTTTATCATCCTATTGAGGGTCCAAGCCCCAAGTTTTTTTGGGGCCTAACGAAGTGCTGTTTCGTTCCTGTCAACGGGTATACGCCCAAAGATTTGTAATTATTTTTGAGTGGTCCTACCTTTTCCAACACCTCACTCGGCTCTACCGGTAAATCTGATTACGTAAGCAGAGAGAGGATAAAGTTGATAACAATATTTATGCAATTCCAGATTATATTGACCAATTCAATCATGAATTATGTAAATTTTTCGCGCTTCGCGCGTTCAGGCGAGAAAAGCTGACTACGGACACCAAATGAGGATGATAAATATCGGTAAATAGTATTTATCCTGGTGGGTCTGGGGGGCGAAGCCCCCCAGTAGTTAGGTTTATCACCCTGTGGGGGGCTGACGAAGTGCTGTTACGGCCCTGCATTTCACTCGTAGACGTATCAATTGAAATACTGCTATGCAAAAACGTGCAAATTAGATCTTCAATACGCGGGTGGAAGCCGCATAAAATTGAAATTATTCAATGTTCGGTGAAGGCATAGCATGAATAATTAAGAAGCGTAATTTTTTAAGATGCTCATCCGTTACCGCAAAGGTGCTGTACCCGCTATGCGGGATAATACGCCAATGCGATTCGACGGCGTGTGCGCAGTACGGGAATTTACACTACAGGAGATACCAAATTTAGTACAGACTGCATTTCGAGAGATATGTTTCCTACAGTATATGATATTTCGTCAAATAAATGTTCCAGGATATCTGCTAAATTCATACGTGTGAATAGCGGCACGTAAATAGGTCTTCTCTCATTCGAGTGATTCGATTCTGCATCGAATATTAAGCTTTGGGTCGAGTTGAGTGTTGCTCATTTTTGTCATTACAGTATGAATGATGAAGAATATTGAAATATGTACCTTTTATGTGACCACGAATGATATAAAGCCAGGTCTACACCACAATATAGAATATATGGTCTATTTTTAGATTGGGAGTAGCCAACCGGTATCCGTAGAAGGAAATTTGTGCGGTTGTCCATATTTAATTAGTATCAGTTGGTGACCAATTGAATTTACGAATTGACTCCAGAATTATTGAAAACTATGCAGCTATAATTCTAATTCTAGTCTAATTTGAAAAAAACTGTGCAGCTATAATTCCAATTCTCAACTAATTAGGAAAAAAAGTATGTTGATATAATTATAATTCTATTCTAAATTATAAAAACTGTGCAGCTCTAATTCCAATTCTCAACTAATTTGGAAAAAAATTTGTAGCCATAATTCTAATTCTAATCTGATTTGGAAAAAATGTGTAGCTATAATTTTAATTCTAATCTAATTTGAAAAAAAAACTGCGCCGTTATAATTAAAATTCTAGTTTAATTTGAAAAAGGCTGTGCAGCTATAATTCTAATTCACATCTAATTTTTTAAAAGCTGTAAATATTCTAGTTCTTCAGCTCTGGTGCATCATTTGGTGGTACGAGGCTTAATAGATAAGAGTGTACTAGACATGCATTTTCGTCTATGCCTTTGATAGAAACAATCTAGTATTGTTTTCAGATTATTCCTAATGGCTATCTTCATCGAATAACGTAATTAACAGACGTAATAGTGTTTTGGTGTGTATCGATTTGAGTCAACGAATGAAACGACCCGTTCTTTATAAACCTCACATCGGAATAAGACACATATTAGTCTATTTAAAATCGATCGAATGTAATAAAACGGAATTTCGGTGTTTAATGACATCATATATTGTTTTCATCGCAATCGTGTTGTTTTAATCCCATTTTAAACCATGTCAATCTCATTTCACTCGTGTCGAATCGATAATCACGGTTTGTTGCGGAATTCTCTGTCGCAGCAGTCTTGGTGCAGGGTACATTTGTACAAAGGATGTTTGCGAGATTGCAAGTTTATTTGCTTTAACGCGTGTTATTCTCCGGTGATATACAGTTTAGGTTCAACTTTAGAATTTATCGTTGTGTATGTATATATATGATTGCTGTGATATGTGTATAGCACGTACTTTGAAATGACGAAAGGGCGTTTGTAAGCGACTTTGGGTTAGCATCATAAACTAGCAAGAGCTTCTTGGAGATACAGAACTTCAATATACGATTGAGTAGTGTATTATGATTACCCCTGACGAGTGTCAGCCGAAAATATTGGGGTTTATATCAATATGAATATACTGTTCGACTGTATAATAAACCTCGACTTAGCTATCATATGTAAGGTATGTTGAATGGTAGGGAGTGAAACAGGTATGATCGAGTCCTAAAGCGTAAATTTAATTAGCTATGTAGATAATAATTCCAGTGGAGTAGGGAATATCGTATACCGATTTTCCAATGATCATTACTTATTTACACTTGTGTTATCAGTTTGGGTGCTGTAGTAGGCCTCTTTATAAAGAAAACCAAATCCAGCATCGTTGATTTGCAAAAATAAGTGCCCAATAATGCCAATTCTCCCACTAGCCGTGACAAACACAACAATATGGATCTGGACCTTTGCTGATAATAGTTGAGAAGACATGGTGTATGCTGAAGTGCAGGCAGATATTCATAGTGTCCAGATCAGAGGGAGCTCAGACTTGATTTTAAGGGCGCATTCACAGTTGACACTTGTTCACACTTACTTAATTAATATTTATTCATCCTGCGTATTCCGCTACGTCACTGTACGCAGGGCCGTAACAGCACTTCGTCAGTCCCCACCCCCCCCCCGCCAAAAAAAAACGTTGGTCTTGGGCCCCCATAGGATGATAAACCGAACTTATGGGGGTCTTCGCCCCCCAGACCCCCCTTTGGCTGTCCGCTCTTTTTCGCTACTTCTCATCTACATTGGGGCTTCGTATACTGAGTCAGATATTCTTGCCTGGACGCGCGAAGCGCGAAAAATGTCAATAATATATGATTGAATCGGGCAATATGATCGAGAATTGCATATATATTGCTATCAATTTTTATCCTCAGCTCTCTGCTCACGTATTCAGATTTACCGGTAGAGCTGATTGAGGTGTGTTTGAAAAGGTAGGACCTCTCAATAAACATCTTCGGGCGTATACCTGTTGGCTGGTACGAAACAGCACTTCGTCAGGCCCCCCAAAAATACTTGGGTCTTGGGCTCCCATAGGGTGATAAACTGACCCCCATCACGTTCGCTTTTGCCACGAAGTTAGCTGTACTGTTTAGTGAGCCAGCGATAATTCATGATACAATCGGTCAATAAGATCGGGAATTGCATATATATTGCTATCAATTTCTTGTCTTCTCTGCTCACGTTATCAGATTTACCATCAGAGCTGAGTGAGGTGTCTTGGAAACTGTAGGGCCCGTAAATAATAATTAAACATCATCGGGCGGGCGGACCCGTTGGTATAACTTCGTTACATGATGTTATTTCGTGACCTTCTGTCTGCTATATCAAAAAATATAGAATCGCCCAAACGTACTAAACTAAAAGACGCACACGATTTCAAATTGGTATTTCTTCACTGGGATGTAATTTTTTCCTGCTGGATGGTATTCGTCTTCTGAGGTTCAGATTGCCAAAACAGGAACATTCAGCACAGTCATTTAGGCGCCTATCGACAATTAAACCTATATGTATTTTGTATCGAAGTCTTCGGTCAGCGTAAGGGCAGTCCTTTTCGGCCAAGGTTTTCGCGCTGCCGATCGTTCTGGCACACTTCTTGGAGTCGCATGTAATATGTCCTAAATCGTTATATGTCTTGGTGAATCGTGGCGCGGTAATGGCCAACGGCGTTATGTCCATTTCTACCAATCTTGCGTGTTTTTTCCTGGGGGAAGAGTACCAAATATTAAAGATAATTTGCAACACGATATCGCGCGTAGCGCGAAAAGTTTTTGAAAAAGTTGCGTAAATTTTCAAAAAATATAATTTATGCTAATTCACGAAATAATTTTTGTCCCCCTTCGAGCTCGGGTCCCCCCAATGAGGTTGGGGGAGGGGGTGCGGCAGTTACGGTCCTGACTGTACGTTGCTGTATACGCGCGCGGTTGGAATTTCGCAGGTATACTGTACGATTTTGTAGCTTACAGTTGCAGGCTAATTACGCCCGCACAATGTATTCCGTAATTACTTGCATCGAGAACGAACTGAACAATCTGGAATGCGCTCCTACGTTCGTTATGAATCTAACCGAATCCAACACAGGACATACTGTTTCATTGTTAGAAATATATCTTGAAATTCTGCCGGTACAGCTTACCATACATTATTGCGCGGCGCAATGCGCATAACCAGTATACAATTTTGTATAATAGCGTATATTGATTGGTTTTAGTGACATGAAAACATAGAAAACCGTTTCATGGACTATCTCCATGTGTATCCGAATGGTAACTTTAACGCTACGAATTTGTACAATACCTCCGTTTGATTTTCGTCACAAGTCACGGTATCAATGACATCGTCTGTCCCGCATCATTACTTTTGTTGTGTCGGGAAATTCTTTACAATTTCAGCTGATGACAGATATTTTTAGAAATATAAATATAGCGATTGCCGCGAATATAAGCTGGTATGTAGCTTCGTATTTCAGCAAAGCAGTTATCGCTGTGTTACGACTAATGACCGGAAGACACCGAAGTATCTATTAGTATTCATCAGAGGACAACTTGAAAATGTGCAGTTTTTTCCAATTTACATTAGAATAAAATTATTGCCACAGTTGTTTTTTAAATTAGATTAGAATTATAGCTACAGTTTTTTTTTAGATTAGAATTAGAATGATAGCGACACAGTGTTTTCCGAACTAGATTAGAATTAAAATTATAACTACACAGCTTTTCCGAATTACAATAGAATTAGAATGATGGCTACACAGTATTTCCGAAATAGACTAGAATTGCAATGGTGTCTACACAGCTTTCCAAATTAGATCAGAATTAGAATTATAGCTACACCGAGTGTTTTCCAAATTAGATTAGAATTAGAATCACTGCGTTCAGAAAGCTTGGCAATTGCATCAACTTCAGTTCGTATCAAATTAGACTTAATTCTTATAACCACGAGAATGAAAAATGTCTGTACAGTGTACAGTAAGTACCTGTTAGCAAACATATCTTGCAATACTTTTTATACATGGTAGACTTATTCTCTATAGATACCATCCCTATAGATACCTGAAGGACCGGTGTGGCAGTATACCGTGGATTATGGCGATGATTGATTTAGCAGTTTATGACCCTTTTGTGGGGATGATTCCTTCGCTACCTATTGTAAAATCTGACTCGCGGTGAGGTTATAAATAGATTTTTATGGAGGCTTAGTACAGGTCGATCGTTGCCATAACGACACCTACGTAAGCTGATTTAATTCGGACAATCTCGGCGCTGGCTACCTTGTCGGATTTTATTCAACGGAGGATGTCAAACGTGCTATTATATTCCGAAACGCAGGTTAGCAAAAGGGAACAATGTCCACGGGCTATCAATAGAACGCGGCATTCGATATTGGAAACGCGCGTCTTGAGCAATCGGCAGCTAAACGATAATACCCGAGCCTGGAAACAGCTACTTATTTGCACAAATGGACATTTATTTCGAGCCGTGATCAGATCTTGCCGGGCGTGTGTTGGGCGTGTGCTGTTTGAGATAATCTGTTTCGGATTCCAATCAACAGGTAATAATGATTAATATTCTTCAGCGAGCCCGCAAAACGAGATTAAAACGAATTTGAATGAAGTAACTCTCTGCGATGTGACAAGTTAGGCTCCATCTATCAGTACTATATCGAAAGAGGGCAGGACGTAATTCGCATCTAGTTTATTTAGTATCAGACTATTCTAGCACACAGCGCAGCCCAGTAGCACAAGCTCACAATTCTACGCTCTGCGCTATGGGTTAGCAACTGACTATTTTTCGCGTGGACATAAGACATCTTATACAGGCTGAGCCAGAATTGCATAATTTGGATTACAATGTTGCACTTGATTTATCCCACGATATGAGCCTTAGCTCGGCTCTGAGTTCGTGTGACATGGGTGTTGTATATTCATACCATGCAGTATACCATGGGAGGTACACGGTTGGAAATACACATTCTTTGCGCTAAGATAAAACCTCCTGCTATGTGTACCAGGTTCTGTTCTGTTCCAGTTCACTTCGTATGCTAAGCTCGTCACCTTCGTTTTCTGGGCTAACCATTTAAAAAGTCTTCAATGGCCGCCTTTGTGACGATATCATATATAATTAATTTATTACTGCTCAAGATGCTCTCTGATATCCGAGTCATTATAGGAGCTTCGAAATGCCCAGAACTGGCGGGAATGTGGTGATGAAGGAGCAGTGAAGAATATGAATTGCTAGGTTAAGATTGTGGTTGGCTGAATTCTTTTGAATATTCGAAACGTAGAATCAACAATCATATCTTGTGAGTTTATTCTGCACTTCTTACTATGCTTTAAGGGATTGCCAACAGCAAACTTATGTCTCGTGGAAACTGTAACTGTACCGACTACTTAAAACTCACTCAACCTGTGTTGGAAAATTAGCAGCGTAGCATTATCAAAAATTCAGCCAGCGCACAGCTACGGCATGGCGTACACGTACAGCTATGGCATGAATCGAGCTTCAAATCGAGTCGAGTTCGTGAGTATCGCTATTTATGACTTCAAAACAGTATCAAGGATGTGAAAATTTCAACTATGCACCCTTTATCCGACCACGAAGAATATATTTCAAGTTCTACATCACATTAAAGAGGTATCTTTTTTTCGACCACACCTTTATTTCATTCCACTTTGTGACAATACCGTGGATTAATCACGGCTTCGCAGGTATGACATTTCCAGTAACGTGCGTGGCATTGTACTGTATGATTCGTATGCTGTTTTACGAACACAGGTTTACAGCCTTCCGAAATAGGATCGAAACTGTAATTATCGTTGATAAATTAATTCTTAGTGGCGAGGAGCGTTTAATTTCAGTCCTCAAAAATATCTTACGCACAGCTCAGATCAATTATTAAGAAACAAATCATGTTTTTAATATTGTTCATTAAGATTTTTTGATTATTATGCTTTAATATAGCCTAACAAATCAAACATTTGTACGCTCGCCCGATCACTTGTGATCATTAAGCTGACATTACCGACGATATTGGCTGTGCGATCATAACGTAATTGGATTGCGTTGCCACGCATTATTATTCGCACGACCGTTAATGAGGGCTGCGTTGACAACGAAATATTGCTTCGTCTCTAGGCAGCCGATCACGAGTGATTAGATCACTGATCAACTGATTATATTAACAGAATCCATAGTGTATGGTGTACCGGTAGCAGCATACTAGTTCTTAAATTAGGTACAGAAGTGATGTCAGCTGCAGGAAGTGGATTTTGACTGCTGAAATATACATTAATATGTCTCTATATACTTGATGACAGCGGGGAATGTTTAAATTTCCGCGCGATTGAGTTTAATGTACCTTTGGGACATCGTGTGATTTCGGTTACTGCTTCTCTGACTCGATATTACCCTCGCTTGCCCTGGCGTCGAATAAATGCAATTTGCGTGTTGAATGGTTCTTTTCATCATTTTGATTCTCTCTCGAACGGTTGGATATTTTCTTATCTCGTGATATATGCGGCCTTTTGATGAATATTGTGTGTTGCTGGGCATATACTCTATAGAATCTATGAACAGAAAATGTAAATTTTATATAGGGCTACCATACGTCCTCCTTTAGGAGGATTTGTCCTCGGGTTATTAAAATTGTCCTCCGGGGATGCCTAAACGTACTCCTTTTTAGCAATTCGTCCTCCTTTACAGCTTTTAGAGCTAAGATGATGAATAGATTCGAGTGACAATGGGCACAAATGACGTTAAGCAAGAAATTCGTGGTTCGAACGTAAGCGACGACCTTTTTTTAATCAACCAACGGAAAATGTGAAAGAAAAACTGTATTTCGGGAGTCGAGCCGGAAAGTTGACCTTCCTTTTAGTCAACCAACCACAATCCTGTGGTAAATTTACCATTTTCCGGATTTTACTCCAGTATTGTAAGTCTGAAAATTTTGAAAAAGTGTCCGCCTTTCCCGATCCTGATATATGGTAACCCTACTTTTATACGACCATAAGCGAATTAATGCCATTTCCGCACAACATAGAGATAATTTGGTGTTTTTCGTCCATTTAATGGCACTTTGTGACAATGCTGTGCGTTAGGGTTGCTCCAAAATAATTTTTTTCCCGGATTCCGGGGATTCACTGATTAAATTGTTAGGTTGCCTAACAAATGGCTGCACACCAAATTTGGCTCAATTCCAACCGGCAGAAGCCGCGGCAAAGCCAATTGAAATGTTTGACTTTATTTTGTAAAAGTGATTTTTTTTTAAATTCTACTGTCGACCTCATGAAATTGTTAAGTTGTGTACGAGAACGACGCAAAAGAAATTTGACGGAATTCCAACCGGTATAGAAGCGAAGTTATTTGAGCTTTTCACCAATAATTCTGGGATTACCCACCATTCAATGCTATTTTTGCAAATCCAAAACTTTCAACTGCAATAACGTCGCTTCTATACTGGTTGCAAGTGAGCAAATGCATCGTTATTTTAGGTAACTTCACAATTTCATGGGGTTGACAGTGTCAGTACTGTGCTAATCATGACTTCACAGATACGCCATTTCCACAGTGGAAAATGGTATCGAAACTATAATTTCCGTTAACAAATTAACAAATAGCGTATATTTTCAGTGTTCGATAAAATCGTGTCTCAATACTCGAATCATTACAATTAACACTCAATTAAGATATGAGTACTCGAATTATTTCGCCCTTCCCTAATACAAGCAGTGGCATTAATATATCCGTCCATCATAAACACTATATATGCAAATATATTGAAACCGACTTGACAGCAAGTTCATGTCTTGCCAAAGTGATACGAGCCTAGTACGAAATGCCCCCGGGACAGACCGAAATCACATAAACTTGAAACGCAGCCGCGTGTATGAATGTCAATTGAATTTGGCGAAAGAATCGATGCGCTGCATCGATTGAAATGAATTGTTGGCTAAATTTTGAAACATGTATATTTATATGAATGATATCTCTCAGATTTTTATTAGCTCACGGAAATAAAATGTGGTTATGTGACTCGTTTGTGTGTGTACGTTATCTGCTATGTGTGTAGAATCTGCATATAGACTAGGTTTTTGAATATGCACGTAAAGATTCTATCTTAGTATTGTTATTGTTAGCATGTCTTGCATAATCCCTAGTGCCGTAATGGCGAATGGCACCAGTCAAACAACGTCTGTATTTATCGGAACGAGTGACTGATTGTGCAAATGTACAACTGCGCACAATGATCCGAGAACTCGAATCTGTATCGAGTATTAATTTTAATGGTTCGAGTTAAGTAGTAGTGCAAGCAGGCAAATCTTGAGTGCTCCGAAAAAGTACAAACTTCGTTATCTACCACATCTTCTCGTATTGCATCGACGATTTCATTACTCTTTAACCCAGGGGTTCCCAAAGTAGGGTTCGCGACCACAATGTTTACCTATACTCTGGGGTTGCGGAGACTGAAGTTGAATGTAAATACCAATGACTATTACAAAAATGCCATTTTAACGCATGCTATCGGAGGCTCATTTGTGAACATTTTAGTTCATTTTTCAAAATAGAAGAAAAGCGACCTCGGACGAATGTGAACCAGGCAAACAAGGTATCAAGGTTGGCCAAAGCGTCATGTTAAAGCTCCACAACGTAAGGTTGGAGTATGTCCATCCCCGTGAAGATTAAAGTGTCGGGAGCCTGGAAATGAATAGGATGGTAATTCTTCCTTCCAGGAAAACTACAAGCGACCGGTAGTGTTATGTCTCAACAGTATAATACATATACAGTATACACAGACGCAGACGCTCGTCGCGGCCGAATAACGTATAGGTCGTTACCTCGGGTGACGCAGAATTACACTGGGCATATGGGCAGTTCTTGATTACTTCGATTGGATATTGATAAAAATCAGCTCAAAATACCTATACGTTGTTATAGTCGACAGCTTCCGACATAGGCCGTGAGTAGGTTTAGGCGAAGATGCCATTTTTTTAGTAATCAGCACGCCAAATTGAGAGGTGGGGTCGCGGGACATTTTTAACTCGAAATCCGGAGTCGCGACCATAAAAAGATAGGGAACCCCGGCTTGACCCATACAGGTCATTGCAAACTATGTCACATTCCCCCCCCCCCCACGTCCATATTACGAATACTAAAATGCGATGCAAAAATTGGCAAGAAACAAATTGTTATGAGGTGACATAACTACGAAAGCGTCAACGAAAAAGTCACGCTAGTTCAAGATCGATTCGTTGCTAAATGAGGTGTTGGAACCGTCATTCAATATAATATTGAAGGTCGCAACAGAAAATCAATACCGAAATCTGTATATCGGTGTGCGGCATTTTGCTGCGCTAGGGATTAGTATTGATTTTCGGAGCAGCTACGCGTCGTAGGCTGTATGCTGAAGGGTTGATGAAAAGTTGATATTTAGTTAGTGTTAGGGTTATAGTTAAGGTTAGGGTAAGGATAAAGGTAAGGGTTAGTGTTAGGGGTCGTTGAGAGTATATCGAGTCATATCTTCAGGGTTGCCAACCATCCTTATTTCTCAGATTTGTTCTTATTTTGAGGGGCAATGTTTGATAAAACTATACATTGTCCTTATGATTTGTTTTGATTTTGAACTCATTTTCGGTAAGTTTGCCGTTATTTTCGGCAAGGATTCCGAATATACCGCTTGTTTCGTCACCAGTCAAAAACATTGTATATCAGCAATCGTACAGTGGTTGTTAATGTTGATATACAATGTTATTTTAAACTCTATACTAGTTACTGGCGATTACCCCTGACGAGTACCTGCCGAAAATAGTCAGGTTTTTTTTAAATACGGACATACTATGCCATTGCACACTGAATTTCTGCATTGCCATGATATATTTACGCAAGAAGGCAGTTATCCTTTCTCCGCACCGCCATCTATTTTTAAGTTCGTCGAAACACGGTGTATTTACGATTTACACGGCCATTCTTTTTCGAAGTAGCTATTAGCCCGTTCCCTAAGGATAGAATCCGGTCCCAAATGATTCCGTTAAAAAAAAAGAACAAAGGACTTGGGAATAAATATTGACGAGACATTACAGCGTTTACTGCACCGCAAATGTTGGGTTTGTGAAGTCTTCCATCCCAAATATTTTCAAGTTTCGTTTGCTGTGACATGTATGGATGTATATAGCAGATATGATGCGATCGTTGCAGACTTGTACAAAGTAGCACTGTAGTTAGTTGACGGTCAACTAACTACTGTATTTTTAAGTAGTTCATGTTCTACTTTTTGTTGCGGATCTTAAAACGAGAATATTTCTAGTTTTAGTTCTAGCTGTGAGTTTTCAAAGTTGAGTAGTTCTAGTTCTAACTCTAGTTGCGAATTTTGAAAATTGAGTAGTTCTAGTTCTAACTCTAGATGCGAATTTTGAAAAGAGAGTAATTCTAGTTCTAATTCTAGTTCTAGTTGCGGATTTTCAAAAGGGGGTAGTTCTAGTTTTAGCTCTAGGTGCGGATTTTGAAATGTGATAAGTTCTAGTTCTAGTTCTAGTTTCGGATTTTCAAAAGTGAGCAGTTCTAGTTCTAGTTCTACTTCTAGTTGCGTATTTTCCAAAGCGAGTATATTTGTAGTTCCAGTTCTAGTTACGAATTTTCAAAAGAGAGGAGTTACAGTTATAGTTGCAATTTTCTTAAATTAAGTAGTCGGTATAGAAGTCTGGACGGTTGATTTTCATTTGGTCTTTTTAAATGCAAGAAGTACATCATGTGACATCAACAGATATCGTTCATTATGGACTGTCGGCCCGCATAGAAGTAACAATACAGCAGTCATCAGAAGTTAAAACCAACGCCATAGATTCCTACACAATTACCAGTACAACTATCGACTCCGTGATATGTCAAAACTACTTCAAGTAGTTGCGGAATAAAAGGCCCGAAAAGCTCTAAAGGCAAGTAGTTTCAAAAAGTTGAATTTGTGGCGGGGTCGCGGACTTTTACCAGTTAATCTGAGGCGGTTGTTATCGAAATTACAAAATGCATCTGACACTAACACAAATTGTAAAATGACGCTACAAATGGATGGAATCTTCGAAACTTTTCCACTTAACACTGACAAAGGGACTATTTCACGCGGTTGTGGGACAATCTCACCCATAAAAGCGATCCAAACTTCTATCCCAAATCTAATTTATTTAGACAACTTAACGATTTCATGGTATATCCAGTAAAATTTGAAAAGAATATATTGTTAAATATTTTTATAAAATATTCAAAATTTTCAATCTACAATAGCTTTGCGATTACCTGTTGGAATTGATTAAAACTTGGTGTGCATCGTTTTGTAGTCAACCTGACGATTTAATCAGCTAGCAAGCAAGATTTGGAAGGATTATGTTTTTTAACATCCCTAGAGTGCCGTTATAAATATATCCGTTCTCCATGTGTTCCGTTCCCGAGAGTATCGCATATGAAAAATAGTATCACAGGCATAAATCGAGTTGAGATATCATCCGCATACCGTGGATTCCATTCTTGCGTCGTTATCGTTATTCTTTATGCGTCTGTAGTGACCTGGAAAATCACAACCGCATATCTGAAGTTTCCAACTTATCAGCTAACCAAGATAGTGATCGATCGATACACTAATGGACATCGCGCTTACATATTGACACTGCGGGTCGATGCGCTATACCCGAGTTTGAACTCTCAACATTCGTATTGTCGTTGAGTGTGAGGTATCACGGGCACTGTTAGGTTCAACTGTTGGTGCATGGCATTCGAAATCAGTTATTCAAATTGACTGATTGGTACAAATCACCTATATATCTTGCATTGTGAGAAGTTGTGTGTGGTGTAGTACTGCTTTGTGGCAGTCATACTGAGTTCCGTGTAAAGAAACATTTTTCAAGATCCTCTTGGAGGTACGAAACTTCAATAGACAGTCGAGCAACTTATTCTTATTGAAAGAAACACGAATATTTTCGTCAGGGGTAACCAAGATGCCATGTTAATCGCTTCTGTTTATTATATATCTACGCCTAAATGGGTGGGGCAAGAGGTAAGCTAGTTGTAGATAGCCTACATGGCGTGGTATAGACGTCGTTAGCACGACATCGCCTTTAGACGACTATCATCGTGAGGTCACTAACAATTACCTAACAGTAATCGCGAGCAAAAGGTCAACTTTACACCGAATATAACTTAGAATTTCGACATTCTGACGTCATTTATGTATGTCCACATCAATAAAAGTTCGTGACATCGTTTCAATGCTGAGATTTTCTCTCCCTCCCAAATTTTAGTAGCGCTACGCCCATCGGCTGGTCGTGTCTTGGAAACATAGGTATTAATGTGTTATGGGCTACAGCTCATTTATATGCCAATATTTTGTACAAACATCCTCAACGAGGGGGGTCGCCTTGTGGTGAATACAATATTTTAAATATAGGACATCAGTCGTTGAGTATTTCAACGTTTTGACACAAAAATTAATATCACTAAATATCTATTTTTAGATACAAACAACAATGTACATTTCCAATTAATCACGAGAGTATACCCTTCATGTTGTCTTGAGCATCCTCGTAAATACAGCCACAAAGGAGTACAAATGAACCTCGCAGACAATCCCATCGAAAGATGTCGTCAAAGAAAATTGAATTGGTTGTATCTTCAAAGCTCGTGTTGCACTGATGATATACAATTGTACGTGTACTGTACTCTGTACTTGTCTTGAGAAAGGCTACACGAAAGCGTATTGATATTAACGAGAAATTCTCCTGAGATCAAATTACGATTGATGTCATTTCGTCAGAGCGATTTGTACAATCGCTTTGTCCGTATATCTGGTTATGTTTTCGTTGGAGATACTCCCTATTTAGTTGGGCATGTGGTGTCCGAGGTTTTACATCGGAAAATGCCTATCACAACAAAGGTAAGATTAGGAAAGAGCGTGAAAGAGAATTGACAGCAATCTTACTATACTAAATCTATAACAGAGATGTATTTTCACTCGTAATGCCAGGGTATTTATCGTACAGATCTATAAATGAATGGATTTGAGTCAAATGCTTTGCGACGTTTAGTTATCTCGCGCGCTGTGGCTGAAACAAAATAGTTTGCCCAAGATGAAAGGAAATCTAAGAATGTGTAAAGCCTGTCAATATGGTTTTGATATCCGAAAAAGAGGGCAAGTCGAAAAAGTTATTATAGCGGACGAGAAAACGGATGATTTGGAGATTTTTACGGATAATGTTATTGGCTTCAAGTCTTTCATTTTTGAGTGTCCTTGGATGGCCATTCTCTTTTCTTAAGAAAAAGCACTGGAATGTTTGACTTGACTAGAAAAGCTATATACACTCCACTACGCCTTTTTCAGACACCGGATAACCCGGACAACTGCATTGTTCGGTCAAAATACTAAGGAACGGAACAAAAGTAAAAAACTATGGTGAATTTGGACAATTCTCCACCTAATCCGGACAGGCTCGCAATACCAATCGTTAGGTTATGGTACAATAAACAGTACTTCGTTCGTTTTAACACATGATGAGCGATTACAGTGAAACAATGACGATCCATGTAGAAAAATTGACAATGAGCTCATACAAGGTCGTTCCAGTTTCATAGTCGCTTTTAATTAAGGACAATAGCGTGCATTTTGTGCAACAAATTGGTTCGGAAAAGATTGGCAGAAAAAGGGAAGTTGCTCGCTAAAGTAAACGAAGAAATAGTTAAAGACACTTACTTGGTAGTTCGGCAGTTGATTCCGTTGCTGGGGTTATCAAAAGGTACTATTTGAACCCAATGATCGTGTGCTACACAGCAATTTATGTATACAGTATTTATTGAATGGTTTGGTATCGGAAATACAGAATTGTATCATACAGCTCACCTGAAGGTATAACTAATGAACGTTTTATGCGATCTGTGCCATATCGCAGCTGCGATTTTTTTTTTTGAATGGGTTGTGTCAGTGTGCATTTACGTACGACAATGAAGCTAACAATTGATTTTCCGCTTAACTGGGACATACCCGTTTCTCCGCCTAACTCGGCCCTAAGTCGACTATGTTCGAAATTTATCAAAACCAATCGAGTATAAAGTTATATTCGATTTTGTGTAGCCTTAACCAACTCATATACCGCACACAATTGTTTAGATAGCCATATGAAGCTTTGCTGTTCCGCAAACATTATGGCTGTGTTCCGTAGGCTTATCAATAGTTTGTGTAAATATTGACCTGTTCGGTTCGCGAAGATGGATGGACATTATACGTATTTGAGCTTAGCTTAAACTTAATTGAAGGGCAAGGTGTTGAAATCGACAGACGTCTTGTGTCATACAATGGCATTATTGTTGTTACAGAACATTGACTTTGATTCATGAGTTGCTATGATATGTTCTCTCAACGCACACAGTAGGTACAGTTGATAGTAGTAATAAATGCAAGGTAATGAAGGATTGCTGTAGGTGGTTATAGTATAGAAATTAAACATGGAACGGCAACGACCGATTTTGCAGCTTCGTTCCGCTTCGCCGAGGCTGGAATGGAGAATTGTTTTGCGTAAGCGACTGTAGGATTTCTGGCAATCCAAAAGCTATCTTCCCGAGCGCCGAAATTATTGAATCTGGTCTTGATCGAAAGCTACTGTTTCACCGATTCCGAAAATATAAATCGAAATAATGATCAGGCACTGATCCACCTACAATCCCCCTCCAAGTCTGAAATATCGGCATTGTTCGAACAATCGGAGAGTCGCAACGGGTCCTTGTTATGGCCATTGTGTTGCGGTTACCCGATTGTTCTGAACAATGCCGATATTTCAGACTTGGAGGACAGATTCTAGGTGGATCAGTGCCTGATCAATATTCTAATTTATATTTTTGGAATCGGTGCAACAGTAGCTTTCGATCAAGACCAGATTCAATAATTTCTGCGCTCGGGAAGATAGCATTTGGGTTGCCAGAAATCCTACAGTCGCTTACGCAAAACAATTCACCACTCCAGCCTCAGCGAAGCGGAACGAAGCTGCAAAATCGGTCGTTGCCGTTCCATGTTTAATTTCTATAGTTATAGTGTTAGGTCATTCCACGGTTGCTGTTATGGCTATTCGTTCGTTATGGTTAGGGTTAGGAATAGGGTCTTTGGGATTGGCACTTGCTTATTCTGAATTATTTCAGTTCCTAGTAAAACTCCAACTTTGATAAGGCTATACTATTTGCTGGTGGTTCCGCTTGCTGACATGAATATGGCAACCGATATCGAGTAGCCATGGCAACGACAACGATGACTTCACCGGCAAAACTTGACACCAGCTCCGGACGAGGTTCGGCTAGATTCCAAACCGCCAGAGCCGAAGTCGCGTCCGGTTCCGGGTTTTATCAACTCGTTCCGGATCCAACGACTCCCGACACGCGGTCTCCGAGTCCTCGCCCATCGCCAAGAGCTATTAGACGACTGTCCAACATGACTGAATCCACAGACGCCGAAGATATTGTGAGTACACCTTATATGACAAAGCGATGGCATAACGGCCATCGCTCGTAATACTGTTTGGGCGACCGGGCATATGACAGCCGTCAAATGATATTGTGGTACATTACTACTGTCTGAATCAGGTGCTGTTGTTCTTCTTTTGGTATTAATGGTGTTTCGACTATACTTTGGTCATTGTAGACCAGGCCGATATTCTTTTATACGAATACTGCCGACTTGTAGCACGGTGCACTTTGGCTCTCGGCTTTTGTAATACAACTATTAACCTTTTTTAACGCGGACCCGTGACCGCGAAATTTCATAAACTAATGACCTAGAAAAGGTCATCTCTTTAGCCCAGCAATCGTAAAGAATTGATTACCATTACATTAACCCTTCATGGAACTCTTAAGGATACTCTGCGGCTGGTCAAGGAGTCCACATTGTCCATAGGTCTTTAAACAAAAACCTATTCTATGTATATTTTTCTGCCACGCCTGCTCCAGTTGGTGTAAATGAGCCAAATACACCATTTCATATACAGATATATCATATATTCTGATTGTTTTAGCTTTCGTGTGCCACCCCAAAGAAGGCACAAAGGTGATACGTGTAAACTGAGCAGACGTGACCCCTGGGATGAATATCCATATGAAATGGTGCATTTGGGTCATTCATGTACTAAAAAAGTCCGCCAAATTGATTTGCAGCCCTCTCTAGGCAATATTCACGCAAATATCCATTACATACTCGACCGACGTTATCAAACGTCCGGTCAAACTCACCTAAAGTAAGACATTCTGGGTAAACTCTATAGCCTACTTGTGATTTTGTAGGCTATATATAGTACATATCTTCTACGGGAAATTGATAAAGCAGACTTTCGCGTGATGTCCACAAATTTCGTCGCTAACCTATCGACAATTCCGTAGGATTTCTTCCTCAAAGTCGTGAGTGAATTTCGAGCTTACGTCTCCGAAAAGATCGAGGAACTGCAGGATCAACACCAAACGAACGAAAACCGTCTCGAAGAAATACAGCGTATTCTCAAAGAATCGGAGGTATAATTTTTAGCTCACTTTTCTGCAGCGACGCGCGATATCTCTTTAAAATCGCGATAGACAAATGACCGGTCTAATGACACCGAAAATTGGTATTTAAAAGTCGCTTTTTACCACCAAAGCAAATCTGCGTTTGGCATCGTTACGCGGTGACATATTTTTCACACCGAAATCATTCGATATTTCGGCTCATTAGTAATTCAAATTTATTGATTCGCACTCTATCGTAAGGTCGCGATTAACATCATGTAATCCGATTCTGGCAGGGGCAGACGTTCGGTTCCAGGTTTCAACATCGCCATCTGAGTAAACACTCTCATTCGGGGATCAATAATATTTGTGTTTCGCACGTAGGCCCTTGTGAGAATGCGATAATTTATACCTGGGAAATGTCGGTTGATTATTGCAAAAATCCATCCCCAGGGTCGATCACAACTTCAAAGATATGTGATTTCCACAAAAGTGCGTATCTTCGTATATGCTGCTGTGTATATACATAGCTTGATAGGTTTGTAATTTTGCTATTTGCAATAAATCTCTATAACCATTCCCATTTCGATGACTTGTCTTAGATTATGTTGCAAATACTTCTCTTACCTTACAGGAAACGTGGACAACAACCGAAATAGGAATCTCGAAAGAAATCAATTCATTGGTATCGCTGTTACAGAAGCAACAAGGAATCTACGTCGAGCAAATCAAGGCAAGCTAACATCATCCGAATAATTGGACAAGTGGAAAATTTTGAGATTTCCCAAAGTAGATTAATATTAGAGTTATAGCTACAGTTTTTTTTTACAAATTAGACTAGAATTAGAATTATATCTACACTGTTTTTTCGAACTAGAATAGAATTAGAATTATAGCCGCGAAGTTTTCCAAAATTAGACTTGAACTAGAGGTATAGCTGTATAGCGTTTTCCAATTAGTTCTGAATTAGAATTAATGAATTCGTGAAAACAATTTTTTTAAATTAGATTAGAATTGGAGTTACTGATTAGTAGGGCAAGTTTTAGCAACTTATGCACCTTTACAGCTTCCGGCAGCTTCCTAAATACTCGTAGGATATGTAGAATGCTGTTTCAAGCTGTTTGAAGGAATCTTATTGTGCAAATTTTTGCAACTTTTGTCCATTTTTTCATGCAACTTTTTGCAACATTTTGCAACTTTTTTGATTTTTCATGAAAGTATTTTTGATTTTGGTGATACACACGGTCAAATTCGACTGAAATACCGTAAATCAGCACTGAAGTAACGCTCTTGCGGTTATTTCGGGAGCTGAGCCGGAAAGTTGACCTTTTTTTTTAGTCAATCAATAGAGAATGCGGATGGAAAACTGTATTTCGGGAGTGGAACTGGGAAGTTGACCTTTTTTATTAGTCAACCGAACAATATGTGGTCTGTTAGTGCAACTTTTGTGAAAATATAAATGCAACTTTTGTCAAGAATAAATGCAACTTTCCACGGATTTAACTGCAACAAAAACTTGTCCTACTGATTAGTCGAAAACTTGGACAATGGAATCAAGCTCAGTTCGTATCAAATCAGAGTTCATTATCATGAGCATAAGAATAGCACGTCTATACAGCATGCTTGGCTCGCTTCGCACTGTACAGTTCTCACGTATCATTTTCATGAAAACCAGACATCAAATTTATAACTTAAATGAGTGAATAGAAACATTTCACATATTAGATTATGATGAGATTACCGACAATTCGCTATAATTAATCTCATCGGACAACTAAAGTATTATCACGATGTGCAAGTCTGACCAACAACTGTAACTGTACCCTGCGAGGTTTTCGAACGTGTTTTACTCTCAATAGCTTCTTGGAGGTACATACCTTCAATATACAATGGAATAGTATATTCATATTGAAATAAACATGTATATTTTTGCTGAAACCCTTCACGGGTAATCGTCATCCAATGTATCACTCTCTGCAGAAACAGCGCTCAAGAGAGACCGACGTATTGCGTACGAAAATGGACGTGTGCCGCAGGAATATGAAAATCATATCGGGCGTTTTGGGATTCGCCAAACGGATCGCCAGCGAGAAAGATGAATCGTTACGGCAACATACTTTAAAAGAGCTAAAGCAAAGGTTCGCGAAAAATCTCGTTTACGGGGCTAGGCAAAATCGAGTTGCACAAGTGAATCGAGTAAAGTATTTGAGCGCCACTCATTACAGTGTAAAGTTGAAATATGTACCCTTCATACAAAAACAAAGAAAAGAATGCCAGTTCGAAATTCTATTAAAGATTTTGGCGCTTCTTCGATACACGCCCCATAACAAACCATTGCTAACCATGAAACCAATGAACGTTTCCCATGAACATCACACCAAAATTTATAAACGTCAAAATGATGACAGACATTTGGGATGGGAGCGAGGGAAATTAGGGTAGGGGTTTACGGATATGATCTGTCATACCGCAACTGTAATATCCCTAATATCGGTACCCCAACCCGAATCACAATAAATTCTCGTATGGGTTCATGGGAACATTAGCTGGTTTCATGGGCGGCGCGGGCTTGATATGGGCAGAGGTGGTCAAAGTACTCACCCTTGCTACTCAAGTAGAAGTAAAAGTAACGCAGGAATTTTTACTCAGGTAGAAGTAGGAGTGGTGGTTCATAAGTAAGTAAGTAAGTAAGTAAGTAAGTAGGTATTCTTCGCCTACCTTTGCCTAAAAAACTTAAGACTATCAAGTAGAAGTAGAAGTAGTCTAAAATCATAACTACTTAATAAGCGGTGTGAATAGGCAAAAAGTTGAAGTACTTCGTTACTGACCACCTCTGGTTATGGGGTGTAAATCACAGGATTGCCTAGATCTTTTGGTATTTTTCGACCGACCATACCTATTTCATTGCACTTTATGGCAATGCTGTTTTTTTTTTTACTGCAACCTTTTACTAAACATGTTCCCAGTGCTGGGGCACGACCAATCGAGATTTCAAGGCTTCCAATATGGGAAGATAATGTCGAAACTATAATTCGTGGTAATAAATTAAACTTATTCATATCAATTCATACTCGATCTGGACTCGAGAACTGGAATCATTGTGCCCATCCTTTGTAGTAGCGCGTGTACATCATTATACATATGCCATACGTATAATTGTATACTATATGTCGCTCAGGTTTACGTCGGCGAGCGAGCGGGATGTTCCAAACATCACGGACCATCACGATGGCGGCCGCGGGCTCAGTCAGAGCACGCTAAACGACATTCGGACATTGCTCGAAGAATCGATATCCGGTGAGTTGGTATATCCTCTCTCATTTGGATGATATCAAGATTGTACAATATACTATAATAGTAATCAATATATAAAATATATGATTTGTGCATATACAGGAGCAACAAAGTCATTCGCCCTTCCTGCTACTTCTAAAGCTAACAATAGTCCACCCACCATTACGGCCCAATCGTCGCCGGATGACGTTACGAAGAATTCAATCATAGTTCGGTGGGTAGACGGCGGACTCTCCGACGGCGTGATGTACGAACTGGAATGGAAGTATGCAACTGAACTTTTACCGAAGAGGTTTGTCTGATTTATCTTGTTAACACACTGGAAAAAAACTAATGTTATGTTTACCACCAAACAATTGCTTCCTGCAACGCGCGAAGATGTTCTTCCTGCTTCTCAATAAAGCAATACAGTCTATGATTTCATGTGCCACTGTGATTGTCGGTACGTGGGAACAACTCAGCGCTTGCAGGAACGCATCAAACAACATGTTCCGAGCGTTATTAGATCGCGCACATTGGACTCTCGCGAAGATGCAGCCGTAACTGATCTGCGATTACTAGAACGTAATCAGGCCATGGCTATGAACTCTGCCACTGGCAAGCATTTGGCTGAGAATGCAGCTTGCGCTAAAAACTATCGCGATGAAATATTCTCGATATTAGGGAGAGGCCGCACTCATTTCCATCTGTCTGCACTGGAATCGACTCGTATTAAAATCCACCGGCCGCGCTTGTGTCAGCAGAAGGAATTTTCAGTCAATCTAAAAATTCCTTCTGCTGCACTCGCGGTTTGCCTGTATTTCATGTTGTTTGTTTCTATGACGTCATAATTGGTTGTATGCAATTTAGCTAGATGCATGTTTTTGAAATTCTCCATTTGCTGACGATTGCCCTTGAAGAGTATCAGCTCGAAAAGCTTCGGGTTTTAATATATTTCTGCCATGAATATGTTATTAAAATGTATGTAAAAAAACTGTACACGCTGTACAATATTATTTCATATTATCTACTACTTGCTGTCGATTACCCGTGACGATTCAGTTTAACACCCCTGTAAGCTGGTGTGAGTGAACCAAACACACCCACGCACTCTATATCCCTCGTGGAGAATAGTTGTATTTATAAGATTTCCCCCATAGTGTGTGGCGTTAATTAGGAAAACTTTCTGGTACTAAATTATGGTTTCTCTCCATTCCAATGGTGACAATGAATCAAATACACCAATTCTTACAGAGATGTGACTTCTATACTAGGGTGTTAATACACGATTTTCCTTTATAGAGTGTAGGTTCTCGTACCACCTTTTGCGGTGTAAATGCACACTCTTTTTCTAAGGGTGTTCTTTGTTAAGTCCTACGTGCTTACGGGGGATGATTTACATTGTAGCATACGCGATATCCAGGACACCCAGTATGTCTTAAACGACCTCAATTCGAATTGCGAAATCACTGTGCGAGTCAGACGATGCCTGTCTGAAGCCTGTTCGGAGTTCAGCGCTCTGGCGTTCTTCAGGACAAAACCGCGTAAGTTTCTAATTTCACGTAAATGTCATGTATTTGGAGAGCTAGATAATTCAAGCTGTCAAATTGGACTAATTAGACCGAAATGCCGGTAATTTAATTCTAATCAAGTTTGCGAAATATTTCTACACTCTGATTTTATTTCTAATCTAGTTTCTACTTTTCCTAAACATGCTCCGGGAGAACTGTATGGTGCAAAACGAGCCAAGCTCGACATTGTGATAATGATCACTGATGCGATATGAGCTGAACTGCAAAGTTGTAACCAATTAATTCATCCTAATGCTAATCTAATTTGGAAAAATCTGTGCAGTTATAATTTTAATTCAGATCTAATTCGGAAAAGCCGAACGTTTTCTGGTCGTCCGACACTGTGTGCTAACGGTTGGATAGATTACGCCGCGTAGGCTAACTATAACTGTTTCCTACGGATTCAGGATTTTATTGGATTTCCAAGTTGCCGTGAATTCGGTAATTCTAGATTTATCTCATTTGGAGCAATTGTGTGGCTATAATCTAATTTAGAAAAGCTTGAATCTTCTATAGTTTTTCAACAACACTACGCTGGACGGATTGATAAAAAACCATCACGATTACATATTTGAATGTCACATTATTTAACACAGAGCCGGCGAAGTTCCATCTCGATTCAGACACGGCCCACGCGAAGCTGCAACTATCGCCGGACTTGTTCAGCGTTCACTATCCCGGGGAGTCGAAGAACCCGGTTCAGAAATCTCCGTCGCGGTTCACGTTCGCTTTGAACGTGCTCGGCAACATATCATTTTTTACAGGAAGGTGAGGCTGTTGAGTATGTTTACTTGAATACAAGGCTCGTAGGGGTTTTGTTCTAGCAAGTCGCGACACCTTTATTCGTGAACAATGAAACTGGCAAAAATACGATGATTAACCGTATGAATACAGTTCAGAACCGATAAAACAATGGCGCTAACGACGATATAAGTCGGCATATTTCTACACTCCCTTTGGCCTACTACTAATATGGCGTTAGCCCAGCGTATACGCAGTGTGGAATACAAGATATTTAATTGTAAACGAGGGTGTTGAAATTTGGATTATTGTCATTAAATCGAAAGTGGGGTTTCTCTTAAGTCTGGGTACCTACTGGGTGGGAAGTGGTATAGCAATGCTATCATAGAGATATTTGAATTATATATTTGTGTAACTAATATATTTTCCATGTAAACTGCATATAACGAATTCACTTTTGCGTTTTCATTTCTGTGAATAACTATTTGTTGGTCCATTTTTCCGAGTTGTCCTTAACAGATCTCAAAATATGGTAATAATAATAAGAAGAAGAAGAATATAATAATTTATAGAGCGCCGAATATGACAATATGTCATTACTACACTAGGGCGCTATACATAAAAGGCCATAAATATAAAAGTAAACGATATGTATAAAAGACGGCCTGCATAGTTGTAGGGCGGAATGGTAACCCTAAAACAGGTGCCATTTTCAAAAATATAGTCAGTTACCGTGACACCATGACTTTTTAGTCCGTTGTAATGATTATTTCACTCATAAAGGCGCCGATAACTCATCTCAATCTACTTTCTATACTTTGTCTGTTAAGAGTGCATGTTGGTCTCCGTTTGATATGTCTCGGCCAGACATGGGGTGATTACTTTATGAATGTAATCGATTGCGATTACGATTACTTATGAATCACGCGATTACGATTACGATTACGATTACAGCAAAATCCGGAAGTAGTCGATTACGATTACGATTACATTGTAAAAGTAATCATGATTACTCACGATTACATATATTTTGCTTCTTAGAACTAATCTTAGAAGATATATTGAAGACAATATAAGGATTGCGATGAAAATACATAATGAGATGATAAATTGCTTTATAAATGTACGTCATTTGCTTGTTACGTCATAATGTACCAGTGCCAAACTTTATAGAGGATGATTTATCGCACCCAACGAGGTGCGTTCTTGCCTGGTTCGTATAACTTCCGCACCCCAAACTCAATGAAGTGGGAAGCGAGCTCGAAGGGAGCTCAAAAGTTTTTTGTAGATCAACATCAATGTTATTTTCGAGAGGTTTAATAATATTTTCGAGAGGTTTAATTAACTTTAAAATTTTCTTCGAGCTTCGTGATTTAATGTCTCTAGATAGCTCGATTTTGAAGTACATACTTCTCTCCCATAGAAATGCACGCATAATTTATAGGAATGGGCATTTCGGTCGCGGTCATTACCGCATAACGACACACCGAAAGACATACGCAGTTTCGGCCAATATGCGACTTCATAAAGTGTGCTACCAAAGAAAGACCTCGGCCGAAACATTGGGTATGTGTCCATTATCAATAACAATGCTGGGAGGGCGTGACGAATAGTCATATCCTTCCAAACTCAGCCCCACTGTACAAATGCCACCCCAGGAACCCACAAAGGAATGAAGGCGTGACAATTTGGGTGTGCGTCTCACGAAAGTTTTTCTTCTAGTCTGCTTCGTTTGGGCGACTATACAATATCTTCTAATTTTATAACAGACGGGAGGTCACGAATTAACAAACATACAATAAAGTAATTATAACAACATATCAGATGCTATAATTATGAATTACGTGCCCCAGCTATACCGGTTAATCGGACCATCTGTGCTGAGAGAGGAATAAAAATGAATAGTAACATAAATCAATTACTAATATTATTGACGGAATTCAGTCATCAACTTGAAATTTGACCACCCTACGGGGTAGTAAGTAGGGCTGGGAACAATGATTCGAGTACTCGAATCAGAATCGAGTATTTATTTTACTGATTCGAGTCGAGTAGCAAAAGACGATTTTTTCAAGTACTGAAATTATACGCTCCTCGCTACTGTAAGTTATTTTATCAACGAGAATTATGGTTTCGATACTATTTCCACTGTGGAAGCCTTGAAACCTTGATTGGCCGTATCGCAGTATACGAGACATACAGTACAAAGCTACGACCGTTACTGGAAAACATTTCCGAAGCCATGATTATCGCACAACATTGTCACAAAGTGCAATGAAACCGGTATGGTCGCAGGAATACCAAGGTATCTTAAATGTGACGGATAACAGGCATTATATTCTTTGTGGCGGCACAAAAGGTACATATTTGACCTTTGACATATTATATGTTGTTGTGACGTCATAATGAGTGATGCTCGAATACTCTACTCGACACGAAGCATAATACGTGATTCAGAACCGAATCACTCAGGCACTCGATTTTGCCCAGCCCTAGTTGTAAGACCAACGTTTGGAGTGGGAGGACAAATTGCTGTTTTGGTCCTGATCCCACGCTAACATGGTGTATAAGCGGATTGCGCTGGCGGCAGGTCCAAATGTTGAGTAAAATATTACGAAGTAACGATTGGCGCTCGTTCCAAGTAGAGTCATAAGAGAATAAGATAAAATGAACATAAAATTCTGCCTTCCGCGTAATACGGATATGGCTTGTTGCTGTTACGAGAAACGGCAAAGAACGGCTCGGTTATGATATATAGCAGCAGTTGTTGATTTGTATTGCTTCGTTGTGGAAATCCTAATGTTTCATTTAACGAGTAGGCCTACAAAATTCCAAATCTTTGTCCTTTGCACGTATGTATACGTACATATGCCTACTGCTCGCCAAGCATCAACGGTCAAACTGCGTTTAACTTAGGGTTACCATACGTCCTCTTTTAAGAGGATTTGTCCTCTTTTTTGACTTTTTTGAAAGTGTCCTCGGAGGACGCCCTTTTGTCCTCTTTTTTGAGATTTTTTCCTCTTTTTTGAAAAATTTAGAGCAAATTTTGAGTGTTATGCCGTAAATAAGCACAGAAGTGACGCTCCGGCGGGTATTTCGGAGTGAAAAACGGTGGTTTTAGAGGTCTGGGCGGAAAGATGACCATTTTTTATTTTTTTTTTTTTAGTCAACCGATCCCAAAGTGGGAAAAATTCACCGGTTTTTGAGAATTCTTCTCCGGTTTTGCAAGTCTCAAATTTCTGAAAAAGTGTCCTCTTTTTAGATTTCCAAAATATGGTAAGCCTAGTTTAACTAAGCATCATCAAACATCAATAGCCAAGTTACTATTTGAAACTAGGCAAAGTGGTGATTATTATCCAGTTGTGACGTAGTGGCGTTTCGAGGGTATTGATAACCAGATATGCAGCATGTCGGATGTTCTTAATCACACTACAATGTAGCCTACATCCAATATCTATTTACCATGTGCGGATACTTCTTACGCAATGACGAGCAAAGATAATACTTCTGACGTAATAATGTGCAGTGGCGTTTGAAAATGAAACGTTTGTGCTATAACTAACCTCAACCTGGTATAATATCGCTTCCTTGTTCAGGACAGTTCACAGTGTTCAGTTTATGTCATAGTCCTTGCACAAATAAAAAGTAATCGTTCTTTCACAAAGAAATCGATTAGATATGGGAAGTAGTCGATTACGATTACGATTACTCTGGAATTTTTTCGAATGTAATCGATTGCGATTACGATTACTTCAAAATGCTGTAATCGTCGTAATCGATTACGATTACTAATCGCGATTACCCCATGTCTGGTCTCGGCATGTCCCGATTTCCGGATTCGGAAGCCTCAGTTTGATTTGGCATTTGAATATCCATTGATCGTTGTGTTTCAGACACTATTGGGAGATTTTGGTGAACACGGACGGCTGGGCGGTAGGTGTGGCGTATCGCAACGTACCAAGAAATAGTTGGCTTGGGAGCAACACGTCCTCTTGGATTCTCCATTACAACCCCTCTAAGAGGGAATATAAGGTAAGAAATTTCTGTGTCTGAATTAAGAGCATTGGATTGTAAGCTTTGTTGAAAGGCGACATAAATTTGCATTCATCAAACATAAATTCGCAACACCGGTTGCTGTTATTTGTGAGTCAGTAAAATTTATATTAGAAGCCCATCAGTTCTTATTATTTCCAAATTTCTAATCGGTTTGGAGGACGTTGCCAGACTGTGTGCTCCGTATCAGAATTGAAGTCGGCCCTCAACGACTATCACAAATTTTCCGCTTTTCCGCATTATATTAGAAGTCGAATTATAGCTACACAGTTATTTCCAAGTTATAGATTAAAATGATAATTACTGAATTTCGAAATAGAAATAAAAAACATCAAAAATCAAGTTCAATTCATTTTCATACGCACGAGAATGACAATTTTCTGTACAACAAGCTTGGCTCGTTTCGCGCTATGCAGCTCTCCCATAGCATCTTCAACAAAACTTGGCATTGCATTAAAATTAAAATTAGAGCATGGAAACATTTCACAAATTAGATTGGAAGCAGATGACCAGCATTTCGCTCTAGTTAGTTTGATTAGACAGTTAGAATTATCGATTTGTCCAGCAAGTCTGGTCTTCAGTACTCTAGTATTAATCTCACATCTCCAGGCGAGACACGGGGGCGAATTTGTGGATATCAAAGTCCGGCGACCAAGCCGAACTGAAGACATCCGAAGAGTTGGAATTTTTGTTGATTACGAGCAAGGTCGGTAGAGTCCTACAGATCTTTCAATGTGTACCATAAACGTATATGCATAGATGCTGTTGGATTTCAAATCTACGCTTTAAGCGAAAAGGTATGCCCGCAGGGAGTTCCTAACCTGAAAGTGAAAGTCTAATCTAAAAGTATTGACGAATTTTATGCGTCACAGAACGAATCGAAGTTTGCAAACCTAAAGATGGTCATAAAACTACGTATTCTGTTCTGGTCTACATGCATTTGCGAGCAAACATTTCCGTTCATGCGTTCCAATATAACTGATGTCCACGTGCAGTCTTTTCTAAGGGTTTCTACATCCGACATGCAGTCACAGTTCCGCGAACTGTTGACAACTTTGATCGACCACAGATGTCTGATTTACCTCAACAGCTATTGAAGCACATTAGGTTAACAAATTCATTAAATATTGTTTTTGGTCTCTATGCTTCAATCTTAAAGTTTACTTTACATACGATATATTTCTTGTATATGTGGATCAATACGCCATTGATGTATCGATTCTGTAATCCGCCCCCACAAGTATTTCATTTTCCCGAAGAAGCTGCCCGCCCCTGTTCTTCTGGACAGTCTTTCCAGCTGGTTATAAAACAATGCTAATTTACAACTTCGTCAATGTGCGTTTCTACCTTTTACTAGGTATTGTTAGCTTCGTGGACTGCCGCCATATGGACGTGCTGCACACGTACCGCACGAACGGCTTCGAACAACCGATAGCCGCAGCGGTGAACCCGTTCTATCACGGCGGAGTGCTGACGATGATCACCGGACTCGATATACCGGACATAAACTTCGGAATTTAACTCAACTGTAGCTAATCGAGACATGGATGCAATCACGTGGTGAACTTTAATCATACTAAGAAAATTTTACACTATACGCCTGTACATAAGTTTTCCAGCCAAGTCACCGTATTGAGATTCGAGGTTTGATTTTATGAATGATGTTACATTGGTGAGAAAGATCTCTGTCGATATCAAAATACAACTGAATTATATATTCATATCGAAATCAACCCGAATATATGTTTCAATTGTATATTAAAATTCTGTACCCCAAAATATCAGAGCAGTTTAGCCGCAATGCATTGTGTTATTCGGTATGGACGCACTTGTTTCACAGTTGTATAACGAAACTACAGACTTGCTACTTGATTCGACAGATTTCTGATCATTATTGGTACAGGTTTTAAAATTGGAAGACTCTTGGATGCATAGAACTTCAATATGCAATTGAATAATATATTCATATTGAAATAAACCCGAATATTTGCGACTGATAGCTGTCATGGGCAATCGTACAATTCTTTAGTAGTTGCTGACGATTTCCCCTGCCGATTGTCAATATTATAGCAATATGAATATATTATTCAATGTCTTAAAATCTTACTGGCATAACTTGATGTGGTTTTTTTTTTGTGATTTGGACGGAAGCTCTGTCAATTCTTATATCGCCCGTGAAGGCGTGAAGCAAAGCAACCAGAATGTCGGACTATATAGTACGAGCAAGCGATTATGTGGGCATACCACTTATATACCAGTATATGTCATATCTGCAAAAGTACTGTAGGCCTATGCTATAATGAATGTAACACCACTTCGCTTAATCTACACTTTCTCTTTACCAATCATTTATTGAGGCTGGTGTCTTTACGATTAATACACTCTGCTTTCCCTATTTTGCAGTCACATATTTTCGTACGATTTTCCTGTTTGAACTTTCTGCGTTTTATTTATTATTGCGTGCGAGATTGTCGATAGCCGGTCGTGATTGTAGGGAATTCTACATATACTGAAGATAATACATATTTGCAAGCGTTTGTTTTTTCGATTTGTCTCCGGTACAGAATATTGTGAAGTAGGCCTACCCGTGTGTATCCACAGGTGCCACTGGTCAGAATTAGAAGGTTGTGAAGAGAACTGCCCTTCTCGATAGCTGGGTAGTACTGCGAGCATTTCATGGTGATGGTTATGTAGGCATTAGCTCGAGTAGACATATTAACTGAATCATATTAGTGGAATATTCTTCTTATATGTATATCAAGAGCAATTTGCACACCAGAAGAGTGAAGGATAATATCACATCACAATTCCAACTTTGAAATAGTATTCCAGACTGGCCTTGGCAAGTGAATGGGAATAGGACGTTGTATATTTTGTCCGCTGTGTTTTTGCGGCATATTCACCGACTCATGATACTCACATACACACGATCCGTGCATCTGCATACTAGTGCGTAGCGGATCGACAAAGTCACTGGTCCTACTCCCATCCTGATTTTCAAAACTCTGGTCCGACTCCTAAGTCAGATTCCAGAAAGGACCGTGACCCGGTCCGAAAAACTCCGATAATAATCATCTACTCACAGGATGGTATTAAATTTTGATTTAAACAATGCAAACAGGAAATTAAAAACACAAAGATCAAACCCAAACCTTATCCGAAGTAATTATGCCAACTTTGACTTAGCATGTGGTTTATTTCCATGGACGTTTCACTTAAACTATTGATTCGAGGGTGGAAGGGGGTAAGGCTGTCATATTCTTAGTAAAAATTATTGATCCGCTTCGATCCGAGTCCGGCTAAAAATGAGAAAATGCGGCCGGATATCCAATCCGGCCCCGGTCCATGCTCCGCCCTACTGCATACCATGAGTCCATGATGTACGTTCATATGGCGCTGGGCGGGGAAGGGGCAGATATAGCCTTGTGAGGATTTCCAAGTCTCGCACAACTCCTCCATGCTATCCCGCTAATGCTGAGAGACAATCAGGGAAGCCATGGATATCAGTGTTACTAACCAGGTCTTTGGTCTGAACCCACCACCTGCCGATCAAGAAGCTGGACTCTTCACCTTTACGCTTCTCCGGATTCAAAGCTAACGCAGTCTGTACAGTGTACACGCAAAGGCAAGCAGGCTTGGGTCAATATATGATATATTTTACCGATATAACACAGAAGAAGTGCAATTAGGAGTCCGGAATTTGGCGATGATATATATTCCACAGAAATAACGCAGTATAATGAGGGCAATTGTTGCGCAAAAACACTGTTAAAAACTTCATGACATCGATTTGGCAAAGTGTGCGGGAATTCTTGAAATTCACGGTCACGTTGCGAGAAAAACAACAAATCATCGCTCCTCAAATTTTCAGTAAATTCCATGACAAAGAGAGACTCGACAGATTACAACGGTGTTCTGTTTTCGACGGAGTAGAGATGGATTGATTCGAATTGGAATAACTGAATTAGCAAAATCTTGGAAATTTAATCAAGTTCCGAACTAGAAAGAAACACAACAATATTCAATTTCAGTTCATATCAAATTATAGAGTTCACTCCTATAAGCACGAGGATGGCAAATGTCTGTACAGCAAGCTTGGCTCGTTTCTCAGGTAACATTTTCAGGGAAATCAGAAATTAGATTAGAACAAAAGTGAGAGCGTAGAAACATTTCGTAAATTAGAATAAAATTAGAATTCGAACAAGTAAACATTCAGCAAATTAGATTACAATTATAGGTTACCGGCTTTTCACTCTAATTATCAGAAGTGCTCAAAGTAGTCACCGTCTCAAGTAGGAGTAGGAGTACCGATTTACAAGTAAGTAAAAAGTAAGCGTTCTGGGTTTAGTTTTGCTTTAAAGACTGAAAACTGAAGCAGAAGTTAGCCGTCAATCATAGCCACGTGAGGAAATGGAGCGATTAGGCAGAATCTACTTAAAGTAATTCGTAAAATAGAAGTAGGCTACATCGCTCCTGACAACCTCTGCTAATTAGTCTGATTAGACCAGAATTGTAAAGTTGTCCAAGTCTGCTGTTGAGACGGATTTATATTCAGAATGAAAGCCGAGCATACAATACTGTAGCTTTTCAATCGGAATCGAAATTGTAACTTTGCAATAAAGACAACCCTTGCTAAGTTGAGCAATAACAGACTCACTGTCAAACGTTAAGTCTTGATAACAGTAAATACGAAATGGCAGCCATGTTTTCCGCTGTGGTTACCGCGCTGTAACGTCACGTGCTGTAACGTCACGTGTCGTTACGCTTGAGTTCATCCGAACGAGATTGGTTGCGGCAGTTTTGGCACTCGACTTACCCTGGCGATTTTCATCATTCCCGTTAGTCTGTTTTCTTTGTTGGCTTGTCGGTGCATATCCAATTCTGCGTCCTTTCCTTCCACGAGCTCTCGCAGTCTCGCGTTTTCTCGCATCAGCCTCTTCACGCGCTACGAACAGAATGTTGTTTTTATGTACAATTGAACATCAAAAATGAAAACTTGAAAATGCAAATAATCTGCACAAAAAAAAGAATTATGTTACACATTATAAATATCCAATTTCTAATCTATTTTGTAGCGCTTTGTGACCATTGTGAAGTTCCATCACAACTTGTTCAAATGTCGATTTATGAATATTCGCAGCCTCATGCAATATGATGTTCGATGCTGACCCTCGGATACGACTAACCAAGGTTTCGAGGTCTTTTGTCGGTAAATATAACTTAACGTGCGATAGCATATCTCGTTATTCGATTAAAACGACTCTCACTAATCGACTCGATACTCAACTAGGATTCGATTAAACCCGAATCTTTGTGCCCATCCTTAATCATGAATACCTCCCCGCAGTGCTCTTGCAACATTAGGTTGTTAAATCATTTTTATTCCTTCAAAATAATGCTCTGCTACTCGGATGATTACAGCAAATTCAGTTAAACGAATACCGACTATGTCTGATTGCTTCCGAGCGTCTAAACTAACCTGTAGCAGGTGATCGTTCGTTTGACTGATCTCTTGGGCTTTCGACTCGACCCTCATCTCCATCGACTTCATTTCTTTTTGCGCCCGGTGCACGTAACTCTGACTGGAGTTGAGATCCCGCGTTTTTTCCCGAAGATCTTTCTTCAGGGTCACGATCAAACGCTGAAGCTTTTGAATCTGAGAGTTCGATCATGTCAGATGGTGTTAGTCGAAGATTTGGCGAAATAGTCTCGAGGCGGTTCAACTGTTGCGATGTCAAACTGTTTATGTTCAACTATGCATTTACCACGATACCGGAATACAAAAACATACACATGACATTGATATTTAATTAAAACCTACGTATTTGAATGAGCATTGAGCGTTAAACTTTCTAAACCACCTACGTTGCTCTTTGAACAACCCTAGTATAGATAGCCAATGTTAGCAGCGCTATAACACGAATACAATACATTACAATGCATTGCTATACCTGATCGAGAAGAACTCCGACAAGTTCCTCATTTTCCGGCTTCGTGAGCTTCGTCAATGTCTCTCTCGCTAACCGGACTCGTCTCTCGAATTTCGCTTCGTCCGGATCCGTTTGAGGAAGCAGAGACTCGTCTTTGGCCACTGTCGGTGGCTCAACTATATGATGAGGTCACGATAATCAAAATTTACGCGGGTTTAGATTGCTTCGATTTGTTTACATTTGGGAAACAATAGAGGCTCCTCTTCTTCTTCCTCTTCCAGGATGGCTGGCTCGTCGCTTTGCCGCATCTGGCTCTGGTTTCGCCTCTGGCTTCTGGGAGTCTTTATTTCACCTGCAATCAACGAGAATCAATTCGTTATCAAGAAAAAAAGTGCATAGTGAAAGTAGTTGACCGTAAGTTGTAGTTCAGTGGTTCTCAACCGGGGGTCCGCGAAACCTTTATATTTGCAGCATGATTGATAACCAAATTTGTAATTTTGTAAGCTAGGGAAATCATAAGGCAGTTTCGTTTAAGAATTCCTAAAGTTTTTCCCTAATTTGTACAAAAGGGTTTGAAACATCACCACAGATTACATTTTCTCCGATGATATATATATAACCACTTAATCACTATTGTATAAGAATTTCAAGATGAGCTGCTGGATAAAAGTGATCAGGGTGGACGTGATATGTTCAATAAAAATCACTTTAATAATTTTGGTGCCAAATATATTGTGATCGTACCCAATGGTGTCGTGGGAAGCGTACTGCGTTATTGTTCAATTTGCCTCCAACCATTCTTGTGGAAATAAATTTTCGACTCGCGTTCATATCAAATCTTACACGCAGATTTTAAAGACACCAATACGTATTTCAAGAAATGCAACTGCGGAATCCGCTTCGAAATTGTAAAAGTATTCGAAATTTCATGCTGGTGACGTCATATAGAATGTTCTTTCGAATTCTCTATTATTTACTGGCGATTACCCCTGACGAGTATCAGCAGAAAATATTCAGGTTCATTTCAATATGAAGATACTATTCAATTGCCTATAGCAGTTCTGTACCTCCAATAGCTCTTCAAAAATTTCTATAGTGTGATGTTAGTTTTACGAAAAGTCAAATTGTTGCTGCTACCACTAGCCGACAGTTAATATTTGAACAAGACAGATGACGATTGGACGATAACTGAGCTAAAGTTGAACTAAAACTTATTTGGGAGTACGCCGCGGTCGGTGACGGTCCAAAAATGGTTCGCGAAGACAAAAGAATTGGTAATCACTGTTGTAGTTGGTTGTGGTGGTTTTGACGTGTCGCAGACGCCGCTACTTCTGCGTGAGTACGCTACCATGCAGTGGTGACTACTTTGGTGTCTTCTTGGCTACCAGCAAACTATATAGTCCACAATATTTGAAAACAAGTTGCTACATACTATGCTGCGCCATGGACGTGTGCGGCAGCCTTTGCTGCTCCTTCTGTTTCTGCGTCAGAGGCGGCAAGCTCGGGCCAGCCGGGGCTGTTCTGGCGCTTCGTGCGCCCCGCAATTCAGGCTCTTGATTTTGGGATTTCCGATGCTCTTTCTCTTGAAGGTAACCCATGCTTTGCGTGTATTTTAGACCGTCGGAACCTGTTGATGTTCAAACATTTGGTCCATAAGTTGTAGCAAGGACTATTGAAGATTAACTTTTTTCCCGATTCCGGGGATTCATTGACTAAATTTTTAGGTTGCTCGAAGAAAAACTGAACACCAAATTTGGCTCAATTCCAGTAGAAGCCTACGCAGAGCCAATTGAAATTTTCTAAATTATTATTTAAAAAAATTGAAAAAAAGTTTTATAATGTTTTGCCAATCCCATGAAATTGTTCCGTTGACTGCGAAAACGATGCAAAACAAGTTTGAGGCAATTCCATCCCGATAAGCGAAGTTAACAGAATTTTTCATTGTTAATTCTTGGATTAACATCAATACTATTTTTGCAAATCCAAAACTTTCAACTGCAATAACTTCGCTTCTACTGGTTGGAAGTGAGAAAAAAATTTTGCATCGTTCTTTTGGACAACTTAACATTTCATGGGGTTGACAGTAAAATTTTAAAATAGTTTTTTAATATTTTAGAATAAATTATAAACTTTAAATTGGCTCTGCGTTGGCTTCAAATGGTTGGAATTCGTTTTCTGACCCATTTAAAAACTCGTCTAGGTTCAGATCTCGACAGATACTGGAATATCAGCCACTCACCGGTAATCTGCACCCCCTTTACTCCTAGTGACATCAAAACCGGGTGGTTTTTCCTCGCCCCGTGCACAATTTTTTTAGTCGCACTGCTTGGAATTTGCATCACTGTAACGTAACCCTCTCCGTTCGACGTGAGCTTCGCTACGTATGTAATCTAAAATAGAGTCGGAAAGTATCAATCTTATTACAATATGTCTTGACTAGCATTTAGTTTTGTACATATATATTACCTCTTATATTCATACTTAACTCAATAAACGTTAAGTTAAAAGCAACAGGGTGAAGCGATTGCATATATTTTTTCACCAGTTGGAATCAAGTCAAATTCCTTTTACATCGTATTTGCAGACAATGTATCAATTTCATGTAGTAACCAGTAAAATTTGAAGAAAAAAATTAAATATTTTATAATGAATTTTTGTAACTCTTATTTTTGAACTACCCTTATATAAGTGGTTTTCAGCCAGGATTCGGCGAGCTATTTGCAAGGGGTTCCCGAAACCTCTAAATATGCAAAGTGATTGATAACTAATTTGTACTATTTTAAATTAGGAAAATCTAGAGGTAGTTTCACTTCGTAACTGCTAAAATGTCAGTACTCGCATCAAAAGAATGACTGTCTGAAATGAATTATTTTACGGTGCAAATTCATTTTAATTGCCAAATTGCCAATAGATTACTGCTACAAACATATTTCTGTTTAAAGAGGTTCTGTTGGGGTTTGTGGGCAAAATATATAAGTTGGAATAGTAAGGTCAATGATGATGACTTTGAAATGTTTGTAAAATATTTTGGATCAGAAGTTTGTCCCAATAAGCGGATTGAAACCTCGCCACGGAATCCATTTTCTCGTCACTATTCCGGAATAACTTCAAGATGAGATGCTGGATAGAAATGAATAGGCTGGACGTGATATGTTCATTAAAATTAATGGTCATTTTGTTGCTGACTATCAATAGCCTACAGTTAAAGGGGCACTGCACTCTAAAAATGATGTGGTCTCAAATTGACGGGCAAAACGAAAAAAAATTAGCCGCAGCCATTTTCTTCAGAACGCCACCATAATGGAGCTGCAATTATTTGAAATTTCCACAAGGGTTTCACGCTCCAGCAGTCACGCAGAGATAGAACTTTAACTAGTTGTCAGCCGATGTTTTGAAGGAAGTATGTCGTACACACCAAGGTGGTTTAGATATCGCGTTGAACGGAAGATGTCCAGTCTGGAGATTCATGTCAAAGTCGGGCCTAGCGTATCCTATTTCTTTAGGACAGAAATAGATCGTGTCTTATTCTTATGTATAAAACATTGTTTATGTATAAAACATTGTTAGACATTATATATTTCTGTTTTGCCCTTCAATTTGAAACCACATCATTTTTAGAGTGCAGTGCCCCTTTATTATTTGCACAAGACAGATATCGGTTGCACGATAATTGAGCCAAATATGAACTAAAACTTGAGGGGGTCCGCGGGGTCCGTGACTGTCCAAAAGGGTTCCCCGAAGACAAAATGGCTGAGAACCACTGCCTCATATACATATACATATATACATATTTTTGTATTTTCAGATTGATATGTATACAAAAATTGAAATTAACGTGTATGGTTTAGTCTTTTTCTTTCAGGCAATGTCATATTGTTTTATCCATATTTACATTAGCTTCACGCACCTGTGTGTAGTGCACTCCCAGCCATCTCGATAAATCCTTTTTCATGCAAGACAGACGCTCACGCATGAAACTGTATACGTCGCCGTGATGAGAAAAACTGATTGTTGTGTAAGCGCCTGTTGCATCTTCAGAACCTAGAGTCACAAAGGTCAACAATTTATACGCTATACCAGCATAGATATATGAAAAGACGCCGTTTGATAGTGGACTTGAACAACTCGATAATCCTAGTTGGACTAATTAGGTTAGGTAGGCTAATTAGAGCGGAATGCATGCAATCGAATTCTAATATGATTTGTATGCTCTAATTTTAATACAATCAAATTTCTGGTGTTCCTGAAAATGTTATAGCAGAACTGTATAGTGCGAAACGAGCCAAGCTTGCTGTACAGATATTTGCCATTCTCGTGCATATGACAATGAACTATGGTTTGACATGAATGGAACTTGATTTTTGTTCTGTTTTTACGAATTCAGTAATTCTAATTCTAGTCTATATTGAAAAAATAACTGGATTGCTAAAATATTATTTAAAAATTTCCTAGTAGTCCAAGTCTAATTGGTAGGCCATGATATGTTGACACCGACCCTGTCGATCATTAGATCTCAGTTACCCTCACTGTAGTCACCATTAATGCTGATCAAACTTGATTTTATTGTAATATTATAGGCGAAATACCATGAACACCGTGATACGTTATCCGTAATACATACCTTGTAGAAGATTATGCAGAGTCGCTATAATAGTCGTGACGTCACGCTCGGACGATCCAGTCATGATGCTGTAGTCGACAGCGGTTTTATATTTTGATATATCCGAAGAAAATCTACAACGCAGAAGTGGTCAAAGTCTTAGTCAGAATTGCTACCCAGGCAGAAGTGAATCTACTATCTATAGAACTACTCTATATATAGGTAAAAAATTAATGGTATGAAAAGTACGTACGGAATACCCTTTTATAGCTTATATTAGGCGAGTTGACCAAAAATAGGTCATTTTGCAGGCCGTGCCCTCGAAATACCCGTCTCTCGCTAATTCGGCCCATATTTCGCGTAACTCGTGGTCATTTTTGGTATTATAACCTAAAATGAAGGACAGATTGCCAAAAAGGAGGAGGACAGCGAGGACCAGATGAGTAGCCCGCGAGCCTGTTCTAAAATAGATCGAATAGCAGCATTTACCAGTGAGCTTTATATATATATATACAGATTGATTGATACAGTATTGTCAGTTGACTGTAGTTCGTAGAATATAGATATTTTTGCGATTTTGGTGTCTAATACCTTCTATTACCCCACTTGAGCTTAGCTCACACATAAATCAATATCCAATGGCGCAGACTGCGTGCCATTAAAACTTGAAACTTCTTCATGGGACATACGATTTTTCTCTACGGCTCGCAGGTGTTCGGCAAGAGAAAAATCCAATTGAGTACTTTTATGTCACCATAAAGTGCGCCTTCTAAGATTAGCATTCTACAGGATGTAGCCTGACTGAGTATACTCAGAGCGGCAACTTCGAAGTTGTAAGCCACTTCGATCTAAAGCTTTGTTTCTTAGATTCAGGCATATTATATACATGGCATGCGACATGACCTTATAACGAAGCATCTTATTTATCCATACATTTGTGCCGTTCTACGCACTCCACACAGATCCTTGACCGACATGCCGTAATATCATCAGCTTACAGTTACACGACTTCATCAGTTAACTTTAATTTAGAGACCTCTTCTGGTCAGTGATCGGTATCAATCAAAATCTAGCATCGGTTTATAACATCTAAAATCGTAATATATTTAGGAATATTGCAGTTGCTGAAACTTTTTTTCAGTGCATATTAAACTCATTTAAGTTCAAGAAAATCAGTTGTCACAGACGGCTTCGCGCCCCTTCAGGTGTTTTCACGCCCCCTCGCACCCCCAAGTTTGAGAACCACGGGTCAAGTTAGATACCAGAATACAGTGCACTAGTTGATAGCATGCAATGTCAGGCGTCCCACTGACTGATATATAAACAGATAACATGATGTCCAGTCTAAAGTGGGACGGGACATGTTGACTGTTGTTGCGTAATTTGTACAAGCAGGGCTGTAACTTGGGTGCAAAAAGGTTGGTGACCCCTGAAGCAGAGGCTATGTACGACTTCCACTTCTACTTAATAGTTTTTTTTTACTTTTGCAGTTTTGGGGTTTGTTTGTATCAGTTTTGTGAGTGGAATTATCATATCAACTGACGGCATCACTATCCAGTGTATGATGGCAAGTATTAAATAAAACCTAACTTGCGTATCACTTCTGCTGCTATGAATGCACGTATCCGAAAAACCTCATCACAGAATGTGATGAACCGATTACTTTTAGGTAAAACCATCTGGAAATTGCCAAGAGAAGCATGTCGTATTTCCCGAAGAAGAAATCGCAACTCAAATCGTGATAACTTACTGTTCATAGAGGCCGATTTTATGGAGTAAATATTCTAACAGGTCGATATCCATTCTGTTTATTTTCCAAAGCAACGACAGCTCGTCCAAAACACTCTGAAAATTGGTCATGTCTTCGATCAGCTCACGAGGTATGTGCGAAGCCATTCCCACTGCAACCTTGACCTGGACATGAAATTCGACAGACTGTCAAAAGAGTTGTATTGTCCTTTGCCTTGGCAGACCTGGACAACTATATAATTTTAGTTTCTAATTGGACTAACCAGAGCGAAATAATGGTATTTTTAATTCTAATCTAATTTGGAGGAAAACTGTGCAGTTGTAATTCAAATTATAATCTAATTTGAAAAAGACAATATGACCTAACCATCCACAAGCCATACCTCCAGCATTTGCTTGAACGTGAGATGAGCCGTTTCTTTTCCGATAACGTCAAAAAGCTCTCTCAGGGCGGACGTTCCGGACGGCGACTCGATTATTTTGCTGTCATTCGCTCGTTTCGATCCTTTCTTGTCTTTTATTCGAACTCTCTTCGCTTGCTGATCTCTGCGGTACGGTATCACAAAGTATCCCACTGTTATATTGTGAATATGCACTGCACATGTAGCCCATATGAAATGCAGGACTTGGACATCTAGCGTGCAATAGGCTACGTTGTTACTCGCATAAAACACGGTGATTGGCTAATCAATTAGTGCATAATATGGCATACGCTTAACCGAGAAGCCGCTCATTTGCAAAACAACTCTCAGAGTAGCCAACAGTGGCAAATGATAGTAGCCTAAATAAAGTCGATTTCACTTGAGTGACAATTTTGGTGATGGTCATTTTATCGACCAATAATTCAAGGCGGATTTTATTTTAGTAGCAATGCCGTTGACGGTGATTTAAGAGGAACAGATAATACAAGTTCAGGTAAATCGATGATGGCATATGTTTAAGGTTAGGTGAAGTGATACACTCGATTGATTAGGATCAGGGTTAGGGTTATTGCTAGGCAGACCTGGGCGTTGTGCGGCACGCGAAAAGTTATTTGGAATTTAGAGTATAAAATCTATCTAAAATCTACAATGTTAATGTGTGGACAAAAACTACCGCATAAACTGATCCGGAAAAGCTTTTACTTTGAAGTCTATAGTTTTTTTATGTCCCGATACTTCGTAACCTACGCAGTTAAATTATATTTACTGGAAATCTTGTTGTGTTGACCAAAAAAAGTCATCATTGCGCCTCGACTCCCGTATTACCCACCTTTTAAAGTACTTTAAAAAATTACTTCACATTTTGCCGCCCATGGCGCAGAGCCATAAGCGTCAAGTGGCTGCTACGTCACTAAACCTACGTATGTCGAGTAATCCAGGTTCAAAATAAAGCCAATACAGAATATTATGCCGTAACAATTAAGTTACAAGTCACTGTTCCCATATTCCAGCTCACGTCTTGTCTGTGCTTTAAACTGTTCCGTAATACGCTTCCAAATCCTAATTCGTAAACTAATGCTCTCCGAGCACGTGAATAGCGGTCATCCTCACTCACAAACGATATTATGCCAACCAATAAAAGATGCGGCTGAAGGCCGACATTTCAACAAGATTTGCAGCACAACATATTAGTTTACTGAGGTCAGCCGTTAACCGGTCTTTTTAGTTTTATGGCGAGTACCGAGCAGGTCTCCGTGTTTGAGGAATATAATTTGAGTGGGCATTACGCAGAAAATCACCCAGTAAATATATACAGTCGGCTGATGCGGACCTGATAGCGAAGCTTGGAAAATAGCAACGCTATTTTACCAAGCAACACAAAGCTAGGGGTGCAGCCTAATATTAACGCATCCACTTAGCAACATGTGTTAACAATTCAATGTAACTCACCGCTTTCTATTTGGATATAAAACTGAACGCCGCCGAACATAGTCTAAACTTTTCACTCGGCCCGCCAACGTATTTTCTGCTCAACAGTTGGCCAGCCGGGAAAAATAATTGCTCATGCTCACCCTGTGCTATGGGATGAAGTCGATTGATTGAAATCGAACGTGGCAAGGACTCGATCAAAACAACTTTATCTCTAAAATGAGCTGTCGTTTACGATAGAAGCGGCACTTCTTTATGTGTCACTCAAAAAATACAATACCGTAACTCAAATGTAACTTGGTTGATCACTTAACATGTTCTTGGAGGGCATCACTTCAATATAAAATTGAAATTATTCATATTGAAATAAACCCGAATATTTCCGGCTGACACTCGTCGAGGGTAACTGTCGGCAACTTATAGTGAAGAACTGGAAGGGAAATTTAATCGCATCGTCGTATAATATAATCGATATAATATATACGTTACTGCGTTCTGCGCTCACACCTTTTCCCCATTGTTGGAGCTGTGGCCGGCACCTCGTGGATTGTGTTCCGTACGATCTGACGCCCTCTCGGTACTGCGGTCGCGAATTGTCTTTTGTACGGCTTCAAAGGGCTATCGGCGGTTCCCCTCAAAGGCGTCACCAGCGTGATAGCTGTATTAGCCGGGGTGAAAATGGGACGTTTTGAAATTTCAAAATCCTTAGTCGAATTGAAAGGAGTAAAAGTTTCGTTCCTCGTGGTGATTAGAGGTTCTACTTTCGGAGCCGAGTATGCAGTCTCCGGTTTATTGTGACCTCTTGACCTCAGTAGCCTGCTGACGCTATTTCTTCCATCGCGCTTGGATTGAGCTCGACCGTCTGATGCATTCACGATGCTTACTCCAGATATGTTGCTTCCAGATGGGCCGAGAGCAGAATGGTATGGACTCTTTACGCTCGCCCTGATGATAAACGGGAAATTCAATACAAATATTTGAATTCAGTGGTTCTCAACCGGGGTTCGCTGTGCCAATCGGAAACTCTTAGCGAAAATAGAATATGCATGCACAGTTTATAACTCAAAATTATACCACGGTATAATTCAAACACAAAATTCCAATCCAAATGATGCTTGACAAATTACAATAAGCACAGATAGGGTACACTAAGGAACGTAGGCGCGGAGGGTTTATAACAATGCTGTACAGGTACACCTAGGGTTGTATTTGAAACAAACGGTGTTTTAAAACACTTTGTTTGAAACATGTTTAAAACAGTGTTTTAAACAAACGCGTTTTTAAAAAATGTGTTTTGTTCAAAAGTTGTATAATTATGCCATAATTATGTGAATACGTCCGTAAACGTAATGTGTTCCTGCCTGCGGACGATTTGCACCCAAAATAGTCGACGTATACGATGTGGGGTGACTAGGACCCTCGAAATCAGCGTTTCAGCAGATATAGATCATTGGTACGGAATTGGGGTTCTGATGTTGATGACCACCGACTGTAAAAATGCTACATAACGATATAGTCCTGGTTAACGAAATTTTTGGTCTGTTCATGACAGTGGTCGGAAGCCCTTTCCGTCGAAGGAGCCATACTTATGCTATATATTCAATTGTCAATACCATCCACTGTGACGTCACAATTAAATATTCGTGACATCATGGTCCCTTGTTTTAAACATGTTTGTTTTAAATTGATTATTGTTTTAAATGCAACCCAAGGTACACAATGAATCAATCAGAACTCTATCTTTCGCTAATTAATCAAAAGAACAAAGCCATCGATTGTAGATGAACAGAGAAAGAAAAACACCGATTGAAAATGACATAATTGCCTCAAACCGTGAGTTAATTAAATTGAAACAGGAAATGCTGTTCAAGGGTTCGGTCGGTAACAAATCCGGTGAAATATTTCATCGAAACCCCGAAAACGCGGCTTCTGAATTCTGGTGTAGATTCTGTTCATCTCCCCCCTTTAGGGTGTGAATTGAATACACGCTCTTTTTGATAATAGGTTATGTTTTCGTGTCCCACCTTTATGGTATGAATACAACCTTCGGTAAGACTACGGGCGTTCACTGGAGGTCAACACACACACACACACACACACACGACTCCTACAGTAACATATCAAACTGATTTGCAGTAAATATTGAGTATTTTATCAGCATTTTGCTTTCTGTAATGTTCATGTTTCAATTGTTTTGTTGTTGTCGCACAGTTTATTTTATGAGCCAAAACTCTGTAGCAATGCATTAGGTGTGTAGTATGGTAGATTCTCGTTTTTGTTGCTAGGCGAAATTCGGGGTTCGGCGAAGGCTTGCATATTTGCGGAAGGGTGATCCGAGCCAGGGAACTGCTATCATGCTTTACCTCGTTGATGATTCTGCTCTTGATGTTCTGCCTCTGTTGCTTCCCAAGCGTACCAGTGATTCTCCTGACTTTCTCTGCTTTGCGGAACTCGGAGTCGGCGTTTGAATTACACTGTCGCCCAAATCGATCCTAAATGCAACAATACACAGCAATGAATTTCATACACATAAAACGGTACCTGTGATTTAGTGAGCAATACCGTTTACAATTACCCAGCCCGGTTTTCGTGCAACGATATTGTCATACGCCTTTGGCTATAGGTAATACAGGACGGGAAGGTGATTTGTGAGCGTTAGAGGAGTATATAAACGGACATCAGGTCTTATGACTCATGTACGATTTTATAAACTTGATCCTACACCGTATTTATATTGAAGATTCTTGGCAACCCGAATGCTGATTTAGAGCATTTGAGACCATAACATCACCTTCATATGCAAAGTCAGTAGTCAATAGGGCAGTGGTCGGGAACCTTTTTTGCCCGAAGAGCCATATTGGCCCTACTTTTTCCATCTCAACTCCCAAAGAGCCATATATGTCAATCACCTGTTACGTCACAATTGGAAATTCGTGACGTCATGGTAGCACTAATTCGAACTCACTACATCGAATTCCTCGTGTGCGCCACATTTTCTCAGTAGAAGCTGGTATTTATTGTTCGAATATAAAGCTCGAAACGAGAGGTAAGACGCAGACGGGCCAAGCCTCCACCAAGGATAAGGCAATTCCTTGTATAAATAGCTTAGAATTTATTATAACTGATATTAAGCGAATGTAACTGTCACACTGATTCCAAAAATCTGGGGTGGAGATAATAAAGTCAGCTGATCTGGGAGAATGCTAATCATGTGATTAAAAATTGCTAATTGGGACGCATCTCAGGCGGAGATAATAAAGTTAGCTGATCCGGAATATTGCCAATCGTGTGATCAAATACTGCTAATCGCGACTCATCAAGTTGGAAAGGTTACGCTCGATGGTTAGTCGAGGTGTCCCGAGTTTTAAATCAAGTGGCGTTATCTGCTGCATCATAATGCGAAAACGCGTTAAAGGCCACCAGTTGTCAATTTGTTGAATGAAACAGCAGCGTGATGATAGCGAAACTGCCACTGTAATATGTCGAATTATCGTCATCGCGAAATGAAGGTCGTGTCAAATTCGTTCGGTACAGCTAAGAAATGGATTATAGAATATTGGTATCGCTCTGCAATGGCGGGTACATAATTACTTATAATTAGTGAAGCTATTACCTAGGAGACCATCGGCACTGTCATTATCAGAAATATTTGTGCGTAGGAATGGGACGCAGTTTTTATAGATAACAAGTTATCTATAGTTTGTTCTGTTTCGATAAATCAAGAGATTAAGACTAACTTTAAGCGCTGCGATCAACCGGTTTCCTTAATCCTGGGTTGATAAATCCTGACGAAGCGATAATCGATTTTTATGTCTAATCCAACTTTATTATCTCCGCCCTAAATACTTATCGACTTCACCATTCTCAAATTATTCGACGGTAACATAACGTTGCGCTACATGCATAAATTTTATACTATACAGAACGTGGAGAAAACGGAACGTGGATAGCTATGGCGTTGTTTGTAATTCGAGTTTGTAATTGTGAGTTTCACACCCACAACAGTTCATTTCGCGCCGTAGATAAGGAAGACAATTTGTATTTGAAAACTGGGTTTTGAAATGGGCGGCGCCATATCTGCTGTGCTCTTCGAGTCAACGTATCGCACAATTCATGATTTCGACTCGGATACATCGCCAGGAGGTTTGAGTCAGTAGCCATTTCGATGGCGTGGGTTCGAATCCCATCGCTGCCACCACGCCAGGATACAGAGCATGTACTACCTGTTGCACCACGAAACGATGTCGCCACACGATAAACGTTTATTACAGAAGAGACATCTTAACAGCACGAGTATAGTCGTTATGTCAGGCAACTAAATAAACGGCGCAATCAGAGAACTAATCATTAGCGTGCCAATTAACAGGTGCCGGGATTCGGCTCCAGTATATTACAAACAATACTAGCGCATGGAATTTGCGAGTGATATTGGCCGCTGGCGTGACAGTAACTCAAATTTGATGATTTTGAAGACACCCACTACCTTTGCAGCATGTCTTACCTTAACTCCAGTTTCTTGGTAGTCATGTTTTTCGATTCCCAAAGTTTATTTCACAGCATATTTTACGACTGTAATTTCTATAAGTGGTCAATCAACCTATAGTGGTTGTAAAATGCGTTTTTGTAGCAACGATTTGGAGAGGTCCGCTATCATTACATAATTGCTGCAAGGTACGCGCGGACTAGAGTTAACTGCACCCTTGCATACTTACTTATTAAACTTACTTATTAAACCAGTCAGTATATGCTTGTTGTACTATAATGTACACAAATTGGGATAAATAATGCATATTGGACATCAGTAATCCTGCATAGACTGCTTCTCTTTTGATTGAGTAATCACCCCATATTTACCAAGATTTGGAGATATTTGCTATGATGTGGCCTATGCACTTGACAGCCTTCTCATTCTCGATATTTCCATGATACACTATTCTCAACGGCATATAATTATACTCGTTATCAGAGCATCCTGCGTTTTCATTTCAGACGACATCTTGATAATAGCCGGCTGTAATAGCAATAGCATTCCTCCTCTCGCGCAGAAACTTGTAATACCATTTAGACACAGTGTTAGTTATTGTCTTTTAACTCAAGTCATACATAGGTATAGTCCTTTATGACGCGTGTGTATATTTGCTCTTTGGGATTGCTCAGCTCTTGAAAAACCTTGACATGATGTTTGTTTAACCAGTATTCGGAAGATAAATGGAGACGAATGTCTGTCACGGCACTTTTCAAAACGTGCACCCCGTAACCCTGCGGTTTCTCAGACGTCATGGTAACGAGATGAACCGTACTAATAAAATATACGAAGTGTGGTGTTAACATCGAATTGGAAGATGACTTGAGGATACAATACTCAGAGTAACAATCACAGTATTCCTAAACCGTTTCAAACGCTGCCAGCAATTAAACACGGATGGGCACTGGGCAGCGTGCCATGGCCCCAGCTGCTATCAACATTCCTCAAGCCTCCACGCTGATTGTGAGAGGTTGAATATCCGTTTTACGATCCTGGACCCAGAAATATACCATCGTGAATACGAGGTCAAAGATGGGTAGACAAGTGTTTGGAAATTGCATGGTGATTCCACTGATATGCAATACGATATCAAGACATCCGTTTTGTATCGGTAGTTAAGTTTTCAATTTAACAAAGACACGCACTGGTTTGTCTCGACGCCCGGGAATAATAACTTACGAAATGAGGACTAGCGAGAGATGTTATCACATATAATCATCTTTTAGTTAACTGTAGATTGTCGGGAACATAGAAAAAACTGGGTTATAAAAACTGCGCACGTTTGGTGTAACGCTCGGAACTGTACAATACGACACGAAAATCTTAACTGCAGATCCTCGGGAACATAGAGAAAACTGCGTGGCAAAAACTTTCTACACCCAAAAATCACTATATTTGCCAATATCTCTTAAACGGCTTTAACCACAACTATGCCAATGCGCGTGTTTGATGTAACTCTTGGAGTATACAATCTGATACCAGAATCCTAACTTGGTCAACTATAAATAGAGTCAGGAACTAACTGTTTGGAAAAGGCAAACGTACCATAGCGCAAATCCCTCGCATTATCACCTTGAACTACATTGCCTGAGAGTTGCTCGACCCATCATTGCAGCTGTCTATTATAAAGTTCAATATGCGACCTTTCGCTACATTATCTGGCATTTTAGGCTCTGTCTCAGTATGGCAAAAGTTTTTAATGTTTAAATTCTGCGACAGCATCATGTAATCGAGGAGGGCGGAGCAAACTATAGAAACCATTGTATCGAGGGTAAGAAAACAATTTTCTTTTGTTCGCCAATAGTAAGTAGCTCCCAGACGCTATTATGTTTTAATAAAGGCAAGACAGATGCCTTTGAAAACGCTATAATACAGTGAAAATGGACCGACCTAAGTGTTTTAATCACATAATAAATCTAATATCAATAAGCAATTATGTATTCATAACACTCGGCTTACTACGCGTAAACTTTATTACTGTTGCATACTCAAAGCGGAAGCACCGAGTGCGAAAACACACTCGCTTTCGCTAAGACTGTACAGCAGGGGTGTCAAACATACGGCCCGCGGGCCGCATCCGGGCCGCCAAGCCATTTCATCCGACCCGCGGACAAATTCTGTTTTGACTGATATATATTTATGTCATCCATCACATTTGTAACAAATGTTGAGATTTTTGTAAAAATTTCTTTCCATAAATAATCCCTCAAGACAGCAAATGTAAAGCATGTCCATAGGCCACATTATTACCACTCGACTGTTGTGTTGTGGTTTTTTTCTAGTTACCACTCGGAAAAAGTCAGTGACTTTATCACCCAATTTCAAGAAGGCATTACGTTTAAAGTCTTGCGGAAAATGAAACAAAAAACGTAATTATTCACAGAAACAAAAACGCCAATAAGAAACCGTTATACGCGGTTTACATGTAGAATATAGTGGCTATAGAAAAATGCAATGCAAATATCCGTGGTTGCATTGTCGCGTCACTTCTTACTCAAAAGGTGCCCGGCCTCCAGACAAACCCGAATCGCTATTGCTCGCGAATAAAGGTGTTGCTACTTGCTAGAATAAAACCCCTATGATCCGTGGTACAACGCAAATATACTATTATACGTATATACTTCATAATAAAGTATTCAAGTGAAAAGATGGGGCATGGTTTTGGGATCAGTTGACTGGTGCGGCCCGTGAGCGATTTGAAGATTATAATCCGGCCCGCGGCGCAATTTGAGTTTGACACCCCTACTGAACAGTGTACAATGTACAAAATTGTACCACTCTGAATTCGTGTTATCCTGCGATTTCCATTTACGATTTCTGAGTCTTGATTGTATTTTCTTATCGAGACAAAATTTGGAATCTCGTTCTTGTATGCCAATGACTATGGCGCAATTCTTTGTACGCAGTTTTCGACCGTGGCGTAAAAGACCAAAAGCGTGGTAATAGGGCGATGTTTTTGACATGTCAAAATAAGTCAAAATTTTGTCAAAATTGTAGCGTCAAGTCAAATAATTGTCAAAATTGTTCAGAAATTCAAAAAAAATTTGCCGCCTGCATTTCGTTTGTATCGTAAATGTATGTACTGAACTGATCATTTGACATTTTACAGCTTTTAGCCTACTTTATAGGCCTACCGTTGTAGACGGCCCATTATCTGCTCATTGCGACTATTAAACGGCCAAATGAAACAAATACATTGACATTGTGTTATGCTGAACGTACCGCAATATCCTAACTGAAGCAAGACTGCTTGGGCATTTGTTTTTATATCAAGAAGCGCATGATGAAAAATTGTGATGTAGACAACATTGTCAGAGTGGAGCAACACGGTGTCACCAGCAGTATACGCACAACTACAGTGTTGCCAGCCAACAACTGCTACTGTTGAACGTTCTTTCTCCATTCTTGGCAAGCTACTTAGTAAGGACTTTCTACCCGGGAATGCAGGAAAGTATCTGTCGTTGTACTACAACAGATTTTAATTATTTCTACCATAATGCGTGATGTAACTACTGAAATTCTTCATAGGTCCAGATTTTGTTGAAATAATGTTTTTTCATGTAAAAATTTGTCAGTTTTTCATAATTGGCATAACGACCGCTCCCGGTTTGAGATCTAATTCATACGAATTGAGGCTTTTTTAGCATTGAACAAGGTTGTTCAATCTCACCTTCAGTTACCCTTGAGTTCTTCACTTGATTTATATCCAATTCCAGCAATGTCGAAGCTTCTAATTAGTATGGTTAAAGTAACTTGGATACAAACTAAAATAGGCGTTTAGATAGTTAATGACAATGAAACTCAATGTAGCTGATGTGATAACTAAGAGATATCTAAGTTATATTAAACTAGGTATTTTGAGATCCTACAAAGAGGACACTTTTTAAAAACTCTGAAAGCTGTAATACCGGAAAAGAAAATTGTTGATTTTAAAAGTTTTCAACCAATTGTTACCTGTGTTGAGTTAAAAAAAGGTCATCACTTCGACTCGACCTACGTTTTACCCGATTTTTTACGAAAGTCTGACGTTCGCTGCGTCGAGGTCGAGTGGTGTTTTAATACTATCCCTAAATAAACGCGGTTAGCGGCATTGTTAGGATGAGCTTTTGAAAGGATTCTATATGCGGCATAGTCTTCTACAGATATAAACGGTTCTATATTTGCAAATCCAGTTCCAGTTCTGATATTCAAATGTAAAGTCCAGAATTCTTTTCATATCATGGCCAAATCCGTATTCGCGGTAATGTCTGAAATTTTATTCCAATGCCGCATGAAAATTCATGTCCAAGTCCTAGTTCGAATCCAGTTTCAAAAAGTTTTCTTTGAGGTAGGCCTACATAACTTAAATAGTATATTCATATTGATATAAACCCCAACATTTTCGGCTGACACTGGTCAGGGGTAATCGTCAGCAACTAGTAGAGAATTGGAAAAAGCATTGCATATCAATAGTCGATGTTCTCTCCAATTCTCTACTAGTTGCTGACGATTACCCCTGACCAGTGTCAGCCGAAAATGTTCATGTTTATTTCAAACTGAATATATTATTCAATTGTATATTCGAAAAGGTCGTGAATCCTATAGTTTAAATACTACCAAAGCCGTCAATTCTGACTTTAACTACAAATCAAATTCCACGCTCATTACTCATCTAACAATCATAGCAACGCATATAATTGTTATAGAATACTCCGGAAATCTCTATTAAAATCATCACACAGATCACAATTCACTGTCACCCGACCAGGCCTAGTTAGGCTAACGAGAACGAAATGTCATTATCTAATTCTAATCTATTTTCCTAAAAGTTTCTTTGCTCTAATTCTAATTCGAATGTAATTTGTGAAATGTTTCCAAGCTCTAATTCTAAATCTAATCGAATTTTCGGTTTTCCTGAAAATGTCACAAGATTACTGTACATTTGTCAGTATTGTGCTTATGGGAATGATCTGTCATTTCATGCGAACTGAACTTCATTCAATTTCCAAGCGTTCACGGATATAGCAATTCTAATTCTAATCTAATTGGAAAAGCCTGTGTAGCTATAAATCTAATTTTAGTGTAATTTGGAAAAACTGTTCAGCGATCACCGTTACCCGAACCCTGAATATTATAATAGCCAACTGATTGCCAATTTTTACCTGAATACCTTCACACACTATCCCGTCTACAGCATGCTATACCAACGGCGACTTTGCTCTATAAGAGCAACCATAGGGACGCCGTGAAAAACGACACTATAAACCCCGCCTACAAGCATTCATAACGGGGGTTGTGATTTCAAAAAATTCGATCCGTTTATTATGTTCACAGCAAACAGTAACTCTATTAATCCGCATAGGCTCTTAAGCCCTTTTATCGGGCGTTACATCTTTCTGATAACAGAAATTGTAGCGACGTGCCGAAACAAAACAAAACCCCGGCCCTTTGTTGCGGTTATGACAACTTGTAAGTTTTGTCCTCGGATTGTGAGTGCGAATGTTGTAGATGTTGGTTTTCAGTGACGCAAAATGTTGGAAATGTGACGCATGTCATGTTCATGGCGCGTGGCTTTGTATATCATTTGCATTTGAATAGTTTCAACTTTAACATCTTACCAAATTGTTACTTTTCAATACAGGGCTGATAGATTCTACCCGAGCCGGGTATTATAGGATTCGACTCGACTCATGATGATCACACAACATTATGAATGATGTGGAAAATGTAGTACAAACCTATACGCACGTTAGTGGCGATGACATATCTGTGGAGTCGTGACCAACCCGCAACATTGACACAAGTGCAATGTAATAGGTATGGTCGAAACCATACCAGATTATCTTTAACGTGGTGTAGAACTGGCGTTATATTCTCCGTGGTCGCAAAAAGGTAGATATCTGAAATTTACACAGCATTCATGCATACTCCGAACTTGACGCGATTCCTAATATACTCGTTTCAGAATCGAAACACTGGGGTACTCGATTTTGCCCACACCCATAATATTCAGTTGCGTGACATCCAACGATTCTTACGACAGAGCACGCGTGGCGCCTTTGTTTAACAACAATATTCATTGTTTGGTAAACACGACGCATGCTTTATCGTATGGCGATCCCACTGCTGAATTTAATATCGCAGAGAACTGGCAATGTAGGAGATTGTAATGTATATCTGAATTTTCTTGTGTCGTGTGATTGATAACATCGTGTGAAAGATCAAACAAATCATGACACGGAGAAAATAGGACAGAGTGTAAAAATAAGTTTGTGCAGCCTCAATTATAATTTAGAAAACCCCAACTTAACGAGATGAAGCAATGGGTATCATTGTGCTTTATCTGTCAAGATTCGCTCAAAGCTGGTATCTTGAAACTTCATTACGAAACCAAACACCAAAACTTTTCCACGAGTTACCCAACGAACACACATTTACGGAGTAATAAGATCAACGCTCCTCACTGATTTGACGTCATATCGGCCTGATTTCAAACACCTTGCACCCAGGAAGAGACGCACCGCATTACCACCGAACAATAAATTTCATTCGATAATCGACATTTTATTGCGACGTAAAAAAATCGTATTTTTGAATTTTTGTGTTGTGGCTTTTTAAACTCGGATTTTTGTTATGCGGCTCGCGAATGAAACAGATCTGTCCACCCCTGCTAAAAAATTAGTGTGTAAGCTATTCCTGCCGAACTTCATATGCTGTATAAATTTCAGCATTTCACAATAATTGGGTGGGGGTGAATTGGGCTGTTAGCACGGAAAAGCCTGCCTCGTCGAGGGACGCTGGGAAATTCTAAGGCATGATTTACAAAGTGTTCCGAGGTCTCTAAGCACCTGCATATTTCTGATTATTCGGAAAATTGCACGGACCATTTGTTTGATACTAATACAGCGCCAAGCTTTTCAAAATTCCGATCTTATATATAGCAAATTCAAACTCATCAAGTAAAAAGAACAGGTTCCGTATGTAGGATAGTCCTCTGCTAGTATTAAGACACCACTCAAGCGGATTAGATGGAGATGAGAAGCCTAGATAAACCCCAAACACTTAGGTAGGATTTCTGAAGTCGACCAGACTCAAACCCGCAACACACTGGTATTGCAATGATTCTCAAAAAGTAGTTCACAGCCCCCTACGGAGATTTCGCGACGATTTCTACGCAGGGGCCTTGATTAGGTGTTGGAAATATATTTTGTTTATATGCGACTAATCCCCACTTAAATCCTTTTGTATTGTTCACCATATTTGTGACGGTTCAGCTACACTGAACTTTGAACATTATACCAGAAATGCGCTATTGACCATCAAGGCCTCTTCCTATGTAAATTTAGTTAAAATGGTCGTTTCAGTGAATATATATATATATCTTCGAAGTTAACCCACAAAATCTAAAGCCCCCAATTGATATCATGCGTTCACACACAAGTAATTATAAGTACTGCATTCCAGGAAATTGGTCGTAAAATCAATTACGTTGAACTCCGCCCGTTAATGTCAATGCTCGTGCGGGTGCGTTAACTTGGCCTCACACTTCATTACTTTCACTTTATTTTATTATTTCATTTATTTTATTACTTTCATTTACACGGTAACGATATGAATGCAGCCTCATATTTTAAGGACGGCAGTAAAAACAATGCATAAGAGTTCCATGTTTGGTTGGTCATTTCGGGTTGAGACTGCACTATTGGAATTTGGAAATAGCTTGAATCGCGCCGATGACCACTCCACTATTATATGGTTACCATATGTTGGAGCCGGGAAAGGAGGACGCTTTTTCAAAATTCTCAAACTCAGAATACCGGTCGAAAATCCTGAAAAAGTTGTAAATTTCTACCACTTCGTAGTTGGTTGACTAAAGAAAAAAGTTCATCTTTCTCGCTCATTGCCCAAAATACAGTTTTTTCCATCACATTGACGGGTGCGCGGGTTGATTTTTTTTAAAAGTCAACTTTCGCTCAGCTCCCGAAATACCCGCCGCAGCGTCACTTCGGTGCTGATTTACGGCATCTCAGTCGAATTTTGCTATAAATTTGACCAAAATTCCTGAAAAGAGGACAAAATCTCAAAAAGAAGGAGGACATTTAGACGTCCTCGGAGGACATTTTCAAAAACCCGAAAAAGGACGACAAATCCTCCTAAAGGAGGACGTATGGTAACGCTATTAACGCTATAACAAGTGTATGTGCTACATTAGGGATGAAATCAAGATTGTTATAACAACTAACAGGTACGGGCTCATACCATCTGGTTCGAGCCCACTGTATATATCCCGAATTCACCTTTGCGATTAGCAATACGGGGACGCTAATTGCTTTCTCTGACTAGTAAATTAACAGAAATAGTGGTGGAGATCTTTGCTCAAATTGAATTTAGTGCTGCACCCAGTCATTAACTTTAACAGGAATGTATTCAAAAAAGCAACCCATGTTATATAACGTCCGTGTAAGGTTGCGGGTCACATCACTAAACAGTATCGCGATGAAGAAATTTTCTTAAAATCCTAATTTTGTATAGCTCTCGACTACGGATATATTTATCAAATCATTCTGACCAAAATGCTTCAGAGCATCTTTAATGTACAAAGGGCTCTCACTCACAAAAGTGGTACAGTGCCTCTTTCTTCGATTTCGACACGCTGTGCGCTGCGGCATAGAATTATACCCAGTTCGAAATATTTTGTGGGTAATAACCTGAGCTAGCTAGTGAATGGGATTAGCTAAGGATAGAAATCCCCTTCACAACTAGCAGAGTGTACCTTGCACATACTAATGTAGCAATGAACAATTTAACAATGTATACAGTAGGCCTATACATCCACCATCGAAATACACTTAACGATTTGTTTGAACGCAACCAATCGGTAACTTCAATCATTAATTTCCGATTGCTTGACACCGCAATTGCTGCAATTCAATCATAATATTCCGTGTATACAGCAGTGTTGGCATATTCGAGTCACCTTTTTCGTATGACTTGACTTGACGTTTCAGAAATGCGGATTGACTCGTGACTCGAAGCAAAATTGACGAGTCAATTTCAAGTCATCAAGTAACCGATGTCGACTAAATCGCTGTATCTTGTAAAAGTCCTGATTGTTAACGATACACTATTTTGACCTGAGAGAGCAACCAGTCACTCAATGATTGTGCGTTTTACTGAGCTTCCATTGTTATATCACAAATAAATTGATCGCAGACGCAGTGATCGGAGCTAACAGGTGACGTTGTCGTAAACTAGTAGTGAAGTAATACACTATATATTGCTCACAGTGCCCAGTGCTCACTTTAACCAACCCCTTTTGTATGATTTAAATCGAATGAATATCGCTCATGCGTTCATAATTAGGCTATATATCATGGATATGTAGGTGGGTAGGATATTGCTCCATAACATTTTTCAACCTTATGAGATTTCGTATTATATCTTGTATTTTTGCTGACTGGGGCTATAGGCTACTGCTACTAGCGCAGTTTAGCAGTGCAGCTACTTTTTGTGTGTATAATCAATATTCTTTATTCGTTCATCAATTCAGAATAAATGAGCATTCCATCTAGATTTAAAACAACAAAATGCAATGACTTTGAATGATGTCTCGTACTTTGAAAATTCAATTTTACTTGACTTGATTTGACTCGAGCCCCCTCCAAAAATCACGTGACTTGACTTGACTTGACTCGAGATGACTTGTGACTCGAAGGTAGTGACTTGATCCCAACACTGGTTTACAGTAGGACCATACCGGCAACAACAAGTCGTGTTGTCTTTTATATTGCTGTGTCAATTTCCAATTTTTACTGGCACCAGCACGAATGCGACAGAAACGACATGCCAGTTTTTCTCTTTTATATACGGTCGGATTCACTTTACCAGTACATCGATCTGATCTCTGGACAAAGTAAGAGAATAATATATATATACTGTACATAATATATGGTGCAGTCGTGAATTACGCAGATGCTTTCAAATCCAGGCCAATTCGAAAACCGTACGTCGGGCGATTTCTGAATCTTCGCTGGTCAAACGAAAGTAGACTGATATTGTACAATACCGTGATACATCTCTCACATGACCGTAATACCCGCACCTGTGAATCCGCCCTGATGCTGATCACCAGCAGTTCGATAAAGCCTTTGTCTTCTCAGTCAACCTATAGTGTCAAGCTAGCAATTAACCCAGGCTGTCGATTAGCTAATTGCCCACGTCGTGTCGTTCAATAGATCAACCCAGCATGAGTTCGAAAGCAGGACGGATGCTAGCCTATCTTCCTGCCCGCGAAAAGAAGTCGATAACAAGACGTTTAGTGAGGGTTTAGAAAGGTGAAAAGTGAAAGGGTTGAGCTTGGGAGAATATCATATTATTTGCTGATAAGTCGTGTGGACTGAGGTTCAATATAGGCAGTATTTACATCCTACTGCACGCGAACTGTGTAATATCATTGCATAATGTTGGACGGGTAACCTATACGATGAGTGATACCATAGGGCTAATCTATATAATTTCAGGGCCCGTACTATTTTGTGGATTGTAGATGAGTGTTCTAAAAAGTCGATATGGACGAGAGATGATGATAAATACTAGTATAGCCTACTATAGATTAGGTGCGTCTGATCAGGGCAGCGATATAAGGTAGGCAAATCAGGCTTTCAAGAAAGGGATAGGCGTGAATCTGGCTGGGTAACGAAATTGCGCTTCTGCAGCAGAATGGTCCTGCAAGGGCGCTCAAAAATGACCAAATGTTCTATTTTTTCGCATTTCATGTTAGTTGCTTATACTTCTAAGAAGACTTTTTGGCGAGACGTAGGCCTAGTTATTTCAAAAAAAATCGGTAACCATAAAACACGCTGAATTTCTGGTTTAAAAAAGACTTTACAACAAATTGCCCTACCAGCCCTACCTTCTTCATTGTAGATAATAATTATTCGTCGTTCTCTGTATCATGTGGGCCTCTTTACATGCGAGGATCTGTCACAGTTTTTCTGGCGCAAAACAGATCCATATCAGTTTCGAGCATCTTGACGGTTGTATCTATTTCGTGTAAAACAATTTCACGAATCCGTTAAAAATGATCATTCCTCATTAACAAAAAGTAAGGTAACCGCAAAGTATTTATGGGCTGAATCTGAAATATAAATTTAATTTGTTATTTTTTGTCTGTTTTTGCAACTTTTTCTTTGCCAACTTTTGCCTGCAATTACTAAGGAAATGTAAAATACCATCAAACTGAAACGTGCCAATTCTGACTTCGTTTCAATTGCCGGCAAAAAATGTCCTCTTTTTGTGTGCTGAAAATATTGTAGGCCTACTCAGTATTATTATTATTGGCGAGTTTGCTAGCACTATGACGGTGGAAGGGGTGGCTTGTGACGCTCCTGTGCAATATCGAATCAATCAGTTGCAATCGACGAGTAGCGAATTTCAAGTAATGTACGGAAGATACCAGAATGTTGACTGCAGATACAGACCATATCAGCGGCCGGTACAGCCATTCCAAAAACATAATGACTACAGCCAGCCATTGCAGCAAATGTATTCGTCCAGTTTTTTGGGGTTTCCAATGACGCCTTCGTTACGAAACGTATCAATTCACCAAACGCCGTTGCGTGGTGGAATATCAAACGATCCATATGCAACATCAAGACAGACCGATTCATTCGCAACATCGAACCAGAATTGTCGGCCTAATCTGCCGTTGAGTGGAACACGTTGCACTTCAGCAATCATGCAACCAGTAGGTATGGAAATTTCTCGACATAGCCCACCATCTCCGATGATTCCAACTAGTACACCGCAAAGAAGGCAGTTTGCGCCTATACAGCAGCAATCGTTAACAAACAGACAGCGCTATAACAACAGTTCTGTGTTGCAACAGAGTTGTTATGGCAACAAGACTGCATCGCAACATATGGCTCTTGGGAATCAGTTCAAGTTATCCCAAGAAACGCGATTTCAAGGCGATATAACCCATAATGTCACAGATCCATTGCAGCAACCACGAAAGACATTCTGTCAATTTTCATCTGATGTCCAACTACCTGTTAATGAATTCGATGGCAATTTAAACATGCCACAAAATAGTATGGAGCAGTGTGCTTACCAGACTCTGCCAACAGGGAGACATGCACAGTATCTCGTATCAAACTCCAATCCTGTGCATGTGCATGAAGCACCCAACACGTTCAAAATGCTGCAGACGCCCTCAAGACCACAAAATGACGCCACTGTTTTGAGTCAAATTCAGCCGCAATCGCCACAAACAACGGCCGTCATGCAATTTCCTGACAATCAATGCAACATTGACCTCGGTAATCAACAGCACGGTATGCATAAGGAGTTGAGTGGATTGATACAGCAATCATCGAGTGCAATTAGAAATAACAAGCTGCAGTCCACTTCGACATCTTTGTATCATGTTGGTATGCAGCACCGAATCAAGAAAATCAATCGGTCTGCGTCAACCTACTCGCAATGTTCCAAAATGAGACAGCCAAGTTCCAAGTCGAATATGAGCCGATATATCACAAACGCTAATATAGTATTACAGGAAAACCAACAGGTTATAGTTCCAGCAATATCGACAGTTCCACATTTCTCAGATCCGTTCCCGGATGATGATACTTCGGTGAAACCGTGTCATCCTGCGCTAGTACGGGAGGTAAGTCCAGGTTTACAATTTACTCTTGTTCGGTTCGGTTCTAACATAATTCGGAAAAGCTGAATATTTTCAAGTCGTCTGACTTTATTGACAGGCGAGAGCTATGTCTCAAAGGCCTTCCGGGGTTCGCGATACTATCACTCAGAGAAAATACGACACCACATTTGACGGAATCACGGTGAAGTTAAGAAATATCGAACTGTGGAAGCAATTTGCAAACGTCACGATGGAGATGATGATTAGCCCTGGTGGGAGGTAAATGAGTTTTCGCTATAGCAAAGTTACAATACTAGATACTTTTCGTAAGGGGTGTAAAACACAATTTGAACCTGAAAGTACCGTTTGCCTGATTACACCCCACGCTAGGATGGAAATCTCGTCAATACGCCTGTTTTTGCACACATGGATTTGCAGCGCGCCCAACCAAGGATAACGAACACAAATTCCATTTTTTGCAGGCGAATGTTTCCGACGTTGGACTTTGAGATCAGCGGCCTAAATCCGAACAGCACCTATGTGGTTTTCCTTGATTTTATCCTCCATGATAACGTTCCTCTAAAATACAATACGTGAGTATTACGCTTGTTCAAAAATGACTTTATTTTGTCAAATTTTACTGGGCATTCGATAAAATATTAGGTTGGCTGAAAAAAACGCTGTACACCAGGTTTGGTTCAATTCAAACCCGCAGAAGCGAGGCTACTACAGTTACAAAAGTAATCTCAAATTTCAAATTTGACTGTGAACACCATGAAATTGTTAGGTTGTCTGATAACACGATGCGTATCAACTTTGGCTCAATTTCCACCAGTTGCAGTTCTCTTACTGGAATACAAAATTCTGGATTTTGGGAATTATCTTTCAAGGGAACTACCCACCGTAAATACTATTATTTCAAAACCAAAATTTTGAACACCAATATAACTTTACTTCCGACGTTTGGAATTGAGTGATATTTAGTATGCTTCGTTACCAATTTCAAGACATAGTCAGTAATATTTGGAAAAAAGCATTTTCCATTGTTTAAATAAATTGATATTTTCTCACTTTAAATTTCTTTGGTGTGCATCGTTTTTATAGCCAACCTAACAATTTTATCAAATAAGCACTAAAATTTGAAGGAAAGGGTTATTTTTAAACAGCCCTAGTGAGAATTCACAAGGCTAAAGCTAAAGCAAACGCAAAATTCGGTTTTATTCCGAACGACATATCTTCTGGTGACGTTACAGTTACGTGGTCAAGTCGCCGGCACAAATCTATATATCGAAGCCACACTTGACCAACTAGATAATTAAAGTTGTCAAATTATGCTAATTTACGAAAGAAATAGCCGGTAATCTAATTTAATTTGTGAAATGTTTCTTCGCTCTAATTCTCATCGTGACCAAACTTGAGAAATGTTTTTATGCTATAATTTGAAATCTAATTTGATTTTTTTTATGAAAATGATACGGGAGAATTGTAATAGTGCGAAGCGAGCCAAGCTTGCTGTTTCCAAGTTTTCGCGAATTCAGTAATTATAATTCTGGTCTAATGTGGAAAAATTCGTGCAGCAATACTTCTCATTCTAATCTATTTTGGAAAAAGACTGCGGCTATAATTCTATTTCTAGTCTTATATGGAATTAAATGGGTAGCTATAATTGTAATTATAATGTAATTTGGAAAAAATACGGCGAGGCTATAATTTTAATTGTAGTCTTATTTGGAATTAAATGCAGCTATAATTTCGATTCTAATCTAATTGGAAAAATCTGTGTAGCTATACAATTCTAATTCTAATCCAATTTGCAAAAATTGTGTAGCCATAATTCTAATCCTAATCTAATTTGGAAAAAACTACGTAGCTATAATTTTAATTCTAATTCAAACTAATTTGCAAAATTTATGTAGCTGTAATCCTAATTCTATTCTAATTTGGAAATAAATGTGAAGCTGTAATTTAATTCTAATATAATCTGGAAAATCTGAAATTTTTTTATAGTTGTCCTATTCTGGAGGTAGGGTTAAAACCAACTATAATATATAGTGCAAGCACGAAAATTCACAATATTACTCGCAAAAGGTAGAATCACTTCATGACTGACGGCATTTGCGTTTTGTACACACTCTTTTCCCCCTTGATTCCTCTCTCGCGCATCCAGCAAAACCAAAAAGTGGTATCGGATTACCTCGCGCGAAATCGAAGGCGACGAAGCAGACCGCCTGGTGTGTCCGCACCCGCTATCTCCTGCTCGCGGTGAAGTATGGAACAGACGCGGAGTGAGCTTCTCTCTTACAAAGCTGAGTAATCACATCAACGACGAAAGGGGTGTTGTGAGTATTATTAGCCTTGATCGATACGAATAGGTCGAACAGTTTGTACACTCACATCACGTACTACACTCTAGCGAAATGAGTGCGTATTTCCACCCGTGTACCACCACTGATATACGGGTGTAAATACACATCCATGGCACACGAAATTAGAACCTACCTCAGATTTATACCTTGCACCCCGGGGTTCCCAAACATTTTATGGTCACCACCCCAAATTTCTATTAGAAAATGTCTCGCGACCCCATCTCTCAATTTGCCGTGCTGATTAGTGTACGTGTTTATTTACTTGATTATTACGTGGATGTGTCCTGTGTAATGTGGATGTATTATAATGTTAACAGATAGCACTACCGGTTGCTTGCCATTTTTGCGGAAGGAAATATAGGAAATAACGTAGGATTTACAACCGCGAGATACGTCCGAGTTGGTTTCGTGCAACAACTTTTTGTTTGTGCATACACAATCTTTTCGCTAAGCGTGCACAGCACTGCACACGACCTATACCACCACAGCAATTGCATTTCGACTGCTGATTATCAGCAACCTATCGCGGCCGAGACGGGCGTTTCATCGCAAGTGCGATTTTTTAACCTTAAAACGGAAGATTTTCACCTAAAAGAATCGAAATTTGACATTTTTTCCTTAAAACACTCAATTTTGACGAAATTTTGACTTCATGTATGTAAATTAGGTGTTTTCGCACATAATGTTAGAATTGTACTACTTATCTTCAATTCTGATTGGAACTGTTTTTGACTTGAAAACTGGCTGAATTTTACATAAAAAAAACTTTATTTTAACGAAATCTGGACCTATTAAGAATTCCAATAGTTACATCACGCATTGTGGTAGAAAGAATTAAAATTTGTTGAAGTACAACGAAAGGTAACTTTCCTATATTCTCGGTAGAAAGTGTCTGTCGTTACTAAGCACCTTGCGGAGAATGAAGAAAGAACGTTCAACAGCAGCAGTAGTTGGCTGGCAACACTGAAGTTGTGCGTATATACCAGTGGTTCCCAACGTGGGCGATATCGCCCCCCAGGGGGCGATTTGTCGGTCCAGGGGGGCGAAAATAGCCAAGGGGGCGATAGGGGGGCGAAAACGGACGAAGGGGGCGATGGCGCGTTGAAATGGCTATATTGGCGTTAATTACCGTAACTGCCACACCCAAACCCCCAATTGGGATGGGGGGCCCGAGCTCGAAGGGAGCCCACAATTTTTTCGTGATTTAACATTAATTATAGAGTATTATTTTGGAAATTTAGGCAACTTTTTCAAAACAATTTTGCGCTGCGCGCCATTTCGTGGTCACATATTTCTTGCTTATTAGATACCCTTCCTCCAAGAAATAATACGCATGAGTTATAGAAATGGGCATCTCGGCGTCAGCCATTATTACACCATGACGTACCAAGACATATGAAGTTTCAGGCCATGTAACATGCGACTCCGAGAAGTGTGCCAGACCGAGAAAACCTAGGCGGAAAAGGACTGTCTTTATGCTGACCGACTTCTTTATATATACGACATACACATATATTTAATTGTCCATAGGCGCCTAAATGGCTGGCGCCAAATGTTCCTGTCCTGGCAATCAGAACCCCACAAAATAATGCCATCTCGCAAAGAAAAATTAATTGCCAGAGCAGAAATACCAATACGAAATCGTGTGCGTTTTTTAGTTTAGTACGTATTATGGGCGATTTGAATATCTTTTGACATATCAGACAGGCCCCGAAATGTCATTACGTAACGAATTCATTATACCCACGGGTCCGCCCGAATATGTTCAATTATTATTTACGGGCCCTTCATTTTCCAAGACACCTCACTCAGCTTTACCGGTAAATCTGAATACATGAGCAGAGAGAGGATAAAAATTGACAGCAATATATATGCAATTCCCGATCATATTGACCGATTCAATCATGAATGATAAAAAATTGTCGCGCGTGGCGCGAATTAAGCCGACTAACTAAAGAGTCCATTAATTTGTGCTGAGAAGTAGCGGTAAAGAGGTATCAGGGGAGTTTGGTCTGAGGGATGCAGAAGTTTGCTTCATCGCCCTATGGAGGAGAACTGACGAAGTGCTGTTACGGTCCTTTTGGAATCAAGTCGGAGAAATCACCGTTTTTGTTACTCACCAAAATTTAGCTGGAAAAGTGTAATTTCGAGGTCGAGCCGAAAAGCTGACCTTTTTTCTTAGTCAACTCGCTCAGTCTGTATGCCCATTTTTCGGTTCCCAATATTTGGGGGGCGATTCTCGGTGTGGAGTTGGAAAAGGGGGCGATGAGTCGAAAAAGGTTGGGAACCACTGGTATATACAGTGCTGGTGACACACCGTGTTGCTTCATTCTGAAAATGTTGTGTACATCAGTGGTTCTCAACCTTTTTCACCTCACGGACCGGTCAAATTTCAAAAAATGTCTGGCGGACCGGTGAACTTTCAAAATTGAAATGAAGCCAAAATGTAGAGTATGCAACCGTTTTTTGCAATTATATGGTGCTAGAGAGTGAAATTTAGAGGGTTTTGATCGTATTTAATTATTATTCATGATGGCATCCGTGTGATTTTATGGTAGTGAGTCTGCCGGGTCGAGGTAAAATTGCCTTGTCCAGATAAACGTGATACCGCCGAGAGACCTTTATACAGTCTTTCGCGCCGAACGCCGTGGGCTTAACCGACCATGTCAATCTAATAATATTCTTCTCTTTGACAATATCGAGAGAAGAATCGTATCGGAGTCGAACCAAGCACCTTTTCGTGCTACATTGCTCATTGCCCACTGCCACCAGAAACAGGCTACTCTGGCAACTACCTATACGAATACAATGCGTGCCGCAAGAAAACACATTACAGCAGCTATACCGGCCATCCGCAAATCCGGGCCGAAAAAGCACTTCGTCAGCCCAACCCAAAAATGCTGGTCTTGGGGCGCCCACAGGGCGATAAGTCAAACTTCCGAGGTCTTCACCCCCAGACCCTACAGTTGGTTGGATGTTTTGACCTGTACTTGTGAGCACATCCATTATACTCAGCGTAAGTAGAGAGCTTACGTAGCTTAATCGCGCCAATAGCGAAAATTTTCGATTATTCATGAGTGAAGCGGTTTTCTCGCGGCCGAATTTTTGGCCCACTATTCGGAGTCCCATGTTAACCTATGCTTCATTATGCGTTGGTACGTCGTGGCGTGGTAATGGCTGACGCCGAAATACCTATAAATCATTCTGTATTTCTTAGAGAACGGCGCCTAATAGGCTAAGTAAGACATTTAGGGATATTAAATCGTGCAAAGAGCGAAAAGAAATTGAAAAATGTTAGAAAAAGTTTCAAATATGCTATGATTTATGATTTATGTTCATTTGCGAAATAATTTTGAGCCCTATTCAAGCTCGGCCCCTCTCCAATTGGGCGGTTTCGGGTGCCCCGTTACGGTGCTGTACAAAATGAATGAATTCAATGATCAAATTGTGCTGTTTAGCGATGGGTCGGCTCGTATCTGTTCTGTGTACTTGTCACTTGCTTATCGTCAAATGACACGTCTTGAACTTTGAGTCAAATCGAACATGTTTCCAGCCCTAATGTTACCTCACGAAGTTATGAATCAGTTTAAAATTTGATAATTTATTTATTTTATTAAGGAACAAGCCTTCAACATGGCATCTTGAAATTAAAGTATAAAATTCTGATATGCCTGGCGGACCGGCAGGAATGTCGTCGCAGACCGGCACCGGTCCGCGGACCGGCGGTTGAGAACCACTGGTCTACATCACAATTTTTCATCATGCCCTTCTTGATATAAGATATGATAGGGTTACCATATTTTGGAATCGGGAAAGGAGGTCACTGTTTCTAAAAAAAAGAATCAGACTTACATTACTGGAGTAAAATCCGGAAAAGATGTTCAATTTACCACGAAATTAAGGCTGGTTTACTAAAATAAAAACCCAAGATATAAGAACCAATGCCACGCAGTAGGCATATTGCTTCAGTTAGGATATTGCGGTACGTTCAGTGTAACACCATGTCAACCTATTTGTTTCCATTTGACCGTTTATCATTCACAATGAGCAGACAATGTGCCGTCTACAACGGTAAGCCTATAATGTGGGCTACAAGCTGTAAAATGGCAAGAGATAAGTTGACCGACAGTGCAAACATCTGAGATGCAAACGAAATACAGGCATAGCAAATATATTGACTTTGTAAACAATTTGACAATTTCTTAACATAACGCTACAATTTTGACAAAATTTTGACTTTTTTGAAGTGTCAAAAATTCGCCCTAATCACAAATGATATGTAGGTGGTGAATGTATGTCTTGACCTTCAGCTAACCCCCTGAGACTAACTCACGGAGCCCCTGTTGTTCAATGCAACACCGGGCAAGAAGCATAGCACTAAAACATCTTATTCTCGGCAGTACGCGCTAAAGTCTCAACACTTATACCAACCGCGCATTCTGCTCACGGAAGCGCGTCCGAACGACGTTCCATATCTTCGCATCTTCTCTTTCGGAGCAAATCAATTCGTCACTGTGACTCAGTATCGGGATCCTGAGGTGAGTCAGAAAGTAGAGCCAAGTATACTATGGTGTGATCAGAGATGGATTGTTCATCAAGTCATAATTAGGACTACGCGCAATGATTCGAGTACTTTATCTGAATCGCGTATTAATTGTAAGAGTTGCCACCAAGAGTTGATGCATCAACGGGAATGATTGTGGAAGGCTGTATCGCAGCATACGAAGCATGTACCATAAAGCTACACAGGGCTGTTCAGAAATAACACTTTTCCGAATTTTCCGATTCACTGATCATATTGTTAGGTTGCCTAAAAACGCTGTACGTGTACACCAGATTTGGCTCAATTCTAACCAGTATACGTATAAAAAAAAATTGAAAAAAATAATTCATATGTTACTGTCAACCCCATGAAATTGTCAAGCTGTCTACAAAAACGATGCAAAACAAATTTGACGGAATTCCAACCCGCATTTATAATAAATTAAAAAATTTCAATTGACTTTGTGTCCGCGTATACTGGTTGGAATTGAGCCAAATTTGGTGAACAGCGTTTTTTTTTTAGGCAACCTAATAATCTAATCAGCGAATCCTCGAGATCCAGAAAGAAAGTTCTTTTTAAACAGCCCCACTACACCTGTTAGTGGAAATAACATATCTGTGAAGTCGTGATAAACTCGCGGCATTGATACACAGTGCAATGAATAGGTGTGGTCGAAAAACACCATAGCTAATATTTAATGTGATGTAGAACCAGCATTGTTTTCTGTGTGGTTGCGTAAAAGGTACACATATTTGAACTTTTCACATCGTTCATAGTGTTGAAACGTTATATTGATGCCAGAATACTAGTAATCGCCATAAGCCCACTCAAAACTCAGCTCTGAATCATTTTGAAACATCGTGGTCTCTTCTTACCTATTATGTATCGAAACTTGTTTTCTGACGATATTTCCTATATCGATATTTTAGGTTTCGAAATTGAAAATCAAGCTCAACCCTTGCGCGAGAAATATGCCGGAACTTGTGAAAAGGTAGGTTCTGCTGTTGTTAGCTATAATTCTAAATCTAATATAATTTGTAAAATACAGTGAACAGCTATAAATCTGATTGTAATCTAATTCAGGAAAAAAAGTGCAAGTACAATTCTAATTGTGGTCTAATTTGGAAAGGAAACTCCGTAGCTACAGTTCTAATTCTAGACTAATTCAGGAAATACTGTGTATAGCTATAATTCTGATCGAACTTGGTAAAAACTGTGCAGCTGTAATTCTAATTCTTATCTAATTTGAAAATTACTTTGTAGCTTCAATTCTAAATCTAATCTAAATTGAAAAAAAAAACTGTGTAGCTATAATTCTAATTCTAATCTAATTTGGAAATTAATGTGTAGCTACAAATCTAAATCTAATTTAATTTTTTTTTAAATGTGTATCTACGTTTATAGTTATAATATAATTTGGAAAGACCTTGTGTAGCTGCAATTCTAATTCTATTCTAACTTGGAAAATACTGCGTATAGCTATTATTCAAAATCTAATCTAATTAGGGAAAAACTGTACAACTATAATTCCACTTTTTGTCTGATTTGGAAAGTACTGTACATAGCTACAAATATAGTTATAATCTAATATGGAAAAAAACGTGTAGCTATAGTTCTAATTCTAGGCTAATTTGATAGTAAAAACTGTGTAGCTATATTTCTAATGCTCTTCTAATTTGGAAATTACTGCGTAGCTACTATTCTTAATCTAATCTAAATTGAAAAAAACTGTGTAGCTGTAATTCTAATTCTTGTCTAATTTGGAAAGCACTGTTTATAGCTATCATTCAAAATTTAATCTAATTAGGGAAAAACTGTATAGCTATAATTCTAATTCTAATCTAATTTGGTGAATACGGTGTAGTTGAATTATAATTCTAATCTAATTTGGAATATCTATGTAGCTACAATTCTAAATCTAGTCTGATTTCGAAAAGCAGAAATTTTTTTAGTTTTACAACTTTGCTTTGTACCATATCGCCTGCCCTCACCATGTCGATGCCGTCCTACAACTTCATTCTCTTTCATCACATTCTCTCACTTTAGAGCCAAGCGAGAGAACATCCAGAAGATCGCCTCCGAAATGGAGACGGAGATAGCTTACGCGGAAGGTCCGATTTCCTCTTTGCAAGAAGACGTTTTCGACCAGATCGGCTATACCGGGAGCGAAGCGCCGGACGTATTTCACAGCAAGGAATTGGAGGACGCAAGGAAAGCCATTCGGAGCTACTTGAAATCGGCGAGGAAAATGTTGGAAACGCGTACAAAAAGTAATTTGAGCTCATGCACAATGTAATCTTGTAAATATATGTACAATTTCCTAATGTACCGTTGTACAAACGATATTTGACATCCCCTGGGCCTATAGGAGCTATATACGTATTAGGATTATTCAAAAATACCTTTTTTCATATTTCTGCGGCTATTTCATAGAATTGTTAGATTGACTGAACAAAACGTTGCGCACCAAATTTGGCTCATTACAACCAGAGTTTGAAAATGTTGAAAAAAATTGTTAAGGTGTCCACAAAAACGATGCAAAACAAATTTGACTCAATTCCAACCCGTAGAAGCGAAATTATTTGAGTTTTACAATAATAATTCTGGGATTGCCCACCGTCAATGCTAATTTTGTAAATCTAAAACTTTCAATTGCAATAACTTCGCTTCTACCGGTTGGAATTTAGCCAAATTTGCTATGCAGTATTTGCCAAAATAACGATTTCATGAAATAGCCGCAGATATTAGCCGCGAAATAGACCTGGCGGACAATACTAATAGCCTTGCTCGGTATCATATTGGAGAATGCTTTTCGCTATTTCTTTTATGGTATTTATGGTCTTGATGACTTCAATTCATTATTCGCAGAAAAGTCTACCAACGAAAGCAGCTTCATCCGTCGTAACCACAGTTCAATATCGCCTCCGAGTAACACCACGCAAGCATGTATCGTGCGTAGCTCGCCAGAGGCCAATACAATTCATTATGCCACAGTGCAAACACCTATTCAACGTCAAAAACACGGAAAGGGGGCGCAAGTTACCGGAACCTGTGCGGTGAGTGATGTTTCAAAAGTGCCACTCGCTTTGTATTTCTGATGTATCCGAATAACATAATATATACCAACGGTTCTCAACCTTTTTGACCTCGCTTACAGGTAAAATTTCAAAACCAATGTTGCGGAGGGGGGAACCTTCAAAATTTAAAATAAACCCTAAAATACACAAATGTATGCAACCCACAGGAACCTTCCCATGGACCGGTGGTTGAGAACCACTGATCTATACAGTCGATTAATTAGGACGGTAACCGCATATCAATAAATCTGCTCAGCGAGGAATATGAAATAAAAAAGATTAGATGCATTCCATGAAATATCGCATGTAATATCAATTATGATATATGCCACGACCCATGATCATCCGGGTCTGTCTCGGTAATTGGTGACTTATTTATTAGACATATGCAATTGAATAGTATATGTTTACATTGAAATAAACTGGAATGGTTTCGGCTGACACTCGTCAGGGGTCAGCAACTATAGTAGAGAATTGTAAAAAGATTGTATATCAACTAATCGTATCACAAAATATGACGTCAACGGCATGATATACAATGTTTTTTTTTTTAACTTTCTACGAGTCCCTGACGATTACCTCTGACGAGTTCCAAGCGAAAATATTCGGGTTTTTCACTATGAATATTCAGTTTGATAATCAAGTGCTGTACTTCTAAGAGTATCTTCATATTCATAAATTTTGTTCTGCTGTCCTTCTTATTTTAAGACATATACGGCCATGCATATTCATCGCGTTTACGTGTGATACCACAAGACTAGTCAGGTCGGCGACTAGCCCGATGGCTATAGTGAGAGTTTGGGAGGTTGTATGCGTGTTACGGTCGCATCGGTCTACCTCAGTCTCCAAGTGGTTTACTGAATTACTGCCCCGAGTTTCTGCTTCTCCGGAATTCTTGGAGTGACAATACGGTTTTAGCAAGCCAATGCTGTGCAGATTCTGTCTGGAGTAATTTATTTCTTCTTTCAGACCAACTCGAATGAGGTCGTCGCAAGTCAAGGTTATCCACCTAACATAACTGCACCGCCGAGCGGCGCCCTGCCATTTAACCCAGAAAAGCACGTCCGAGGCGAAGGTATATTCTTTTTATTAGTGAAATTTTGACACAGTACCTGTCGTACTACCGGTACATCAGTCTCGGCCATTTAAGGTCATTCCGTATATGATACTTTTCAGATATAATTAATCTATGATGAACGGTAATAAACGTTCTGTGTTCAGGAAAGAAAGCCAACGTGCCAACGTTTTTCAAGTGCAATTATTACAAAGAGCAAGTGGCTAAACAGTTGAAGCAGGACTCGAGACGAGGTAAATTATAATTGTTATCTGAGCCGTATATCAAGGATGTGACTAGAGCTGCATTTGATAACATTTTTTCGCGTCATTGGTCACGATGAGCCCAAGTCATTGTGTTCGATGTTCAGTTTCGAGCTCAAGTCATGTTCTTTGTTCAACCCACTTGTTCACAACTCTGGTTTGGGTGATATCGAATGCCTCACAATCATAATATGGTAATTTCCCTAACTCTTGACTGTTTCTGGCCCTATTTTCAAGTACCAGTACTGATAGACCAGGGGCGGGCAACTTCTCCAGTTGGCGAGCTGGATATAGGAAAATTAAGTACTTGGCGGGCCAGATTGCTGAATCGACACATTATTCGCCCATTTATCCACACATACAAGCAATAAATAGAAATTAATGAATGTATTTCAACGACAATAGGGTTACCATACGTCCTCTTTTTTGACTTTTTTGAAACTGTCCTCGGTGGACGCCCTAATGTCCGCTTTGAGAACTTTGGTTAAATATATGGCAAAATGCGACTTAGATACAGTAAGTAGGCTCTGGAGTAACCCTCCGGCGGCTATTTCGGGAGCTGAGCCGGAAACCTGACTTTTGTTTAGTCAACTACCGGATAATGTGAAAGAAAAACTGTAATTCAAGGTTTGAGCCGGAAAGTTGACCTTTTTAATAGTCAACCGAACACGAAGTGGGAAAAATTTACCATTTTTTCAGGATTTTCCTCCGGTATGGCAGGTACCCCAAATTTACCAAGATATCAATTCATTAGGGTTGGGTAGTTGCATGGCGAGATAGCGTAGTGGTGTAATCCACAGCTACAACAACGATGGGTTGCGAGTTCGAGTCCGATCGAGGTCGACTCCAGAATTCCTACCTAAATGTTGGAGGTTTATCTAGGCTCCTCCTCGCCATCTTATCTGTGTAAGCGGTTTCTTAAAAAAGCCTGGAAGTGGGCCGTGCTACAAGAAAGCCTAGAAGTGGGTCGTGCTACAAGTAGGCGTTAACGGAATCAAAAATAAGAAGAATATCGGCCTGGTGTAAATGACCATTGTAGCCGACAAACAACGTGATTACCACAAACAACATTAGTGTTGAGTAGATCGTCAATGCCGATAATGCAAGTCTTCTCGCTTCGACGAACTTACGCGTAAGCTCCACTCTCGCACGCTGCGAACACGTATATAATATCATACAGTCACTAAAATTTTACGCAGTGGGCAAGTAGTGGGGAATATCGGCTGCAGGCCACGTTATAATGTAAGATGGGAAATGTCCGCGGGCCGGACAAAATTCCGTCGCTGGCCGTATGTTGCCCACCCCTGTGATAGACGAAGTACCTATAACGTGGTAACTTCACTATTCTTCGACGTCGCAATGCAAACCTTTATTGGTTGTTCTCACGGTCGCCCTCGACAGTATTGTAAAAACGGCCATTTCATATATACCTTTTTTAAAATGTTGTATGATTATGTAGTAATTCTGTAAATACTTTCCAAAACATGTGATGCGAGCTGACGGACGCTTGCACCCCATATAGTCGACGTATACGACATGCATAATTAGAACCCTCGAAATCGTCGTCGGTTCAACAGTTACAGGATAGCGCATTGATATAGATCATTGGTACGGAATGGATGTTCTGATGATGATAGCGGACCGTAATAATGCTGCATGACCATGTAGTAGGCCTACTGGTTGAAGATATTATTAGTCCGTTCATGACAAGGGTAGGAACCCTAATTCTTTCAAGGAGCCATATTTACTCTACATTTTCTATGGTCAATGTATATCCACTGTGACGTTACAATTAATTATTCGTGACGCCATGGCCAAAAAACAACAATAATAAACATGTTTTAAGCAAGGGCTATGTTTAGCACTTGTTTGTTTTTAATGGATTATTGCTTCAAATGCAACCCTATTCGTCCTAGTCTTGAGTCATAGGACTTGCTCAAGTCATGCGCAATAAATCTAAGTCGATTCAATACACAAAACTGACTCAAGTCGAGTCGAGTCATTTTCATCATTTTATAACATGACTCGAGTCAAGGAGTCGTCAAAAAATCGCGACTCGAGTCATTAAAACCCTGGTAGTATGGCAGACTATAGATTACTTTGACCAACTCTGGAAATATTGTTTTCAGAAACGTCGACCAACTTACCCGTTGTATACGTTCCCAACACATGTCAAAAGACGCAAACCGAATGTATTCAAGAGAAGAGTCATTGCCAGAACCAATCCTGCATAGTCGAGAAAGATGAGTCCGACGCGACGGATCTATCTGAGATTTTTCCCGACCGAAATGTACACGACACAGTCAAATCCCAATCCCTCCGTGTACCAGAGCACCCTCAAGATGTTCCGGACTTGTCAGAGATATCGTTCTTTTCCGAGTTACTGCCAGATCGCGGAATGCTGGAAGAGCTAAATTCCGAAGATATTTGGCCAACTGATGGACAGCCCAACTTGGGTCTGATGACTAACGCGAACACGGTGATAAATATTGATGAAATATTGGGTGTCGAGAATCACTATCCGCCTAGCAATGGTTCTACCACTTCCACCAACTCAAACGCAGAGTTGATTCGGTAATAGTATGGTTCGGGACTAAGGATAATCACGTCTGTATGAACTGTATTCGGGAATGTACACTGGGGCTGTTCAAAAATTTTTTTTTTCATATTTTGCTGCCTACGTCATGGAATTGTTAGATTGTCTGAGAAAAATCTGCAAAACGATTTGGCCTGATTCCAACCAGTAGGAGCGAAATTATTGACGTTAAAAAAATTTTTGATTTGGAATGAATAGTATTTACGGTGGCAAAACCTTCAATTATTTATTAGATCTACCAACCGTATACTATGATTTGATCTCCTATATTTTAAACATCAATAACTTCGCTTCTCACTGGTTGGAATTGAGCCTAATTCATTTTGCATCATTTTTTTCAGAGAATCCAACAATTTCCTGCGGTAGCCAGTAAAATTTGAAAAAATTTTATATCGTTTTTTATAAAAATAAATTCATAACTTTTTTCACTTGTAGCAATGCCAATTTAGGTTGGAATTGACCCAAAAATTGATGTGCAACGATTTTTAGGCAACCTAACAATTCAATCAGTTAATCCTAGGAATTCGTAAAATATTTATTTTTGAACAACCCTAATGTACAGTATAGTATACCGGCGATGTTGTGCAGCACGACAATACTTAACGCATTCGTAGTCATTCACACTGTGAACACATGGGTGGAAATAGGTGTAACATCATATTTACACTATAGCGTGGGATGTAAATCAGGTGACAAGCCCTTCCAGTTATCAAACTGAACTATAATACCCTTTCTAATCGGTGGAAATGAGTCAAATGCACCCAGGTTGTAGTAGACTGTGTTTACGTGTACCAACTTTTGGGATTTCTTGGGGTGCTACACGAAATCATAACCTACTACACCCCTGGGTTGTATCACCATAAATATTGGTGTATTTAACTCGTTTTCACCAATCGGAGAAGTGTGAAAATGACGTTTACCTGATTTCCATCATGCGCTAGGGTGGAAGCACTCGGTTTTCCTTTACAATGGACAGTTCATATTCGGTATCGAAATACCTGTCTTCATAGGGTGTATTTTTCTGTTGAATGGACACAAGATGTATTCACGTCGGTTTAAGTTTTCTACGCTATTTTATGGTTGCCATACATTTGAGCATGGAACACACTGAAATACCACGCTTGAGCCTGTATACGACACTGTGACATGTGACTTCATTAACCCAAAACCAACCCTAATCCTCAATTCAACTATAACCCTCGTGCTCAGGTGTAGCATGCTATTATGTTACCTGCTCATATGTGAAAGCATCCGATTTTATACTTTCTTAAAAATATGAAACGCTGTTGTTGCATTTTAAGTGAAGTTCTCCTAGACGACCAAGTCTAGGATGTATCAACTATTTAAATTCGTACCTTTTTATTGAAACTACTGTATAGATCTGCTTTTACCTTTCTCGCGAATTTCTTCAAAATCTCGGCGTATGCTGGGGATTTGGAAATGAATAAAATTTGTTGACGGGAATCCGTTAGAGAGTTCGGGTGATTGTCTGCGTTTGATATAGATTTAGCAATGCGACATGAAGTAAGGTGACTGAATGCACCCGGTTTTGGTTAATTATGCTCTCCGTCCAAACAACAAGAACATTTTCATCAAATGATTCCCAAAGATATCAAACTTGAGGTTACTTTCGACAACCATTGCCAAAATACATATATTTAAACTAGGGGACTTTAACAGCCTTTTATGCAGTGGTATACTTTCAGCCACATGTTAGAGCAGACCTGGGCGTAGTGCGGCCCGCGAAGAGTTCCTTGGGAATTAGACTATGAAGTATATATATTACTGTTCACGTGTGGACAAAAACTACTGTCGAAACTGATCCGGAAATGCGTTTACTTAAACCGTGATTACGTAACGTAGGTACGTCGTTATAGCAAATGATGCCGTAACAATCAAAGTTACAGGTCACTAAGGTCAAATCTTGTTTGTTGCCAGATCTGTGCTTCAAACAGTTATGTCATACATTTCCAAATCCTAATTCGTAAAATAATGCAGTCAGTGCACCTGATTAGCGGTCATCCCCAGTCCTAACACCCAAACCATGTTGTGCCAAGCAGTGGTGGCCCTACGAACGGTCGGGGGGCTGGGCGAGACTTACCGGGGGGCCCTCTATAAGCATCTAACCGTGACTTCTGGGGGGCTCCGCCCCCAGACCCCCCTTTCGCATCTGTTATTATTATCTATCTTTCACCACGGTAAGGTTCGGTCAGGTGCTGGATTCGGCCATGTCTATTATTGCATGTGTGCAATGATAGACTACATCAAAACTAAGTAATTCTACCGCATGCAGAGACATGATGATGATTCACACGTCTGTACGGAATCATATTCTTGCTGGGTACACGGATTTCCATGTTTATTCGTTAGTATCCTTGAAAAAAGCGCATCATCCAAATAGGGGGGCATTTCGACCAGGGGGGGCCGGGCGACCGCCCGCTCGCCCACCCCAAAAGCCACCACTGGTGCCAAGCAATGAAAGATCTACTGAAGGCCAATATTTCCACAATATTTGGAGCACTACATATTTGAACCCGTCTTTTTAGTTTATGGTGAGTACCGAGCAGGTCTCCGTGTTTAAGTAATATAATTTGAGTCGGCATGTTGAGAAAAACCGTGCAGCGAACACATACTCGGCTGTTGCGGACCGGCTAGCGGCAGCAAGGCTATTTTACGAAGCCACACAGATCGGAGCCTAGTATTAACATATCCACTGAGCAACATGTGATAGCATTCACTTCTTTCAACTTAGAAATAAAACTGGACGCCGCAGAACATAGTCTAGACTTTTGTCTCGGCTCACCAACGTATTTTCTGCTTCGCATTTGCCCCGCCGAGAAAAATAATTTCCTACCCCTGTGTTAGAGTTTTACCTAGACTTCTCACACACTTCTAATACAGTATAAATATGCGGTATTACTTCTGTGCTTGACCAACGTGGCCTATCAATCAATCAACAACAGCTGAAAATCACACGGATTACGTGAACTTTATTTTATTATAAAAGAATGCCATCAAACAACCACAATTTCTGAGATCACGGAAAATGGGAACCAACGTGAGGTGAGGCACCAAGCATCATCACGAGGAAATTGCACCTAGCGTGGTATAGCAGACAGATTTGACTTGTCTGGGGCTGGGCATAATGAATTGTAATGGTTCGAGTTGACAGTGAGAGACGACAGTATTGAAACAATACGCCTATTTCCACTAAGAGTTGTATTATAGAATGTTTACATTCTATAGTTGTATAATCAACGGGAATTAACATTTCAGTAAGCCTTGAAACCTCAATCGGTCATAAAACAGCATCCAAGACATGTGGCACAAGGTTAAGTGATATTTATGTGAAGTAGGTCTACTGATCCACCGATGTCATTGTACCAAAATCAAATGAAAGTCGAAAAATACCAAATGATCTGTCTATACCTTTGTAGTCGTATAAAACTAGTACATACATGAACTTTCCATATCATCCACACTCATACGGATGACACTCAACTCGACACGGAGCCTAATACTGGATTTGAAATGGAATCACTTCAGTACTTAATTTAGCCATGCCCGACTCGAGTCTTTTATACGTAGATTAGCTACTTCCGCAGCGTACCAGGGTTCCAGTTTCAGTGCCACAGCCCGCAGTGTCGATTGCGTCATTCTTTTCGAAGCAAAGAGAATCGTACAAGTCCCAGTAGACATCTGCTATTTCAGTCACAAGACACTCCAAATCTTCAGACTTGTTGCAATTGCCTTTAAATCCGGATGTGTCCGGATAGCGGTTGATATTTGTACTCGTTTCTCTGACGTCAACGCTCGAACTGATTTTATCCGATAGCCCACGCACGAATGATTCGATTTCTTTCTCCCACCGGTATATTTCCGGATTTCGGAAACTCCGGCTGCTTTGTGTAGCTTGTGGCTCATTGGTACGGCCTACTTGAAGGTGATCGCAGACGTTGATGTCAGCAAAGAGGTCAATCGTGGGTTTGAGTAGGGAAAGATCACCTTCTCCGACGATCACAGGACTATGCTCTGTTTTTTTCTTCTCTACGTGGTCACTAGCACGTTCTAGGCTATTGGCGGTATCGTTTGGAATACGATGGGCCTCAAGTTGGGTGAAATCAGTATTTGCCTTTAGACTGACCCCGACGGTGTCCGATTGCGTCTGAATTTCGTTGCCTTCGTGCGCCTCTCCGGTTAATACATGTGTACTTTCTGCCAAATTTTCGGACTTCGACACCGATTGCTTGCTTGGAACTTGCGGGCTGCGCTCTTTCGGAACATATACGATCGGCAGCTTTTTCTTATCATCTGAATAAACATATACAGTATTATTAACATGTGATTTGCTTATATATGTTGGATATGGTCAGAGGTGATCAGAACAGGAACGAATTCTGTTAGGAAAACTACTTTTACACTTTATATTATAAGGTCTTCACACTTTCAGCAAGTGATTATATATGTTGAATATAGTCAGAGGTGGCCGGTAAGGTTGTTCAGATATAACTCATTTTTCCGGATTCCGGAGATTCGCTGATTAAATTGTGCCTAAAAGAACGATGCATGACAATTTTTGCTCACTTCCAGCCGGTAGAAGCGAAGTTATTGCAGTTGAAAGTTTTAGATTGGCGAACTAGGAGTGATTGTGGGTAAGCCCAGAATTATAGATGAAAAACTGAAATAACTTCGCTTCTACGCGTGGGAATTGCCTCAAATTTCTTTTGCATCGTCATTGTAGGCAACTCAACGATTTCATGGGGTTGACAGTAGAATTTGAAAAAATAATAATAAATTCAGAAATTTCAATTGGATCTGCCGCGGCTTCGGCAGGTTGGAATTGAGTCAAATTTGGTGTACTGCCTTTTTTCGGCAATCTAACAATGTAATCAGCGAATCCCAGAATTCGGAAAAAAGATTATTTTATAACAACCGAACTTTTACTTTTTTCGGATTGCTCAAGTCGATTTTACCTACTTGCAATATTTACTTCAGTCGTTATGTGTTCAGACTACTAGTATTTCTCTTCAACGGTTTTTAGGCAAAACTACGTACTTTTTCATTTTGTTTTTTATGTCCGTCACACTTTTAAGGCATTCGTTTTATACTCCCACTATAGTACTAGTTCTCGCATGTCTCGCTACTTCTACTTGTGATGGAGTTGAATTTACGGCATTACTTCAGTACTACAGTATACCAATTCTGACTACTTTGAGCCCCTGTATATATATAATCCAGCAAGCCTTCTTTGCTCACGACCGAGTAAATCTATCAATTATTAGATAAGTATATTTGATTAAATGCCGATATTGCAACTACTTTATTGTTGTTGGAAAGTACTGTATAATCTGCTCTATTGACTCATTTCTGCACTGCAGTCTCGAAACTGTAATATTTATAGCTAGTGTATCCTTGTTGAAATTTTTTTCTCTGCTTTTCTTGTAGTTTTGTATATATATTGTCATTTGTTACGTACCATTGATTGGAATGTGTGTACTCCTACAGGTGGCGACTGTGTACTAAGGCCTTGCGGCCCCTCGTCGTCATCCAGGTCCATACCGGATTTTCACTGGTGTGATAAATAAAAATGATTGATTGATTGATTGATGATATTATACGACTGAGACATATAATGATTATGACTATCACTGATTATCGAATGCTCACTTTGAAGTTTCAGGTGTTTCTGCATCTTTTGGGCGACTTGTTCTTTATATAAGTTGCACTTGAAGAATGTCGGCACCTCGTCATTCAGTCCTGAAGAGTAAAATAAATGTTCAACTTATCCATGCCGCCTGTTCGACTTAATAAATGTAAAATGTATAAAATGTATGACTTACAAATACCTATTTCTGAATGTAGGCCTATCAAATATGGTACTACTACTTTGTATCGTAATCTACCTCCATCTTGATTCTTCTTCACCGTCTCTGGATCGAACGGCAGCGTGGTACTTAGTGGAGGCGTTACGTTAGGTGGATTGCATTGGTCTGCTTTCGGCCAATCCTTTTTGCTCTGAAAACATGATAATTTGTGAGGCTCATAATAAAGTCATAAATGGATTGGAACAGTAGCTTTTGTACACTCCTATATTCTCAGATAGCTCTATGGCAACACCAGTGTACTAAGAAACCCCGTGTGTCCGGTCAGCATTGCAGTTAATGGCTTGTTTGGTGCCTTCTAACTCGATTAGTCGATATTCCATGGCAGTGACATTACATTATATTTGGTGATAAAATTGTGGATATACATACAGTATTATTTCCAATTCTAAAGTAGTTACTGACGATTAGGTTACCTCTGACGAGTGTCAGCCGAAAATACTTGGGTTTTATTTCAAAATGAATATATTATTCAATTGCTTATTGAAGTTATATACCTACAAGAGTCGATTCAAACTAAATCAAGTAATCTAGAATCAATAACTCACAACAGGATTTTCGTTCGAGGTTGACGGGTTCTTACTTCTTCGACGTCGCGCTGGTCGTTTACCGCCATCTGCCGGGAAATGATGAATTGTTCTAGCGGAGTGATCAACCGATGGGCTCCGGTTGTTGTTAAGAACTTTTCCAGATAATTGTTGAAACTCTTGAACGGTGTGTGGGAGTTGAATCGTCAGTGTATTTGGCTTGACTGAAACTGCTCCGGGGTCTCCATTCAAATTCCCTGCAAAGTTTGAACACTCAATGGTCTGGCAACGTGCAAAAATATATATGAATATACCACCGAATGTAAACATTTACATTAGATAATGAGAGGGAGATAGAAAAAGGGAGAGTCTTTATTTTTTCATCGAACCAAAACTCATAATAATGAATACGGTACGGACGGTTAGATGGTATCATGGATCCTACGTGATAAAGCAAAGTACTAAATGCAGGAATGGAATGGCGTGTGTCATCGGATATATTACTACCACTGGCTATCTCAATATCATGAATTTACATACCGTTTTGTAAGATTGTCGGCGAGTCTCTCTCCAAAAACCTTTGTACTCTGTCCAGGTCAGCTTTGCACACTGGATTAGGTGCTTGACGTATCACGGCTTCGGAGAATCCACCGTTCATAGATTCGTTGGCACGAAGAGCGTTTTCTTCATAAGGAGAGCCCCGATTCGCTTCGCCGACAATGCGTTGTTCCGCTTGCGTGTATATGTTCAAATCGGCGATATTCGATGTGCTGAATGAAAAATAAATCAATGAATATTTCGCGCCAAAATATATTTTAAAGCAGATAAAGGTCACGGAAACGTGATGGTTTGTGTAGCACAGAATTTCCATCAAAATAAAATAAAAAAAAAACAATCATAATTGTACACCGAGTTAGCAATGAAAGAGCAATATGGCAGTGAAATCTGAAACTACGGTAGACTATAATGCAGTCTGCAGTCAATAGCTTTAATAGACAGAAATTGAAGTTACACCAAGTTCAGAATCTCTCAATTAATATCGGGTTATCGTTACGCTCCTCGGTCTAATATGCGAGTTTACGTTGTATTACCTATTCTGGCGGTCTCCAGCTTTCGGCTCCGGGTGAGATAGCGTGATTTCCGTACTCTGGGTACTTGTTTTGATATCCAGATACGGGATTTGCGCTGGAACACTTGTAATCTATGAAACAGTGGCAAATATATATTACATACCGTTGACGACTGTGTTCTACCGGATTTTAATTGGTGCGACAAAAAAATGAAACGCTATATTCTATCATACCGGTTACCGCCGGTGGCTGCTATGCGCGATTGCATCTTTTTATGACGCATGAATGGCCTTGTGCGCTTTGCGCGTCTGGTTTTCCTGAAACGTCGCTTATTCTAAGCAAGGAGCTTTGTGCTTGTGTGTTACCTGTGGTCGTATTGTTTTTCGTAAGTCTTACGTTGTTGTTTGGCTAATATCTATAACTAACTCTTTGTATGTATTAAGAATTTGATAATCCGGTAGCGATTGGATCGTTTTTTTTTTGTCGCTGTGAATTTGCGTCCGAGCTAAAAGCTATTTCCGTCAGAGGTGGTCAGTAACGAAGTACTTCTACTTTTTCGAAGTACTCAATTAGTTTCCCTCTACTTCTGGTACTTACTCAAGTAGATCTGATTTTCGCAACTTCTACTTCATATTTTTTTGTGATCTACTTACTTACTTTTCGCTATTTTCAGTTTGTCAAGAAGAAGTAGTTTAACCCTTTAATCAGGAAGATAGTCTGAGGAATTTTGGGGCTGTTTTGATGGAGTATCAACATTTAATTTTCATAAAAGTTGAGTAAAACCCAGAATTTTCGTCGCGCTTCGCGCTCAGTGGATACGGAGTAGCCAGTATGATTTCACGAAAGTATCGGTGAATATAATTTGGGTAGCGGGTTGGCGTGGTTCCGTTCACACCGCATTGTCGCCCTTTGCCCATATGGAATATTTCACCACAGTATATATGGCCCATCATAACGTTTGAAACTGATGTTTCGCAATCTAGCATTTACTTATCATATCGTAATCTAGCAGTCCATGGCGTGTCATAATCTGGAAAAGTGAACTCTGACTTTTTTAGTTTTAGAGCTGTTTTAGCATACCACCTTTGAAACTTTCTGTCTTTAGACATGAAATACATATTCCGCTTTTAGAAGTAGTATTTACATTTCACTTTCAATTCCCAGTATCATATACTTTGATCTCTAATAATATCAGTTCTTTTGGCTCGATAACATACATGTTGAAGTATAAAAGCAAGTGCAGTAATGCCTTTAATTTCCGGAAATAAAGCAACACAATATGGCATTTTCACGATCCACCATATTTTTTATTCACGTTTAATAATCTCGCAAAGTGCTCACACCGCATCCTATAAAACTTCTCCTTATTGCTCTTCGACTACACGACGGGCCTTATAATATGGGGGAGGGCGTCATACCATGATATTTTCTAAAACGGGCTGTTCGATTAAACAGAGGATTAGTATCGCATTTCCATATCAATACTATCATTTTTATCCCATGATGCGGACGAATGCTTTTGCTGTCGAAAATTGAATACCTCCTGGTATACATCTTATGAATCAAGCTCGGCACCTTTCGCATTGCTCAATTTGCACCTTTTGACTATTCATGTGAACGAATTACGATCGTTTTCACAACTACTTACTTACTTGAGTAGATTTAAAGTCAGTCGATTCTACTTCAAGTAGTTTTAGGTTGCTTATGGAAAAAGTACTTCTACTCGTACTTGATTACATTTTTTTTTCGTCGCTACTTCTACTTCTACTTGAGTAGCTTTCTTGACTACTTTGACCACCTCTGATTTCCATCAAGGAGCCGCGCGTTTGATTTACAATGCAGCTTGAACAAAGATGTGGTCATATATCCATTATCACCTCACGATGCTTGTATTACAGCGCCATTCGATTACTATCGCTCATTTTGCCTTATTAAAACTGCACTTTATCTGTTACTCGAGTTTACAGTACGGTACTGACTAACACAGTTGGGAACAAGCAAATTACCGACCTGATTCAGCATATTCTGTGAAATTTCGCGCGGATGCTGCTGATGTGGATGGGCCATCGCAGAAGAATTGGATTGGATATACGCCTGTCCTGAAGCCATGACTTGGCTGCCTGCATGTGCCGTGTGTGGAGCGTTTCCTTGCGCTGGTGTTCTACGATATTGATATTGCGACGTCTGTGCGATTTGACCGTTGTTTTGCATGAAAGTATCCAACTGGCTGTCCATTGATTGGACGCCTCCTCCGTTGGTGATGCCACGATTGTAGTTTGGTGATGGCGCTGAATAGCTTCTCATTCCGGCCCGAGAATTTCGATACACTGGTGCTGGACTAGCTTGGTGCTGTTGCTCTTGATTCATGGCTTGCGTTAGTGGGGATGTAGCCAAATATCGGGATGTATTTTGACCAAGTATCTGCTCCTGAGGCAAACTCCATCTGCGCTGCATGATTCGTCTAGGGTTCGCTGAGGTTTGCATTTCGTTTCCTTGTATTCTCTGTTCCTGAGTGTATCGCATTTGCTCGCTGCGCTGTTGATACGCAGTGTTGTTTAAAGGTCGCACTTGCTGTTGCTGCGGAATTTGTCCACGATAAACAGGAGATGTTACAGACATCGGATACGTCATCAAAGGGTGAGACCTCCTGGTGCGGCTGACTGGCATTTTGCGCTGAACTTGCGTTTCCGTTGAGTAACGCAATTGATTCGGATCGATGTTTTGCACCTGCATTTGTGCCTGCGTTGACGTTGACCCAGGAAGGATGTATGAGAGTTGGTTTTGGGGCTGTGCAGGAGTCTGCAGTAACGTGCTCAGCTCGTTTTGAATGTAGTATCTTTGAGGGGCTTGTCGCTTTTGTAAGTCTAGTCGCAGCTTTGTGTCTCCAGAAAGATGCCGTTGAATGTTGGCTGTGGTAGGCTGTCCGTCGTAATTTGCCGAAGTGTTTATGTTCATGTGAGACAGAGGTACCGACTGGCTTCTTCCTGCTACACTCGCTTGGTTCACCATCGAAGCGGATTGTTGACAAGAAGGGTCGTTCAAGTGCTGGATTTTCCTGGAATGGTCGATCTGAACCCTCGTGTTGGGTATATATTGCATTTGCTTAAGCATTTGCTGAGAAGATACCTCCATACCGCCATTCGGGTGATGCCCAGGCACTTGAAGTCGCACTGGTTGCATGCGGTTTACTTGCAAAGGCTGAGTTTGGCTTGATCGATGCATCGCAGCATGTTGCATTCCCTGCGACGAATTCACTGCCTGGTGCCGCGGGATATTGGCTCCGTTGATTGGAGCTCTGGTGTTACTCGCATGGCATTGTTGAGGATGAGCCGATTTGAAATTGCCACATTGACCCGTCGGAACGGACGCTGTATATCCTTGTAAGTGATGCTTTGGATTTAGCATTTCATGTGGACGCATCCCATTCTGCCTCACAACTACTGAAGGTAAGCTGTTCACAGCTATATTCGTACCGTTCATCTGACACGATTGAATCTGGTTCTGAAGTATTGCTTGATTCGAATGAACTGCAGACGAATACGTGTGAGTATTCCCATTTAATTGTCCATTTTGAACAGTAGGCTGCATACTCGAAACGCCTCGAGTCGATTGAACCTGCCGGACGTGCTGTACAGGCAGTTGGTAGGGATTGAATCTCCTGTTGGCTTGCTGATGGTGGGCGCTCACGGGAATACCCGTTTTTCCCGACATCTGCTGCATAGGCTGTTGTGGACGGTCGCCCCCGCCTGGCCACTCATTTATAACCATAAATGTATATTACAAAAACTATTTCGAGTTGCTGTATGCGCGAACTAAAAGCTGCGATCGGATTAATACAGGTATAAGTAAGATGTGACTCTTGGATGTGCGAAATTTCAATATGGGCCTATACAATTGAATAATATACTCATATTGAAATAAACCTGAATTTTTGCGGCTGACACTCGGCATGGGTTATTGTCAGCAGCTATATAGTAGTTCTCTCCAATTTTAGTTGCTGACGATTACCCCTGACGAGTGTCAGCCGAAGATATTTGGGTTTATCTCAATATGAACATATCTATCTGCCTACCTAAACTGTATACTAAACTCTACTACGTGAGGCCATCGTTTTACGGTTTGCACTTTTGCAGGCGATCATACAACGCTAAATGACTGCTTTTCTATGAAGAGAATCACACATTCGTAATCAGTACCTTCCGTTCACGTTAGCCCTTACACCGACCCACCAATAAATCGCTCTGTACTACTCTGATAATAGCAATTGCCTGTCGCGCCATAACATTACAAATTGCTCGGGAAACCATGCAAAACATGCAGCACAAATCGGTTGACAAAACTCATCGAAAATCCCACTCAGCCCTTCGCACCCTTGGGATGCAGATCCTCTAATTACGAAATTATTTATGAACAATAGCCTGGTGTCATTTATGCCTTTTTCTCGCAGACAGCGCAGGACGGAAGCTTGTCGCCCGCTTTTGCGTTCGCACTGCACTTTGTTTGAACGGCGGGAACCTATCGGCTTAGGTATAATTGCTTAATTAACCGGCTCTATTGAACGCAGGTGTCATCTCTGCATGACAATCGGGGTATCCAGCCGACGCGATATAGCAATTGATAATGGCGAATCAAACCGCGAATCTACCGATTAGGATTCCTGATAGACAAACGCTGAGAAGCTTTTGTTCTAATGTGAGGGGTTTGCATTGTTTCCATTATCACAATGCCGACACCATGCTGTCGCACGTTGATTTGTCCGTGGCCTTGTGATGGCGCGGTAATCCTTCGCCCGTGTGAACTCTAACCTGAATAGAAATATCGTTGTTAACATAAATGCCTATGGAGTCGCATAGTTGATCCTAAATAGCATATATCCTAAACGTAAATCTTCAAGATTATAGGGGTAATCATGTTATATTGGTTTAGCTAATTGTGACATTAAAATATCTCACAACACTAACGAAAATCCTGTATGCCTATTTCGCTGATTTTCACCACAACCTACGGATCAAAAAGACCTAAAAACGCACAGAAGGTAACAGAAATTACTACAAAGCTACCATGCGGTAGAAGATCAGCTATTAAGTCACATTTCTATTTCATTATGATAAAACATGACCCGTTGATGATTCGTGACTGAAAATTGTGATTTGGTTTGGTGCGACCTTCTCGTAAAATTACTCGATTTTGAATTGACGGGGTGATTAAATAAAAATGACTCGAGTTGAGTCGGGTCAAACGTTAAAATCAGAAAAGGACTTGCGACTCGGAACGGTACGCACGCAACAATCTATGAAACTGCCATGGGGAATATCAATATATCAAAAGGTCGTAGCTTACGTTGCGTAGCGTATATAGCTATCTAATCAGGTCAGTATGGCAACGATTGGCATTCTGTGACCCCCGTGACGTAGTTGGTTGCCTGCTGGGTATTGTTTGTTCTCTTTATACATGTTATTATCGGTGGCGAGTAAGGTAGTAGTACGCTCTACAGTTGTAAAACCAATGAATTCTACGCCGATTGGACATTTCTATTCCAGGGGTTCTTAACCAGGTTCCGCAGACCCCAAGGGGGTACGAAGCACCACATCAGGGTGTACGAGATGCATTCTGGAATTAGGCCTATATGCTGTGGAACATTTTCCTGATCAGTTTATTCAACTGGAAAATAGTATTCGCGCTACCCGAGATTTAATATGAATGGGCTTTCTGATTATAATATAGGCACCATCAGAAATTGTGTTGAAAATGGACAGGGGCTACGAGAAATCTCATTGGAAGCACAATGGGTACGATCGCTTAAAAGGTTGAAAAGCCATGCTAGTACTATGGCTCAATAATGACTATATTTAAGTTGTTATTGATATGTTCCAATAATAATCGAAGACAAAATCTAACGCTGATTTAATTTGACTTTGGCAATGAAAGTAACAATAGCCTATACTTATCACGACTATATCAAAACCAGCGAACGACTATATCAAAACACCTCTCCAACACTCTGATATCAGATCAATCCTCAGTATATTTTAAAATATTCTTCATAAAATTCTGACACGTGCTGCAATATTATAACCCGACAGTTTTACGATGTCATGATGCATCCTTTCGCATGATGTCGATAACTCATTTAAAAAAATTATGCCCGGCACAAAAACAATTTAATTCAAATATTTGAAAATGTGATTTTTCCATGTCAAGCGTGAATAATACAATAGTAAATTACATTTCCCCGATGTCTGTCTGAAAGGTCCCGTCAAATAAGGCATACCTGGAAATTATAAATTGAATATCCTTATTGTTGATGCTGCGGCCAGCGGCATCATCAAAAACTAGAAAATTGGCCCGCAAGCACATTTGAGTTTGAGATCTCTGCCTTACGCTATTACATATTTAAACATAATGAGTTACTCCCAAATCACAATAATTCTTTTAAAGTTCTGAATTATTATTTATCTTCAATTTGGTCTAGAATTGGTTTTGGTCTTGTGGCCAATTGGCATTTGTTCAGCCAAAATGATTCAGTTTGCAATGCGAAGCTTAAATCTACGGTGATAATTCTATAGATGGAACGTACTGTTACTTTTCGGAAATGTTCGCGTCAGTGGATAACCTATGGCAAAGTTTGCTTTTGAACGGGAGAACGGGTCATTTTATCGTCGAAGCATTGTCGATGTCTGATGGTTCTGCCAACACGCGGTGCTTATTTAAGCTACGATTTTGCGGGGTCGTTATTTTAAGTCCGGATCCTTTGGAAGCGCAATTCGCGGAGTCGCAGGTTGGGCAAAACCTAGTAGGCTATCTCTCTGTATACAGTTGCGTCTAATGGTCCCGCACTCTTCGAATGCAAACTCTAACAAACACTTCATTCTCACGCTCTATCCTATAGCAGAATCCTGTTGGAGGATTCGGCGAGAGCACAAGTATTATCTTTAACATCCAGGTTATATCTACATCGCTATGCATGTTTCTTATTAGGACTAATTGGCAAGTTGGATACAGTTGGCGGTTTTTTCTACTCGGATTAGCGAGGACTTTTGGAAATAATTGTGTAATATCCTATTTCTTATATCGGGATTACGTTATATCCATTTGCGCCTTGTCCGCAGCAAGACGCGCGTCGGCTCTGTGGTGCAGTCTAAACCGTCGAACGGAGCGAATAGTAGAATTTAATAGCCCTAAGAAAATCATAACTTCATTAATTTTGTACTGCAGTAGACGTGATCACTATATCAAACACCAGGACCAAACGCTTCGTATACGCAGAAACTTGTACCAAAATCATTTTTATTTGACAAAATATACCAGCAAATAGCAACGAGAAATCGTACAAGTCGAACAAAAATGTACTATTACGCGTTTTTGGAATTTGTATTCAACATCCCTATCAAACTCGGCGACAATTTCACTGTCAGAGCTAAGTAGTAGACTCTAGAACAGTATGTATTTCGAGGCACCGGATTCGCAACTGTACGACTATAGAATGTAAACATGTTTACATTATATAGTACGACGCATCTTCGCAGACCTCTTCGAAAGAAATTTGATATGCCGACTTTTCCATATGTTGAGATGCACAGGAACTGCGGGCACAATCGGACTCATCATAAATCTTCTGTAATCTCTCCCGTTCACGCAGATAGCTCGATGAAAGCTTTCCCATCACGCCTTTGAAACTTCTCGAGATTGGGAACTAAGCTGATAAATTAGTGCGTCCTGCGGTTCAGTTCCAGCGACTTCGCGATCCAATCCAGTCGAACGAATTCGTTGGTTGAGGTTGACTTGATCCCTTCGTCCCTTACGCCTGCAAGAATTGGCCCGCGTTGGTTGAATCAACATCCCCCACTCGTTCCAACCTGCGATAATGTCATCCGTCTCCTTCAGAGTTGGACAGTTTCCTGGGACCGGTACAGGTTCCGAAGGCAGTCTTTCCGGTGTATTTGGTGGAACTTGCAAATTTTGCGAACTATAACTGTAAGAATTGGCCCGCGTTGGTCGAATCAACATCCCCCGCTCGTTCCAACCTGCGATAATCTCATCCGTCTCCTTCAGAGTTGGACAGTTTCCTGGGACCGGTACAGGTTCCAAAGGCAGTCTATCCGGTGTATTTGGTGGAACTTGTAAATTTTGCGAACTATAACTGCAGTCTCCTTCTTGGCATAGAAGCCTGCGTTCCGCACTGTATGGATCCTTCGCCAAAATAGATTTATTTGAACCCATGCCTGTGGAACTGTCGGATCCGTATCTCTCTTACAATACGTTCAGAATAAATATGCTCTTTCAGTTGAGGCGACTTTTATACCGCGTTTCGGGACTCTACACAGGTGCGCTTCTTGGTGCTATCTTCGGAAGCGCAGACTTCCCGCTGACCTTGCCGCCATTTTCTAATCAAATCGCTTCGCAATTCCAATCATATCAATTCCTGATGATAATAATGTCTGGGAATCGTATAGCATATGATTAAGTTTGCGGAAGCGCGATAAACTCTATCGTATGTTGTTGATTCGCCTTGCCTCTTATGCCTTAACTGATAACGCTCTTCAGCAGTGGGTTCTCAACCGGGGGTCCGGGGACCCCTATGGGTCCGCGAAGCATTTTCAGGGGATCTGCGAATGATTTGATGTAATCTAATTTGTAATTTTCTAAATTAGGAAAATCACGAGGTGGTTTCGCTTCATAACTATTAAAACTTTTGGACTCACAACAGCAGAATGGCCGTCTGACATGAAATATCCTATACTGTGCAAACTCATTTCCATTGCCAAATTGCGAATAGCCTACTGATACAATCGTATTTCTGTTTAGGGGTTTGTGAAAAAAATAAAAAGTTGGACTTGAAGTTGTCAGTCTTAGCATATTAGGGAAAACTCAAATGAAATAGAAGTTTCTGAAGTTTTATTCCTTATCTGTCCCGCTAAAGGGATTGAAACCTCGCCACGAAACACATGTTCTCCAGTGATATATATAGCGACCATTCCAGAATTACTTCATGGTGAGCTGTTGGATAGTAATGACTAGGTTGGACGTGATATGTTCATTAGAAAATCTGTTTCTCAATTTTGGTGCCATGTATGTTCCTAGCGATCATACCAAAAGGTATCGTCGGAAGCGTTACGCGTTATCATTCCATTGACCCCCACCAATCTTTGAGGAGATAGATTTTCGGCACTCGCTGTATCTATTCCAAAGCACCAATTTTCATGTCACTACCACGTTTTTCAAGAAAGGCAGCCGTTGAATTCGTTTTGAAATAATAAAAGTCTGCCCAATTTGATCAATGATGTTGTTTTCAAGAAGGTCATTTTGTTGCTGTTTGTCACTAGCCTACATTTACTAGTTATACAAGAGAGATGACGGTTGCACGATAATTATTGACTTATAGAGCTAAACGTAAATCTTGAGGGGTCCGTGACGGCTCAAAAGGACTCCGCGAAGACAAAAGGTTGAGAACCACTGCTCTACAGGTTACGCCAAGGTGAGTGTCTGATTAGAAGACAATGCCAAGTCGTTTCGGCACACTCCTATCTTTTCATTATATCGCAATCTTGAGGTGTTTTGAATTGATGAAAATTTTAATAAAATGATAATGATGAAACGCCCTCACCCTCATTTCCATTTATCAGAGAATGAAACCAAATTTTAGTGATAGTATGGATACCAAGTATTTCCGTTTCGCCATAACCCACGTACCTCAAAGTTAATACACTAGTTTAATGTTAAATATATAATTTCCATCTTGCATTAGCTCTCAGCGGGCTATGAGAATACTATCCATGTTTAGTCTGTTTCACTCGGCAGTTCGGCTTCTATGAATCAACCGCGATCCGTGTGAAATATATTAGTCTATATGTCTAAGTTTGCTTAGGTATATGGCCTCACGCCGCGAATCATCGGAGGGGACTATTGTGCAACTGCGCATGGCGTATGGGAGTCGGTATTTTCGAAGCTTTAAAATACGGTCCTGTGCGGTTATTGCTCGATTATGAATGTAATCCATAGGTATTGCATATACCTGCTCCATGATCATTAACCGGTCCCGTGTGGGAAGCAGTGATGAGTGGATGGTGCTTTTCGAGACTCAGAATCCCTCCGACAACTTTAGTGTCTGAGGAAAACTCCCTCCGACTCCGGAAAGCTCAATCCCAGACTCCGAGATACTCCGATGAATCTCGTCAAGTTTCCGAAACATAATTAACTACAGACAATGCTCAACGAAAATGCCTTGCTAGATCACTAGGTTGAGATAGATCGTGGCCAATCATACCATTTTAACCATATCATTAGAGTGGCAAGCATGGTACACTTGGTAATGTGTTTTACTAAATAAATGTGATAATACGGTTGGCCTTATAGTATAGATAACTAACCTACGGATTGATGCACATCACGTGATTCACGGTCGAGTGATGCTGCAGTCGCAGATTTGTCGTCGCTTCATAGCATGAAACTGCAACGTAATTGTTAATCCCATAGATGACGACGCGCGCGCTCAAATTTAATAAAGTTGATCCTATTTGAAAGCTACAGTCGCGCTGATTCTGATAATATACATCAAAATCAGGGCAATGGAACCCCCTCGAAATACCCCTCAAAGTCTGAAAATCGGAATTGTTCTAAACAATCGCAACGACGCAGCACAATGACCATAACAATGGTCCTTATCTGTAGTAAACTCCGACTCCGCTCCGACTGTCAAAAAATCGGCAAAACTCTGCTCCGAATCCACTCCGACTCCGCTCCGATGCTCATCACTGGTGGGAATACCACTTCGGATCAATCATTCACATTATCTTATAGGGTTTAATAGGGACCTACGACACTAAGTATCATAGGTCTTTGTGCATGTGCATGTGCAAGCCTAGCCATTTTCCGGGCTTGGAATCTCTACTACTAAAGGCCTGTGCTCGCCGGAGGCTGGGATTAAAAGTGATAGCCGCTAATGCAATTTGAACCCCGGCCTCCAGTTAGCGCAGTCGTCTTGAATTGGGGTCCGCTTGGCAATGTTGAAATACACCAGCAAGAAACTACCAATGTATATTATCGTTTTTTAGTCATCGGGTAGCATTTCAGACATCAAATGGCCCAAATCGAGATGGGGCCACAAAGTGATGACGTTTTGTTTACCGCGCCCACAGAACTTGAAGGGTTCCGCGGTCAAAAAGTTCAAGAACCCGTACACATTAGTGCGGAGCGGATCGACGAATTCACTGCATGGTCCGGCTCCGATCCGGTTTGCCAATTCTCTGGTCCGGCTCCGATCCGGCTCCGGCCGTATCAGGAAAAAGTACTGATCCGGCTCCGGCCGAGAATGAAAAAGTCCTGCCGAAAGTCCGGCCCAACACGGTACGGTGGTTCCGGGAATTTAAAAATATGGCTCGTTTATTTTCGCACTTGCTTGGCGGTTACTTGCGTGTTGTTGGTTGGTAGTTATTTAGTTATTAACGTCATGATAATCCATAAAGATTCTGGCCTTATCAAAACAGTACTCATCCGGCTCAGGCCGTATCAGAAAAAGTACTGATCCGACTCCAATCCGGTCCGGCCAAAATTGAAAAAATCCGGCCGGATATCCAATCCGACTCCAGTCCATGCTCCGCACCAGTACACATACCGGTAGTAATGTGCTGGTGCTAATGTACGCTGATATGACGCATAAGGCTTCAATGCGCGAAGCGTAGCTCTAATCTCTTTTGTTTGTTTTTTTCGCAGTGATAATAATAATATCCTCTGAGCTACATACTGCAGCTGTCTCTGCTCCCTAAACGCTTGAATGCCAAGTCAGTAGCTGGTGTGCGTGAGGCATATATCTTAAATTTCCATGCGTGGTATTTCAGCTGTTCTAGCGCAGTAAGTGCAACGGGCTCCCGACGGCGCTGTAGAGCAATGCAAAATCTCAGTCAGACGTTTCAAATGACCAGGAGTAGCGGTAGCGAGTATGTTGGTTCGGACAGTTGCGTAGCATTGATTTTCAATACAATAAATCTACCATAGTCTATACTAAAATTTAATATCATCAACATCAGATGTGTATTCCAGACACCAATTGAATGATATCATAACCGGTATACAGGTAATCATAAACGAAGGCGATTGCGACTTGCGAGCCAAAATGCGAGGTTAAATTGGAATTTGAAAAATCTGAATTAATGATAGTACACACCACACCATGCCGACATGTGTACTTGGAGAGAAAGATACTGTGGATCTTTCTTTCAATCACGTGAAAAATTCGTCACTCTGAAACTGCACATAATTGGTCGAAATTTAGAGCAACACTGGTTATACTCCGTAGAGTGTGCATTGTGCAAGGATACTCAAATGTGTTCAACACTGCGTAACCCAAAACTTGCATCTCAACAATCCGTAATAACCTGTTAACCTTACCGAGCGAATACTTGCGCCCCGTGAAAATCATATCGTACAGACGTGTAGTTCGCATCGCCGTGGTAGTACGATGGACCTAAACGTGGACACCACGCGAAAATTAACTGTGCTAACATGACCTTAATTTACATTGTATACGAATTGAATAATATATTGAAGTTATGTACCTTCGAGAAGTTCTTCAAGTTTAGATAACGGAACGGAATGTACCAAGCTGTGATTGTGACTTGCTGTAGTATCAATGTCGTGACGAAATTTCCTGAGCCCGTGCGGTTTCATATCGGCACACCTTGACTCGGGTAAAATGTGCAGTACACCCGCATTGTAAACGGACCCGCCCTTCACATGGCAGCCGCGGAAATACATAACTCGAAATCATGATGCGCGGACCGCGGAATTTTGAGTGCGGACAGCAATTATCTTGGTACGGAATCGCACGAATTTCCGCCGCTGTCTCTTGAAGTTAGAGTCGGTCATGCGTCTTATTTCGATAGTGTCGTCAAGCTTTCTTAGTAATATAAATGTACTTGTTACTCTATCCAAGCGCAATGCCGCTGAACACGGAATATCGTTATTGTGGTTTATCGGCGTGCAAAATCATGGCGCCAGAGTTGTGGTATCCCACCTCTTCAGCGTGCAGTATAAATCTGACCTTGTTTCCTATACTGACAAGTTACGTAAAGGAAATATCATGTGTTACAAAGTTCGATTTCCGGATTTAAACAACACCAATGCTTTAGGGAGCACTAGAGGCACGGCATCATCAATGTTCTAGGTTACATTCGTATTGGGTGCTCGGTTTGAAGTAATGGGAAATAAATTCTTGGTATTCCCAAAATAAAACGAATGGTCGAGCTTGACAATGCATGCTGTAATATCTAATAATAGCCTAGTATCCAATTAGAAAGTTCTTATAGCCTATCGCTTGTGCTATATCACGGAATTGATGAATGAGACGGCGTCTGATATGCAATCAAAATGGCGGACGAATCACGACTACAATTGCAGGCACACTTCATTCGCGCTAGTCCAATCAAACAAATCCTACTTATCCTACTTGAAAGTGTTTTATTATTGAAATTATCACTCAATTATCCCCCTCTAAACCAACAAATTAAGCTCTAAACTCACTTCGTTATCGAAAACCCCAGTTATGCTAACATCAGCTGATGCGGTGCGCTGAGCAGCGGAGCGGAACGAAAGTGGAGTAGGAAGCATCAAATGTCAGATTGCGCAACATAGTGGCAGTACTAAGCCCTTTGGAAGTATCCCCAACGTCCAAAGCAGGGGGGGTAGTGTGCTTCTCGGCAACTGAAGCCTTTTGCACCATGCCTGTTTATTTATGTAACTAAATGTCCCTAGTGGTCAATTTTTGTCGCCCATAGGGTACCACCTAGCTACCTACCATCGAAAATCATCATTTTCAAAGCTGTACTTGGCATGCTAATCTAGGTTCTGTGAGTCAACCCATCCGTGTGAGTTCAGTACATGGAATTTTAGGCTGTATTGGTCAGCCCCATGTATCTTTTCATTGCCGAATTCAATGCCTTTTGTAAATGTAGGCACCTCTGCTCTCCATGGTTTTGACGAAAAACTGTTATACCAATACACGAAACTGCTGTTTCGATAGGATGATGAATTAATTTAATTGAGAAAATTACTGTTAGTGGTTATCGCTTTTGATATAGGTACTCCAAACCTCCCCTTTGCTTGATTTCAATGTCTTTTAGTTGGAATTCGTGTCTTTGTGTGCGAAGTTGTTGTAAATGCGAACCAGATTGCGTTAAATGTTTCTCAGACAGACTTCGTGTGTCTTTGGGTGCGAAAGTTGAATGGTTCTTAGACAGACTTCAAGAATAGAACCTGAACCTGAGCTTTTGCAAAGTAGGAAATATTTGGGCGCTGGGTTACAGCATCGCCTCGTTTTTTATCAATTTCATCCAATTTGTGCTGATACAAGATAAACAAAAAAGGTTACTGCTATTAATATCTGGTACAGGTTTTCAAATTGATGATACAAGCTATTTCACCGGATATGTAAGCTAAGAAATTGACGTTTCATAAAAATGTGATGATCTCCATAAATGGTCGATTTGACCACACTGCCCTATATAGCCTACTTCCCCGGTCTTATACTGAGAAGACTCCTCCAATAATAGGAATATGGCCCTATATTATACACAACAGTGTGCATTGTGCAGTGCATGTTTCTCAGAGTGAATTATAAGCGACACTTTGTCCTAATTAAAACTGAAAACTGACTCAGTGTTGAATGAAAATCCGAACTCGGCAAGCTCTGTCCAATATCTGAAAGCATTCTTGCTCGATGCGCCCAAGGCTCCCCGTATTTCTGGAGTATAAGTCTTTCGAAATACTCAGATTGTTGCGGATTCATTTCGTTGTATGTTTACACTAGGGTCACCATACGTCCTCTTTTAAGAGGATTTGTCCTCTCTTTTAACTTTATCCAAAGTGTACTCGGAGGACGCTCAAGTGTCCTCTTTTTCGAGAATTTGTCCTCTTATTTGAGAATTTTGGTTAAATATAGGTTAAAATTCTACTGAGATAAAGTAAATCAGCACTGAAGTAACGCTCAGACGGCTATTTCGGGAGCCGAGCCGGATAATTGACCTTTTTTTTTAGTCAACCGACCACAAAGTCGGGAAAGATTTACATTTTTTCAGGATTTTACTCCGGTATTGTAAGTTTTGAAAATTTTGACAAAGTTTCCTCTTTTCGGATTTCCAACTATGGTAACGCTAGTTTACACTAAAGTTTAGTAATAGTTTAATAGCAAAATATCATTCAGCACCCTTATATTGTAGGACTAGCTAACAAAATTCAACGGTACAAAGTTGCTAATTTCACACAGGAATATGTCAGCTTCGTTTATCCAGCCCGGAATAATACAATCTTTGCTTTGCTAATAACTTGACTGGTTTATAGATGTACGCAAGCCGCAATCTATGGAATCCTAATTTACCCTTGAAGATTCTGTCCTCCAGATCAGTGGTAGGCAACCTGTAGTTAGTATACTTTCTCGAGTTAAGAGAAGGTCCAGAATTACAGTGGTCAAGATCACTGTTGGGCATCAGAATTCAAGTTAATCACTTACAGTGTTACTCCTTTAGTGTGATCCTTTAATGACCTTGTACTGAATAAAGTTGCAATAAACTTTCAATGTTGATCATTCGTGTTTTATTAACACTGTTACACGGAAAGAAGATATTTTCAAACTGGTCCGCAGGGCCATAAAGATTGCCGACCCTTGCTCCAGATCATCTATCACGATCTACTATGGTGATTTTGTAAGTTGTCAGTTGAGAATATGCAATAGCCGACAACCACCTCTTGAAATTAACTGTAATTATCAAATTCCTGTGGCGCCCCCACTTAAGATGTCGATAGCGCACAGGATGAGACCATACTTGCATAAGTTACGAGGATAATTTGAATTAATGAGAGATGATAAAGTTTGTATGTGGTAACGCCCGATCCAGGAATCCCTACATTTCCAGTGTTTCTAAATATAGAAAGTGCTCGGCCACAGCTCGACTTAATAACGAATTGGATGGATCTGCCAATTGCCTATTTCTGCAAACGTAATGAAATCGCTGACAACGCGTAACTTTGCACAGTCGGCAAATCTAGCCAAGCTTTGAAGGCCTGACCCCGTTTCGTTGATCAAAACCGCACGATCAATCGTGGACTTCAGGTCACGCTCACCTAGTTTTTATGCTTTGTCGTCATTGATTCCCTCTCTTCCTACGTACGCCATCACCACACCCCCTTCATAGGTCACGTATGCATTGCCAGTACTGAGGACCGCGTCCAGGCATTCACCCAGTAAAACTGTGTATTCATGCACGTGGTAATAAGTGGACACAATGATACGAATATACTCGAATCTTTCGAATACTTGAATCATTGCCACCAAAAGTTAACTTATCAAGGGAGATTTTAGTTTCGAGAGTATTTTCAACTGTGGAAGCCTTGGGACCTCAATTGGCCGTATCGCAGCATACGTAACATGTAGCACGCGTCATACTGAATGATAGTCGACGGTACTGGAATCCTAATTCTCGATTCAGGTTTTCAAGTTAGCAGTGTGTGTTTCGATCGAATGAGGAACACCATTTTCGGTCACAAAATATACAGATGTTTGATGGGCATGTGATGATGATTGATAATTTTACTCATTTGATCTACGAGGATTTTGAAAGATAACTATCGTGTGTTAGATCAGTAGGCTACTTCCCAACCAATGTGTCGCGAAGCTATTTCAGGTGCGGGTCGCGAAGATTTTCTCAATTTCACAGTTTCCTATTCAATATGCCAAGCACCTTATGTTCTCACGATTAGACGAGCAAATACACGTCCTCATCCTATAAATTGAATAGTTTCTGAGACCATAATAGCCGCAGGTCACGTGTCCCTGGTCACAATAATTAATGAACCAGATTTTCGGGACTGTCATGTTGATTGAAGCGCGAAATTGGACAGTTTGTTATTATGTATGCCTGAAAATTGGAATGAATTCCTCCCTCCAAAGGCTTTGCGACCGTTGGTTGAGAATGCAGCAATCCATTCCGATTTGATGTCACAATGAACCAGCAATTGCCGCGACGCGTGCAGGCTCGTGCAAGTGTTGTAGGTTTATGTAGATTCCTCCTCCTCCTCATCTGATCCACGTATATGGTGTCATAAATAAGTCTAGAAGTGGGCCGCGAAACTACCGAATCAAATTAAAGAATATCGGCCTGGTGTAAATGATCATCGCGGTCGAAAAACACCATGAATACCATGAAACAACAACAGCGGCACACTGTGAGTTGAATTATACGTTTTCGTTAGTTGTCATATCTCATGGCGGATCGCACAATGTCATTTGGATGGAAAGTGGGTCGAGAACGGAAAAAGATTGCGAGGCACTGTGTTAGATGATACATTTGCAATTGCATATCTCCATTGATTGACATGCTTAACGAACGAGGTGGCCTGTTTTCGTGGTCGCAAAGATACGTAGCGTGACGCAACATCCGGACACAAGCTGAAACGTAGCCAGAATGTTTAATTGGCTTATTCCGATAAATTTCAAGGTCATATACGCAAGACTTGCATGTTCAGAAATTACCTCGAAATATTGCAGTTTCAGGCGGAAAGAGTACATTTGCAAGATTAGAGGTCGGGATGATTTGCAATATTGCTGAATTATAGCGTAGAATTATGAGATAGCAGAGATTGATTTATCTGACGTGTTGTGCGTGAAGCAAAATATCCAGCGGAAATCAAAGACTTGATTCGTTACGAATTGTTGCGTCACTATACTATACGTGCGCCACCATTGGTGCGGTCCGTTTTCGCCATTCCATACATGATGTAACTTAAAATGTTGGTACTATTCTACAAATAAGGCTTGAAATGTCACATATATTGGTTTATGTAAGTGAGAAAAAATATAGTGTTGCATTTTGGTCTCACTCAAACTGATCCGTAGAGTTCCAGCAGAGATATATAGAAGTGCTATATAAGCTTATTCCCGAGTCTCAGTAACAACTATAATTTTTGTTGTCTAATTGCAATAATTAGAGCGAAATGTCAGTAATCTAATCGAACTTGTGAAATGTTTTCGCGCTCTCATTTTAATTTTAACCATATTTCTGGTTTTCATGTAAATGCTGCAGGAGAACCGTATGGTGCTGCGAAAAGATTCGAGCTTGCTGTACAGACATTTGCCGTTCCCGTGCTCATGAGGATAAACTATAATTTGATTTGAAATGAACTTGATTCGATGTCCACATTTTCGCGAATTCAGTATTTCTGATCACAATGTAATTTGGAAAAACGGTGTAGCCGTAATTCTAACTCTACAATAATTTGGAACAGTGTGTAGATCTAATTCTAATCTAATTGTCCAAGCCTGCTCAGTATAAAGATGTTGTATGGGAGTGCAAATTGAAAAAAAAGTAAGTTTGCGGACCTATATAGTTACGTGATTGGAATTGTGATATATATTTTGAGGTAATAGCTACTAAATTTTTCAATCCTTCCATGCTATAATTCTAACTCATGTTAATCCTGTGAAAATTTCGAGCGGAAATCCTAATTCAAACTGCATTTGCTTCTCGTATGATATTAGATGGAATGCTGCCGAGTACATATCTTCGTGTTGCGGAATTCCCAGAATGAAAACATGAGCGGTGTCGTTCTCACATATGTGCTGGAGCAAATCAAATATTTTAGAGAGCAGTTCCATCTCGTGGTCAATGTAAAAGTTGCACACCACCGCGTTGAATGCAATCAGACGGAATGAATATTATTATTATTGGATGGTACGGTGGAACATCGTCCGCCATATTGCTGATCCAGTGAATTATCTTGAATATATCAAGTTACTTGACCTCCATTCCATTGTACGTGGTTTTCCAAATGATTGGGGCTGCGCGCAATGAATTTTCAGTTTCGAATGTTTGACAGTAATCGCGTCATCATGTTCGCAGTTAATATTCTCGGACAAAAAGATACTTCATCCATTAGAAAGCGTTTTACACGAAAGAAGACGTTGGTTATCACACGATATGAAAAATGCAAACCAAACAATACAAAATTTGCGTCTGTATGCGGTGGCGTAACTACAATATTCGTGCTGCAGATTCACGCTGATAAGACTTTTTAAGCGGAACTGCATTGCGGCCGCTTTCATAGATAACCCTACGCGGTTTCCGCCTGTTTTAAACGCATTGTTGCCTCGGCACAGTGTTTCGCTGCGTTACAAACAATAACACAACACCGCATGATTTTGAAAGATAATGAAATTGCATTTTATGGCCCTCCGTCACGTTTCAATTTCGGAAAGAGTTGAAGCTAATCATGCAATCCTCAGATCATCTGCAGAAAATTTAGCAGCAATTCCTAACTGCGTATAAAGCGTTTGCTAATACGAGGAACACTCCGATGAAGGCTTAATTGTTATCATATGTAAGGATAGATTTTGTTTATAGTATCAATTCACCCTTGCTTATATAATATGGTAGCGAATATGGCTAAGAGTGTAGCCTACTATCCTGGAACATTGGCATGGGCATTATAACTCTATCGCAGGGGTGGGCAAACTACGGCCCGCGGGCCGCATGCGGCCCGCAACACCGTTCTGTGCGGCCCGCGAGAGTCTCAAGAAACTTATTAAAAATATTGATGAAATGCGTACTAAAAATCGAATTAATGCAGTGACTTGATTAAACTTTTTCTAGGTATATTTCACCATGATAATTCTAAGGCAGTGGGTCTCAACCTGGGGGACGCGTGCCCCTTTGGGTCATGAAAGCATCTGAAGGGGATCGCAAAGCTGAACTCAACTAAAAAATTTTCGCGCTTCGCGCGATTTGCTTCCAATTCATAATTATTGCTCTGTATTTAGTAGCAATTTCATATTTTAAAATCTCCCATCAATAGTCGTAACCTCCCATGCTACCAAACTATCCGTTAGGTTTGTTATAGCATCCTGGTTGCGTTTTGTGATATGACGATAAGGGGGGAGGGGGGGGGTTATACACATATAGTAGAAGCGTGTTTGAAGCTAACATGGTTATGATGCTGTCAGCATTGTGTCTCCTGGAACTGAACCCAAAGCAGAATTAGTAAATCTATGAACAGATCACTGCTCACAAATTTAAATTTCAATCCTGTTCTAAGAATCAGGACAACAGACTTTTATCTCTATAGATTTGACAAATTGGTTATTGAGGTCGACCAGCCTATGAAATCTCGCTATTGTTCCTGGCGCGTGTGCGATATCATCATAGCAATGTTTGGTTTGTTTCAAATATAAGCATTATCTCCATGTCCTCACTATATAATCAAATGCCAGCAATTGCGTTTTGGTTTATATATGATCCCAATTTTATATAGTGCGGCCCGCAAAGGGATTCAGATGTTGAATGCGGCCCGCGAGCTCAAAAGTTTGCCCACCCCTGCTCTATCGTATTATGGACACCATTCCTCCTGAGTTCTATTGTCCTGCTTTTTAATTATCGTTCCTATATGCTCTCGTATTTGGGGACACGGGTGGGATATTTTGTATTTACGAACTTTGTGAAGGTGTTAGATGTCAAGTCACGGCAAGTTTATGTGTTCTTTTGGGGCGTTCTATAGTTACTTTTGTGTTTGGTACAGGGTTGTAACCAAGTCCCAAGGCTCCGAGTCACAAGTCAATCTCACTTTTATAGTTTTGACTCGAGTCAAGTTGAGTCATTTTCCATTCGCCACCGAGTCAAGTCCGAGTCCAAGTCATCGAGAAGAGGTTCGAGTCCGAGTCATAGGATAATGACTCGAGTCCGAGTCCAAGTCATTGTGTTGACTGCCAAGTTTCCAGTTAAGTCTTGTTGAACCCACTGTTATAACTCTGTTTGGTGATATCGAATGGTTTGCATTCTATTATATGCTAATTTTCCTCACTTTTAATAGTTTCTGGTCGCATTTTCAAGTACCAGTACCAATAGACGATGCCCCAATAAGGTGGTTACTTTACTATATTCTTCGAAATTACAATGAAATGTCAGTCTTGGCCGTCTGAGTCTCGAGTCATATGACTTGGTTCGAGTCATGCGGAATGACTCGAGTTCAAGTCGAGTCAATACACATATTGACTCGGGTCGAGTCGAGTCATTCCCGCATTTTGAGAAAATGACTTGAGTCAAGTCGAGTCATCAGAAAATCGTGACTCGAGTCATGACTCGAGTCATTACAACCCTGGTTTGGTAACTGTCACCTTCATTTGGTACATCTGGTCAAAATATATCTGTAAATTACCGAATTCCACAGAAGTGTGTGCTGTGCTGAAGGCTATTGGGTCAGGGTTGACATTTGTAGGCAAAGTCGCATAGTTCATGTGGAGAAATATCAGGACTAGGGGGCATATAAAATCGGTATACTTTACATGCGAACACGTACTACTCCTACTATTGTGTATTTATTGTTGGATTTCCTGACTGGTAAATTAACGAAATGCATGGGCAGCTCGCGATTCCTGTCTTTTCGGCCCCTTTTTATTCGTAGCATCGAAGTCTTGTGGTATTTCGAAACAATGAAGTATGAATAAACTGCCGATTATAACAATAATTAAGCAATTGGAAAGAATGTATAGTCTTTACTCGCCAGGTGGCGGTATATTATCGTAAACCGATTTTAGTCTCAGTACCTAGCGCCTGTAATCATCACGCCCATATGAGTTATCCAGATCCCCTCAACCCTGTTCCGAGCATTTCGCAGACCGTTGGTTGCTACTATGCTTCAAGCTGAAACTAATTATAATGTCCTGCTGCTTTCAAATGGTTGAATAAATGGCTGAATAAACACCGCTGTAGATCACAGTGACTGTTCTAATATGACAGACACCACCACTTCGTTTGATACCAACTTATGTGATGAGCATGCTTGTTTTCATAAACGGTTGGACAATGGACATATCACATTGCTGATTACAGAGGCCAACTAATTTAGCACTCGGCTAACTAGCCTACACTGGGTTTAAGAAAGGATAACATAAGGGAAGTTATGAAAATGAATGAGGCATGTGTTGATAGGCGAGGTCGATATGCTAGATCAGTGGTTCTCAACCTTTTTGACCTTGCGGCACCCGTTGGAAATGAAAAATAGTTCGCGGCACACCATCACAATGGTTCTGAACTTTTTTGTCTTACGGTGCCTGCAAACTACCAAAATACTTATTATCACCCAGTAGTGACGCCGATTAATGTGCCCACCTCAGTCAATCCAAAATGTTTCTGTACTTCCTTTTTTTAAATAAACTTCTCCATTTTTTCAATTCTAGAAGAAAACATGTAAAGCGTCCCTCATATAGCTTACTAAACCGTGATAGAAAGTCGTGTCCCTCGGGGAAGAATATCTTTCCTTCTTGATTACAACAAACAGGGCGTATTCAGACGGAAGTAAATAGAGTGATTTTGATATACGACTTTACAAAAAGTTCGGACTGCCCTTAGATACGATTTCATAAGATTTGTTTGACAATAAATCTACCCGCACTGCAGCATTGGGTCGAAGAGGTCGAACACGATTGCCGCTAACGAATATGGAGGCGTAGAGGTGTGGGCTATACCAGGCTACACAATGCATTTTCACGCAGATCGCGTAGCACGCCCGAGGATAGCCATACCTCAATAGTTCTACAGGCAGCAACCCACAGTTCAAATATACTTCCAGCCAACCAAGATTATAACTTCAGCGGCGAAGAGGTTTGTTAACTGATATAATTTGATCAACCTTACTTCTCATTTATCGTATTCATCGACAGTAACACAACATTGTGCTACAAACCTACGTATTAACGGAAGTGCCAGCACGATACCTAACAATCACAATGTGGACTGCCATGTTTAAAATTCGAATTTGTAAACGTGAACGTCAATCCCAAATGAGTTCATTTCTCGCTGGTGATCGGGGAGACTGAATTCAGCCTTCAAGGCACGCCATCTGCCCGGTATAAAGCGAATTCGAGGGGGATATTGATTGCCGGCATAATATCAATTTCGGTTTGTCAAATGTACTAACTTCACACATTATCGAATGTAGACATCGAATGGCAACGACCGATTTTGCAGCTTCGTTCCGCTTCGCTGAAGCTTTATTCGGACTTATTTTGCGGCAGCGACCGTAGGATTTCTGGCAATCCAAAAGTTATCTTCCAGAGCGCAGAAATTACTGAATATGGTCTTGATCGAAAGCTACTGTCGCACTGATTCCGAAAATATAAATGAAAATATGGCCGGACTCCGTACTTAAATGAAAAATCACCCTCAACATCTAAAATATGCATTGTTCAGAACAATCGGATGACTGCAAAACAATGACCATAACACTGACCCATTGCGGCTCTTCGATTGTTCGGACAATGACGATAATTCAGACATGGAGGGCGAATTCTGGGTGGTTCAGTGCCTGATCATATTTTCATTTATATTTTCGGAGTCAGTGCGACAGTAGCTTTCGATTAATACCAGATTCAGTAATTTCTCCGCTTTGGAAGATAACTTTTGGATTGCCAGAAATCCTGCAGTCCCTAGCGCAAAATAAGTCTGAATAAAGCTTCAGCGAAGCGGAACGAAGCTACAAAATCGGTCGTTGCTATTCCATTTTTACATTCGATATTCCCATAAAGCTCGATTTAGATTATTGATCGTTTGCTATAAAATCTAATTATTTTGCGCATAATTTCAAAATTCCGAAGAAATCGCTCGCGGCACACTTGCGAGACGTAAATGGCACACCGGTTGAGAACCAGTGTGCTAGATTGTGGTCCGGTAATCTTGAGAGCCGACTAGCATTGATTCGGTGGAAATTGCTTGTGTTTCGACTTGAATGTGGATAATCTGAACATGCTCGACGACTGTCGGATAGCTGTTCCAAACTTCAGATCAGGCATAGGCTACTTGATAGAGCAATGCGTTTTCTTGTATTCCCTCCGGATCATGTCTTCGAGGACGCGCGTGTGTTGTAGATGTACAGGTACACTTTTGATTCGGAGGTGAAGTGGTCGTTGAAATTTGTGGGACAGTAACCGCAATGGAACTGATACACAAACTTGCCAATTTCTAGCTTCTTGATATATTCTATGTTTAGAACACCAATAGGCGGTTCAGTATGTAATATATAAAGCTAACGTAAAAACTTGAAAGTCTGACAATATATCCATTTACGAGCTTGTCACAACGCCAATCGGCATGCAAAATCACGGCCATTTCAGTTTCGAAATCGACAGTATAACAGTTGTTTTTCGGCTACATCTTTGTCCGCAGCTGTTTCCCGATTTCCTCACCGGTGCATCACTTATATCACGCATTATTTTGCAAAGTCGTAGTAGGCCGCACGATTGGAGTCGAGCAACAAAGTAGGTATAATGTCGTCAGTGCTGTTTCGGGTGTTGTTCAACAGAGGCTGACAATTTCACAACGCTTTTACCCATAATCACAAAAGTCTATACATGATATATCTATATATGCAGGGAGTGAAAGTTTTCGTCATTACCGTGATATGTTTTTACTGTGCCCCAATGGATTTGTATGGTCTGGTCATCGCATAGTTGACAAAATCGTCATTCCGCTAAAGGTAGAGATGGACCTCCCATATTTTCATTGTGGCTTCCGGCAACGCCTCTTGGACTTTGGGTGCTGTAGCATAACATGAAGTAGTTATGTTTTAATATAATAATTGCTAGGTTTTTCATCGCAAGCTATTAGGATTGAGAGACGTTGTTCCCTTAACTTGCAGCGAAGCGTGTGTCTGTTCTGTACGGGCATACCAAAGTCTACCGTGGATAGTTTCTAAATATAAAATTTTCCGAATATGATTAACACCAAATCAGAGTTGACTTTAGCGATGATTTTCAGGAGTTCGATGAACATATTGTTGAAACTTTCGCAGCAAATCAACAAATACGTCACGCTTCCTATGCAACATCCCTAATCCCTAAATTGCACTGTTTTTAAAAGCGGACTCCACCCTACTTTACGTGGTCGAGTAATTGAACAGCTGACTGATTGCCCGCTAGACATTGATCATTCAGTTACGCATTGGAGCATTTGGTAGGTTTACCACAATGTCCTCCTTTAGGAGGGGTTTTCCCTCCTTTCTCAGGAAACCGAAAATGTCCTCCATTTTGGAAATTTATACTTCTTTATAGCTTTGAAAGCTAGTATGTCTTCTCTTCCGGATCCCAGAATATGGTAACCCTGTATTTGGTTGTATTAAGAGTAATCTAGTGCAGCTTTGCGTTTATTTATATGCTGTTCGGTGTCCACTCAATTAAATGATATCTTTAAGAAGATATGAAACATAAACTTAACCCAAACATAAGCACTTGACACTGCATGCAACTCATGGTGAACTGATACAACTCCACGATATTAGCCATTGCCGTACGTACACATTCCGCTAATAAACGTCGCAAAAAACGAAATCCTACCGCATGGAAAGTGAACTGGATGAAAACGGAACTATCTTGAATTGACGTGAACTGAACACAGCTTAATGTCACATTATCTGAAATCTTGATATGGATTAGCATACGCAACTCTTGAAAGAAAGTTGTTGTTTCGCCATGACGTTATTGACTGTAGCCTTGGATGAAATATCGAGATTGAATTGGAGTAAAAGCACGTGCGATCGCTGTTCCTCGTCTCAGCGTGTACGCGTATAGGCACGCGTCAAAACTATTTACCGATATGTATTAATCATTGTTGGTGTGAAGTGAATCCATAAGCGGATATTCATTCGTGCACATCGAAACCATGTGACCTCGGAATACCTCGAAATCGCGTATTTCGCGACAACAACCTTGTATACTGATGGCACTGACCAACGTCATGCATAGCAAGCAGGGTTACTTTACGGCATACCCATTGGTTGGTTGTGTGTCGTAATCTACGATCATAAAGCTGCGAAAGCCGATTCTCTGTCGCCATCGCCAGAAGGAACGCCTCTACACTCTTGGAATATTTCATTAATGTTGTGTGTTGTGTTCTCGGTTATTTATAACCGAATATGTACTCGTTAAAGTTTGTTTTGTACCGTTACTACCGTATCTTGCCTGTCTACTACTTGTTGGTTTTTGTTATTATTACGTCATACAGACAAAATAGTTCTTACATTTCGAATCTGATTCACCCTATCACTGACGTTCGCTACTGATGAGAGTCAGTCGAAAAGATTTAAGTGAATAAATTAACGATATGAAGTTATTGTTTTGCGTTATTCTGAAGTTCTGTACCACAAATGGCTTGTTCAAATAATTTGCAAAAGAAAACGAAATGCATTTCGGGAAGAGTTCCAAAGGATCTTCCATATAGCAGTGCGCGTAGAGGTGGTAGGTAACCATGGTTGTAACGACTCGGGTCGCGATTTCTTGACAACTCGACTTCAGTCAATCTGTGTATTGACTCGACTTGTACTCGAGTCATTGCTCATGACTCGGACCGAATCATATGACTCGAAACTAGGGGCGTCCAAGACTGACATTTCAAGTGTAGCGAGAGAGCGCAGTGATATATTCCACAGCAGCAACACCAATGGGTTGTGGGTTCAAATTCGACCGAGGTCGGCTCCAGAATTCCTACTTAAGTGTTGGAGGTTTATCTGGGCTCTCCTTGCCATCTCATCTGCGTAAGCGGTGTCTTAAAAAGCCTATAGAAGTGGGCCGTGCTACAAGTCGGAAGCTACGGGATCAAAAAGAAGGTATAAATGACCGTTGTAGTCGAAAAACACCATGAATACCAACAACAACTGCCGACATTTCACTGTAATTTCAAAGTATAGTGAATGTACCGCAGTATTGGAATTTCGCATATTAGTACTTGAAAAGACGACAAGATACTGGTAAAAGTGAGGAAAATTAGTATATTATATTATATATTATTTGATATCGCCAAGCAGAGTTGTGAAAAGTGGGTTTAACATGACTTAGTGTCATAACACTATGTCTCGGACTCGAACCCCTGTTCCACGACTTGAACTCGGACGTGAATTGAAAATGACTCGACTTGATTCGAGTCAAGACTATACAAGTAAAATTGACTTGTGACTTGAAACCATGTGACTTTGTTACAACCCTCTCCCCTGCATAAATTAAGACAAAACAACACGAATTCGTAGTTCATGAATATAATCACAAGTGAAATGGTACTTCTTCTGAAATCGAATCGATTATTATGATCGGCCACGAGCTTGATTATTCTTTATTCGTTATCCGCGATAATTTATGTTTGCAAGCTTTTAATCCTGTTTGTAATCTCTATTCTGTTAGGACCAGCAATCTGTGATTCGCTTCAACACACGAGACAGCTTCAATGCGGAAATTTGTGCGCTTCGCCGCCTATAATGAAAGCGTGAAAGCGGTACTTCGAAATTGTAGCGGTTTACGAACGTCGGTTACCACCAAAATTACAGCATTAGACAGTTTTTTAATTCATGAGCTGCCAAGCTGACACTCCCACATAAAATGATTGTCGGCGCTGCGGAAATTGGCATTGAAACTAATAAATCGCAGTTTGCTGAATTGTAATTCATTGTCATTGTGTTTTATTTTTTCATCCTGACCGCGCATTAGATGGTTCTCGACTGTCTCTGACGTTTCCGGCTGCATTGCCTTCAAGATCTTCGCATTCTTTAAGACTAGGTAATAATCTGTCTTTGTTTCTGCGATATATATTCTGCCAATAATGCATCTATTTTTAATTAATTGCAGCTCCACAAATAATTGGAATAAGTCGGCTCGCAATAGACGATAGCATATATATATGATGTAATAACCACTGTCTTAATGACTCAACGAGAACCGTTACCAGTAACGTGATATTATCTCACCTTTACGACTCAAAAACGAGATTGAAATTCATTCAAAAAGCTTCAGAAAATTTTAATCACAAGGATACGCGAAACAAGCCGATAGGTTTAGAATGTTTGATTGGTGGTTACAATATTTTCGCGAGGTCTCCACAAATAAAATCTGCTGCGAACACTTGCAGCCGATAAGGAATGTCTCTCTGCCAAACGCATCTGCCAGTAATATCCACATGGATCTCAAATTAGACAAGCGCTTACGTCAGAAAGCCAATTGATCCATCGGAAGCTAAAGCATATACTCAGAGGTGAGCAGTAACGGAGTACTTCTATTTTTTGCGGTAATTAATTAAGATTTGCCTATACAGTATACTTGTACTACTTACTCGAATGGCTATGTTTTGGGCTCCGTCCTCATCTACTATTTACAGCACTACTTTTACTTCATTAGTAACATCGCTGACTACTTTGACCACCTCTTCATGTAGTATCCAAGTGAGATGCATAAACTTAGTAATGGGAATACCTATTACAGGGAGATTTTCCTGCGTTGGAATCTTTCATTTTGTGGCGAGTGAATTCCCATTGAATACCGAAAATGAAATGTACGGAAAGAGATCTCAAGTGAATCTTTAAGGTTACCTGAGTGGAAAATTTGTCGGCATGTCCTCAAAATGATAATTATGAGTGTAATCGCTGATAATGTCCTAGTCCATGTAATGTTTTACCTTCGAGTGTGGGCTACGCTATGAGTCAGTCGTCTGCAAAGACGCACATAAAAACTTGAAGTATAAGAATGATTTTGCGACGCAAACCGCATTTTATTCAGTACATTTGTGTGGTTCATGTCAGCAGTAGGTTTTTCAGTATCCCTCAAAATATCTTAATTGTGAGATCGAACATACGTGGCGAGACAAACATGTGGAAATGTGGTTTAGCCCAATGTTGTAATGACTCGATTCAGGACTCGATTCGAGTCGCAATTGACTTGACTTGACCTCGATAATGAACAGAGAACACGGTGGGTTGAATTCGGACTCGAGTCTCAGCACTGTGACTCGGACTCGCACCTTCGAACCCAAACCTGGACTCGGTGGCGAACGGAATATGACTCGACTTGTCTCGAGTCAAAACTATAAAAGTAGAATTGACTTGTGACTCGGGAACAACCCAGGCCTAGCTTGCGTATTTTGTCGGATGTCCAATACAGTCGCTTTCAAGTTGATTATCAATATCCAACGAACTGCTCCAAATTTCTCAAATAAATATCTATGCGGAATTTGACACACCTTACAACTAAACTCCAATGAGTACACGTGGCGCATTAAAATAAAATTTCTGCCTAAACAGCGCCACGATTGAAACATATAGCTTCTTTTACCACTCCTATATTTTACAATAACAGTAATAATATTAATAATATTTTCTTATCCATTGTAGTAAACGAAAACCTGTCAGATAAAACGCGTATTTGTGTCAAACATTTTATTGACGATAATGTGCTATCGCTATAATAATAATCATTGAACTCACGATGAAATAATATTAAAGTAACCAAAAATAAGCTGGTACGGTTCCCATATAATTAACGCGCGTGTATTTCAGATAATGAAGCGTATATTCGCGGCGTCAGATCAAAAGTTCGTCTTTAGTTTCAATATAGTAGTCTCTATTTCATGTTACCGGGACGTCGCAAATTAGTTAATCGCTTAAGTGCCTTTGGAAAAAAAGGTTTTCACATTCGTTACCCGTCTTATATATATACGTATAGTTGCATAACTGTGCGGTGTGTAATTTTCGTAAATATGACGTCTCCATTGGTTTGTGTCGAGTCTCGGGTGTTGACTTTTCGACATTGAAACGATTTTGGCATAAATCATGTATTCTCGAATTTCTCAATTCGGACTTTATTGAATCTTTTAAATCATTCAGAATTGCAGTTGGTTTAGCTCAGGCTGATCCCGTTACCGACCATAAATCACGACTTACAGCCGTTGATAAAAAATATATATACTTAGCACCAGTTGACATACATATAATGTTACTGATTCACTCTGGTTATTGGCCCAAGAAGGCCAATAGCTAAATAGTCAGTGCGCGGAATGTTGACTAAAGTCATTCGTTTAGCACACTAACCACAACCATCGAGAAAATTGAAATTTTGATTGCTAAGCAATCTGAAGGGGGAAAAACGAAAAAAAAGTTAAATATCAAACAATTTCACATTTTGTGCCAGGTATATATGTAGGCTTAAATAATTAACAATTTCAGCTTCAGCTGGTAGTTCTCGGCAATAATATAATTTTTACCGAGTTCGAATGTATCAAAGCGAGGCGAAACGCAAAGGGAAATATGAGTTCGTAAAGTGTGTGAAGAAAATGCGCGACTAAAAACGCTACACGACGAGTGAAACATTATTCGGAAAACGACATTTTAGATGTTCGTACACTCTTGGCGAAAAAATGTGTCTATTCACACCGGTGTACCGCCCGTGATATACGGGTGTGAATTTACACAAACCAGAAACTATACCTCTGACTTACACCGCGATATAAATCAAACACATGATGCAAGCGTCTTCTACGTATAATTCTAGCCGTATAGCGACTCGAATTCTCAATATAATAATGGAACTTTCGCTTAACGATAATACTGCTTGATACGTTGACGGTAGGAATGAATGAATTTCGTCTGGGCGGGTTATAACTTAACATCGCCTAAGTGAGGGAAAAGCAACCCCAACACTATTAATATTGCATAACGCTACGTGCGGAAGGCGTGTCGATGTTATCAGACATCCAACTCCGGAAATATAGGAGAATATCCTACATTCCCACCACGGGAATATTTGCCCACCGTGTCCATTTAACAGTGTTTACAGCTATGCAGTCAGCACAAGCATCATAGGTGAAGCGCATTATAAAGCCGCACAGGACAAGGATGGGGTATTTGCGAGTTATTCAATACACAGAAATCTGATGCACAACTTCGTATATCCGTGACACAGAAAACTAATCGCATTTTGATGCATTTCCAACATATCCATGAGTTATAAAATCACAATTTTCCATCCCGGCTCATTTTTACTGGAAGCAAGCGCGTATAGTCCATCGCAATGCGTGTAAATAACACGACCATCCTCCGGCCCGAAGCAATGCGGCGCTCCTTGGGTGTTGGCGCACTGTCTGCCTTATACGCAGCCGCATTTTTGTATTACCATATCTTCGACGTTACTGAAGACGATGTTTTCGTCGTGGTCAAAGTACAGGAGCTTGATCGGCGACATTTTAGTGGGGCTACAGCACGATCGGCTTTGCGAACTCCCCGCCATGTAGTGCATTCTCTGGTAATTCCCGTGGAAATTCAGGTACACGCAGTCTCCGAAACAGTGGTACGACTCGAAATGCTTGGGCCCGATCACCCAGTGCCAGCCCAAGACTTCGAAAGATACAGTCAAGTTGTGACGGCAGCAGCTGCGCTCTTTGGAGTTTACGTCGCAGTCTAGCGATGCGCCCCGTTTCTTGCGACGACTGACGCTGTTGTGCTCGATTTGGACTTCCATGATAGGCTTCTGTAAGTAAATACCAAATTGTGATACATGGAACTTTCATAAATAGGACTGCGCAAAATGATTCGAGTATAGTGGGAGATGATTGTTTCAAGTGATGAAATTAGACGCCCGTCGCCACTAAGAGTTAATTTATCCACGGGAATTATAGTTTCGATACTATTTACCACTGTGGAAGCCTTGAAACCTCGATTGGTCGTAACGCAGCATACAATACATGTAGTTCAAAGCTACGCACGTTACTAGAAATTACATATATCTGTGATCAACCCACATCATCCCGAATTATCACTAACGCGATGTAAAGAACTGACATATTCTTTGTGGTCGCATAAAAGGTAGGCCTACATTTATGAACTTCCTACATCACTCATAATGAGTCATAATGGGTGATATTCGACTTTACCATAGATGTACTAATCATAAACACCATGAGAACAAATCGAAATTGTTAAGTGGTATACAATGCATCTTGTACAACATTGCGGGCATGCAAATATTTCCCATCTGATTGTAACTCTGATATAATGGGAGCAATTATTCGGCGAAGAGATTTTGTGGCTTCGAGCTAGAGGCGCGTCTCTGTTTGCACTGTAGTTCGATTGTCACGATGTTCGAGTTCACATCTATCGCATCATCTTTACATGACAAATTCGACATCTTTTCACGGTTAAAGATACGTGGAACTGGTCGAAGGTAATATAATGACATTGTGTGGAGAAATCGCACCGACGGAATTCCGGAATAATTTTCAAGTCGCAGCCTCGTTAGTATTTCATGTCTGCATGACCAAGGTCACGGGGATGGTGAGCTATTCAATGGGTCGTAATTTTGATCCGAAAATACACCAACCGAGGCAAATTTCATCGCTAACTACACATAACTGTAACGACAGGTAGATATGCCAACAATATTCCCTTTGATGTACCACAAGAGCGTGTACGGTATACGTACACTGCACGTGCACAGTGCACACTGCACAGTGCACTACTGCACATGAACACTTACACAGTGCTTATATTACGATACCAGCATACTCGGAGCACAAGATGCAATATACGAAAAGGTATTCCAATATGTAGGAGTTATATTTTACTGCAGGCTCTGCTACAAATCTCACACATTGACGAAACCAAACGTTGCGGTAACTGATAACTGTGCGACGTGCGTGTAGGCAAACAATTTCCAATGCGCACAAAACTTTTATAGGCACTATTGTTAAATACAACATGGGAACATACATACATCAGAGATGAGCGGATTTGAAATTTCTATGTCCTAATCCAATCCAAATCCGAACCTTCAAATCCAAATCCAAATCATAATCCATAACTTTTTCATATTCAAGTCCATGTCCAATCCTAATCCGATTCCAACTAGAAATTCAGAAAAAATATTAATTTATGCAATGGAGGGATTCGAAAATTTTCTTTCACAACCAACGATTCACTTGATTCAAGATAACTTAGTAACCATAAGTACATTAATAACTGATCTGAATGAAGTTTGTCGCCATTCGCCACACGACATTTCAATCTCCCAGAAAATAGTTCAATCCAATCCAAATCCTAATCCGTTCTGAAAAAAATGTCTAATCCAAATCCAATCCAAATCCGACAAAATTTCACAAATCCTGTTTTTTCAAAACCTAATCCTAATCCATGCTCATCTCTGACATACATACAATCCAGTCAACCTGAAATGAATTGACGCGCGACACTTCCGCATACGTTTAGATTTCGAATATATTATATCGGTAATGGGCCATGCCAACTACAAATTCGCGCTTGATTGTGTATGTGTATTTGTGTAACGATATGTAACCACGTCGTCTTGGGTCTCCCGATTCTTATACCAAAGGCCGTATACCTACTATAACTACGGTCATCCAAGCTATACAGGATTGTACATTGAAATGTATTAAATTAATATCCATCGACTCGTTCAGAATATATTTGAAAAGACTTTTCTTCGACCGACCCATCATCACGAACAATGTATTAGGTTCGAGATGAATTTGATGAATACCTACTCGGCGGTACAGAACTGCAATATACAATTAAATAATATATTCATATTGAAATAAAGCCGAATATTTCAGAATCAATATAACATTCAATTGTTATTTTGAGAAAAGACATGTGACAGAAGTGGGATTCGAACCCACGCCTCCAGAGGAGACTGCGACCTGAACGCAGCGCCTTAGACCGCTCGGCCATTCTGCCGTACGTCAAGAGGCGTAACGTTTTGTGAATTATTTTGAAGAGAAGCCGTTTGATTCTCTCGTATTCTCTACGTACGGGTGCGATGCTTTTCACCGTATCGCATGACGCGTAGCGTTTGCTATGATTAGTATGTGATGGATCTTCTTCGCTAATCGCGATTATACGTTATTAATCCGATCTTCGCTATGACAGTAACGAAAATAAGACTGATGTTATCAATCTGTCTCAGTCTCAATGACGGAACCTAATACCTTGATCTTGATTTATCATTCAATCATTTATGTATTATTATTCATGCTACAAAAATGACAGGAGTAGGTCTGTCATAGCGGGTCGAATACGAGCCGTGTGTTAATTGTAATGGTTCGGGTCGAGTTGTGAGAGTCTATATTTTCTAGTAACGCAATTACACGCCTATCACACTGATAATTATTTTGTGAACGAGCAGTAGACAGTTTCGATACTTTGTTGCCACCATGGCAGCTTTCAGACCTCGATTCGTCGTATCTAACCATCCAAAAGAAGTTACGCGTGGCACCGGGGCTTATTAAGTTATCGTACGCCCCGCCGGGGCTTATTTCTTACGTATTACGCAGGCCTAGATTGCACAGGGCTACGAATATTCGCGGAAACGATATTTCTGTGAAGTAACACACGACCCGCAGCATTGCCGTAACACGTTATGAAATAGTCGTGGTCGAAAGAGACAAATGTATGCACGCCTGGCATCATTTTGTTTGTGTTCACAAAATACACATATGTTCATATTGAAGTAAATCGGAATCTTTTCGGCTGACACTCGTCAGGGGTGATCGTCAGCAACTAGTAGAGAATTGGACATACAATGTTCTTTCAATGTGAATGTATTATTCAATTATTCAATTGTTTTGCACATCCAAGAAGCTCTTCAAAGATATATATTTCAACTCCCCAATCTATATAACTATAATAGCGTCATAATATGCAATAATCGAATACTCTATACTCGATTCTACCAAGCCATACAGGGGAGTAAGAAACTTTATAAATATAAAATTTCCCTAAATAAATATAGGCCAGTATATATGTCTTACCGCAAAACGTATGATTACGTGTAACTAAAGATAATATCGTTGCGGACCCTTATAAACTGTATAAACCGGAAGCTGTATTATTCGTATCTGTGTTACGTAACACGGTGTGCATGATCTCCAAACAAACGAAATGTACAAACGAAATGTACTCACAACACGACTGTTGGTATGCAAAGTTATTTTGAATTCTGAACTAATTGCTGGCGATTAGCCCTGACAAGTGTCAGCCGGAAATATTCGGGTTTATTTCAATATGAATATATCATTCAATCGCACATTGAAGCTCTGTACCTCAAACAGGCTAACATAATTGTCACAAATGCTTGATAATCGCAATACATCATTTAGCATAAAGCATAATATAAAGCATGAGTTAACAAGTTACCTTATGGACCGCGTCAACTCCGGATAATAGATCTGGTATCTCCGGGCAGATTACATCGATTCCATAATTTGAACTCGGGTTCACAAACCACCTGCTCACTTCACTGGTCATCACGTATCTCCGCCATTCTCCGTGTCTGTGAACTTTGATTTTCTTTCGGTTGAACTTGACTTTCACAAGGGTCCCGTTGCTGGATTCTTGATAACGATAAAACTCCAACGTGACGTTTCGTCTGCCTTCGTGATGTCCTTTTACGTGCAACCATATTTCGGCGGATTTTACAGAGTACGTCAGGTCGTCTTCGGAAAACGTGAAGTGCATTCCGGACAGCTCCTGGGTAACTGAAAAAGAAATGGTATCTATTAAGCCATGGGTTACCAACCTGGGGGCTATGAAAGAATTTATCATCTCCAAGTCCACAGTAGCCTACTCTACTATAACAGAAGTGGAGTGCTAACAATTCTCTACTAGTTTCTGACGACCCCTTGGTTTATTTCAATATAAATATACTCTTCAATTGTGTACTGAAGTTTTGTACCTCCAAATCACAAACAACAAAGAAATACGTTGAAATTTAATCAAAACACTTGTACAGCAATAGGTTATTTATTGATCTCGAAGGTTTTTTTTACTTTGTTTTGCACCATAGTTATTAATATCAAGATTTTAAAACTGGCACAATGGCTATACCCCTGCCAAAAGAAGGAAGTATGATGGAAGGTATCTTAAGTTAGACTTTACATATGTGCATGACCAAGGATGTTCTATAACGTTTATCGTGTGTTGTTTATGTATCATTCTGTCATTCTACCTACCTATCTTTTAATTGTAATACCGTTTCTTAATTATTTTATAAGGTTGAAAAAAATAGACGGGTCATTGATTTTTCATAGGGGGCCACGGCGTAAAACAGGTTGGGAACCGGGAATCTTCCTATCTTTGGAATCAGTGATAGCTCCGGGGCAGTCTGATTATAGACTAGTTTGAGTGAAATGCCGGTGATTTAATCTAATGTAATTTGTTAAATGATTCTTTGATCTAATTTTTATTCGAATCTAATTTGTGAAATACTTCTAATCGAATTCCTGGTTTTCGTGAAATATACAGGAGAACTATGGAGTGCGAAACGAGCCAAGTTTGCTGTACATACATTTGCCAACCGTGATTTGATATGAACTGAACTTCATTCAATTTCCCAGTTTTCGCGTTTCTTTTTCAAGTTCAAAATCTGCTTCGGGGGGCAGTGTACGATTTGACAACATATCGTGAGACCACCGTCGTCATCGACACGATTCCATCACGAAAAAGATGGTAATCGAAATTCGCGTACCAGTCAATGCGAGCTACATAAGTATACACATATATATACTATAGATTTTCGAAACTGCATGCAGCTTGTTGTGAGCCGAAAAGTGGCGCAAGATGGACCGCCACCACAATGTCCGATACTATCGATAACATTAACAAATCGAATTCGCGAAATAGCTCCACGGGTTGGAAGCTATCTGTCGTGTTCTTGTAGGATGTACACAATATTTAGCGAGTTGTTCTCGCTTAGGGCGAGGGTTTGTTATAGTTTTATGTTTTTATCTGAGTGGTTTAAATTAAAAGAGATAACAAGTACTGTCGTCTATGCACATTCCATCAAGTTGATCGCTGATGGGTAGATAAGCGCCAAGAATACTTTTCATAACTTCAATAAAAGCGTAAAGCTGGCATCCACAGAGAGTCGAAGTCGTAAATCTATGACTGTGAGCCGGTTTCGACGGCTGATAGATTACAAGAACTGAGAATTGCACCTCTCTGCGTATACACAGTCGATTGTCTGTGAATATGACCCAAGGGAAAAATGAATTTTCGAACCAAGTTATACGAAATTTGTACCAGATATTACACGTCAGTTAAAACAAGTGCGCGAAGTCAATCAAGAAATCACATGCATCTCACACCGCTGAATCGTCAGGAGTGTACCAAGCTTGGTTGTTGCATATATGTATTTGACACAATCTTATTCGCCCTCGCGTTTCTTGTCCTATAATATCGCATGAGAGAAATGCACGAGGTATAGATGACATAAAATCAAATGAAATCTTGACACCTACGTTTTATGCATATCCATATTGTCCACTATCAAGGCTATCGTACCGAAATTGCATCAACACATTAGAAATGAAATGTTGCAACTTCAGTTTTCGTATAGTTCAAAATCTCAATTTATCATATATAGTGCTCATTACAAAACCCTTATCACAAACATACAATCTGTATTCCCATTTCCGAAATTAGGCGGTGCAACACACTCCACACAGGCTAAGTAATTTCTTAGGATTAATTACCCGTTCGAGCGCAAATCTGTAGAGGCGTAAAGTTCAAAACGAACATCGCTTAAGTGATGTTTAACTAAACAGTTTCGGACCGTACAGTTTTCCGGCATGTAAGTGTATTCTAAATCCCGAAAGGCTGATATACAATTTTAAAACCAAACGCTATAACGGGGTAAATATTCCATGATGTGTGCTACACTCAATCTATACATTTCAAAACGATTCAACCGAAAACAATTCGATGACGATGGCAAATACACAAGAACGCGGATTGCCACATGTAAATCGCTCTATTATTATGATAACATCACTGATATAACAACTATTATTACAAATAATTTATAGCTGCCATCCTGTCATTCGCATAAAGTAAATTTATTATTGAACAGAAGTCCCATAACTAATAGAAAAATTGCGTGGTTTAGTTTACGTGTGGTTGACAAAGGTTATTATTTATATTGGTATTTTTATATTTTTCAAAGCTGTACAGAAACTCGCCGAAACTCTGACTACATTCATGTACTAATTCGTAGATATGAAACTGCATTGATACTTTACTAAATCTTTATATAAGTGAGTATGCAGACTTGAACTTTAGCATTCTATGATCCGCTGAATTTGTATGTTGTAAACGCCCATGATTTTCCTTTGTGGTGTCCCAAATATTTATCCCGTTCCGAGAACGACCATTGTAATCACCATAATTCGTTCGCCTAAGTTACACGCAGTACCTTTCTCTGAGGTCAGCGTCAAAGACGTTTACAGTCACGAAGACCGAGACTCGTGGGAAAAGAATCTTAAATACGCAATGAAAAGTTATCATTAGGACATGATAGTAGGTGTGAATTACGCAGCCATCGATTTGGTCGGATCTTAGCCAATGTGTATAGGTCTACGCTGTGTGTGAGATAGAGTTTGCGTTCCTTTAGTTTATGCATTTCGATACGAAAACAATTCTACAGTTGAATACTATATATTCAGTTAATCACGTCGAAATAAACCCGAATATTTTCGGCTGACACTCGCCAGGGGTAATCGTCAGCAACTAGTTGAGAATTGGAAAGAACTTTTAATTCTAATTCTCTACTAGTGGCTGACGATTACCCCTGACGAGTATGAGCCGAAAATATCCGGGTTTATTTCAATATGAATATGCTATTCAATTGTATATTGAAGGCCAGTATCTCCAAGAAGCTCTTCAAACAATTCTACATGGACAGCGGGCATAAATAAACCTGGCAGAGCGGATATCGCCACAACCGCATTCAAAATTCAACACGTAGATATATACGTTACATATGTACAATAGGGGTGTTCAAAAATGACTTTTTTTCTCAAATTGCACTGGCTACTTGATATAATTGTTAGGTTACCTAATTTAAGCCTACACACCAAATTTGGTTCAATTCCAGCTAGTAGCCGGATTTCTACAGGAGAAGAAAGTTTCTATTTAATATATAAAAATAAATAATCAAAAAATTCAAAATTTTCTGTTCACCTCATGAAAGTGTTAGGTTGTCTATAGAAACGATGCTCACCAAATTTGACAGGCTGTCATATTTTAGTAAAAGGTACTGATCCGGTTCCGATCCGACTCCGGCCGTATCAGAAAAACACTGATCCGGCTCCAGTCCATTCCCCGCCCTAATTCACACCCGTGGTACATTAAACCAGGACGCCAGACTTACACCGCGGTATAAATCAACGCGACATTTTGATCCGGTGGTTCCCAAACTTTTTTAGACACGCCCCCCCCCCCCTTATGACAGTGAAAAATATCGCGCGCCCCTTATCGTCATGCAACCGGAGTGCTAGCAATCCCAACGGATAGTTTGATGGCATGGAAGGTTATGACTGTTGATGAGAGAGTTCTCCAATATGAAATTCGGATTACACTCAGACCAAAAGCCATGAATTGGAGGTAAATCGCGCAATGAGCGAAAAAAATTTTCTGGTAAACCCAGGGATAAACGATCGTTAATGAATGCTTCTGTCGAATTTTGCTCGAATAATCAAGTGATAAATCGCGCTGCTGCATATGGGCAAAACACTGTGTTATTTTTGTATCAACTGCCAAGTCTCGGAATGCAGAATAGTAGCTTTTTCGCTTTCGGAAGTATAGCCTAACACTAAATTATGACGCCAGGGATTTGACAGCTATCTCTCGGCGACAATATTTCAAAGGACGAATCCACGAGTGACATCAATTTAAAGATATTTCTGTTTCTCTTCGTAAAAACAACAGTAATCAAGTGATCGGGCCTCGCCCACAATTGACACGTTACCAAGTCGAGGAAAAGATCACAAGGTTGGTATGCTCGATGGGTAATTGCTAATGTTTCGGAACTGGTATTAGTTGAAAAAATAATTTTGTGAAAATAACACACAGCCTCACCTAAACCATATATGTGATGTATTCTATGTGTATTGTTTATAGAGACACGTATCGAAATACTAGCATTTTTGCAACAGCTATAATTTTGCGGATAATCCTCATTAAACGCTGCTACTACGGCGTCTTATGGTGTGCATAATAGCATAGCTGGTCGTCAAATCCTTTGTTACGCGGTAATACTCGCACTCTTTGCGTGAATATCTCATCGCATTTTGAAAGGCATTATCGTATCGCAAGATACGCATATCTCGGGATAATTGACGGTAATTATGAACTCGGAAATAATGGATTTCGGATAATCATATATGTGCTGTTGTGTTGCATTTGTTCTGTTGCTACACTATGTAATGAATATTCTACGAAAAATACTTCGCCTCCCAGATTTCATAAATGTTGAAATATGACATTGTCAACAATCTCACAATAATAATAATAATATCTCGATGTATAGAAGCCGAAGATTCTGTACAGTTTGTTATGTATTTGGTTCACCTATCGTTTGAGGGTGGGACTTTATCGCCAATTAGGATATATGTTATTCAAAAATAATTAAGTTATCGCAAAACGTAAAGCTAAATGTATCAATTCAAACTGTAGTTTATTGTGCTCTCCTAGTATCTCAAATGTTTCACACATCCCTGTCAAACGGTTCGATAAGAGCATTTGGCATTGTGCCGAATGTTAATATACTCTGTGACGTATGAGACATGAAACGAGCTGAGATGGCACAAATACCAACCAATTTTTGGAGCATTATTCATCATTTCCCGAGGCTTTAATAACGTTCGGGTGCTGTGACTGTCATAATTCAACAATTTCTTCTGCCCTCGACATTATACTGGTAATTCAAAACAGAATCAAAGCGTGTAACTTGACCCTTCACCTTCATTTATACTGAACAACTACACTATACAGTATACACTCTTGTATCAATAAATCTCTTCTCTCTTTTACGCAACGATCAGCGTGAATAGACTACGATAGGGTTACGCAATCTTTATGACCCCTGACTTTTGAGTATTAGCAACTTTACCTCACTATTTACTATTCTAAATACAAGATTTCGTAGTTAAGTGTAATCTTAAAGATTGCAATCGACCAAATTAGAACTATTCCTGCTTCAGCGAGATCGCTATGAAAATAAATACCAATCGGTAACGAAACCCTACGACACCGCGTACTGCTTACTACGCATTGCAAACGTAGTACGAGATTTGATCGCCAGAAAAATAGGCAATATTTTCGATATTTTATACAGATAGGGAAGATTAAGAATTTCTATATCTTCTCAACAGGTACAATAATTGCGAAATCAATTCGAAAGAGCGATCAAAACATTTTGTTATCTCAGTAAAAAAACATATGTGTTGTTCGCGTCTTTTGGTGCACGGAATCAGCAGCCCTATATGCTTACTGATGCGGCTGCAGTATGCAATGTAAAGTGGTAAGGTGAAAATGATTTCGTATGGTGTTCTATACTTAATGTGCAGTATCATAAATCATGTGCATAATACTAGTCACGAGCCATTTAACATTGCAGATTCAGTGTCCGATTAAAAATGTGTATTTTCTGAAAACTCAGATTTTGGTGTGTAGTACGGTACTTTCATTATCACTAGAGTATAGGAGCGAAGCTATATGGTACGCTATAGTGATGAGCATCGGAGCGGAGTCGGAGTGGATTCGGAGCGGAGTTTTGCCGATTTTGGGACAGTCGGAGTTGAGTCGGAGTTTACTACAGATATTTTTTCGGAGAATTTCGGAGCATTGTAACTTTTGTCTCCGATATCTTTGAATAGCTCTGACCCAAATACACTCTTGATTATGATTACAAACAAAACACAGACAGTTGACACCTTGTAAAGTTGTAATATGACGGGTAACATGCAAAAACGATTGCCAAGCGCATAAAAATCAGCCATCTGCAATGCAATTGGGGACTGGAGAGTAGACAATACTATGAGGCCAACCCTATTATTACATTAATTTATTAAAACACATTACCAAGTGTACCATGCTTGCCACTGTTTCGGATAGGCTACTTGACGAGATTCATCGGAGTATCTGGGAGTCTGGGATTGAACTCTTCGGAGTCGAAAGGAGTTTTTCTCAGACACTAAAGTTGTCGGAGGGATTTGGAGTCTCGGAAAGCACTATCCGCTCATCACTGGTACGCTATGCATGTGCTATGATACGCTCTTATATGCTTTGACGCGGATAGTTCAGACTCGGAGAACTAGAAAATGTTTAGCTTTTCCAAATTAGATTAGTATTAGAATTATAGCTAAACAGTTTTCCATAGTTCACATAGGTCATTCTTATGAGCACGAGAATCACAAATGTCTTCGCACCAGGCTTGACTCGTTTCGCACTGTACGGTTCTTCTGCAGCATTTTCAGGAAAACCAGACATTACATTAGAATGAAAACGAGATCATAGAAACATTCCACAAATGATATTAGAATTAGATCACCGGTCATTCGCTTGAATTAGTCTAATCTAGAATTATCTAAAGGTCTAACTCTGGTATATATCAGTGAAAGAGATAACTTACGCGGTGGTTTAGCGTAACTGATGACAGTCTGTTTCGTTGTCACGCCCTCATCGTCCTCTCGCACTAGCTCGTCGTCGAGACGTCGATGGCTCTTAATTCCGTGTTTCCTCAAGATCCTTTGCACTGGCGGAGAATTCAAGTCTACATCCCTGATGGTCACGTTCGGAGGCTCCTTCATGTTCAGCTGTTTCAGGATGTTGGTTCGAACCCTGTCATAGACGAACTGTTCCATTTGCTCGCGCGTGATGGTCGAGCTTGGGCATGGACTTCCGCCTGTGCATGGTGATTTTTCTACCGGCGTCGATGATTTATTTTGTCGGTCTCCGAAATCAGCTTGTGCTTGGTAGTCCTGCTGATTTGGAAGTACTTGATTATCATCTTGATTCGAAGTGGAACATGGTTTATCACCGGTACAAGGTGGATTTTCCACATGTAAGATATCTTGGTCTTCCCTAGTGCCGGATGATTCATCAGAACCGTAGCTGGGTTCGTAATCGTACACCACTTCGTCTGTGTAAGGTTCTTCCTTGGTAGATATCGATGTTTCCATTACTCCTCGGTAGTCGTACAATATTGGAGCATCTTCTCTGCGGCTAAGCTGCTCAAAGAAGTACGACGCCGGCATCTTGGTGGATTTGCTCATAAGGTATTCTCTCGCCGCAGTCTCATTGCGTTTAATTACTTTGCGCGCATTGATACGCTGATACATAAGGAGCATGGCGCAGAACGAAATAATAAAAACTCGAGACAAGGACGGTATTGAGGTTCGGCCAAACATTTTCGGTTTCAATTCTTTCTGCACTCGAAAAAAAAGTTGAAATCCCGATACAGGTAGACAATGTCCGGACAATTTTACTCCACACCGATAACTCCAAGTCTGCTGTATATTTTCAAACAGTCAGTATTTATATTACTTCTGCACAAAAAAAGATTCGCTGGTTAATATACGTTTTTTTTTTACAAAAGCGCCGGTGCCTGGTAGGATTGTAAATTTCTGATGAACAAATGTGAAATTTTGTTTGATTACATTGTCGCCATCGAATGAATTTTACTTTGTGTGGTTTCTGCAATGAATCAGGCTTTCGTATCATAATTAGTAGACATTTCAATACCTTGGTTATGCGTAATTATTTGCTTATTGCAGACATGGTCGGTAGAAATGCTCAACTTTAACAGATTTTTTTTTCCATATTTGGACAGTAAATCTGGGGATAGAAACACGATCCGGATTGGATCATGGTTTAATTTTGATTGAGGCTGATTAGATTGAGGGCATGAGGACTGAGAAGCTTATCCAGACATTTCACTATTGAGAGACGAGATCATGATTCATGAATGACTCTTGACACCACCTTGCGTAACGGAATGATTAGTCTATAGTTACAACAGAATTCGTACGGATTTACTAATAGCCTACATGAAGACAGACCGAAAAGCCGAAGACCTATTGTCTTCTTTTGTTAAAATCATTCGAAGAATTGTTTAAAAATGCAAAGCACGACCGTGAAAATGAGCTACTCTCATCTTTGGTTCAATGTCATCTATCTGCACAACTACTATCTTAGTATATTCGAAACAACTAGCTGCTGCAGACTTATATTTAGCCGTCAAGGTGAGCTTTCTATCTAACTGATCTGAAATGGATTGATGATGGTTTACCATGATATTTGTAGTCTAAAAACTATGTCGGAGCCTCCAGGGTATACTCGTCTACATTGAGTGTGATTATTTGAACTTGTGTTGTTGTTACGGCATTAGTGTCAGGCAGATATGATCATTAGTAACAACTTCTAGCGTACTTATCAACGCCGGGCTTAACAGCTTTTCTCTTGAGTTTTGTCCGAGAAAGATTGCGTTTGAAGCCGCAGAATTTACGCCTTTATTTCACCGTAGGCAAAGCTTTTTGACAAGTGTCATCTTACAACAAGATAGGCAGAATCTGATTGCTGTTAACTGGGTTTACAAGGCTAAAGAAAGTCTCCTTTCAGAGAAGCACAATTCGTTTTGTCCATCTCCTTTACGGTCAGAAATGTGATTCCCTGCGTTTGACACTGTGAACTTTTCGAGGTGGTGTCGGCGAGATATTGTTCTATCACAATGGGTCACACAATTGTTGTCTGCAGTCTGTTTGGTCTGGTAGGTGAACTCGTCAGGTTACAAACGGAGTTACATCAATAAATGTCTATATTTGTAAATCATGAATAGTGCATTGACGACAGACGTAACAGGTGCGCGCTAATTTTGTTTGCTAATCGGCGCCGCCGTAGTGGGACAATGTTTGACAGCTAGCGTGCAACGTCACCAGTACTGCAACAGCGTGGGTGTAATATGGGAGGAAATAGATCAGCCCGATTGAAGCATTCAACTGAATACCGTGCATTCTTCGCCACCAGAGGTCCACGGACTCAGTTCGAGGGAGCCAACATCTCTATGGTGGCCAGTAAACAGCCACCTGTCTGGCACTATAGTAAAACTGTTATATGAAAGTAAGAAATTATTAGTATAATACGAAAATGCAGTCCTGAAAAAATTACACTCATGGGACCAGTAAAACAGCCCCTTGTCTGGCACTAGTAAAGACTGTCATCTTAATGTAACTCAATGATTAGTAACGAAATGCAGTCTTCAAAGATGTACTGTGAGTGGCTTATGAGGTAGCTTCATGCTTCTTGCCGTCAAAACAATGTACCGTGTGTTGCGCGTTGCTTTATTGAGAAATACATATCTGCTGCAATTAATGGAAAGCTTGAAATAGCAAACACTCACCGTGGCGAGCAACGATGTATAAATAAAATGCTCAAAATATATGGCGCATAGCTTAAGGCGGATTTCCAAAACTGCAGAGAATTTATTGGAATAGCTTTACACTCATTGCAATACTTGGACATGAAATATACTAGAAAGGCTGTATAGACACCTGTACGCTTTAATACCAATATTCACAGTCTAGCATTCGCATATCACAGTTCTCCGACTCCTGTTACTATTATGTGACGCCACGAAGACTAGTGATATTCTTATTCCTCTAACGCCCGATGCCGATATTTCTAGTGTGATATCGACTCGACATTCTCGACGGACCGATCACCAGCTAAACCCATGAGCGATGTTCGGCTGCGCACGTTATATTGGTCTCACCTTTCATAACCAAATACTATGCTTCGAAGATGACATGCGTCTACTAAGGATGGTGTCTGCTATTCTGTCGGTAGATTTATGATATTCAAATGTAAAAGTCAACGACATACCCTCGCTCATCTCTTTACAGGCACTGGAGTACAGTGCACGGTGCGAGGATTCTAAACTCGCGTGCTGCAATGGGCAATCGAAGCAAATACGCTCTTCAATACATCGCTGATGCCAGCATGATGTTGCTTCTGGGTACTATAACAATTCGGCGATGACGGCATGTATTTATTCGCACAACAATACAATCTTGGAGTCATTCTTTCAACACACCTTCCACGCCTTTACGGCCTACGTATAATACTATTAAAAAGGCAACACGTTGCAGCCCATAGAGGCAAGTGTGATCGTATACATCAGGCTGGATGATGGGGAATGGATTCGGATGACTTCTGGAAGAGCTCATCACCTGCAAAGCTTTAGCAATAAATGCATACATACTTCACGTGCAGTCAAAGCGTATACCCGCCCGTCCATTGTCATTCACCTGCAGAACGAGACATGTCTGTCACAGTAACTAAGTCGCACAACTACATGACATCGGTTTTATTAAGCGCTATTATGCTGATATGTAAAATGCCTGTAAATAAATAACTAAACATTGCAAGCTGGTGTGGTTTTACGCTGGAGCTACACAGTTATTGCGACACATCTGTACAGACCATAGCTGCACGTCAAGTTCTGTGCGTGTTTCGTTCCCAACATTTTGCAAAAGTATTTCCATTTCAGGATTGGACAACTGGAGAAAATTTTCAGCTATTCTAAATTATTTTAAAATTAGAATTATAGCCACACAGTGTTTTTCCAAATTAGATAACAGGTAGAAATACTGAATTCGCGAAAACTTGGAAATCGAATCGAGTTCGGTTCGAATCATATCAGAGTCCATTTTCATAAGCAAGCGAATGACAAAAGTCTGTATATCAAGCTTGGCGCGTTGCATAATTTTCATGAAAGTCAAAAACTAGATTAAAATTAAAATTAGAGCATAGGAACATTTCACAAATTAGATCTAATAGATCTAATTGGTAATTGCTAATTAGTAGGGATGGTGTGAACGTGTGGTTCACGTTCGCGTTCCGTGTGTGAACCTCAGAACTATACAGGCTCACGTTCACAAACGAAACTTGGTAGGTTCTGCACCGTGAACCTTTTTTTCACGTCATTATAACATCTTTGGTCAAAATTCTTTGCATTTCAACCAGGGAATGGTATGGTATGGTATGGTATGGTATGGAAGTATGGTATGGTATGGATCGATATTTTGGTATGGAATATGGAACAATGCAAGTATGGTATGGAATGGAAGATTTTAATCTATGGTATGGAACGACATTTCCATACTTCCATACTTAGGTGTTTTATACATTTTATCGTGATCTGTGCAAACTTCATGAAGCGTACGTTGATCGCTGTTCACGGAATACGATCGCTTTTGTTATGTGTGAACGTGAACTATTGAATGCTGTGTAGGAACAAATACACGCTTGTGCAACGGTGTTAGGAGCACTTGGAATGACATGATTTTGTGATGTAATAATGACAACAGTAATGTTGATCCGATACATGTATTCTATTGAGTCTAGACACGACGTCTCCGAGCAAAGTCTATCGTGTGACGCAATAATTGGTAATGTGGGCTACTCCAACTACCTAGGGTTACCATATTTTTGAAATCTAAGAAGAGGACACTTTTTCACAAATTTGAGACTTGCAAAACCGGAGAAGAATTCTCAAAAATCGGTGAATTTTTCCCACTTTGTGATCGGTTGACTAAAAAATAAATAAAAAAGTCAACTTTCACGCTCAGAGCCCAAAATACCGTAGGTCAACTTTTCGCCCAGCCGGAGCATCACTTCTGTGCTTATTTACGGCATATCACTCGCATTTTGCTCTAAATATGACCTAAATTTTCAAAAAAGAGGACAAAATCTCAAAAAAGAGGACAAAAGGGCGTCCTCCGAGGACACTTTCAAAAAAGTCAAAAAAGAGGACAAATCCTCTTAAAAGAGGACGTATGGTAACCCTACAACTACCTCATTCCTTGAGTGACGACAACTTACAAGCAATCATGATGCAACGTACTAATTGCTCAATGTAATTGATAATTACATTTCTTCTGAAATGTTGTCCGCACATTTATACTATTTACATAGCGAGATATCTTATTGGTCACATTTCAAACGATCTCACATTAGGATTATAGATCAGGGAGTGGGGTAGATATAGTTCGAAATTCTCGCCACGCTAACCTCAACCAAATACTGTACTAATAATCACGCAGATCGCTGCAGTATTGATCGCCTGTAGCTGGGATATTTTATGGGTGTGCCTATATATTATAAATTATTTTGCGAGTATTTACTTCAAACTTGCGTGTGCCTCATGCCAATGTACCGGAAATGCGATGATATTCTTATGGAGCAGGGGCGGGCAACTTCTCCAGTCAATGGGCCGGATATAGGAAAATTAAGTAATTGGCTGGCCGGATTGCTGAATGGATACATTATTCGCGCATATATACAAGGAATAAATCGTATGTAATGAATGTATTTTATCGACAGCAATATGTCACTTCAGAGCCATTTCTCGCCGATAACGACAATACAATGTGAATTTGAGGACAGCATTGTCATACAGGCGCCGCCATGTCTGCTTCTCTGATCAACTAAATCACGGTGCAATCCTTAATTAAGATTTCAAAGCGTTTGATAAGCCCGGTACCCAAAATTAACCATGATTTCAACTCATTAGGATTGAGTACATCGTAAATGCCGATAATGCAAGTCTTCTCGCTTCGACGAAGTTACGCGTAAGCTCCACTCTCGCACGCTGCGCAGTGCGCACACCTATATAATAACATACAGTAACTAAAATTTGACGTTTAGGCAAGTAGTGGGGAATATTTGGAGACTGAGGCCGCGGGTCACATTATCATGTAAGACGGGAAACTGTCCGCGAGCCCGACAAAATCTCGTCGCGGCCGCATCTGGCCCGCGGGCCGTATGTTACCAGTCCCTTTTATGGACTGTCCTAGATAACAATCTGCTGACTATCTCATTTTGCTCGCGGAAGCTGCAGTGTACACGGCACCTCACCACCGTGAACTAAACCTCACCAAAACAGACTCTGTATAACTATCACCAGGAATTAGATTCGCATCATGGCTAGTTTAAGCAAAAATGACATCCGAAATATCAATAATATAGGTGCTAGAAAAGGTACTATACTTATGATATTGAAGTATTTGAAAGTATGGAATATGTATCAAGTATGGTATGGAGAGAGTAAGGCAAGTATGGAGTATGGAAAATTGTCGTTCCATACCATACCATACCATACCATGCCATGATTTCAACTATAGGATAACTCTATGCATGACGCTGGCAACATAAAAAAAAAATCAACGCTAAACGCGAGCATGCACCTTGCCAATCTTTAAAAAATTGACTTGCTTTGTTGCAGAAGTTTTCTCGAAATATTCAGCTTTTTGTTCGTGAATATTTAGTAACTCTCTGCTGTGATCTTGACCCGCAATCACACATCAAGAACGAAATACACTACGTGTAGGTAGTCAGCAAATAATGCTTATTCGACCAATCAATGCAATTTATATATAGAATACATCGTTGTCTAACGTAAAAAATCTAGCAGGTTACGGGATCAATCTTGATTTGATATGTTTATTGTATCATAAAAACCAAATCCGTGCGATTGGGGTGTTGGCTACTGTTTAACTTGTTTATGGGGTAATAGCGGTAGCGATATAGATACCCGTTTACACTCTGCTCAATATCAATGTGGCAATAATCAGACTCGGAATACATTGTCCGGTCTCGCCTGGACCGTAAAGGCGTAAGCTTATATTCCCTTGCAAGTCCTCGTCGAAATTGTTGGCAAAGCGACGGAAGATGTTGGTTTTATCGGATTATTATAGCATTTGATTGCTCCAGTTGATACATTTGGTGATGTTTAAAAAGTCAGCATGTACTTCAGCATTGTGGCATAATGTGGCCTGAGTCGTCGCGAGGTATCTTGTATGTCACTTCACTGAAATGTAGGGTTGGAATAAGCAATATGACGTGACGTGACGTCATAGGTTCACGTTCACACAGAACGTTTCTAAAAGGTTCGCGTTCACACGAACCTGAACCTTTCAGGTGTTCACACCATCCCTCATGGTATGCATATGCGCAGATCGTGTGTATGTGTATCATGAGTCGGTGTATATGCCGCAAAAACATCAAGGACAAAAATAAACTACGTCCTTTCCTTTTCCTTTTCCCTGCTAATTATACGACAAGAATTATCTGATCTCCATCAATAGAAATATCTTCTCGAATCTTTGCTTTAAACTTGGTTTGCCGAAATATATGTCTGGATCTTACTAGGGGGTGTTGAGCATGTCTTGGCAGATTAATTTATTGACGCTATGATATAGCACGAATCTGACTTAAGACATGATAGTCGAGCCTTATTCCGCCTTGCTGTACGATGTACGCTGATGAACAAATGACATGAATCGCCCTGTTTAGTTTCCAGTGTACGTGCAGTGCAGTCGTACACTGTACGGCAGATTCGAAGTTGAAAATCTCGTGCGAAGTCACCTGTCAGTTTGACGCAAATCCATTTCGTAACATAAAGCCATAGTCTAACAACATAGTTCAACAACATCCGCTCACAGACCATGATGATTACATTCATGCATATTTGAGATACCTCACGCATACGCTGTGATCGCTTCCGTGATAACGTATTAGAACATGATCGCTAATAATATCCAATTAAATCTTATAGAGATCAGTGGTTCCCGACATTTTTTTCTGTCACTGGCCCCTAAATACGCATAAATGACCCCAGGCAATAATTTCTCACGGAGTACGCAAAAACTTGCAACTACTAGCGAACGGCAATCGAGGGTTCTGAATTATGGCCGAAATAGGAATAAAGATTTGCAGTGCCTACAATCTCATAGCTTAACTGAAATCATTGATGTTGTTGATTGTGGTATTCATGGTATTTCCCTGGTCATTTACACCAGGCCGATATTCGTTATTTTTGATTCCGTAACTGCCGACTTGTATAGCTCGGCCCAATTCTAGGCTTTTTATAAGACACCGCTTACGCGGATGATATGGCGAGGAGGAGCCTAGATAAACCTCTCCAATACTTAGAGGAAATCTGGAGTCGGATTAGAACCCACAACCTATTGGTGTTGTTGCTGTGGATTTTACCACTACGCTATCTCGCTAACTTAAATCATTGGTGGCCAGGAATACACCCTAAACCAGTGGTTCTCCCATGGGGGTCCGCGAAGGATTTTCAGGTGGTCCGCGAAACCTTGAAATCTGCAAAATTGCCAATAGCTTATACTGATACAAATATGTTGCTGTTTAGAGACATTTTGTTGGGGTTTGTAAAGACAAAACAAAAAAGTTGGGGTAGTAAAGGATCAGGGTGCCTTCAGAATGTTTGTAAATTTCCTTATTCTCCTGTAATATACATAGCCGAATAACTTCAAGATGAGCTGCTAGATCAGTGGTTCTCAACCTTGGGGCGTGAAAGCATCGAAGGGGGGCGCGAAGAAGCGGTCAACTGAAAAATATTTTCGCGCTCCGCGCGATTTACCTCCAGTTCACGCGTGTTTCTCTATATACAGACCGAATTTCATATTTTTAATTCTCTCATCAACACTCATAACCTTCCATGCCATCAAACAATCTGTTGGGGTTGCTAGCATCCCGGTTGGATTTTGTGATATGACGATAAGGGGGGCGCGAAACTTTTCACTATCAAAAAGGAGGGCGTGTCTAAAAAAAGGTTGAGAACCACTGTGCTAGATAGAAATGGCTAGACTGGACGGTATATGTTCATTAAAAAATCTGTTTCTCAATTTCGGTGACGCATATGTTGCGATCATACCCAAAGGTGTCGTCGGAAGCGTTACGCGTTACTATTACATTCGTCAGGAAATTAATTTTCGACATTCGCGCAAACCGAATCGAAGGCGACAACAGAATTCGCTTCGAAATTATAAAAGTCTATCCAATTTTTACATAAATAGTAGCCTATGATGTTATTTTCAAGAAAAGACATTTTGTCGCTGCAGATCACTACCCTATACAACTCATGTTTGCTCAAGACAGATGACGGTTGGGCGATATTTGAAGTGAAACTTTGGGGGTCCACGGGGGTCCGTGACGGTCCGTAAAGGGTCCGCAAAGACAAAAAGGTTGAGAAACACTGCGGTCTAATTTAAATCTGTTCTAATTTCTGGTTTTCTTGAAATGCTACAGTATAGAATTGTACAGTGCGAAACGAGCCAAGCTTTATGTACAGTACATACATCTGCCATTCTCTTCTCTACGAGTATGAACCCTAATTTGATTTAATTTCCAAGTTTTCGCGAATTCAGTCGTTCTAATTTTAATCTAATTTGGAAAAAAAGATGTGTAATTCATTTGGAAAAGCTGTGTAGCTATAACTCTATTTTGGGAAAGGTGAGAATATTCTAGTTGACCGGCTCTGCCCACGAGACCGCGGTAAAGATGCTTTTAAGACAGTTGCGTAATTGTACTTCGCATTGTTGTACATTCCGTAAGTATCGAACTAGAAATAATAATAAAAATATATCTCGAGAGTCATTAAAATTCCGCTTTTATGTATACACATGGCGTGACAGTTTTACAAATGAATAGAGGCTATACACACGAGAGGCCTTTCAGTCCAGCTGCGTTTAATAACCTGCTACAACACGCGCGCAACAATGGTGACATTGTTGCGAATTAATGTTTGCATGCCACGAGATTTGTTCTGCGTCAGTGTATTTGTATCGTCACGCATGAATTTGATGATATGGGCCATTGGTAATCGCGTGGTGCGTGCAGAATCCATTTGTAACGATGTTTTGATAGGGAATCAGGAACTGTTGTGTTGAATTGTCATTGGTTGGCCTTCGAAGCATCAGATTTGGTCAATTAGATAATTCAAGTTGTATAATTCTAATCTAATTTGTGAAATATTTCTTTGCTCTAATTTTAATTCTAATTTGTGGTTTATGTGAAAATGCCACAAAGAACTGTATGGTGCGAATCGAGCCAAGCTTGGTGTACAGATATTTGCCCTTTTCGTGCTTACAAGAATGAACTCTGTGATTTGATGAACTGAACTGGATTTTTGATGTATTCCTTTCTAATTCGGAATTAAATTTCCAAGTTTATGCGAATTCACTAGTTCTAATTGAAGTTTTGGAAAAGCAGAAAATTTTATAGTTGTCCCATTGTGATCCGATAATTGATTGTCACAAATTTAGTGTATTGTACTCATGTTACGACTATACGCACCCTACAAGCACCCACGACATCATTTAAGCGTGGGCCGTGAACCAATCGATTTCCTGTCCATAAAACTTTGCCTTCAAAAATTCCGCAATTCAACAAAAATTGCTTCGTGTCATATTTTATTGCTATCACTATTTTAAATCAATCACGCGTCAAAATTCGGATATGATCTCAATCGATTTACTAACAAACATTATCGTTAGCATCGCACCTACGTATATCAAGTACAAAATTATCTCCAACGCCCGAGGTTTTCAGTCTGTGGACCGAAAAGCTATTGATATCATCGTGATTGCTGTATACAATCACGTCACCTCAACAAAAATCCCACAAAATAATTGCCTTCCTGTGCTGTGTTGAAAAAATGGAATGGTTAATACAATATGACTCGAGATCGTGTGTATTTAATGTTCCTGTTTATTGTAATTCGAAGGATATTACAGGAAATATCATAGGAAATATTCGTTTCGACGTTTTCCGTTGGCTCTAAACACATATTGAAGTGCTACGGCCAATTTTCGATGTGTCTATTTTGATAGGAAAAATTAAATGCCGGAAAAGACTTTGAAACAATTGGCAATGAACGAATATAATAAAGTTAAAAACCCAGATATCAAATGATATGATATCTGCCCAAATCAGACTATCCGCGAAACTTCTGGTCGTATCATTAAGCTTATTCGGGTACATTTTCATTATTCTTGGCGACGTTCTAGTTTAGATTGTTTATTTCCATTTATTTTTCTATGTCATCTCGCTAAATTCTTGACGTCATTTTGAAGAGTGAACCATTTTGTGCCTTCACGATTTATTTCACCTTTTGCCGTTGCTTATATGGAAGCATATAGGACCAAGCTAAAAGGCTAATACAAGTGTATAGTGACTAATGTTATTCCATGGACAATAATTCTTCAGTTCTATTTAATTGTTCGTGATCTAACGAAAACGGAAGAAGAAAACGACGCGAAAATACATGGAGGCAAATACTGACACTAATAGTGATGCTGAGGACATACCTACCTCACATTTCAGAAACCACGTTCCCGGAGTGTCGATCGAATACCTCACACCAATTGTTAGCGACTGTGCAGCATGTCCGTATTTGTCTGTTTCGATTAAATTATTGCACGGATTGAGCCAATCATCATTATCAGTCGGCGTTTTTCATTGCGGAAGAGACGGTTCTGGATTCATGGTATACTATAAAAAGCATTTTTATAAATCCTGCGTGTCTACGTTCTTTCGTGCTCCATTTGTGCTTATTCTAATTTGTCTAGCATCATTTGGATTAGAATATTGTGATTGATTTATACCGCGATATAAGTAGGGTCTGCTTTCGTATCTGTATCAGTTTAAAAATAATCCTGTCATGTCAAAACACCACAAGTCAGCGATACCACCTTCACGGTGTGAATACACAACACATCTCTTTTCGCTGGGTAAGAGTGCAGGTTGCAGTCGGCGACCATCTTTAGAATATATTCCTAGACCCCCCTAGGCTATCCAATCAGCAAAAATAGGCCACACTATAACTCGGGTGCTCTGAAAATGAAATCAATATAACATTACCGGTCCGGTGTAAAATCTAATGACCATAGGTGCCGAATCTCCACGCATACAAAACAAAAACAACGTAACACTCGACAAAAGTTGGACAGTTTATTATATAATCAGTAAAATACTTGTAATGACTGGTCAGCGTCATCAGTAGCCAAGGGGCAGTGCTTAAGCTTGTGTGCGACATATAGCCTACTAAAGGAGGTCATCTGATCAAAGTAGTCAAGAAAGATACACAAGTGAAGGATAAGTAGTGACGTAGAATTCCACTCAGGTAAGAGTTGAAGTAGTATTATTTGAGGCAGCACTATCAAACCACTTCAAGTGGAAGTTTAATTTGTTGGCATTGAATAGCCTATTACTCAAGTAAGTATAGGGTAATCGTGATAACAATCATAAATACGCTGACATCGACTGTCAAAACATGGACATAAACGTATGAGGAGCGCCACATGGGTTAGTTCCATTGGAAGAAGTACAAATTTCCAACAACGTAAGAATTTGACCGGATCACATAACGCAAATGACAATTTTGCTATTATAGAACATACTGGTTCATATTCTTGCCATGGCGCCCATTACAGTAAAGTCATAGCATGGTGCCCTACCCCATATTATATGGCATGTAGTAAGACCATGAATCTTCTGGTGTCCTGCATGTCTTTCGTGTCCCCCAAGGGCGCCTAAATGTCCTCCTATTTGGCAATTCGGCCTCATTTACAGCGTTCACAGCTCTGAGTTTAATGGCCAGAGTCAAGTGAAAATCTGCATATATAACGCGAAATAGGCAATGTGAACGTTCGAGTTCGGGTGGGTCTTTCGGGAGTCGATTAAAGTGATGCGGGTTGACAATAAGCAGAGGTGGTCAGTAACGAAGTACTTCTACTTTTGCGCAGTACTCAAGCAGTTATCCTCTACTTCTGGTACTTACTCAAGTAGATATGATTTTCACTACTCCTACTTCGTAATATTTTGTGATCTACCTATACTTACTTTTCGCTATTTTCAGTTTGTCAAGTAGAAGTAGTTTAATCCTCCAATCAGGACGATAGCCTGAGGAATTTCGGGGCAGGGGAGTATCAACATCTAATTTTCATAAAAGTTGAGTAAAGCCCAGAATTTTCGTCGCGCTTCGCGCGCAATGGATGCGGAGTGACCAGTATGATTTCACGAAAGTATCGGTGAATATAATTTAGGCAGCGGGTTGGCGTGGCTCCGTTCACACCGCATTGTCGCCCTTCTCCCATATGTAATATTTCATCACAGAATATATGGCTCATCATAACGTTTGAAACTGATGTTTCGCAATGTAGCATTTACTTGAATACTTATCATATCGTAATCTAGCAGTCCATGGCGTGTCCTAATCTGGAAAAGTGGACTCTGACTTTTTTTTAGTTTTAGAGCTGTTTTAGCATACCACCTTTGAAACCTTCTGGACTAAAGAATACATTTCCGCTTTTAGAAGTAGTATTAATATTTCGCTTTCAATTCCCAGTATCATGTACTTTTAGTTCTAATTAATATCAGTTTTTTTTGTCTGGATACATGTTGATAAAAGCAAGTGTAGCAATGCCTTTAATTTCCGGAAAAAAAGCTACACAATATGGCAATTTTACGATCCATGATATTTTTTTATTAACGTTAACTAATCGCGTCAGGTGTTTACACCGTATCCTATACAACTTCTCCGTATTGCTCTTTGACTAAACTGCAGGCCTTACAATATGTGGGGAGAGCGCGATACCATGATATTTTCTAAAACGTGCTGTTCGAGTATACAGAGGACTAGTATCGGATTTCCATATCAATACTATCATTTTCATCCCATGATGCGGGCGAATGCTTATTCTGTCGAAAATTGGATACCTCCTGGTATGCATCAATATGAATCAAGCTTGGTACCTTTCGCATAGCTCAATTTGCACCCTTTGACAATCCATGCGAACGAATTACGATCGTTTTCACAACTACTTTCTTACTTGAGTAGATTTGAAGTCAGTCAATTCTACTTCTACTTCAAGTAGTTTTAGGTTGCTTATGGAAAAAGTACTTCTACTCGTACTCGAGTAGATATTTTTCGTCGCTACTGCTACTTCTACTTGAGTAGCTTTCTTGTAGGGATGGTGTGAACCTCTGAAAGGTTGAGGCTCGTGTGAACGCGATCCTTTTCGAAAGGTTTTGTGTGAACGCGAACGTGAACCTTATGAAGTCACGTGACGTCATATTGCGAATTCCAACCCTACATTTCAGTGAAGTGTTATATATTAATGTGCACTTGTACACTCTACCTATAGCGGCGACTCGGGTCACATAATTCCACAATGCTGAAGTACATATACTGACTTTTTAAACGTCGCCAAATGTATCAACAGGAGCAACCAAATGATATAATAATCCCATAAAATCAATATCTTCCGTCGCTTTGCCAACAATTTCGACGAGGACTTGCAGCGGCATATAAGCCTTAACGGTCTAGGCCAGACCGGACAATGTATTGGGCGTCTAAGTGTTGGCACGTTGATCTTGAGCAGAGTGTAAAATGGGCTTTACCCCATTAACAAGTTATACAGCAGTAGCCAACACCCCAATCACGCGGATTTGGTTTTTATGATACAATAAACATATGAAATCGATATGAACCCAGTACGCTTGCTAGATTTTTGACATTAGACAACGATATCAATTTCATTGATTGATAAGCATCATTCACTGATATAGCGTGTTTCGCTCTTGATGTTGTGCGATTTCGTCACTAAATATTCACAAACAGAAAGCTGGATATTTCGAGCAAACGTTTGCAACAAAGCATGTAAAATGTTTGAGATTGTCAAGGTGCATGCTCGTTTTGTGTTGATAGAGTGGCCTGCAGTTGAAATGCAATGAATTTCAACCAAAGGTGTTATAATGGCGTGAAAAATTGTAATAAATGAAAAAGGTTCACAGTGCAGAACCTACCAAGGTTCGTTTGTGAACGTGAACCTCTAAATTTCTCGAGGTTCACACACAGAACGCGAACGTGGACCTCACGTTCATACCATCCCTACTTTCTTGACTACTTTGACCACCTCTGAGTCAATAAGCGCCTACCGCTCGGGCTCGATCCCGCGTCGGTTATTCTGGGCTCCTCTTCCCCGCGTCGCTGTTCTTACGGCGACAAAAAAGCCCAGAAAAGGACCCGGTGAAAGAGCGCATAAAGAAAGGAACTGCGACATAGGCCGAGGTGGATGCAGGACTTTGGAGCCGGAGCCGGAGCCGGAGCAAGGAGCCGGAGCCCCGGAGCCGAGCATTTTCATCGGAGCTGGAGCTGGAGCAGGAGCTCTACAAAAAATTCAAAAGGAGACGGATGAGAAGATGAATTTCCGTTTTGGAATGTACAATTTTTAGGCTTGACAAACTGCTTTTTTGACAAACAAATATTCGCATCATGCCATGTTAATATTGATAGAATGATTGAGAATGACATGAGGGTTCTTCATAGTCAATTAGCCATTTATGCGCAGTATAAAATAATTAGAAAAAACTACCATTTTCTTCCCTCCAAGTGAAATATTTGAGGGTAAATACAGTAATTTTGGGCTTTTTTAGGGGTAATCTTCCGACAGAGAGCCAATCTGACAAAACTAATGTGATATTCGTAATCAGCAACCTCAAAAACCCCAGTCACGGCTCTCAGATGTTCTGCCTAAAAAAAATATTTTTCATTTTGTTGACCAGTGTAATCGTTCAAAAAATTAGGAATTATTGTCTCGTTGGCAGCACCTGTTCCAACTAATCAGTAACGCTGTTTATACGTAGGCGCCAAACCTGGGTTGGCCAGATCTGCCGCGCTTATTCCGTAATGACTGTGTTATAGACATACACTCAAATTCGTAATTAGCACAACACATGGCCAATTGTGTGTGTAAGATCTGTCCCAGCAGGGTGCCAGTAATCTTCCCGCGCAAACCTGCTCCTAACCTCATTTCCCACGACCTTAATCTTATATCGATAAAGTAGCATGCGAAGCACGTTCTTTGAGAGATCGCCAGTGTAGCGCCGTAGCGGGCATGCTCGCGCTTAAGTCACAGAGTCGTATACAAGCAATTAGATACATCTAACTGTGTTCTTTCTATTTTCGTTAATATATTGCAGTATGATTTGATCCTGGTAAATCTACAAGTTTCTGACCACTAATTACTATACTATTTGGCTGTTCTGTGCTATAAAAGAAAGCTCCTTTGATCTGCGTGTGTGATCAGGATTGCAAGAGTACTCAGAGCGGTCATTAGTCAGTCGACTTAGTGCGTGCAACGGGAACTGTAGCTGTAGCGTCGACTCCAATCAAGCACTCTACCAGCGTGTCTTGCAACAAGTCGTTGCAGCGACCGCTACAGTGAGGTTCGAAAAATAATGAAAACCGTGCATGTCACAAAACGGGATTGATGCTCATGTGAGATAAGCAATATACCTAATTAGTAATGAAACAAATATATAAGCGACGCCATAGGATATAGCCATGACCTTGCTGCTCATGTTGATTGATAGGCATAGGCAGCACCGTAACTGCCGTACCCCAAACCCCCCAATTGGGGGGGGGCCCGAGCTCGATGGGGGCCCAAAATTATTTCGTGAATTAGCATAAATCATAGAGTATTTTTTGAAAATTTATGCAATTTTTCAAAATTTTTTGCGAAAAAAAGGTAGCCGTTTATCTTTCCTGTTGGGTATTGGGCCATTACCGCGCCACGACCCACCAAGACATACAATCAAGTTTTAGGCCATATAACATGCGACTCCCAAGAAGTGTGCCAGAACGATTGGCAGCGAGAAAAGCTTGGCCGAAAAGGTCTATGCCCTTATGCAGATCAAAGACTTCGCTATATATACAAAATGCATATAGGTTTAATTGTCCATAGGCGCCTAAATGACTGGCGCCGAATGTTCCTGTCTTTGCAATCTGAACCTCACAAGACAAATACCATCCCGCTGGGAAAAATTTTATGCCAGTGCAGAAATACCAATTTTAAATCGTGTGCTTCTCTTAGTTTAGAAGCCTACGTTTGGGCGGTTCTATATTTTTTGATATAGCAGACTTGAAGTCACGAAATAACATCGTGTAACGAAGTCATATCAACGGTTCCGCCCGCCCGAAGATGTTTAATCATTATTTACGGGCCCTCCCGTTTTCAAGACACTTCACTCAGCTCTACCGGTAAATCTAATTACGTGAGTAGAGAGGACAATAAATTGATAGCATATTATATATGCAGTCGCCGATCTGATTTACCGATTTTATCATAAATTATCGAAAATTTTCGCGCTTCGCGCTGGTTCTCAATACCGTACGGGTAATTTCGTTACAAACACGAACAACGTGATGGGGGGGGGGGGTCGTTTTATCACCCTACGGGAGCCCAACACCCACGTTTTTGGGGGCCTGACGAGGTGCTGTTTCGTTCCTGCCAACGGGTATACGCCCGAAGATGTTTAATTATTATTGAGTGGTCCTACCTTTTTTAACACACCTCACTCAGCTCTACCGGCAAATCTGATTACGTGAGTAGAGAGGGCAATGTATTGATAGCATATTATATATGCAGTCGCCGTTCTGATTGACCGATTTTATCATAAATTATCGAAAATTTTCGCGCTTCGCGCTGGCTCACAATACAGTACGGGTAATTTCGTGACAAACGCGAACAACGTGATGGAGGGGGCCGTTTTATCACCCTATGAGAGCCCAAGACCCACGTTTTTGGGGGCCTGGCGAGGTGCTGTTTTGTTCCTGCCAACGGATATACGCCCGAAGATGTTTAATTATTATTGAGTGGTCCTACCTTTTTAAACACACCTCACTCAGCTCTACCGGCAATATTTGATTACGTGAGCAGAGAGAAGATAAAAATTGATAACAATGTATGCAATTCCCGATCATACTGACCGATGAAATCATGAATTCTAGAAATTTTGCGCGCATCGCGCGCTTAGGCGACAAAAGCTGACTCACTAAAGAAACTCCCAATGAAAATGATGAATAGTTGTAAACAGTGTATCGCCGGAGGGGGGTCTGGGGGGCGAAGCCCCCCAGACGTTCGATCTATAACACTATGGGGGGCCCAAGACCAAAGTTTTGGGGGGGGCCTGACGAAGTGCTGTTACGGCCCTGGGCATAGGCACTCATGCCACACACCGAGAAACATAGACTCCTGTCTGGATTGGGCGAGCAAATGCACGTTCTTCGTTATTGTTTAATCGTACCGCTCAATTTGATAGTGTGCCATCGCTTTTACCTATGAATTGAAATTCATTCAAGTCTACGATCGTTTACTCCAGTATTGATTTGCTAATATAAATAGGGAAATGCACCGAAGCAGCCAAGATCACTATTGTAATACCCATAGCTTACAGTTGCCCCAGTGCGAGCTAGTCAATGCGGTCTTCGAGCCCTGCCCTGGTGTTGGATATAAGAGGGCAAATAGCGATTGGATGCGCGCTTTCCAATTTCTAATCATCAATTATCAATTCGTTTTTCTGCTTGATAGACTCCTCTTCTTGCATTGTCGGTTGTCGCGCAATGTCACTTGGGAGCTTGCAGTATTGCTGGTTACTGACTTGTACAGTAGGGCTGTTCAAAAATAACTTTTTTCTCCCGATTCAAGCCGGTCACCTCTTAAATCGTCAGGTTGCAGTAGAAAACCTTGCTCACCAAATTTCACTCGATTCCAACCAGTAAAGGCCTCCGCAGATCCAATTAAAATTTTTAATTTATTATGGATTGGTGGATAATCCGCGATTTATCAACGAAAAACTCACATAACTCCGCTTCTACTGGTTGGAATTGACTCAAATTTGTTTTGCAACGTCTTTGAAGACAGCTCAACAATTTCATGGGGTTGACAGAAAAATTTGGAATTTTTTTTTTAAATTTTCCATAATAAATTAAAAATTTTAATTGGATCTGCGGAGGCCTTTACTGGTTGGAATCGAGTAAAATTTGGTGAGCAAGGTTTTCTACTGCAACCTGACGATTTAAGAGGTGACCGGCTTGAATCGGGAGAAAAAAGTTATTTTTGAACAGCCCTATTGTACAGTTCACGACGTTAAATTAAGTTCTCGAATATTGATGCACCATCAGATTGTCAGTGGCACTAATTTTGAGTTTATTCGATTCGTTTGAAGGGAACCGTACTCCACTGTACTTGATCGACGACGGACGGACTGGTAACGAGCGCTCAAATATCTAATTTGAAGCCATTTAGTAAATTGGTAAAATGTGGATTTCTGCTGATAAGGTTCCGACATGCGCTTATTTCTGCAGTTACATCTGAACAAATCGCACCATCTCAAGAATAAATTGGACTTTATATGGCTCGATATTAATGAGCGCAGTACCGGTATTAAAACATCACGTCACTGTTGTATCAAGCGTACAATGTACAATGTACATGCAATAGCAATGGTACGAAGTAAATTGCGGTCTCGTACGGATATGACGTCATCGACAGACGGCAAGAAGTAATTATCACACGTCGCTGGACTCTGCAGTGCATACCCCACAAGATGATGGTTCCGAACCATAGTTGCCGGAGCCGGAGCAGTGGTATCAATGAGCTCCGGTACTTGGAGCCAGAGCCGGAGCCAATTCATCATAGGAGAGAGCTCCGGAGCTGGAGTAGTTTAAAATTTACGACTGCTCCAAAGCTTATGGGTGAATGCCAATTCAAGAGACCGCAACGGCAACCGCAACTGATCGTTCGACATCCCAATATCTATGTTCATTACTTCTCATTGTGTATTATCGCATTGTACATTGCAGTGTTGGGATGACTCGAGTCATGACTTGACTCGAGTCAGACTCGAGTCACCTTTTTCGTATGACTTGACTTGACTCGAGTCACTTAGCTGAAATGACTTGACTTGACTTGACTCGGCGTATCAGAAATGTGGATTGACTCGTGACTCGGAGCAAAATTCACGAGTCAATTTCAAGTCATCAGGTAGTCGGTGTCGATAAAAATCACTGTATCTTGCATATGTTCGGATTGGTCGTGAACCGCTGGTTTAAACTCATGAAAGCGACCAATCATTGAATAATCGTGCGTTGTGAGCCTCCATTGTTCTCTCACGAATAAATTGACCACAAACGAGATTATTGAAGCTTACAGCTTAAGTTGTCGTAAACTAGTAGTAAAGTAATTTAATAGCAAAATATCTATTTCTGTTCTCTGCTCTTACCTTAACCAAACCGCTTGTTTTATTGAAATTGAATCTTAATATAGTTTATAATATACTCCTCAACCATTGGCGCAGACTCGAATTGTATCATATCAATATGCATAAATGAGACTGCATCTTATCAATTCAGTTCCCTATTCTCTATGCTCTATTTTGGATGGTAACTATGAACTGCGGCCCATGCAATTACTTACGCAGTTCTACAGTTCTACGCATATGTGAGCGATACAGCGCCTTCTTGCGTGTAGGTATATTTACCTCTGTATTCTTTCATCGGTACAGAATCAATGACCACTCAATCTGTATTTGAGACAGCTAGCAAAATACAATGACGTAATCATGCCTCATACTCCGTAAAGCAACTTGACTTGAATTGTGACTTGACTCGTGACTTGACTTGACTTGACTCGACTTGACTCGAGTCACCTCCAAAAATCGAGTGACTTGACTTGACTCGAGTCACCTTTGAAAATCGATTGACTTGACTTGACTCGAGTCAAAATGTGCAATGACTCGAGATGACTCGTGACTCGAAGGTAGTGACTTGATCCCAACACTGGTACATTGTATTGAAAATATAATCTGACGATTATTGATTATTATTGATATCCTTGTCCGTATTTTTTTGCTGAACAACGCAACAATAACGTAAAAAAGTGGGTAACTAGGATGTCGAGCCAATGCAAAAGCTTTATTTAGGTCTACACTACATGATTTCCAGTAATTATCTCAAAATCACCTATTTTCAATTTCGGTAACCGAACTTTTAGGATTTTCAAAAAGTGCCCTCATTTCCGGATTTCAAAATGTGATAACCCTTCTTAAGATTTAATGTAGCTAAGTCGACGTACGCGACTTTCAATATTTAATAAATTCATGTGTAATTTTGTAAACCATTGCTAAATTCATTCGATTAAACCATATCCTTTACTTCACGAATATCGATAGCTTTTGTCGAAATTTGCGCATTGTTTACTGATGTTATTTAGAAGTACGCTATCACCAGCAAAAAGTACAAAGAAAAACAATAGGTCTAGCTTTGGTCCAGTCAATACCTGTTTGGCGAGGCTGCTCTGTTCTTTGTCGATTTATTTATCAATAATGAAGTAGTTCGATCCGCGCCATGATTGAGGTGTCGGGGCGGTTATGCCGAGGCGCTGTCTATTTCTCGGGAGAGTCGATTCGCTGCAAGCTGCTCTTCAGAAACGTCTATTCGCCCGGCACGAAAGATCGCCTGGAAAAGCCCAAAAGCCACACTATCGCTTGGGCCAGCGCGCAGATAATTTGTTTCTGCAACACCAGCCCGTCTAGAGTTGTATTGCCGGAATCACTCACGCAGAATCATACGAAAAGCGCGTCTGCGTCGAATAATATAACATCATTAACACCACCAACTACAGACAATGGGTATTGCGTTCTACAGACTGATTTGAAGTTCGTTCTCTGTGATTTGAAGCTGCGTCCCGGGGAATCAAAAGAAGTGGAATATTCAGATGTAATACCACAAGATGGACTACCTTCATACCGAGGACCTTCAGTGAAATACTCATACAAAATCGTAGTCGCGATGCAAAAAGTTGGCGGTCCTGTTCGTGTGCTGCGAATTCCATTTCGAGTGATGGTTTTGTATGGATTAGCAGAATTTTTGTCGGAAAATCACGTGCCAAAGTCGAACAGCATATTTATCCCATCTCCGGAACCAGCTAATCTAATCGATGTCGCGTCTGAAGTTTTGAGTACGATAACTTCCCGAAAAGCGCCTCACGATTACAGAATTGCGAATTCCGAAGGACCTATTGCGATTTTTACTCTTCTTAAAAGCTCGGTACGTTTGGGCGAAGATATCATCGGTATTTTTGATTTCTCCGTCGGTAAGATATCTTGTGTGCAATTTACTGTATATTTACAAAGTGAAGAGGATATTTCGGAAGACTGCCGCAGACGTCATGATCAAGGAAATTCATCAACACCATACGAAAAGTTGACGCAATTTTGTTTATATTCTAAAAAGACTCATATAGCCGTCCCGGTACCTTTGCATGTGTCCCCTGGTTTTTTAACAGACATTGTTTGCTTGAAGTGGAAATTATGCTTCGAATTTGTGGTGGTGCGTGGTCGGCTTGATAAATTCAAGTTAGACAAAACACGCGAAGACGACCGCATGCGTCAGGGACCTGGTCAATTGGATACGGACACTGTAACGTGGGAACTGTCTATTAAAATTTTACCCACCATGCCGCCTCAAGCGGAAACCGCTGCTAGTAGATTTAACGCGTGCAAGCTAGTACTATGAGAGAAAGACTAGGAAGTGGCCCCTTCTTCGAGTGGTACTATAGAATTGACCAAGTTCTCTCTGAAAAACCTTGTCAAATATTTACTTCGTCTGAATACACCACATATTTGTCGACTTCAAACCATCAATTGCATTAGTCTGTACCTGTAGCAGACTTGGACAGCTAGATAATTGAATTCTAATCTAATTTCTAGTTTTTATGAATCTGCTCAGGAGAATGTATAGTGCGAATTGCAATAATCTGGAGCAGGCTTGTCAACTAGTTGATTTTAATTGTAATCAAATTTCCATTTTTCCTGAATTTGCTGCAGGAGAATTGTTGGTGCGGAATGAACCAAGTTTACTGTGCAGACATTTGCCGTTCGCCTGCTTACGACCAATTTGTAAAAAACTGTAGCTATAATTCTAATCTTATTTACAAAAGCTGAAAATATTTTGATTGTCCAAGTCTGTTGCGAAGCTTCACTTTTAGGCTTGAGAATTTTAACTTATTTATCGATCATCAAATTTAGACAACTCTACATTTTCTAGGTCAGCTAATTGGTGTTTATCCAGGACAGTTCTCTTGAAATTATTGGTAGCCTAATATCATTCGCAACCAAGAGATACCTTATGAACAATACTGTAGATTGTAGAACGCTTCCCTTTCAGTCATAAAATCAATTGTTATCAATATCTTCTACAGTGTATAAGGACTGTTGTTTGAGCACAAGATTTATCTGATCTTTATGCGAATACCTGGCTTGTAACATGAATGATATCACCCTGGTTGATTTGGCAAAGGGAAAGTATTGTGTGCTATACCAGCTGTAAGATCTGTTTTTAATGTGATATTATTGTGAAGGCCCATTCCATCTTGATTTTGAATCTGTAACGAAAATTCGTTGAAGCATTGTGATCGTTTGAATGTTGATGAATGATCTCGGTAAGCATTATTGTATGAATATTTCTACTATATTGACTGCTATCTATCAAAACACTGAAAATAAAGATACTTACGTTATTTTGTCGATGAGGAATTATCTCCTGTCATGTATACAAGCCTATTTAAATATATCATTTGAGTAACCAAATAAACTAATTGGCTGTTTACATTTGACATAAAATTTCCAATCATGATTTGATGACTAAACTTTATGCAGACTGTCACACAAAGACATGTCCGGTATTTCTAACCTCTGCAACTGAATAGCTTTAAAATGTATACCTTAGTCACACAAGCCCCCTTTGAATGTTATATAAGTGTGTATTTCATTTTTGTGCTCCGACTTGATGTAATGGATTCCATCGATTTCAGTATTTTGTTGAATTGCATGAACTGGGTTGACTAGATTACTGTTACAGAACATATTATATATCGAATGCATTGCTTTTACTAGAAATTCGGTGTTCATAGTCAATATTGTATTCAATCTGGAACATTGGATGACACACAGCACCGGAATTGTCATCGCAACAAAATTTAGTCAAATTTGGCCAAGCGGACTTTTGACAATATCTGAGGTTCATGATGGAATAAGCACAAAACGGACATTTGTACATTTTGGAACGGATTACTAAACAATGGAGGGCACATATCATCGTATCGAATCAACAGATGAGGAGGAATCGGTCCATGGAGACGGTGAATTGCTTGTTCATGTTGCCGATGGGAATAAAGGTATGTTATCCTATAAAACCTATTATTATTATTATTGGTGAGATGCTGCTTGATAATGATCATATTTCATTTACAGCCCATCATTTTTCGCATTTGCGCATTTTTATCATATGCTTTCACATCCAAACATAATAGTAGGTCTTAATCTGTAATAGTGATGGGTGGGTAGTAACAGTAATTATACACAAGTAGGCCTACTTGTAAAACGGTAGGTCTACCTGATAAAAATTTCTAAGTAGCGATAATCAGCTTTAAACTACGGTACTTGAAGTGTATGAATAGAAAGTTAGATTAGAAAGTTCTTCGGTAAGTCGCTTTGGAATAAGTAGATTAGGACGAGATGTTTATTCAGCTTTCAAACTTGTAAGACACGTATTTGCGACTACCAAAAATGACTACTATAGCAGCAATTAGATGCAATCATCGCCTGGTTGATTCCAAGAATTGCCCCATTGCACTACCGTGCTTCCTACTAAAAATATAATAGGCAGGTAGCCTATATGTAGAGTAGTCAAAAATTATATTTTCTCTTCCGGCACATAGCAAGAAATTATGCAATTCGGGAATCGTTTCCTTCAAAAAGGTAAACAGAATAGCTATAACCCAAATAACACACCCTAAACTCCCTAGGTCTGCAAACTTGACACAAGGCATTACAGAAAAAAACTCACTCTCGGCGACTTTAATAAAAGCAATAGGCCTAGAAGAGAAAGTGACTTGTGGGCGCTAGTGAAATGGGACACTATTTCAAATTTCAACGACAGAATTAATAAAGCGATCTATATACATATTGTTCGGGCACGGTCGTGCTTGGCAAGGGTAGTTAAACTTCTTGCTTACAAGCCATTGCGTCATAGATATTTCAGTAAGATGCAGCTAACCCATCATATAGCTTGGTTTTGCACATCAAAGAGAATAGAACTATACTAGAAACAGTTTATAGCATGTTTTAATATCACTCCTTACATGTTAACGCAATATTTGATAAAAATTGCATTAAAACTTGGCATGAAAAATACAGAAAAGTTGCACTATAAAATCCCTCCAAACAGCTTAAAACATCATAGCACATAGATTCTGAGTATCTAGGAAGCTGTCGGATGCTGTAAAGAAAGTTGCGAAAACTTGCCCTAGTAATTAGATACAAATACTTGGTAGGCCTACTCTCAGCGTTGTACAGTAACCAAATCACAGGGTTCCGAGTCGCAAGTCAAGTCGAGTCATTTTCAATTCACCGCCGAGTCAAGTCAGCGAGTAGAGGGCCGAGTCACACTGTTGTGACTCGATTTCGAGTCCAATCTCAGTGTTCAGTTTTGAGTTCAATTCGGTTCAATCGGCTTTTTTCAACTCTGCTCGTGTGACATAGAATGGCTCGCATTTATAATATCGTCATTTTCCTCACTCTAAACAGTTTATGGCTCTATTTCCCATGTATCAGGACTGATAGACCAAATACCAATATTGCGATGACTTCACTATTCGTAGTTAAGTTACCATGAAATGTCTGTCTTAGTCTCGAGTCATATGACTCTGTTCGTGTCTAGTCGTGATTCGCAGCTGTGAATAAGTTTGCCCAGCCCTTGGCTAATCTATTACTGGTCTCTGCAAAGACAGTGTCGCACTATTGTCGAATGTTTTCTGTTCAGCATATGTCCAGTTTTCATGGATTAATTGTTGCGTAATTCCAGGGTTGTAACCTAATGTACCAAGTCACAAGTCAATCTCACTTTTATAGCTTTGACTCGAGTCAAGCCGAGTCATTTTCAATTCACCGCCGAGTCAAGTCCGAGTCCAAGTCATCGAGCAGAGGGTCGAGTCCGAGTCATGGTATTGCGACTCGAGTGCGAGTACAAGTCGTTGTGTTGACTGCTCAGTATCCAGTTAAAATCTTGTTAAACCCACTTTTTATAACTCTGTTTGGTGATATCGAATGGTTCGCAAATTTTCCTCATTTTTAGCAGTTTCTGGTCGCATTTTCAAGTACCAGTACCAATAGACGTAATCCCAATAGTGCGGATATTTTACTGTTCTTCGAAATTACAATGAAATGTCGGTTTTTGCTGTCAGAGCTTCGAGTCGTATGACTTGGTTCGAGTCATGCGCAATGACTCGAGTCCAAGTCGAGTCATTTCCGTATCTTGAGCAAATGACTCAAGTCAAGTCGAGTCATCAGAAAATTGTGACTCGAGTCATTACAACCCTGCTTAATAATATAGAATTAAAATGTTCATGTTTGAGGATCCATTCCAATCCATCCACAGGGCAGCTCTTCTATAACCTTTGTTTCCATTTCCAGCGCGATGGCACCATATAAATGATCTGGACTCGTTTTTTTCTCGTGTTTATGCATATCTTCAGAATGACGGATACGGAAGCGCGATATTAAAAGAGGCTTTCGATCTTTTGTGAGTATTGATGTTACAGATTACAGTTGTTGAAATATGACACTTGACACCAGACTTGTACAAATTACTAATCTAGATAGTTGACTGTCATCTAGTTATAGTTATCGTAGTATATAGCCGGGGGATGGGTTTTGTGTTTCAAAACTCGTCATGTTTCGAACTCAAGACTCCGTCCTTTCGAAATGCCAATTCTATCCCCAATAGTTCTTGACTCGTTTGCAAATCAGTGATTTGTATTATATCAGTTATAGATTATGGATGGTGGATGTGTTTCAGTTCGATAGTTGCAGATTTTAAAGGTTGGTCGTTCCAGTTCTAGTTGCACCATTGTAGTTCTAGATGTACCGTAATTTTCCATGTATAATCCGCAAAATTTTCACGATTTTTTGCCCTAAAATCGGGGGGTGCGTATTATACATGGGAACAACACGCTTGAAAAAATCTCCCTCGATAAAAAACTTGAAATCACACCTTTCTTCATGTTTGTTTCCAATCGCGCATCACTTTCAGCCATCGCCCCCAGTAATTCGTATTATCAGTGTACCAATTAGCAAAAAGCGTGTTGCCAATTAACGAGAGTGGTCTGCACAGCACGCAATCTCCTGCTAGGTTGGTTTGCCGTTTGCACCCAAGTCAAATTAGGTCATTCATTGATTGCTGAACGCGCGCGGCAATCCTCGCTAATTCATCGACAGGCCATGTGCGCAAAATATAATCGCTTGTGTAATCAGTCGCACCTCCCACAGGCGTGGTGTGCACGACATAACCGTTGGCCTGTGAGCTATCGTGTCTGACATCGTGCGCAAGATGTCGCGTCGCCGGCCTCGCAGGCTTTGTTTGCTATCTACTATCGTATAGAGGCAATACCGTTACTTGTATAATGATTAGCAATCGCATCTGTAAAAGGCCTCGTGCGCAAGACGTGGTGTCGCTGGTCCGAACTATGGCGTCGCCAGTCTCGCAGGCTTTGGCTGCTCTCTACTATCGTTTAGAGACAATGCCGTTAATTGCATAATGATTAGCGATGGTTATGTCATGATTGTTCGACAGTGACATCGCGTACTAAAACACAGCTATTCATGTACTGTGAATGCAGGGTGCGTACTATACACGGGTACAGGCTTTTCCCCAGAATTTGCATGCCATTTTAAGGGTGTTCATTATACATGGGGGCGTACTATACTTGGAAAATTACGGTAGTTGCGAATTTTCAAAAGTAAGTAGGCCTAGTTGCGAATTTTGAAGTGAGTAGTTCTAGTTGTAATTGCAAGTATTTAAAAGTGAGTAGTTCTAGTTCTAGTTGCAGATTTTCAAAAGCGAGTAGTTCCAGGTGCGAATTTTGCACAAGTCTGCGTGATACATCTCTAAAGAAGATGTAGGAGGAACTGATATCTTTCAACTCGTAATGTTTTTTTTTATTTTACAGTCAAATGGTATTTGTTGCGGGATTCGCGACTTTGCTTTTTCGGTGCGTAAATTACGACGTGCTTTTCGCCAACAACGGACTCAACGCCACGGATAAGATTTCGTTTCACGACTACGTCTATTCAGGACCGCAGTGTTCTGCTCGGTAAGCAATTGTATTACGAGATAAACATTTGCTGAATGCAAATATATATATCAAAACACGGCGGAATACAGGTTCGTGAAAATACAAGAACTTGGCCTCCCAAGGGCTGGGTATTGTGGGTTAAACTGAGTACCTCAGTGATTAGATTCTTTTGATTGAGTATTAGGTGTCGATTATAGCCAGGCCGTGTTATTTTTGGCATATGCCAAAACTGCCAAAAATAACTTATTTTTGGCATTTTTCGATTTTTATTTTTGGCAGTTTTGGCATCGTCCTCTAAATAGATAGTTTCAGCCTCAAATTAGTCACAAAAACGTTTTATTTAGGGTAGTTTGTCAAAAGACACCACAAAATGTGCAGCATCCACGTATAATCAGTGTCAACAAACAATAAGAAGAGGAAAAAACCTAACGATTTCATAGGTTAATAATATCAAACGAAACCACAAAATGTGCAGTATCCATCGGAATCGGTGCCAATAAGCAAAAAAAAATAAGAAAAGCCTAACAAACACGCTCAACAGCTGATTGTTACAGCGTTTAAAGGGGCATTGCACTCTAAAAATGATGTGGTCTCAAATTGAAGGGCAAAACGAAAGAAAAATTTTGGCCGCAGCCGTTTTCTTCAGAACGCCACCGTAATAGAGCTGTAATGTATTGAAATTTCCAGAGTTGCAGCACGCTCCAGCAGTCACGCAGAGATCGAACTTTATATAGTTGTCAGCCGATGTTATGACGGAAATAGAATACACTAGGCCCGATTTTGACATGAATCTCTTAACTGGATATCTTCCGTTGAACGCGGTATCTAAACCACATTGGCGTATACGACATATTTCCTTCATAGCATCGGCTGACAACTATATAAAGTTCGATCTCTGCGTGACTACTGGAGCGTGCTGCAACTCTGGAAATTTCAATACATTACAGCTCCATTACGGTGGCGTTATGAAAAAAACGGCTGCGGCCAAAATTTTTCTTTCGTTTTGCCCTTCAATTTGAGACCACATCATTTTTAGAGTGCAGTGCCCCTTTAAGTAGACTTAACTCGTTTGCACTGTAACAATGCTTCCAAACTCAGGTCAGCTAAGTTTCTCCTAAATTCATTTCTCGCCCAGCGAATCTGGGAAATATCGGCTTCAACAGTAGCCGTTGAGGGAAAGAATCTTGCCAGTCATCCACAAAAGGTTTTCAGAGCTTCAAAATCGTTGGAGGGCCGAACCGGCTTCCATGCATCATGAAAAGAGATCACTTCGCCAGTGCCATCGATCTCATCGCGGAAAGAATTTTCTTCCCGATCCTTTTCCAGGAGTTTCGTGTGTTTGTCTCTCAACACATTCTATTTAGTAGCCCGACTATCATTTATCCTTAAGTCTACCGACATATTTTCGGAGGACTTTTGTCACTTCAGGTGGCTTTAATATTACCAACTCGCATGGAAGAGTCCTGGGAAGGTTAGCTTGTTTAAGAACATTGACGCAACAAGACTATCTGGCAAAGCGAGACTATGCAGCTCAGAAATAGCCAGACAGTTTGTTGCGTCACAATGTTCAACTCGGTCACAATGCAAAAATCGTGGTTAATTTTGGGGGTTCCAGTTCCATGAGCAGAATATAATTTATATTTTAATAATCCGTACTGCGGCAGCTTCTCATTTATCAAATTTAGCGCTCGATAAGCCGGTCAAAAATGGTCGTAAAATTGCCTTTGGACAAATGGAAAATATGACGTAAACCAAATGCAGTCAGCCGTTCAATCTCGCTGTGCCCACACTATTTAGGACACCATGCTTTCACCCCTAATGGGTGGACTGGACCCAGATTAAGAAACCTGCCTTTCACAAACGCTCTTCTCGCTTGTAACACGGCCCGGTTAACACGACACCATGAACGAAATACACTATTTGGCAGGCCGTGTTATTTTTGGCACATGCCAAAAATTGCTTATTTTTGGCATTTTCAAATTTTTATTTTTGGCAGTTTTGGCATCTGGCTCCTGAAATGCCAAAAATAACACGGCCTGATTATAGCTGAAGTATTACTCATTATGGCGTCTCAACTGTATGAATGACCAGGCGTATTTTGTTGCACTTTGTGAAAATGTTGTGGGTTGGTCATGCTTTCGCATATATGTCATTTACACTAACGTGTGTAGTAGAGGTGTTCAAAAAAACTTTTTCTTCATATTTCACTTGCTATATGATAAAATTGTTAGGTTGGATAAAACAACGCTGTACACCTACTTTGGCTCAATTCTAACCAGTAGAAGCGTGGTTCTTGAAGTAGAAAAATTCCTAATTCTATAAGTTTATAATAAATAATTAAGGAGTTAGACACAGTAAATACCGGTACCAGGGTTGCAACCAAGTCACATGACTCCCGAGTCATAAGTCAACCTCACTTTTATAGTTTTGACTCGAGTCAAGTCGAGTCATTTTCAATTCACCACCGAGTCTAGTCCGAGTCCAAGTCATGATGTTGACTGCTCAGTTTCCAGTTAAATTCTTGTTAAACCTACATTTTATAACTATGTTTGGTGATATCGAATGGTTCGCAGTTATAATATACTAATTATCCTCCCTTTTAGCAGTTTCTGGTTGCATTTTTAAGTACCGGTACCAATTAACGAAATCCCAAGAGGGTGGTTACTTTACAATTCTTCGAAATTACGATGAAATGTCTGTCTTGGCTGTCTGAGTCTCGAGTCATATGACTTGGTTCGAGTCATGCGCAATGACTCGGGTCCAAGTCGAGTCAATACACAGATAGACTCGAGTCGAGTCATTTCCGTATTTTAAAAAAATGACCTGAGTCAAGTCGAGTCATCATCCTGACTCAAGTCGAGTCATGACTCGAGTCGTTACAATTTACTACCCTGGTAAATACTATTTTACTCAATCATAATTTTTCTACTGCAGTAACTTTGCTTCTAGTGGCTGAAATTGAGCCAAATTTGGTGTGCATCGTCTCTACTGACAGCCTAACAATTTTATGGGGTTGGCAGAAAATTTGAATTTTTTTTAATTCGTTTTTTATATAATATATTCAAAACTTTCTGCTGCAAGAACCTCGCTTCTACCCCTCCAGTAAAATTTGACAGAACACCTGTATCGGTTATTTTGTGTGGTCGCGCTTGAAATTATATATTTCGCTTACGTTGCAGGATCAGACAGGATGGGACTCTCGTGTTCTTTTTGATTCTCTCCAGCGTCTTCTTTGTCATCCAGCTTTTAATATTTCCACGCGACGTATTCCGATTGTCGGAAATGAGAGAGTTCTATTCGACCACGCTGCATGTTAAGTCGGTAAGTTTATATTTTCTCGGCTATTTTGATCCAGAATTAATTCGGTGACTAGTTTGTTTTTCAGAATTTTGCGGGTTTCAGCAAAAATTGTTGGGTTGACTAAAAAACGTTGCACACCAATTCCAACGGTATTATTAAAAAAATTGAATTTTTTCTTCCGATTTTACCGTGAACCCCGTGTCTACGAAAACGATCCAGAACAAATTTGAGGCAATTCCAGCCGGTAGAAGCGCAGTTATTCAAGTTTTTATTTAATGTTCTGGGATTACCCTCCGTCCAGGCTATTTTTCGAATTTGAAATTTTCAACTGCGATTGCTGCAAAAATTCTTAATCACGGTTCTTTTGACAGCTTAACAATTTCATGGGGTTTACAGTAAAATTTGAATATTAAAAAAGAAAATTGTAATAGATTCGAAACTTTCAAATTTATGTGCGTTCACATCTACCAGTTGAAATCGAGCCAAATTTGGTGTGCGGCGTTTTTTAGGCAATCTATCAATATAATCGGCGAATCCCCGGGATTTTGAAATAAGAAAGTTTTTTTCGAACAACCCTACCCCTCGGACAGTCTTCTTTTCGGAACTACTTCCTAGAGTATTTTTCAGAACTTTCCACTTAAAGCGGTTTTGACATATGACTGGGAAATCTTCAATTTCCACTCAAATACAAGCATTCATTACTTGACTCCGAGATTTCTGACGGGAATCCGCTAAAACGCGTGTGTTTCATTCAGAACGACCTTCAGAATATCACCTGGCACGAGGTTCAGCAGAGATTGAAACTTGTTCAAACGGAACAGCAGATGTGCGTCCAAAAGCAGGAGCTCACAGAGCTGGATATTTACAACAGGTAAAGAATAGGCTGGTTCCTATAGGCCTGAGCACAACGGTTTGAGTAACTCTAGTCTGAAGCGAATATCATCCAGGGCTGTAAAGACTATAGTCATGACTCGAGTCGATTAGTGTATTGACTCGACTTGGACTCGAGTCGAGTCATATGACTCGACAAATTCCATATGCCTTACTCAAGTCTCATATATCAGGACCGATAACTGAAAATACGCCTAGAAACTGTCTTTTATCTGTTAAATATGTTTATAGTGGTAAAAAATGAGTGATTTAGTATATTATTAATCCGGTGCAGGGTTGTAACCAAGTCGCAAGGCTCCGAGTCACAAGTCAATCTCACTTTTATGGTTTTGACTCGAGTCATTTCCAATTTTCCACAGAGTCATTGTGTTGATTGCTCAGTTTCCTGTTAAAGTCTTGTTAAACCCGCATTTTATAACTCTGTTTGGTGATATCGAATGGTTCGCATTTATAATACACTAATTTTCCTCACTTTTAGCAGTTTCTGGTCGCATTTTCAAGCACCAGTACCAATACACGAAATCCCAATAGTGCGGTTACTTAACTATTCTTCGAAATGACAATGAAATGTCGGTCTTGGCCGTTTGAGTCTCGAGTCATACGACTTGGTTCGAGTCATGCGCTATGACTCGAGTCCAAGTCGAGTCGTTTCCGTACTTTGAGAAAATGACTCGAGTCAAGTCGAGTCATCAGAAAGTCGTGACTCGAGTCGGACTCAAGTCGAGTCATTACAACCCTGATCCGAGGCCGCCGATATCACCCAAAAGTTCTGTTGATGACGACTTGGACTCGGACTCGGACTCGAGTCTTAACGCTATGTCTGAGACTCGACCCGCTGCTCACCGACTCGGACTTGACTCGTTGACGAATTGAAAATGACTCGACTTGACTCGAGTCAAAACTATAAAAGTCAAATTGACTGGGGACTTGGTTACAACCCTGCACTGTATAGTAGGGGTCTTCAAAATTGACTTTTTTTCAAATCGTACTGGCTACTTGATAAAATTGTTAGGTTACCTAATTTAAGCCTACACACAAAATTTGGTTCAATTCCAACCAGTGGAAGCGGAGTTATTGCCGTCGAAAAATTTGGATTATGAATGAAATAATATTTGCAGTGACCAATTCTTTAATTATTTATCATAGTGTTGCCCACCGTAAATACTATTTTATTCAAATCCAAATTTTTCGACGGTAATAGCTCCGCTTCCACTGTTTGGAATTGAACCAAATTTGGTGAACATCGTTTCTACAGACAACCTAACACTTTCATGGGGTGAACAGAAAATTTTCAAATTTTATGTTATTTATTGCTATATAATAAATAGAAACTTTCTTCTCCTGTAGCAATGCGGCTACTGGTTGGAATTGAACCAAATTTGGTGTGTCGGCTTAAATTAGGTGACCTATCAATTTTATCAAGTAGCCAAAGTCATTTTTGAAGACCCCTACTGTATACTAGTGTTCAGGCTTTTAAACATTACATCAATGTTACATCTCTTGCGCTAATTCTCGGTTATCGATATTTTGTGTATTTCATTTTCAGGATATTACGCTTCAAAAACTACATGATCGCCATGGTGAACAAGGACGTTTTCCACGTCAGATACAACATTCCCATCTTGAACAAGGAGATTGTCTTCTTCACGAAAGCCTTGAAATATAACATGGAGATGATCTTGTTTCTTAGCCACTGGTCGATGTTTCAGAGCAATTATGAACTGAAGGCGAGTTTCATTTTCATTTTGACGTATTTCAGGGAATTAGACTTGTGCAAAGAACTTGATTTTCAAGATATGCGACTAGAACTAGAACTACTCACTTTTCAAGACTGATAACCAGACCTAAAACTAGAATCAATGACTAAAACACAGCCAACAAGATTCAGTACCGAAGCAACTCGTTAATTTTTACTTTATCGTAATCGGAGAAGGTTTCTACAGGAACATCAATGTAGAGTTTGAAATGGGATGGGGCGTGACCCCCAAACCCTGCCCCTGGATACCCGTTGTTAGCATGACTTATGACTAGGGCGATTTTTTTTTACCTAAGCACCGGAAGATTTTGACCTAAAAATCTAAATTTTGACTTTTTTTACCTAAAAAAACTGAATTTTGACCAAATTTTGACCTCGCGCATGCAAATTAGGTGTTTTCACACATAATGCTGGAGATTGTACTTATTATCTTCATTTCTGGTTGGAACCGTATGTCCTTAAGAAGTAGTTTGGCTCAAAAACTGACAAATTTTTACATGAAAAAACTAGTATTTTAACGAAATCTGGCCCTATGAAGAATTTCAATAGTTACATCACGTATTATGGTAGAAATAAGTAAAATTTGTTGTAGTACAATGAAAGATACTTCCCTACATTCTCGGGTAGAAAGTGTCTGTCCTTACTAAGTAGCTCGCCAAGAATGGAGAAAGAACGTTCAGCAGCAGCAGTTGTTGGCCGACAACACTAAGTTGTGCGTACACTGCTGGTGACAAACCGTGCTGCTTCATTCTGACAATGGTTTCTACATCACAATTTTTCATGATACGCTTCTTGATATAAGAACCAATAATCTTGCTTCAGTTAGGATATTGCGGTATGTTGACCATAAAACTATGTCAACCTATTTGTTTTATTTGACCGTTGATGATTCACAATGAGCGGGCAATGGGCCGTCTACAACGGTAGGCCTATAAAGTAGGCTACAAGCTGCAAAATATCAAATGATGAGTTCACCGTCAGTGCAAAATCTACGATACAAACGAAACGCAGAGGTCAAAATAATTTTGTCTTTGTAAACAATTTTGACAAATTTTGACCTAACGCTACAATTTCGACAAAATTTTTGACAAATTTTGACATGTCAAAAAAAATCAAACTACTAATGACTCTGAGCTAGGAATGGCCAAAGATTGTGACAAGTCACAAGCCAATTTGACTTTTATAGTTTTGACTCGAGTCAAGTCGAGTCATTTCCAATTCACCAACGAGCCATGTCACGGAGCAACGTCACAAGTCCGAGTCAGTGTTCAGACTCAAGTTCGAGTCCAAGGCATTGTGTTTACTTTCCAGTATCAAGATCAAGTCAGGTTCAAGTCACTTCCGTAAAACTCTTGGATGACATCGTAGGCCTTAGAGTCATGATACACTCCTATTTCACAATCCAAACATGTGTATTCGAACAGATAAAAGTCAGTTTTTGAGCCCATTTTTCAATTATCGGTCCTGCGATACAAGACAAGTCATGATATTATGACTCGAGTCCAAGTCATTGTGTTGACTTCTCAGTTTCCAGTTAAAGTCTTGTTAAACCCATTTTTTATGACTCTGTTCGGTGATATCGAAGGGTTCGCATTTATAATATACTAATTTTCCTCACTTTTAGCAGTTTCTGGTCGCATTTTCAAGTACCAGTACCAATAGACGAAATCCCAATAGTGTTGTTGCCATACTATTCTGCGAAATGACAATGGAATGTCGGTCTGGCCCTTCTGAGTCTCGAGTCGTATGACTTGGTTCGAGTCATTTCCGTATTTTGAGAAAATGACTCGAGTCGAGTCATCGCAACCCAGCGCAATGACTTTACAATGACATTACGACCCTGGTCGGTGCAAGCCTGCCGAAAATATGTCATTTTTTTCCGTTTCTCAGGAAGAATACAAGCATCGGTCGAATCGCGAGGAATTGATTTCGAACCTCAAGAACCTTTTTCTTTACGTCGGAATTTTCAATCTCGTCCTATCCCCATTTATTTTCGTTTGGCTATTAATCTACCATTTTTTCCAATACGCGGAATTGCTGAAACGCGACCCCGGCGCTCTCGGAACGCGGGTCTGGTCGGAATATTCCAAATTATATTTGAGGTAAGTTATCTAATGAGACAAACAATTGAATAGTATATTCATGCTGAAATAAAACGCGAATATTTTCGGCTGACACTCGTAAGGGGTAAACCTCAGCAACTAGTAGAGAATTGGAAAGAACATTGCATCTGCATATCGAAAACTTGAGCACAAACTAGAGCATAAAAGTTCACTTCATGTTCAGTCAGCTTGATATATTTCCTGATCATCTTGTTGATTAGCAAGGGCAGAGGTTCTACCAAGACGTCAGAACAACAAAAGAAAGATATCAGGGCAGATGAGATGAACAATTGAACATATTATGTCAGACCATTGCCGGAACCATCTTTTCGAGAAACTGCTTACTGGCGAAAATCGTACAAAAACAATTGTGATTTAAAATATATCAATAATAATGTATTCCAACTGGTTATTTCAAATTTACAATAGGTGGCTGACAGTAAAACTGATTGAATTAATGCCACGTTATTTGAGTATCTAGGTAAATACTTATATGCATGACTGAAGTTTATTTATGTATACGATATCCGTGAAAGTATGTAACTATGATACATCCATCTATTACCCCTGAATATAGTGCTGTTGCTGTATTTTGATTTAAAAGAGTCTTCTGTGTGTAAAAATTATAAGTAGTTTGAATTTCCAAACTTAATAGTACGACTGAGCCGATTTTATATCTAGTCGTTACCGCGAAAATGGGAGATTTTGGTCGAAATAGCCCCATGGGTTATCTCCAGAAGAGCCAATTTGAAAAAACTAAGGCCATATTCGGAATCAGTGCCCCACAGAACTCCCAACACCACTCTTCGCTTGCCTGCCCAAAAATATGTGTTGACCAGTGATATAAAACCGTCTTTTCTGTTGCTAACAACCAGCTCTAGGAAGTTGCTTACTGTGGTAATTACTGGACTGCGATATGTCAAGAGATTTATGTTGTGCAGGAGACAAAATAATGGCCTTGTTCTAATTCATATATGATGATTCCGGAGTATGTAACAACCTATTAATGCTTATCATGTTATGTATTTGCAGACATTTCAATGAACTCGATCATGAATTTTGCGCGAGGATGAATCGGGCCTACAAACCTGCCTCCAGATATCTTCTCTCTTTCAATAACCCGATATTGGTTATCATTTCCAGGTGCGTGTTTTCAACTAGCAGCAGTATTTTCCACTGTCGGGTTTCATAATCACATTTTTATTACGGCGCTTTACAGAACGTGAACTGTTCCTGAAACTGTGTTGTTTCCTTGACAGCAAAGCAATATACTGTAGAATGGCCTTGTGATGTTGCAGGACCATCTAAACTGTTATCACATGCTCAATAGGGATGTTCAAAAATTACTTTTTCTCTCAAATTGTACTGGCTACTTGATAAAATTGTTAGGTTACCTAATTTAAGCCTACACACCAAATTTGGTGCAATTCCAGCCAGTAGCCGCATTGCTACAAGAGAGGAAAGTTTCTATTTATTATATAAAAATAAATAGCAAGAAATTTGAGAAGTTTCTGTTCACCCCATGAAAGTGTTAGGCTGTCTATGGAAACGATGTTCGCCAAATTTGGTTCAATTCCAACCAGCGGAAGCGGAGTTATTGCCATCGAAAAATTTGGATTTGAATAAAATAGTATTTACGGTGGGAACACCCATAATAAATAATTGAAGAATCGGCCACCGTAAATACTATTTTATTGATGATCCAAATTTTCGACGGCAATAACTTCGCTTCCACTGGTTGGAATTGAACCAAATTTGGTTAACGTCGTGTCCATCGACAACCTAACACTTTCATGGGGTGGACAAAAAATTTTGTAATTTTTGTTTATTCATTTTTATATAATAAGTAGAAACTTTCTTCTCCTGTAGCAATGCGGCTACTGGTTGGAATTGAACCAAATTTGGTGTGTAGGCTTACATTAGGTAACCTAACAATTTTATCAAGAAGCCGGCACAATTTGAGAAAAAACTCATCTTTGAACACCCCTAATGCTCAAAATATGTTTTAGTTTAAAAATTGCTTGAGTAAATTTAGTTGGATTGCAATCCTCGTGAAAACCTGTCAATCTGTCATGGCTGTTGGGTTCGCTATAAATCTGTAATTCATTTCCTCAGGAATATTTCCTTTGTCGCTGGAGCAATACTAGGAGTAATCGTATTCCTTGCAATTTGGGATGAAGATGTCTTGAGAGTAAGTTGAAGAATTTAAATTGTAGGTATAGATATACTTCATCTCCCCGACTAACCGTAACTGGGGCTAGGCGAAATCGAGAACTTGTTCCAGTATTATGTTATCGTGAGAGTACGGTCATTGGCCAGGGGCTGTTCAAAAATAAACTTTTCCTTCTGATTTCGCTGGCTACTTGATAAAATTGTTAGGTCGGTTGAAAAAACGTTGCGCACCAACTTTGGCTCAATTCCAACCAGTAGAAGCAAAATTATTGCGGTAGAAAGTTTTGAATTTATCAATAAAAAATGATAAAATAAAATTTCAAAATTTTTCTGTCGACCCCATAAAATTGTTAGGCTGTCAGTGGAGATGATGCATTCGAAATTTGGTTCAATTCCAACCATTAGAAGCCAAGTTACTGCAGTAGAAAAATTTATAATTCCAAGATTTTATAATAAAGAATTAAATAGTCAGTCACCGTAAATGCTATTTTATTCAAATCCAAATTTTACTACTGCAATAACTTCGCTTCTAGTGGTTGGAATTGAGCCAAATTTGGTGTGCACCATCTCTACTGACAGCCTAACAATTTGATGGGGTCGACAAAAAAATTTTTAAATTTTTATTTTTTTATTTTTTAATGATAAAGTCAATTTTTTCTACTGCAAAAATCTCGCTTCTACTGGTTGGAATTGAGCCAAAGTTGGCGTGCAGCGTTTTTTTCAACCGACCCAACAGTTTTATCAAGTAGCCAGTGAAATCTGAAGGAAAAGTTTTTTTGGAACAGCCCTTATTGGTCAATGATGCAGGTTCAATCAAACAGGGCTGTACAAAAATAAAAGTAACAGTCACATACTAAATCGTGATATTCAGAATCCAGCATGTTACGTACAGTAATAGTTCTACTTCATTTTTATGTTACAGATCGATCACATTCTGCGAGCTGTTACGGTTCTTACCATCTGCGTGGTTTTCGGTCGCGCTCTTACCCCTAAGGAGGTGAATATGATACCCGACGGCCCATAGTTTTGCGCAACTAGAAAATTTTCAGCTATTCCAAATCAGACTAGAATTGGAATTATAGCTTCACATTTTTATGCATTAGATTAGAATTAGAATTACAGCTAATTATTTTTTCCGAATTAGATTAGAACTAGAATTGTAGCTAGGCCTACGTAGTTTTTTTCCGAAAATCAGACTAAAATTAGAATCATAGCTACGGTTGTTTTTTCAAATTAGATTAGATTTAGAATTACAGGTAAACATTTTTTCCAAATTAGATTAGAATTTTTTCAAATCAGACTAGAATTGGAATTATAGCTACAGTGTTGTTTTCCGAATCAGGCTAGAATTATAATTGTAGCTAACTATTTTTTCCAAATTAGATTATGACTAGAATTAAAGGTCCACCATTTTTTCTAAATCAGACTAGAATTGGAATTATAGCTACAGTGTTGTTTTCCAAATCAGGCTAGAATTATAATTGTAGCTAACTATTTTTTCCAAATTAGATTATGACTAGAATCAAAGGTCCACCATTTGGAATTATAGCTACACATTTTTTTCCAAATTAGATTAGAACTGGAATTATAGGTACGTTTTTTTTTTCCAAATTGGACTAGAATTAGAATTACAGCTAAACATTTTTTTCCAAATTAGACTAGAACTAGAATTATAGGTACACAGTTTTTTTTTAATTGGACTAGAATTAGAATTATAGCTACAGTTGTTTTTTCAAATTATATTAGATTTAGAATTGAAGCTCCACCATTTTTTTCTGAATCAGACTAGAATTGGAATTATAGCTACACATTAGATTACAATAAGAATTGTAGTCAGTTTTTTTCTTACATACTCATAAGCATGGGCATTTGAGCGTGGCAAATGTCTACAGAGAAAACGAGGCTTGTTTAATGATATTCAGCTCTTCCGTAGCATTTTCGGGAAGAGCAGAAATAACATTTGAAGTAAGATAAGACTGACATGATACTGCAAAAGGGTGCGAACGGTCGTAATATAAATATAGTACAAATTTGAAGAGCTTGTCGGAGGTACAGAACTTCAATATACAATTGAACATTATATGGATATTGAGATGAACCCGAATATTTTCGGCTGACACTCGTCAGGGGTAATCGTCAGCAACTAGTAGAGAATTGGAAAGAACAGCGTATATCAACACACTTCCGTTTGTGTGCCTTGGAGTCGACTTTTATCAAAATACACCGACCCAAACTCTGTCAACAAAAGGAGTTCGTGTACCACCTGAAAACAGTACAATGAACGCTGTCTCGTTTGAAATTTCATGCTGGTTATGCCATATTTTGTGATACGACTGTTGATATACAATTTCCAATTCTCTACTAGTCGCTGACGATTACCCCTGACTAGTGTCAGCCGAAAATATTCGGGATTATTTCAACATGAATATGCTGTTCAATTGCGACGATTTGCGGCAATGCACCTTCGAATCGCAGTCGATCGGCGAGAAAATTTTCAGCTAGTCCGAATTAGATTAGAATTAGAATTACTGAATTCACAAATACTTTAAAATTATATTAATTCCTAATTAGAAAGCAATACGACAAAATTGCGCGCTAATCTTGGCTTTTTTATTTTGCGCAGAACGAATATTCCTGTCCCGAGCATCTCATGAAGAAAGTGCTGTCTCAAATCCACTACGCCCCGACGTCGTGGCACGGGCGGGCCCACACGGATCAAGTGCGGGGGGAGTTTTCGCAGTTGTTTCAATACAGAGCCGTAAGTGTATCTAAGTGATATGTTCAGAGATTGCGGAGATTCGCCGATTAAATTGGTAGGTCGCCTGAAAATAACGCTGCACATCAAATTTGACTGAATTCCAACTGGCGAATATTTTCGGCTGACACTCATCAGGGGTAATCGTCAGCAACTAGTAGAGAATCGGATAGAACATTGTATATTTTATGATACGATTGTTGATATGCAATGTTCTTTCCAATTCTCTACTAATTGACGATTACCCCTGACGATTGTCAGCCGAAAATATTCGGGTTCATTTCAATATGAATATTCTGTTCAAGTTTGTTTTGCATCGATTTTGTAGACAACTCAACAATTTCATCGGGCTGACAGTAATATTTGGAAAAAAAATTTGAAAATTGGCCTTGATGACTCTGTTATATCGAGCCTCCCGCCTATACCTTGCTTATATGTATATCACATTTCACCTGATTTTATTTTGTTATGGTTAAGGTTAACATCGTCGAAGAGCTCCTGTCCCCGTTTCTGACTCCGTTTGTTCTGATGTTCCCGATGAGGCAGCGGTCCGACCGTATAGTGGATTTCTTCAGAAATTTTACCGTCGACATCGCGGGCGTCGGGGACGTCTGCTCGTTTGCGCAGATGGACATCAGGAGGCACGGCGATCCCAGGGTAGTCAATCTCACTTTCGTAGTTGTGACTCGAGTCAAGTCGAGTCATTTTCAGTTCACCACCGAGTCAAGATCGAGTCCAAGTCAGCGAGAAGAGGGTCGAGTCCGAGTCATGGTATTATGACTCGAGTCTGAATCAAAGTCATTCTGTTTACTGCTCAATTTCCAGTTAACGTCTTGTTAAACCCACTTTTTATAACTCGGTGATATCGAATGGTTCGCATTTGTAATATGCTGATTTTCGTCACTTTTAGCAGTTTCCGGTCGCATTTTCAAGCACCAGTACCAATAGACGAGACCCCAATAGTGTGGTTACTTTACTATTCTTCGAAATGACAATGAAATGTTGGTCTTGGCCGTCTGACTCTCGAGTAATATCACTGGCTTTGAGTCATGCGCAATGACTCAAGTTCAAGTCGAGTCAATTCACAGATTGACTCGAGTCGAGTCATTTCCTTATTTTGAGAAAACAAGTCGAGTCATCAGAAAATCGTGACTCGAGTCGAGTCATTACAACCCTGGCACAATGACTCGAGCACAAGTCGAGTCAACACACAAATGACTTGAGTCGAGTCATTTTACGCATTTGAAAAAATGACTCGAGTCATTACAACCCTGGCTTTTGCGCCTTCTTATCTTGTCTTTTTGTTTCCTGCAGTGGCAAGCTACCGACGAAAACCGACCGCCTCCCCAGCCTTTCACAAAGACCGAAGGCGGCAAGACTGAGATGTCCCTGGTCCATTTCGCCATCACGAATCCGCAATGGAAGCCGACCCAACCTGGCGGCGAGTTTTTGAACGTGTTGAAGGTGAGCTGTTGTTTTCAGGTTATGATTTTATCGTCATTCTCTCATTTGTGAGCCTTAACGTCGTCTTGTGTCGAAATACGCCAACCTAGTTTGTGGCAACAGAAATAGTACGTTAGGCTTAAGCGATCTCCTCGCCCCGATTATTCAAAATTTAATGCCCGTATCATATTTGGTGATACATTGTTGGTATACAATGTTCTTTTCAATTCTCTACTAGTCGCTGACAATTACCCCTCACAAGTCACTACCTTAGAGTCACGAGTCATTTCGAGTCGTTGCACATTTTGACTCGAGTCGAGTCAATCGATTTTTGAAGGTGACTTGAGTCATCCCAACACTGGAATATACTATACAAATGTATATTGAAGTTGTGTGCGTCTAAGAGGCTCTTCAGATTATCTGGTTGTGGTGAAACTTGTATTTCTTTTTCAGAGCCGGGCGCATCATGACGCACTATTGCTGAGTCGGCATGATGTGGTACAAAATCCATTGCTATCATCGCTGCAGTCTCTTGGTTCGATCGATATGCCGGTAAGACCAGAGGTTGTCAGATGTACGAGTAGCCTACCAGTGCTGGTTGTTAAAATTCTGGGTTTGATTTTGTGTTCTTGCAACATTTACTGGTGCGGGTTGAGTATGCAACTTTTTAACCCCAAGACTAACGCCGAATCCCAGCTCTAACCCTGAAGTTACCCCTTATCAAAACCTTAAACCAGGGGTTCTTGTGCGATTAAGCGTACCCCAAAAATTTCAGAAACGATCGGGTGGAAGGTCACCGCATCAAACTCAACTCAATATTTAGCCTATTCTATGTAGTTCTGGTTGCACATTTTAAATATTCGGAAGTTCTAGTTCTTCTAGTTGCAGATTTTGAAAATTCAGTAGTTCTAGTTCAAGTTGCCGATTTTGAAAATTCAGTAGTTCTAGTTCTAGTTGCAGATTTTGAAAATTCAGTAGTTCTAGTTGCAGATTTTGAAAATTCAGTAGTTCTGGTTCTAGTCGCAGATTTTGAAAATTCAGTAGTTCTGGTTCTAGTTGCAGATTTTGAAAATTCATTAGTTCTGGTTCTAGTCGCAGATTTTGAAAATTCAGTAGTTCTGGTTCTAGTTGCAGATTTTGAAAATTCAGTAGTTCTACTTCTAGTTGCAGATTTCGAAAATTCAGTAGTTTTAGTTCTAGTTGCAGATTTTGAAAATTCAGTAGTTCTGGTTCTAGTTGCAGATTTTGAAAATTCAGTAGTTCTGGTTCTAGTTGCAGATTTTGAAAATTCGGTAGTTCTGGTTCTAGTTGCAGATTTTGAAAATTCAGTAGTTCTACTTCTAGTTGCAGATTTTGAAAATTCAGTAGTTTTAGTTCTAGTTGCAGATTTTGAAAATTCAGTAGTTCTGGTTCTAGTTGCAGATTTTGAATATCAGTAGTTCTAGTTGCAGATATTGACAAGTAGTTCCAGTTTTAGTTATAGTTGTGAGTTATAAAAAGTGATTAGTTCTAGTTGCGGATTGTGACAAGTGAGTAGTTCTAGTTCTGGTTGCAGATTTTGAATATTCAGTAGTTCTATTGACGAGTAGTTCTAGTTTTAGTTATAGTTGCGAGTTTTAAAAAGTGATTAGTTCCAGTTGTGGATTTCGAAAAGTTATAGTTATATAGTTATAATTGTGAGTTTTAAAAATTGAGTAGGTCTAGTTAGTATGTCTTGTTACATACATATATCGACTTTTCCATTAGATAAAATAAAAAAGGGCAATGTTGCGAATTTGGAAAATCCAGTAGTTTGTACTAGAGTGGACAGCGGACGCGATAGATGCATGCGTCCGATGCATCTCAATTCCGAAAATATCCCTATCTGATTAGTATGCGAACCCTCTCGCATATTCTTTTTGAAACTTCGTTCTCGGAATTGGAACGCAGCGCTGGGACATCACAGAATTAAAATCTGCACAAAATTTCAAACTTGCCCGGTGAGACCACTCTATATTTTCAGCAAACCAGCATTTTCCAGCAGCCCGTTCGGAGCATGATGACTAGCAACGTCACAACGAACACAGAACGAAGGCCGCAATCCATCATGCGAGAATGTACGTCTTTTTTCATCAAAATTTTCAATCATTTCTTCCTGCACAAGTGTAATCAAAGAAGTTGTTCAGTATGGTGTTCAAAAGTCCTTTTTTCAATATTAACTTGCTACCAGAGGTGGTCAAAGTATTCACCGTCGCTACTCAAGTAGAAGTAGAAGCAACTCCAGATATTCTAGAAGTAGGAGTGGCGGTTCACAGGTAAGTATGTATTCTACGCCTATTTTTGCCTAAAGAACTGAAAACTGTCACATGGAAGTAGTCTTAAATCATAATTACTTAATAAGTAGTACGAGTGGGCAAAATCTACTTCAAGTACTTCAAAAAGTAGAAGTAGTTTGTTACTGACAACCTCTGCTTGCTACTTGATAAAATTGTTGGGTTGCACGCCAATTTTTACTCAATTCCAACCTATAGAAGCATTGCTATATCAAAAAAAGGTTTTGGATTTAGCCTACCTAATAAAATTGAATATAAAACTATATCAAATTTTACTGGCTACCCCATGATATTGCTAGCTTGTCTGCAAAAACGATGCACGGCAAATTTAGCTCAATTTCATCCCGTGGAAGAGAAGTTATAGATGTTGAAAATTTAGGATTTCAATTCCTAGAATTTGCGGTGTGTAGATCTGTAATAAATTATTGAAGAATTTGCCTCCGTCGATAGGATTTTATTCAAAATCGAAATTTTGTGCCCTACTAATTTCTGACGGTTACTCCTGACGAGTGTCAGCCGAAAATATTTGGGTTTATTTCGATTTGAATATACTATTCAATTGTATATCTACCTTGTGGCTGCTTAAAGGATACATTTTTTGAAAATTCCTGGTCAGTATTGCTGCTACGATGTCATACTAATGTGTGCTCATAATGGCTTGACACTAAACTGAGAATTGAATCACACAGGCGCCTAATATTGCTCAGCTATAATATCAGCAAAGATTTTATGTCGGAAAGTAATCGTTTGCATTCAATTTTTAGCAATGCCAGGGGACAGCGTGACCTACGACGAATCGATGATGATGTCATCGCTGCCGCAAATGAGACAATCTGCCATGGACCGGTCTCAAATGCGGCTGAGGTTACGCGGGGTGTCCCGTAAAGAAGGGGGTGTCGGGGAAAGCGGTCTTGGTTTGATTTCTACTATCGCGGAGGGACAGCAAGGTAGATTCCATTTCAAATTATTATTCCTTACATAACTGCACATAGAACCAGAAGGGGTTGGTCGTGAAGTACAGCTTTTTCGGGGCATTCAAGTATCCTCTGCTATAAGGGGACTAGCAACCCAAAAACGTAAATTTCGGAAGGCTACCCCCCATCACCGTGAAATTTTCACAATTTTCGTTCTACCCTGCAGATTGTGGATTTTTTTGGATTTCACAGACAGAAAATGCGTCGACTTGAACCTCCTCCCCCCCCCCCCCCCCCATTATCAAAGAAAATTCTGATTTTTTTTGGGTCGCTTGTAGCCTTAGACTATACGCACACGTAACTGTAATATTTCGTTGCTCCTGGATCTACTTGACACTTTTTAGTTGAAATAATAGTAGATCTGTAAGGAAATTTCAAAAATGCAAGATTTTTTCTTAAAATAACTTCGCTTCTACCAGTAGGAATTGATCCAAATTTGGTGTGCATCGTTCTTTTAGGCACCATATTAATTTATCACGTATAAGCAGTGAAATTTGAAGAAGGTATGTGAAAAAAAACAGTCCTTATACAATACACATGCGTCTTACCGTCAAACTTATATTTGTCACAATTTTCAACAGGATTTCACGCAGACCAGCTACACATGTCGACCAGGCGTCGAGAAGCAATGTTGGCGAGCAGGATCGGTGAGAGCATGCTCGGCACTCGCAACGCCGACTTGACCCCGCAAGCCATGGCGGAATTGGCGCCTGTGGAAATGGGGATCAGCGCTTTATATATGCACGAAGTAAGATTAACGGAGACTTCTTAGGCATTGCGTCATTCTTATATCAGGAAGCGCATGATGAAAAATTGTGATGTAGACAACATTGTCAGAATGAAGCAACACGGTTTGTCACCAGCAGTGTACGCACAACTTCAGTGTTGTCAGCCAACAACTGCTGCTGTTGAACGTTCTTTCTCCGTTCTCGGCAAGCTACTTAGTAAGGACAGACACTTTCTACCCGAGAATGTTGGAAAGTATCTCTCGTTGATTTGAAATTAGAATTATAGCTACAGTACTTTTCCAAATTAGATTAGAATTACAGCCACAAAGTTCATTTTCCAAATCAGACTAGGAGTATACCGATAGCTACGCAGTTACTCCCGAATTTGATTGAAATTAGAGTTATAGCTACGGTTTTTTCCAAATTAGATTAGAATTAGAATTATAGCCACAGTTTTTTCCAAATTGTACTAGAATTAGAATTATAGCTACGGTTTTTTCCAAATTAGATTATAATTAGAATTATAGCTACGGTTTTTTCCAATTACATTAGAATTAGAATTATAGCTGCAGTTTTTTCCAAATCAGATTAGAGTAATTAGTATTAATGAGCTCGTTTCTCGACAGTTCTGCAGCATTTTCATATATATTTACAAATATTCGCGTTCATTTCCATATCAATATATGTTTCAATTGTATATTGCAGTTCTGCGCCTCCAGGAAGCTCTTCAAATAGTTGAATGCTGTGTCTTTTATTTTACTTATCGTACCGTTATTATGTTACTTTTATTTATAATATTTTTCTAATTACAGCTTTACCACAACAAATTAATAACCGAAGACCGAGCCTCAAATTGGGAGCCAGTAGGAGAGAACGCTAACTCTGGCAGTTTCCATGACGACAGAGCATCCTCTTCTCGCGATATCCTGTACAGAGCCTCTGACCGAGACAGTGCCCGGCGCGCTACCATGCCAAATCCGAGGCAGCCGCTTTTGGAATCGTCCAATTCCGGAAATTTTAACCCAAACCGGGGCCACACTTACCTTTCTTTTCGCGAGGAAGATTTTCGGACTGCGAACAATCAGGCTCAGCATAGGTTTAGCGCTGAATCGCATTTTAATAATGATCTCGCTGTGACGCATGATGATAATAGGTTGCAAAACCCTGATTTAAATGCGGTTCATGAATCGCTGGGCGCCGGGCCTGGCATCGATGCATTTCCGGATCCCCGCCTATCAACTAATCTTGAGGTAAGACTTCAATGTTTAAATTCCCGCTCATAATTATCTTAACTGCGTTTGGATTAATTGCTGAATCTATTTGGACTGCGATGTAAATCGGTTACCAGTGCGTTAGGCACTTGCTGAGTTTGTCATTAGAAACGTAATAACTATTGTGGGCAACCTGTAAATCAGAGGAAAGTTCACGGGCACGCAAAATTTACTATTTGCACAAGCTGAAAACCGGGGTCGTAACCAAGTCGCAAGGCTCCGAGTCAAGTCCAAGTCAGTGAGTAGAGGGTCAAGTGCGAGTCATGGTGTTTTGACTTGAGTCCAAGTCATTATGTTCATCATTCAGTTCAACCCAAATTTTTCAACTCTGCTCGAGTGATATAGAATGGCTTGGCATTCCTAGTATAGTAATTTTCCTCAGTCTTAACAGTTTCTGGCCCTACTTTCAAAGTATCTCAGGACTGATAGACAAAATACCAATCATGTGGGGACTTTACTATTCTTCGAAGTTACAATGCCTGTCTTAGTCTCGAGTCGTGCATAATAACTCGAGTAAAAGTCAAGTCAATACACACATTTTAGGCATTTGAAAAAATGACTCGAGTCAAGCCAAAAAAAACGTGACTCGAGTCATTACAACCCTGTTCAAAACGTACTGATCAAAAATTCTTTTGTCTCCTTAGAGTTCGCCGGTACTTGAGGATTTGCCATCACTAGGCTTCCCTCCGTCGTGCGATGAACAAAGGTTTGATGACGATCGATATCAACCTCCGCCGTTGTAACGTAGCTTCAATTGTTCGGTGTGAAGTCCAACGTGGATCAGACGTTGTCAGCTGGATAATTCTAGTGGTCTAGCTCAACTAGTTGAAGCCAAATCCTAGTAATCTAATTCAAATCTAAGTGTGGAATGTTTCTATTCTCTCATTTTACTTCTGATCTGAATTCCTCGGGGTTTCATTTGATTCAGTTATTCTTATGTAATTAGGAATAGCTGCTGTCCAACTCTGGTGGATACATGCGCTTGTAATGTGTTCGAGCGAGCTGTCGTTATAATTTGTGTCTGTTGTTCGTCCCTGAAAGGCTGTGACTCCATTACAAATTAATGGTGTATGGAATGATTTTTACGGCCATGATGTAATACAAATCTAGTGTATTTGCCTAGCCCATTTTCGCAAATGAACGCAATATTAGATGATACACGCAGCGAAAATTACGTACATGCACATTTGAATTTTTGTTTCTCCGCAAATTTTACTGCTAGAGTTTGATATATTTGGACTAAACTCTAAATTTAAACCAAATATTTCTGCAAAAATGGTAGTTCTTATGCTAGATTTCTACCTCCATGTTGAATGCTTCTTTTAATTTACTTGGTTTCCGAAATTGTTCGTGAAGTGAAATTTTATGGCCACTCTGTCTCGTCCGTTTAATTTGTTTCGCAAAAATTATAATTTGTCAAGCTTGCGTGGACCATTGCCTTGTATGCGATTGTGGCAATGGTACTGGCTACTGAGTGTGATTGATTACTTTTGATTTGCGCCTCATATTATATTTTAACTTTGATAGTTCACTGATAAGTCAGTGCAGTGCAATTCAGCTATTTTGCATTGTATGCTCTTATATGCTTACAAAGCTCATTTAAACAGAATTGTTCAATGGAATTGTGACTGATGTACACTTTTACCATGCCATTTGTTGATCTTGAATCTGTGGTGTGTTATATCAGTTCAAGCTTTCAAGTAAACTATTTTATTGGCCCTGGTCAACCCCTGACTTAATAGGCTTTATCTCCAGTTAATAGGCTTTGTCTCCAGTTATATGTAACTGGTAATTCAATGTTATCAAAGTCAATTGCTGTCGTAAAATGTAACTTTTATCTTATATGTGGAAGTGTTTGATTTGTATTTCTTATGTATTTATGCCGGCACACTCATTATTTTTTCAGTATACGACTGTGATGGATCTTCATTTCTAGAACTTATATTTCTGGAACATATTTGTGAGCGTCGCTTCATTGAAATCAGCTTCGCTGTTTATGCGTTCAAATAAATGTGTGAAAAAGCATCTGTTGTGTGTGTAATAATCATGTACCTTTCAGGTCATGATCAAATCGTAGCATGATTGGGGGCAGTAATAACGTAGAAGTGACAAGAAGACATGAAGAAGTAAGCATTCTTTCAATGCTAGTATAAAAAGTTGGTTGGCTTCTGGCTACATATGAGATACGGCGGATGACGAAGTCCGCTCGTGGATTATGAGGATTGATGAAGGTAGTTGCGATTGAGTGCACCATAAAGGACAGTCTGCGCATAAAAGTCGAAGTTTCTAGAATCGAAATCCATTTTCCTCGTGAAAATTTTAATTGGACGGTGACCACAATGGAACTGTTTGGCAATGAAATGAGGAGCCTATATATTAGAATATGGATAAATACCTTTCGAATTCCATACCGGAGTCGGAATCTTACCCCAAAGCGTCATTGAACGCAATGCTACATCACTTGCCCCCGCGCCAGGAATGTGGGTGGATTTGGCATGCACACTGTATTGCAGAATCTTTTTTAAAAATAACAGGTAAATAGTCTGCAATACGTACGAAATTAGCAAACTTGATATCCAACGGCGCAAAGTCATGTTTGATCTCAATCTTCTTCTAATATCTATGTCCAATTCACGTATCCACATTTACATATCTACATTTCTGACGGTTACCCCTGACGAGTTTCAGCAGAAAATATTCGATATCAAGCAAGCATTTGAATTGTTATGGGTGTACGCTATGGACCCAACTTGCTAGATAAGTAATTCGTACGGGGATATATAGAGTCTACAGATCCCAGGACGCTTCATATCGGTGTTCGGCAAACGCTGTTTGCATAGCTTGGTACAGTTATGGCTCGAAGCCGAATCGGTGGAAATGAATGTCCGGTCATGGTATTAAATCCGGATAAGAGAACGTTCAATGACGAACGTGAGCAAAGTCAGAGTTGGACTCGGAATTCATATGCCAGTAGTGTTAGCCTTCAATGAATAGCAAGCAAATGTTTCTGTGAATGCTGGTAGACCACAAAGAATTATAATACGTTACTCTTATTACTGTAAGCTAGGTGCGACTGCATATAGATCTTCCAGCCGTCCAGCTGTTTTCTTATATATTTGCTTATTAAGTTTTTCAAAGAATCGTTTCATATGTAATTTGTGTGTAGATGATTCATTCACGAAATTTCTCCTGCAGTATACGATCCTTACTACATATTTACACAAATTGATTGTCGGAATGATTAACTTCTCTTTTAATATATGCATATATTTCCAAATCGAATGCGGAAGGAATGCCATGAAATGAAAATTTGTAAACCGTTACGGTATTGCTAATTATGGGCGTAATGGCCAGTGCCCACTGGTATAACGTGTATGATAAAACGTCCTCTTGTGCAAAGCAATATTTCTAATGATGGTTCATTACGAGACTAAAATTATACCCATGTTCTCAATTCATTTTGAATATATATTACCAACTTGCTTATAATATTTGTGAATTGTTTTCTGTGCGGTAATCGTTAGCGTACTTATTGCAACGGATGTCGGCAATCAATCCCAATACGTATGTAAAATTACCGGTGTTACGGCACTGTTTTTAGATCAGCCGGTCAATAAATAATGATGCATGTGTGAGTGAAAGTCAGTCAGTGATTCCAATGTTGCTTCATTGTGTAATTAATGTTGCTCAGATTGATGAACTTTTACTTGTGAAATATATCGTCATTGTCTACAACCTGAAACTGAAGCAGAGAAATGATAAAAAATATTTTATATCAACATTCGTATCACCAAATATCATGTCCCCGTCATGATAATTCCAATTCGAATTTAAGGGAGGCAAACGGATGGCTTGTCAATACTAGCATTTGTGGTGAGTGGGTAAAATGGGACAAAAAACTGCACAATTCGTCTTCAAAACAAGACTAAAAAAACTTGAGCAACAAAAACTATCTCAATAAGCTAGCTGTGTCTGTCTGTCCTTAGCAAAGTATTGTCCCATGGTCGCTCTCACTCTCTTCCTTCACTCGGAACCTAACACTGAAAAGGATGCCGCCAAAGCACTGCTTCTATTATCGATAAATTTGGGTATTACTTTTGAGACAGAAAGTACTTGGTAAGACAGTCTAGTCTTTAGGAAGTTTTTTTCCAAAATATCGATTTGAGACAGAAAGGGGCTGGTTTGACTAATTATTCTTGAGACTTTTTTTTCTAAAAATCGATTTGAGACCAAATTTGTCTAATTTTATGCTCTTGGCCCATGTCAACTTTCTGGTCTCATTTTTAAGACCAGAAGCCATGTTTCTTGATTAGCAAAATTCGTCATAAATACTGACACATAAGAAAAACTGTCTCAATAAGCTGGTTATGTCTTATGCTCTTGGCCCATGTCAACTTTCTGGTCTCGTTTTTACGACCACAAACCATGTTATTCCTTGATTAGCGAAATTCGTCTTGAAAACAAGACCAAAAAAACGGATGAATCAAAATCTGTCTCAATAAGCACAATATGTCTTATGAGATGCGTTTTATTGGTCTGATTTTCAAGACCGAATGATCGCAACAATTTTACATGGTCTTAAAAAGCTGAATCAGTCTCAATTTTAAGACTTAACTTCATCAGCAAGACTTGATGTGCTGAAAATGAGACCAAATCATCCTCATGTCTTGAATTTGTCTAATTTTTTTTGTAGTCAATGTAAAATTTTTTGATTATACGTACTCCTTTTCTTAGCATAAACTAGCTGGCAGATTTTGATACAACTTGATCTCAAATAGACTTATATTATTAAGGTATTTTACGTTTGAAATTTTTCTGACTGTATATTTACAAAATGTATGCCTGCATGCCCACTATATCTGACCAAGTCTGATGTTCATCCGTCATTCCGACTCAAAATAATATAGCGAATTTATCTTCATAGTTGTATTTCTACCTGGGTCGCGGGCTGAGTAGTGTAAATATGTATTCACGTGTCGCAAGAAACGTGTTCTGCACCGCCAAACAAGTGCAACGCATCGCATCCCGCGGCGAAGCCACTCGAGCCGCCGTACAAGTCAATACTCCCGAAACTCGAGTAACTACTCTTCCGAACGGATTTCGTATCGCGACCGAGGATTCTGACTTGCCGACATGCACCGTCGGACTTTGGATAGACGCGGGCAGCAGATTTGAAACAGCTTCCAACAACGGGACCGCTCACTTTTTGGAACATATGGCTTTCAAAGGAACGTCAAATCGCACTCAGTTGCAGCTCGAATTGGAAGTCGAGAATATGGGCGCCCATTTAAACGCTTACACTTCGAGAGAGCAGACCGTGTACTATGCTAAAGCCTTTTCGAAAGACCTTCCCAGAGCTGTGGATATCTTGGCTGATATCATCCAAAACAGCACACTTGGAGAAGCGGAAATTGAGCGCGAACGTGGAGTTATTTTACGCGAAATGGAAGAAATCGAACAAAATCAGCAAGAAGTTGTTTTTGACTATTTGCATGCTACCGCATATCAAGGTACACCACTTGGTCTCACTATTTTAGGCCCCAGCGAAAATATCAAGTCAATCAACCGCAATGATTTGGTGTCGTACATCAAAAATCGATACAAGCCGTCGTCAATGGTGCTTGCAGCCGCAGGTGGCGTGGACCACGATAAGCTCGTCGCATTGGCGAAGCAGTATTTCGGCGGACCGAGTCAATCGGAAGCTGGAGCTGATGGTCTAATGCCTTGTAGATTTACAGGGTCTGAGATACGCCATCGTCAAGATAGTATGCCTTTCGTGCATGTGGCTTTAGCTGTTGAAGGTGTTGGATGGGAGAACCCAGACACTATTCCTCTTATGGTCGCTAATCAGATTATTGGAGCTTGGGATCGGTCTTCAACCAATGGAGCTAATTTCCCGAATCCTTTGATGAGACGTATGGCTAATGAAGGTCTGTGTGTCAGCTATCAATCGTTCAACACCTTATACACCGACACTGGATTGTGGGGTATTTATTACGTCACTGATAATGATAATGTCTTCGACTGTACTATTCGAATTCAAGATGAGCTGATGCGTGTGTGCCGTCAAGTCAGTGATTTTGAAGTTGAGCGTGCGAAGAATACGCTACTTACCAACATGGCGATAATGCTCGATGGAACCACTCCGATTTGTGAAGATATCGGCAGACAAATGCTATGTTACGGCCGTCGTATTCCGTGGCCTGAAATGACGATGCGTATTCAAGCTATTTCGGCGCAAGATGTAAAAGACGCGATGTTGAAATATGTCTACGATCAAGATCCAGCTGTCGCCGCCATCGGGCCGACCGAAGCCTTGCCTATGTACACGAACATAAGAGCTAAAATGTACCAGGCTTATTCTGGAATTTTCAGTTAGACGTCTCGAGAATTGCGAATTTTATGCTTCGATAGTCAATTTATGGTTAAAATTTGTAACGTTTCAGCTGAATATTCCAAAAATGGTTTGAAAATGTTGGTAATTATTGTTTTCGGGTTGTTGATGGGACGAGTTGATTTCGATGGTGTGAGATTTTCCAAGCTCAGTTCACGGGAGGCTGCGATTATTTGCAAATGCGCCATTACTTAGTCAGGGGCTGATTAAAAAATGTATTAGTTTTTTGGGGGTTACGGTTTCAAATGCTACAGAAATGCTTATTAGGGGTATTTAAAAATTACTTTTTTTCTCCAATTGTACTGGATACTTGATAATATTGTTAGGTTACTTTATTTAAGCCTACACACCAAATTTGGTTCAATTCCAGCCAGTAGCCGCATTGCTACAGGAGAAGAAAGTTGCTATTTATTATATAAAAATAAATGAACAAAAATTTCAAAATTTTCTGTTCACCCCATGAAAGTGTTAGGTTGTCTATAGAAACGATGTTCACCGAATTTGTCTCAATCCCAACCAGTGGAAGCGTAGTTATTGCAGTCGAAAAATTTGGATTTGAATAAAATAGTATTTACGGTGGGCACACATAAATAATTGAAGAATTGGTCACCGTAAATACTATTTTATTCAAATGCAAATTTTTCGACGGCAATAACTCCGATTTCACTGGTCGGAATTAAGCTAAATTTGGTGAACATCGTTTCTATAGACAACCTAACACTTTCACGGGGTGAACAGAAAATTTAGAAATTTTTGTTCATATAATAAATAGAAACTTTCTTCTCCTGTAGCAATGCGGCTACCGGCTGGAATTGAACCAAATTTGTTGTGTAGGCTTAAATTAGGTAACCTAACAATTTTATCAAGTAGCCAGTACAATTTGAGAAAAAAATTAATTTTTGAACACCCCTAATGCTGATCCCTTCACCACACGCAATCAGGCAGCCTGGACTCTATTACGATCAGCCCAGTAGCGTTGTGCTTTGTACCAGGCCTGGACAACTAGTTAATTCGAGTTGTGTAATCCGACTAATTATAGCGAGAGGACGGTAATTTAATTTGTTCTATGCTGAAATATATATTTCTGGTTATCCTACAGGAGAGCTGTACAGTGCAAAACGATCCAAGCTTGCTGAATAGACATTTACCAGTCTCACGCTTATGAGAAGGAATTCAGTAATTCTGATCTAGTTTGGAAAAACCTGTTTGGCTACAATTCTGGTCTGATTTGGGAAAAACTGTGTTGGTATAATTCTAATCGAATTTATAAAAGCTGAAAATTTTCTGGTGGTCCACGTATGTTTTGGACTCTGATATATTGTGTAGTGTCGTTTAGTATGGAGCTGTAGCTGGGCGCAAAATTGAAAAATCAGGGCAGGAATTCAATCGCACAGATTCTCTGAGATCGTGACTATAAACCTCAGGCTGTCGTGATTAGTTGTATGCAGGACACACTATTATCATCTTCACTTCTACAAGGGAATGAGTTTTGATTTCGTCACAAATCTCACAATATAGTGTCAAATTGACACTGTCAATATAAGTCTAGTTTAGTTTAATCCCAAAATGTCTGCACAAATCCATCTTTTTCACAGTGTGTCTGTGTTATATACGAGTAAACGTGACACCCATTTCAATAGTAATACATATTGCTATGGGCAAATGATGTAATTCAAAGTGTTTATTTCTTAAATGTGACATATGTCTCACCTTCTCATCCCACTGGTTGTTAGGCATAAGATTAATTGTAATTGATACTAATATATACTGGAACTTGGCTTGGTAAACAGATGCTAATGTGTGTTTGTACTTCGTATATAAGCGCTTTGCGATACAAGATCGCTCTTAAGATCGATACTTCGCATTTGCAATGATTGTATCTGCTTTCTTTTTCTCAGATTTGTGCGAGGTAAGCTGGTATTGAAATGCCTAAATCTCACGGTCGGCAAACGGTTGTAGTCAAGCACATCTCGGACCAAGATGTGGAACACCACATCAACATCGTAGGCGCGAAAACACGCAGAAAAACGCACGGAACCAGCAATAAGTTGGTCAGTAATCTGCTAAACGACAATAGTAATTCTACTACTATAAAAGATCCTGTCACACCAACAAAGAGAGGTCTAAATGAACACGATGAAGACATGAATAACGCCTTAATGTCTTTGGATAAGATTCTGCCAAAGAAAGATCTTGAAGTCGAGGATGAAATCGGGACATTGCCCGGCGATCTTTACCATTTCAAAACGCCCAAAAAATCGCGACAAATGACTAAATTTGCGGCCGAATCGGCAAAGAAAATGAAAAGTGTGCAATTACGGATTGAAAAAGAGAACGAAGCGCCACCGACACCCCAAAATTCGCTTCCAGAAATGAAAACTCCGAAAAAATCTCTCCTAAAAGCTGTCATCGGAAGTTCCGGGAATACTCCGTTGAAAGAACGCGACACGCCCACTCCTGTTAGAAAGTCGAAACGGATACAGAGCTCTCAAAAGTTCGGAGTGCAGGAGATGATTGCTCGAGTAAGAGATGAAGAGCAATCGGATGAAAGTGAAGAATCTGAAGAGGAGGAAATGGATGAAGTACCATCTTCAGGTGTGTTATTTGAAACTTTAGCATCAAAATTCAAAATGTTGACCGGATTAAATTGAACAAAGCTTTTTGGCAAACCTGTTCAGCTCCAATATACAGGGCGTCTCAAACCTTCCGTGGCATTCATGAAGACCAAAAGATATTCTGTCATTATATGACCACTGCAACCCATGTTTCTTATCTGCCACTTATAGGCTAATCCAAGTTTAGGCAGATCTGTAGAGATCTGAAAAGTCCACGAGTATGGTGGGCCTATGTAGTTTTGAAAAGTGGATTTATAGAGTTTTATCAATTAATGGGGGGTGAGTCTTTTAGAAATTACAAGATGCATCTTCGTGACGAACGCAAATCAATTAATGAGACTACGAATTGGTGCTGTTTTAGAAAGTCAATTTAGCTACCATTGTACGGTGGCTATTATCCCTAGTTTGTATATACCGTAACAATTTCACTTATAAAATGATGCAGACATAACCTAAAACTACTTTCAAATTTAGAAAATACAAAAAGTTGAAAGTGATAGTACTCTTAAAATATTACCAATTGATAAAGTAATGCAAGTGAGCAAATCCTACTTATCTAATCTGACAAAGTAGCAGCACTATGTAACTGATCACTGATCAGTAGTAGGGCTGTTCAAAAATTACTATTTTTTTCAAATTTTAGTGCCTACTTTATAAAATTGTTAGGTTGCTTAAAAAAATGCAGTACACCAATTTTAGGTCAATTTCAACCTGTAGAAGCATTGCTATGTTAGAAAAAAGTTTTGGATTTATTTAATGAAAATAAGTATAAAATTTATTCAAATATTACTGGCTACTCCATGAAATTGTTGGGTTGTCTAAAAAAAACGATGCACAACAAATTCGGCTCAATTCTAACCCGTAGAAGCGAAGATATTGGAGTAAAAAATTTTGGATTTTAAAAAAATAATGTTTACGGTGGCAAATGCTTCAATTATTTATGATAGATCTACCCGCCATAAATACCATGATTTGAAATCCCAAATTTTGAACATCAACAAATGGGTTTGCCACTAAAATTTGAAAAACGTCTGATGTTTGGTCGCCACTCACTATTGTTTTCATGTATTATTCCATTTGAGTTACCAAAATTACATTTGCCCATTGAGTAAAAAATCGTTTTTATTTTTTTCAGAAACAATACGCGGAAACAACGGCTTGGATGCGCCTACCACCTCAGAACTCTACTTCGAAGCCCATAAATCCGCAGGCAGCCTGGCCACAATCACTTCCGACCACACCTTGTCACGATTGAAAACCTCCCAGATCACATTCAACGAAATGCAGACCATTCTTGAACGAATAGAAAAAGCCAAAACAGACGCCGTCGGTAAGAAGATAAAGGGTCAAAGTTCGATGTCGCAAGAAATCGCGATTGAAACGTCTCGTCTGAGACTGATATCTCGCTATAAGTCATATTTTCGAAAATGGATGTTTCACATCAGCCAAGGGTATAATTTGATGTTATTCGGTTTTGGCTCAAAGAGACAATTGCTGAACGAATTCTGCGTAAAAATGCTCTCGAATCAAGACAAAGTGATCGTCAACGGGTATTTTCCTAGTCTGTTAGTGAAATCTGTTTTAAACTCTATTTGCGATATCATTGATGATGCTAACCTCACAAATGGTAGTCAACAAAACCAACTTGACGCAATATGTGATGCATATTCAGGCAATGATGGTCCACACCTTTTCCTAATAGTGCATAACATTGACGGTATTAATTTACGAAATCGGAAATCGCAAGACATATTTTGTAGGCTTTCTCAATGTCGGCGCATTCATATTGTAGCTACGATCGATCATATCAACGCTACATTAATTTGGGACCAAATCACATTGATCAAATTCAATTGGTTGTGGTACGACGTCACGACTTTTCAATGGTACAAAGACGAAACTTCTTATGAAAATTCACTGTCATTGCTGACATCTGGGGCTGGCACCGGTGGGTCGTTGGCTTTGAGTGGGTTATTGCATGTTACGAGAAGCTTGACACCAAACGCCCGTGGTATATTCAAATTAATTGTGGACATTCAAATCGAAGAATGCAACGGAGATGGTAAAACGTTACTTGGAATTTCGTTTTCTGATCTGTACCAGATGTGCCGTGAAAAATTCCTTGTCAACAGCGAATTGACATTGCGTACGCAGCTAACAGAGTTTCTTGATCACAAACTGATTATTAAGAAAGACGTAGATGGCACGGAAAGGTTGGTAGTCCCTCTCGATGTGCCTACCATGAAGGAATACATAGAACAGCTTGAATGAAGCGAATGCTTTTGGTTTGTAGCGGCAAAATATTTCTTTAGATACATTCCTCGAAGCCAACATTTTTTGAATTTGTGATCATTTTGCTCCAGTTTTTAGCATCGAAGTAGCTCCTTTCAAAATCGGTGACTATAGCACATAAAAAATCGATACCATGTACTCATTTGCATACTCAAACTTGACTTTGATAGTATCTGGTCGATTTCTACTGCCTGCATGTTCATTGTGTTTGATGTCATGTTTAACAATCATTGGTGTTGCGTTTGAAATAAATTATTTTTGTGAACGTTTCGGTCTAAAGTGTGGGCCGTGTTTCAAGCGTAGTAGTATTCCGTGTTCAAAAATTACTAAAATAAGATATTCTGATAGGTGTCAAGTTAGCCTCTCTGGAAAGGGTACGGCGCAGGGGTGTAATGACTCGAGTCGTGAGATTTTGGTTACTCGACTTTACTCGAGTCATTTTTTCAAATGCGTAAAATGACTCGACTCAATTTTTGTACTGACTCGACTTGCACTCGAGTCATTGTGCATGACTCGAACCAAGTCATACGACTCGAGACTAGGACAACCATGACAGACATGTCATTGTAACTTCGAAGAACAGTAAAGTCACCGCATGATTGGTATTTGGTCTATCAGTCCTGATACTTGGAAAATAGGGCCAGAAACTGTTAAGACTGAGGAAAATTACTATATTATGAATGCGAGCCATTCCATATCACTCGAACAGATTTGAAAACGGAACAGTGAACGTAATGACTTGGACTCGGAGTCGACCCTCTACTAGCGGACTTGACTCGACTCAAAAACTACAAATGTGAGATAGACTTGTGACTTGATTAAAACCCTGCTACAGTGTATCCTATGTACAATCAATCAATCGGGTTTATCAATATTTTCATCGTTTCAAAACATCACAAGGCTGCGATACAATGAAAAGATAGGAAGGTGTCGAAACAACTTGGAGTAGCCTTTAAGATCAGACACCCACCTTAGCCTAGGCGAAATAAAGAAGAGGCATGCACACTGAATGAAAAGTAATGCAGATAATATAATACGCATGTATTCATCAGGTATCCATGTTGCTCAAATCATGACTATTATGCAGGGATGTAATGACCCGAGTGGCAATTTTTCATTGACTCGAGTCATTTTCTTAAAAATGGAGATCCACTGGACTTGAGTAACTTTGTGTACTGGCTCGAGTGAATGCGCAAGACTTGACCAAGTTGTATGACTCGTTTCTTGTCTCATGTATCAGAACTGATACTTGGAAAATTGGGCCCGGAAACTGTTTGAATCTGCTTGAATAGATATGTTAGGAATGAGAAAAATGAGTATATTATGAATGCAGGGTTGTAATGTGGTAACCGAAAAATAGCGACTCGAGTCATTTTCTTCAAATGCGTAAAATGACTCGACTCGAGTCAATTTTGGTCTAGGACGACCGAGACGGATATTTCATTGTAATTTCAAAGAGTAGTAAAGTTACCACATTATTGTTGTTTCGTTTATCTGTCCTGGTACTTGAAAAATAGGGCCCCAGAAACTATACTATGAATGTGAGGAGTCATTCTATATCACTCAACAGAGTTGAAAAAGGTGGGTTGAACTGAAAACAGAATAGTGAACATAATGACTCGGACGCGAGTCAAAACACTATGACTCGGACTCGACCCTCCACTAGCTGACTTTGACTCGGACATGACTCAGTGGTGAATTGAAAATGGAGTCAGAACTATAAAAGTGAGATTGACTTGTGACTTGGTTACAACCCTGTTCTGATGCCAATATCGCCATGCAATTGATTCCAAGTCGTTCTGCTAAAGTTGACACACTTCAAATAACTTGCACACTCTGATTTTGTTCATTTATTATATAATATCAATCCATGATATCTAAGATTTACTACCGTAAAATTTAAGCACCAAGATTCTACGAAAGACTGTTACAGTGATCATTTCCGCGGATATAATGAAGTATGAAGACAATAGTACGCTAGCGTGTAATATATTACAAGTTTGGTATGGAATTTATGGAAAGTTTATGCAACAGTCCGCAATCGACATTTGCAGAGCATTCAAGATTCTCCAAAATGTCAATTTGTTAGAATAATACATATAATTTGGAAAGTTTCGGGGCCGTCATGGGGATGTTCATCATCATTTTATTAAAATTTTCATCAAATCATCACACCACAAGATTGCGGTATAATCAAAAGATATGATGTTAGCGAGATCTTCATTGGGTAGAATTTACACAGGTAATTTCGAAATAGCATTTATTTGGCAAGTCATGCTAATCTCTAAGGCAAAGGTAGCAAATTGGGGACTAGGCAATTTAATGTAAGATTTGTCAATTCCAGATGTAATATTGTGAACCACATCATAAAGAAACTATTTCATTGGAACATATCTGAATTATACGTATGCGATCATACAAATGCATAAACTATGTAGACTACAGTACCAAAATATGATCGCTAAGCTTAAGATTTCACATTAACAATACAAGCCATTGCCAATAGAACCACAGAAGTAATTAGTGTCAGCTTGCTAAAGCAATCACTTAACAATGTGCACATGATGCAAATTATCAATGAGTACATCCATTCCAAATTTGCGCTAGTGTGACTGAGTAAACACTCAATTTCAGTTCGCCATAGGTAGATGATGTGTTGATTGAATTGGATCCTGCAATATTTCCCTTTTACATAACATCTTTAACAATTAAGATCAAACCTTCCCAGTATTATCAACCCTATCTCATGGAATGAAGAGATCTTGAAAGGTCAAGTTGAGCATTCGCTTTCGACACGTCATTCTGTAACGTGCCGACATGAGATTGCAATCTCATTACTTCGCTATCTTTTTGATCCAAGGATCTTTGTAACTTGGAGACATGTTCCACCAGTAGCTGTTTGTCGTGACGTAGTTGTGTGTTTTCCACATCGATTCTTGCGAATCTAGACTCCAGCTCTGACAAGCGAGATCGCACCGTTTCGCTTTGGTAGTTCATGTGGGATACGTTGTCTTGATATTTTAGAAGCTGGTTCTCCAATTCTCTGCATCTCTGTTTTTGTGTCTCCAGAATTTCTTGCAGTTTTCTTGATTCCAAAGATTTAACTTCATCTTGCCCTTTTAAGTATGCAATCTGCGAAGTTTGGGACATGGTCACGGTGTGTTTTTCGCCTCGTAGTATACGTTCACGATCTAACTGCTTCGTGAGCTCCAAGATTTGACCGTGCGCTGCCGTGTTTTCTGCTGTTAATTTGGAAACATCTTCCAAAAGCTTGTCTTTTAGAATCTTTTCTTGAGAGTAGGCTAATTCTTTTTCGCGAACTTGCTGCCTGAGTCCGCGAATTTCCGTTTGTAAATCACGCGTAATCTGTTCTTGCATGGACATAGTTTGCGTTAAGTGACGTTCTTCTTTCACGTGTATTTCAGCCTGTAGGCGCAAGTTTTCTTCGCGTTTCCCTTCCAGCAGTAGAGAAGTCTCTGTGTGTTGTGTGATTCTTTGGTCGAGTTGGGACTGTGTTAACGCGAGATTATGTTTTGTGTGTCGTAAATCTGAGTGAACACGATCTAAATCTTGACGTAAACTGACTATTTCTGAATCTTTATATGCGATATCGCGGTCCGCTACATCTTTCATCTTCTTTAACTGTATTAACTCTTCTCGCAACAAGCTTTTGTCGACTTCAAAATTAGTTTCTTTGGACCGCAATTCTTGATCGAGCCTACTTTTTTCATTAGTTAACATCGAAATCGATGCATCTTTTCTTGATACTTCGATGTTTAGATCTCCAATTTTACACTGGCGATCTTTCAACTGTGTCATCATCTGATTAGCTTCGTTGACTAATCTAGGTTGGATGTCGGTCGCTTTTTTTGCTTGGTCTCTCAAGTATGTGGTCTCGAGTTCGAGAAAATATATTTGTTGCTGTAAATTTTTTATGTATTCCCCCTCCACTTCTTTTAAGGAGCTGCTTTTACCGGGTGAGTACGCCGGCGGGTATGTGGTTTTCTTTTTCTGTCCATTCTTTTTTGCTGGCATTTTTTTTCTCTTACTTTGGAGCTTTGACAGACTCCGCGAATCTTAATAATTGTACAAAAAAATCTGTAATTCAATAGATTACATTCAAAGGTTTGAAAGCTTCTAAGCTCTTGGTAATCAAGGTTAGATGGTGGTATGAAGAACATCGGAATAATTCAGCGTATAGATACAAACCCATGACGCAAATAGATATACAATTCCAAAATGATTGCAAATTTATCTTCAGTTCACTGCTATCAACTGAACCATTGTTGTGGTAATCATATAAACAAATAGGGTTTCCGCATACGGTATAAATTCAAAACCAAATTCAGGAAATTCAATAAGGTTTTTATCCATACATAGCTAGCGAAATTTTTACAATTTGTGAATTGAAATTAATAAATTAGAAGAAGCATTTACTAAACGCTGCTTGAGGTTCAATCTTTGTGATTATATATTACCGTACGGTAAGCCACCACCCATGTCAAAACATATGAGAATTGTAAATAAATAGCCCTTTCTTCGATGTATTTTTCTATATCTGGGAAGACTTTATGATGATATATAATATCATACCACATACGATATCAATATACTGCACAGAGTGCACAGTCCGTCCCTATGCTGACGCAACGGATAATAAATATGACAGAGACAGACATCATTGCAATTTTCACATTCATACGTATATCTGCAACTGGGAGATATCTCAGTAAGGCTTCCGGTGATATGTTACCTATTAATTCCCCATTCTATAGCTAATAATAGGTTACCTCATTTAGCTGGACAGACTGAAGCGTCGTTTCCACGGAGATTGGTCATTGGGGCATTAAGTAATTTGCAGCAATTCCGGTTACTGCCATCTAGCGGAGACAATATTATAATAAATATAACAATAATCGTTGGGTTATATGTTTCATCTGAACAAGTCGATCAATCAATCAATCAGGTTTATTAATATTTTCATCGTTTCAAAACATCACAAGACTGCGATACAATGAAAAGATAGGAAGGTGTCGAAACAACTTGGAGTAGCCTTTAAGATCAGACGCCCACCTTAGCCTAAGCCAGTGGTTCCCAACGTGGGCGATTTGGCGGTCTTGGGGGCGAAAATGACGAAGGGGCGATAGGGGGTGAAAATGGACAAAGGAGACGACAGGGGGCGAAAATAGCGAAGGGGGCGATGACGCGTTAAAACGGCCATATTGGAGTCAAGGTAGAGAAATGAGCTTTTTTTTAGTCTACCCACCAAAATTTGGTTGCAAAAGTGTAAAATTCGACCTCGAGCCGTAAAGTTGACCTTTTTTGTGTCAACCCGCCGGTGATTCCGGTTCGTATGCCAATTTTTCGGCTCACAAAATTTGGGGGGCGATGATCGGTGTTGAACTTGAAAAGAGGGCGATGAGTCGAAAAAGATTGGGAACCACTGGCCTAGGCGAAGTAAAGAAGAGGCATGCACACTGAATGAAAAGCAGAGGTCGTCAGTAACGAAGTACTTCTACTTTTTGGAAGTACTCTAGTAGTTTTCCTCTACTTCTGGTACTTACTCAAGTAGATCTGATTTTCTCTACTTTCACTTCTACTTCGTAATATTTTATAATCTACTTACTTACTTTTCTCTATTTTCAGTTTGTCAAGTAGAAGTAGTTTAATCCACCAATATAGTCTGAGTCTGAGAAATTTCGGGGCTGTTTTCACAAAGTACCAACATTTAACATCCCTAAAAGTCAAGTAAAGCCCAGACATTTTGTTGCGCTTCGCGCACAAAAGTATCAGTGAATATAGTATAGGTACCGGATTGCTTTGTTCCGCTCACGTCGCATTGTCGCCCTTATCAAATATTTCATCGCAGTAAATATGGCCCAATCTAGCAATTACCTATCATTTCGTAATCTAGCAGCCCATGACGTGACTAGCTAATCTGGAAAATCCGGCTTTTTTTGACGTTACACCTGTTTTAGCAGATCACCTTTGAAGCTTTATGGACAGCGAAAGACTGCGAAAGACATAAAATAGAATATATTTTCCGCTTTTTAGAAGTGGTATTTATTGTATTTCACTTTCAATTCCGAGTATCATACTTTGAGTTCTAATTACTTTCAGTTCTTTCGTCTGCAGAACATACATGTTGAAGCATAAAAACAAGTGTATAGTAGCATAATGCCTCTATTTTTCGAAAATAAAACTACATTTAATATAACTTTTACGATCCACAATATTTGTTATTAACGTATACCGATCGCGCAAACTGTTGAAACCGTATCCGATACAACTTCTCCGTACTGCTCTTCGCCTAAACTCGGGGCCTTGTCATATGGGGTGGGGCGCCATGCCATTATATTCTCTAACACGGTGTTTTCTAGTAAACAAATGGTTAGTATCGCATTTTCATATCAATACTATAATTTGCATCCCATGATACGAAAGAATGCTTATTCTGTCGAAAATTGATACCTCCTGGGATGCATCAATACGAATCAAGCTCTCTGCACCTTCCGCATAGCTCAATTTGCAGCTTTTGACAGTCCATGCGAACGAATTAGGACTGTTTTCAAAACTACTTACTTACTTGAATAGATTAAAAGTCAGTCAATTCTACTTTTACTTCAAGTAGTTTTAGGTGGCTCATAGAAGAAGTACTTCTACTCGTACTTGAGTAGATTTTTTCGTCGCTACTTCTACTTCTACTTGAGTAGCTTTATTGACTACTTTGACCACCTCTGATGAAAAGTAGCCTAATACAGAGAATATAAGACGCAAGCGACAAAATGAGGTGGCATGTGGCGGAGGCGAGGTCGATGTTAGGTCGTGGTCCGGTAATCCTGAAGACTGGCTAGAAATTGCTTGTATTTCGACTTGAATGCGGACATGCTCGACGACTGTCGGATAGCCGGCGAGATGCTGTTCCACAATTGGGGTCCGGCATAGGCCTACTTGATAGAGCAATGCGTTTTCTTGTATTCAGTCCTGATCATATGGTAGTTGTTGTTCGTTGACGCGCGTGTGCTGTACTTATGCGCTTTTGTCTCCGAGGTGAAGTAGTCGTTGAAATTTGAGGGACATTGACCGCAATGGAACTGATACATAAACTTGGCAATTTCTAGCTTCCTCATATCTTTACACACAAGTCACACACAATGTATCATCATCATTCATCATTGGTTTATTAGCAATTTTATCAATTCAATGCACCACAAAAAATGCGATACAATGAAAAGAAAGGAAGATGTCGAAGCGACTAGGAGTTGTCTATGGAATCGGACACCCACCTTGGCCTAGGCGATGTAAAGAGGAGGCATGCACACTGAATGAAAGTAAAGAAGATAGTATAGAAAAAGGAAGCGACAAGAAATAGGGCGGCATGTCATGGGAAGCGAGATCGATAGGTCAGTCGTGGTCCGGTAATCTTGAGGATGGACTGTATGCGATAAGACACAATGCGATGTAATGAACAGATAGGAGGATATCGAACGACACGCAGTTGAGATCTTTTTAGACTGACATCCACCTCGGCCTAGAGTGCCCGATGTCACAGTTCTTTTCGATGTGGATCTTTTTCTGAGACCACCCAGTTCTTTCCATTTCTTGTGAGTGCTTAATTCTGTCGTCGGGTCTTTTTTCTGGGCTTTTTTGTCGGCGGGGAAGGGGAGCCCAGATAAACCTCCGACGGGAATCGACCGGATTTTCCCGATTCGTGGGCGCTTATCGTCACCACCACGCTATCTCCCCCTCACAGAGCGAAGGGCAAATATAAAATGGATGTAATTTTCAGAATAGGAGCCATCATTGTTTCGTTATGCGAGTTGCATTCTGCTTTGAATTTCGTTTCGATTGACCGATGCCCTGCAGTAAATTTCGATCAATAAAATGGTGGTGATTGAAGTGGTGATTCGATTCGATTCGACTTAACTATCCGATTCGAAAGATATGGTATTAGATTTTGTCCCATTCCCAGTAATATTCTCATTCCTGCTATCTCTGTGAGTGATACAAGACCACTGAGCAGGCGAAGCGTGTTGATTTCGGTAAATGACGTCATCTGTAAGTCATGATCAATGAGAATGGGAAATGAGCATCAAGCGACTAACTGAATGCAGGTTCGAGATACGCACCTTGCGCAGGTTCCTAAATATTTGTAGCGAATTCTTTAGGTTCGAAGCTTCGTTCATATTTAGACCATTGTGTTTGAAAAGTCTCCTTTTAATATGGGCTACAACTTGATGCTCAGATACTGAGAGTCATCACAACCAATGAATTAGCGATTTGTTTCCGTGCCTTGCGTAAGCCGGCGACGCGGCTATATACCGTAATCTCTACATTAGTATAAAACCAGAGGTGGTCAAACAATAGTTATCGCTATTACTCAAGTGAAAGTAGAAGTAGCGTAGTAAATTTCTAGTATGAGTGCAGGTAGAATTCGAGATTCCCAAAGAAAGTATTCTACGGGCCTATATACGTTTGCCTGAAAAAAATTGAAAACGGTTACGGTGAAATATTTCGAAAACATGAAACCACTGGAGTTGGTATTGCAAGCAAAAAGCCTACTTGAGTATGAATAAGAAAGAATATTTCGTTATTCACCTCCTCTGTCTATACAACTTGAGCAAGGCGCCTGATTGGAATCGCTTGCTTTTTTGCCTGATGAGCAGCGATGATTTTCCAAGTTAAAGTAATTTAATAAAAAATGACCAAAAAATAAAACATAGTGTGAGCACAGGACACCGATTCCACACGCAGTAAGGATAATAACTTGAAATGAGTAAACATGCATATACCTTTTCGGGTTTTGGCCTTCTCTGCAATTGATTGCTTGTAAATGCTATGACATGGCCCGGAATTTGGTGTCCGTGGCACACACAATTACGCTGCCTTCGTCAACTATATTGTGTACAGTGTGCAGTTACGGATAGCTTTGAAAAATAAAAGGTGTGTCCCAATGTAAATGCTCTGAATTGCTTTTGTCTCTATATAGAACTTAGTCACTATAGTCATTCTATAATATTGTAACCTGTAATTTGTTGTGTTGTGTTAACCTTACAGAGATTTCAGTGCCGCTCTTCCCAATTCCCAGTATTACATTGGATAAACAACACCCATCTCCGCCATCTGTGTAGCACCACGGCGCCAATGTGAATTTACATAGGCTATTCCCAAACATTTGTAATTGCTATTATGCTATTTCAGCTATGTGATTCGGCTGAAGACCTTGATTCGAGATATGATTTTTCGAGTACTGAAATTATATGTTCCATGTCTCAAAGGGTAAATTTATGTGAGAATTTTATTTTCGATAGTATTTGCCACTGTGAAAGGCTGTAAATTGCGATTGGTCGTATCGCACAATACAAAGTATAGTACAAAGCTACATACCTTAGTGGAAATGACATATATCTATGAAGTCGTTATCAACCCAGACCATTGTCACAAAGTGCAATGAAATAGATATGGTCTAAAAATACTAAATACTCTTGAATGTGATGTTGAACTGGGGTTATACTCTTTATGGTCACATAAAAGATATTATACATATATATTTAAACTTTTCCACATCACCCATGCTGTTGTGAGCGTGACATCATAATGAGTGATACTGGACTCGAATCCTAATACCCAATGAGGAATAGAATCACTAATCGGACAGTGTGTAACATAATTACAGACAGGTCAAATATTCCATGCTATACCATTGAGAGTCTAACAAAGTCTACTCACGATATTGTAGCAGACTGTTTTAGGGTGGGTCTATAGCAGGGGAGGGCAAACTACGGCCCGCAACACCGTTCTGTGCGGCCCGCGAGAGTCTAAAGAAACATTAGAAATACCGGTATTGATAAATGCGTACTAAAAATCGAATTAATGCAGCGACTTGATTAACTTTTTCTCAGTATATTTCACCATAATAATTCTAAGACAGTGGTTCTCAAACTGGTGAGCGCGCCCCATGGGGGGCGTGAAGCTGAGCCCGACTGAAAATTTTTTTTGCGCTCCGCGCGATATTCATCCAATTCATAGTGATTGCTCTGTATTTAGTCTGAATTACATATTTCAAAATCTCTCATCCACAGTCGTAACCTTCCGTGCCATCAAACTACCCGTTAGATTGGCTAGCATCGTGGTTGCGTTTTGTGATATGACGATGAGGGCGCGCGAAATCTTTCCCCATCATAAGGGGGGGGGGGGGTGTGTCTTGAAAAGTTTGAGAACCACTGATCCACGGTAAATACTTGATATCACAGCGGCATAGCTGCGACGAGATTGACATGATTTGGATCACGAGTGGGATTTCAGATTGGCCATTTTAATTATTTCAATAATGTGCTTATAAAAAACGATTTGGGCGTGTCTTAAGGTAGATTCGTTGTCTGTATGCGTGGAATTGGGGTATTCATATTTTATCTATACATGGTAGAAGCGTGTTTGAAGCTAACATTGTTATGATGCTGTCAGCATTGTTCTTCCTGGAACTGAACTAAAACTGGAATTAGTAAATCTATGAACAGATCGCTGCTCACAGATTCAAATTGCAATCCTGTTCTAAGAATCGGGCCCACCGACTTTCATCTCCATAGTTTTGACAAATTGGTTATTGAGGTATTGGCTTGGCTTGTTTTAAATAAGCACATACATTATCTCCATGGCATCACTATATAACCAAATATCAATATTGCGTTTTGGTTTATAATCCCAATTTTATATAGTGCGGCCCGCGAATGGATCCAGATGTTGAATGCGGCCCGGCGAGCTCAAAAGTTTGCCCACCCCTGGTCTATAGTCATGTATTGGTGTGGCTGACAGTTGCCAGACCAAGTTATCTAGATTTGACAGGAATGCACACAGCTGTCTTCTGTAATCTGATCTGTACTTTGGCTAAGCAGTGTTCCTAATAGGTAAATATGCCATACGATAATATGCTTTTAATATTATTATCGTTTTTGAACAAAATTAATTTATTATGATTGTATTATCAAACATTGACTAGGGCTGGACACAACTATTGTAGTCGAGTATTATGAGATCGTTTTTTCGAGTACTCAAATTATATGCTCCGTGCCACAAATAGTTGATTTTTCCAAGAAAATTATAGTTTCGATTGTATTATCTGCCGTAGAATACGTGAACGTCGATTTTCGCGCCCCATCGCAGCATAAGACACATTTGATACAAATCTACAAAATTATCTTTATTATGATATAAAACTTACATTTTATTCTTTGTGGTAGCATAAAAGTTACATATTTTAACTGCATTGAATCAATCAGGTACTCGATTTTGCCCTAATATTGGCCATAATAACGGTGCACTGATTCTGTCGGCTCAGCGCCATGTGAATTGAGTAGTATTAGCAATTTCAGATCTAAATCTGGCTTACCTTACTTCGACAATATGGATTTCAGTATTCGACATTCATTGCAGAGTACGCTTTGTAAGATCTGTGGTTTGTTAAGCTTGAGTTACTCCTTACTCGTGTACCTCGGCTTGGATCCAAATTTGCGTGCGTGGAAAAACATTTGACGGCTTGTCGCCAGAAGAGAGACCTTATCGACGTTTCAAAACTGAAATTGGAATAATTTTATAGTCATTTTCGTATCACATTCTTGCCGACAAGAGTGACTGAAAACTGTTATCATAATTGCTTCTTGTATCTTGCTTTGCAGCTTATTGTTAACATGAATTAATTAGTTCTTTTCGAAAGAAGGGATTGTGAGCTTGTTGGGGGGTGGAAAATGACTGACGCCGACAATGCTGCTGCTGCAGAATGCAGTATCAAGGTAATTACGATTAGAATTGTACTGTACAAAGTTTTTTTTGTCGATGACAGACTTGTGCAAACTACTAACCTAGTCGGTTGACGTTCAACCAACAACTGTTTTTTAGTAGTTCTAGTTTTAGTTTCACATTAAAATAATTTAGTAAACAATCATTGCCTAGAAGTGGCGATTTACAAAAAGTGATGAAGAGATTTTGTCGCTGAACTTGAATTTATGTTACTAAATCCGACTTTATTTAAACAGGTGCCATGCACTAGTGCACCCTCCTGTTCCATATATGTGCACACTACCTATTTTTTTCTTTACAGGTTATGTGTCGATTTCGTCCGCTCAACCCATCTGAGAAAGCGCGTGGTGACGTATTCCTTCCTAAATTTCCATCAAAAGAACAAGTGAAATTTGGAAACCCGGTAAGTTTAGGGTATTATTGATACTGTGCATTCGTTCCGAGTATGACAGACTCGTTGATATTTGAATAGCATGATGCACTTATGGCGTGGTTACACATGAATTCATTGGGAGATTGCCATCTAGGATATTATGGTTCTTTGGAGGCACAGATCTTCAATACACAATTGAATAACATATTCGTAAGTAAATCCAAATATTTTCGGCTGACACTCGTCAGGGGTAATCGTCAGCAACTAGTAGAGAATTCGAAAGAACTTTGTATATCAATGGTCTTATTTTGAAATCTCTACTACTTGCTGGATATATTATTCAATGGTATATTTAAAGTTCTGGTTTTTTAACCGATTGATGGCACTGTCAATATTTGTACAGTGAATTTTACAACATTTGGCATGTCATTTTCATTTGGATAGCTAATGTATCCTGACACATTATAAAATAAGACGTTAGGTGTCATGCAGCCTGTCCTAGCGTGAACCGTTATCTGTGATTGTCCTGCAAATCTCTTGAGAAATGAATGCGAGTGTGCATTTTTTGTATTGGTCTTTTCGAGTGTCACTACTTTCAATTGCTCATCAAATACACTGTGAACTGGTGAGCCTGTGATTTTCAGTTCTTTTTGATGGAGCTTTTTTGTAAATAATGCAGAAAGACCTTTTATAATTTTATAATAACTCCATAAGTAAGCTATTAAGCATTGGCGGTTGGCTTTGTCTGTCTCAGCTGCTTTTTGATGCCCCGAGGGGACCTCTTTGATCATTACACATTCACAAGTTTCCAAACAGTGACTTTTATGATTCCGTAAATATGAATCATGATACCTCAGTTCGTGTCGCCATTTCAATCTTGTCATTTCTGAGAGCTTCTTGGAAGTGCAGAACTTCAATGTATAATTGAATAATGTTCATATCGAAATAAATTTGAATATTTCCGGCTGACACTTGAGCAACTGGTAGAGAATTGGAAAGAACATTGTATATCAACAATCTTATCACCAAATATGACGTCACCGGCATGAAATTTCGAGTAATCGAGACGAAGAGATCGCTGAAGTTCAATGTACTATGTTTCTGGAATATTCTATGTGACTTGTATGTTTTTCAAATGTCATACTATCGTGACATTCCATATTTTTTTGCAGTCAAGAACATATACATTTGACAAAGTGTTTGACGAGACGACTTCACAGGAACAAGTTTATCTAGCGGGAGCCCAACCAATCGTTAAAGGTATAATGCGAATGGTTTGCACACAATAGTGCAATCGCTAAATGTTAGATTGGACTGTAATGTGTTATTGCACAGTCGAGTTGCTGACATATTGCGTTACGAGCTGAATTATTGTGATAGGAGAATGTCTGTAAGTGCTGAAGTACTGTAATTTTGGTGCGACTGCTCTTAGCTTGGTCACGCTATAAATTATTCAATGTATGCTCTATCAAAATGGATCAGCGGTGTTCTCATTCATAACCTTTCGTGTTCCAATTTTGTATAATTAGTCCGCAAGTCCAAGTTACCTTTGGGCTTAAATATCTAATCACTAGATTCAGCAGTAAGGTACAGCATCTCCGTGATTTTTACATGGCTTGATTACTGTGTTTTTCGCTTGCGTGGTCATTGGGAACATTCATGATTCATGGCGATTTCTTACTGCGGTATTGATCCGAGTGGGCATTCCAGAAATGTATGTTTTGTGCAAAGTTGAAATTCTGAAAATTCTTATTAATTTTTTTGTCGCGCGTTTTAAAAACGATAATTTCAAGGCATCAAATTCAGAAGCAAATCGGACACAAAATTTGCATAAATATTAGTAGCTGCTGAAATGTAGTTTGTACATACTGGGAGCTCTATTTCGGATGATGGTAGACGTGAATTTCCAAATATCCCAGGATTAATAATGCTTCATATGCTATGTACGATTTTGTCCCATGAAATTATGGGATGTCAGTAGGCTAGAGAAAATGATATAAGATTATGCTTTATCAATTGGAGTCTTTTCCTTATTTGTCGAAAGTCAAAATTACTGTTTGCTCACCTAAATCCATTCATCATGGATACTTTCTTTTTCAATTTTGAAGTTATTTCAAATACGGTACTGTTATATTCCTCGCAAGCGAGCATCAAATAATAGCTCAATTGGACAATGAAGTGTGAATTGGCCGGCTGAGTTTTGCTTTGTTAAAAAGACTTCATGCTTGCCGTACTGAATATATGCCCTATAGGGTGGAGTGAAAAAAAGAAAAATTTGAATTTCAAAAAGTGCCTTTGATATTTGGTCCCAAATCGAAAATGAATAACTTCTATCATAATTTCAGGTTCCTGTGCCCTCTAGTGGCCGAGCAATTTCACCAAACGAGTCGAAAATAGCTAATTTTGTCATATCGGGATAACCGCTTATGCTAGAAAGCCAGTTTGGGGTTTAATATCTGCGGAAAGAACATATTTGTATCTCACTTCCATAGAAGTTTGTCTTGAAAATGTACAGAAAAAAAGTTACAAGCAAATTGTCGATTTTCAGACCGCCATTAAAAGTGTTGGTTGGTTGTACCAACTTTGCAATGCCAATTAGCATGTGACTGTTTGTTACATTGCTGCTTTAACAACAAAATCTTGTTTGAAGGACTTATCAGTTGATTTTTATATCAACCTGGCATAATTTGGATGGTAGAGAGAATGATTGAACTTTCTTCATAGTTGCAAAGGAGCTACATGACCGTTGGATTTGGTGCAATGTAATTTCAATTAAATAGTATATTCATATTGAAATGAACCCGAATATTTTCGGCTGACACTCGTCAGGGGTAATCGTCAGCAACTAGTAGAGAATTGGAAAGAACATTGTATATCAACAATCGTATCACAAAATATGACGTCACCAGCATGAAATTTCGAATGAGAGAGCGTTCAATGTACTATTTTTAGGTGATACACGAACTCCTTTTGTTGACAGAGTTTTGGTTGGTGTATTTTGATCAAAGTTGATTCCAAGGCATACAAATGGAATTGTGAACGGCCTCGACCTACGATTCGAAATCGGTCGTCTCGATAATTATTCGCACAAATCGGATTATCCAAATAACCTAAATATAGTACATTGAACGCTCTCTCATTCGAAATTTCATGCTGGTGACGTCATATTTTGTGATACGATTGTTGATATACAATGTTCTTTCCAATTCTCTACTAGTTGCTGACGATTACCCCTGACGAGTGTCAGCCGAAAATATTCGGGTTCATTTCAATATGAATATACTATTTAATTGTATATTGAAGTTCTGTACCTCCAAGAAGCTCTTCAAATGTAATTTCAATAAATGAGTTTCCTATTGCGCGAAAAAGTCAATCAACCCTAGCCCTGTTATCTGCTTTTTGTCGAATCCCCAACCTTTCCCTCTGCTTCTACTGAATTGGTAATTAGGATGTATCGCTCGCGGCTGGGCATATTGACACTGGCATATCGAGTCGAGTCATCATTTCTATGAATATGTGAGGTCACGCATTATATCGGGAAAACCCTGAATGGGATCCATTCTCGACTAGCTCCCGAAACGACTTCTATCAATTTAAGATCAATACTGGAGCGGTGTCTCATCGATTTGAAAATTAAGGTCATTGATTTCCGTCTCCAGTGATGTCACCTCGGGCTCTACACCTTGATCATCGATGGAGGCGCCGCTAATTTCAGAACTATCAATCAGCTTTGGACCACGATCGTATTTTCAAAATGCGAATGCGTTACCAGATCTAGAAGTACCAGTACTCACGTTTCAAGATCTGGCAACTAGAATTAGAACTAACGACATTCAACAACCCACAACTTAACTAGATTCAATTCTTGAGCAACTCATTAATTCAGCGCTGCGCTATGCTAAAATTTGAAGGATTATGCGATACCCATCCCGGAGAAATGTCATTTCAAAATTAAAAATTCAAATTTTTTTCATAAATTCGCTGCAAGCTTGCTTTGAAGTTCTGTAACTCTTGACATGACGGACAAATGTCAAAAAACTCTTAGCATAGCACAGGTCTGAATGTCATGTTTCCAAAAAACCTCTGGTGAATCGTTTAGGATAAATATTTCGTACAAATTTTTGGTTCACCGTGATGCGACGTAAAAGAATTTTATAATTGAGAAAAACACTTGAAAGCATTTGCAAAGTAAAAAGTCAATGAACAAGTGTTACCGATCTAATGATAAGAATGAGTGCCAGAATGCGAGAATGACAACTAACAGCTATCTAACAAATTTGTACCCGGAGATAATATAGATACAGATATTTTCTAACGGTCAAACCATATATATATTTTATAGAGTTATCGGACGAAACATGCGATTTTTTGGTCGGAACGTGAACCCCTCATTATCGAAATGAAATAAAATTGAAATTTAGCAGTTTTTGGTTATTGTTTGGGTGAAATATGACCATGAGGTGACAGCAGAGATACAATGTTAATATTTCCAACCAGAAAAAATTGCAATATTTTCTCAAAAATCTGCAGTTTAGTTAGATTGTGCAAATGTGGATCGTATGTATTTCCTTATCATTATTTTCCTTGAACTTGGAGTTCATTTCGTATTTGCAAAATAACTATATAATCACAATCTAAATTGGATTGGTGAATGTTGAAATACTATGCCCTTGTAATGTCTTGCAGTTTTCAGTTGGAATTTATAGCTTCTAAGTCAATATTCACAAGCCATACAGCGACTTGGCATGATCATAAGTATGCTGCATGGTAAAATTCGGATTTTTGTCTTCGGAAGGAATAATTGTATTTTGCATGTATGCTACCGCACCTGGATTTATTATCGCTTTGTTAACCTAATTATTGATGCAATTTTTAATGGCGCCTCACTGTTTGCAGATGTTTTGGAAGGATATAATGGTACGATCTTTGCGTACGGTCAAACCGCTAGCGGGAAGACTCACACAATGGAGGTAAATAGACGGGATACTTGATATTGTAACATGAACTTGAGCAGACGTTCATGACGCTTCTACGATGCATCTAGACGAGCGTGTGTTAGAACTTGCTTCAAGCCTCGACGCGCAACATATTAGCACACATCTTCTGGCCTTCCATTCAAACTTGGACAACTAGGAAATTGTCAGTTTTCTAAATAGGATTAGAATTAGAATTATAGCTACACATTTTTTTTTTCGAAATTAGTCGAAATGTAGCTACAGAGATTTTTCCAAATTAGACTAGAATTAGAATTACAGCTACAGTTTTTTCCCGAATTAGATTAGAATCAGAATTAGCACTGCTGAATTCTCGCAAACTTGGAAATTTAATCAAGTTTAATTGATATCAAATCGGAGTTCTAGCTCTATGTCAAAATGACTCTTCATATTCCAAATTCATTGCACGGACCAGTGACCCTTTATTAACCCCGTTCAGGGCGTTCTCCATGACGACAATCTCCAAGGGATCATTCCGCGTATCGTAAACGACATTTTCAATCACATCTACACTATGGACGAAAATCTGGAATTTCATATAAAAGTTTCTTACTTTGAGATCTACCTCGACAAGATACGGGATCTGCTTGATGGTGAGTGGAAGATTGCTGCTTAATTTCATTAGTAATTATTATTGTCAGGGTTGTAACAAGTCACGAGGTTCCGAGTCACAAGTCAATATGACTTTTATAGTTTTGACTCGAGTCAAGTCGAGTCATTTTCAATTCACCACCGAGTCAGTTCAAGTCATAGTGTTTACTGTTCATCAGGCTTGTAATGACTCGAGTCAAATTTTTTTTGGTGACTCGACTTGTACTCGAGTCATTGTGCAGGGCTCGAACCGAGTGATATAACTCGAGACTAGGACGGCCAAGACAGACACATTGTAACTTCAAAGAATAGTAAAGTTGCCACATGATTGGTATTTTGTCTGTCAGTCCTGATACTTGGAAAATAGGGCCAAAAACTGTTAGGAGTGAGGAAAATTACGATATTATGAATGCGAGCCATTCTATATCACTCAAGCAGATTGAAAAAATTGGATTGTACTCAAATCTGAAAAGTGAACGCAATGACTTGAACTCGGACTCGAGTCACAGCTCTATGGCTCGGACTCGACCCTCTACTCACTGACTTTGACTCGGACTTGACTCGATGGTGAATTGAAAATGACTCGACTTGACCCGGTCAAAACTATAAAAGTGAGGTTGACTTGAGACTCGGAGCCTTATGACTTGGTTAATGGTTAACTTTTGGGTGATATCGACGGCCTCGGATTCATAATTGTGTAATTTTTGTTTCGGCACTTATTACTCGCCTGTAAAGCCTCGAAAATTCGGTTGCTTTCATCGCGTTGCATCCAAATCGACTATCACGCATGTTCACATTGTTCACGGAGAATATATGGTTGAAAGTTTAAGTATATCCAATGAAAAATATAAATCTAACTGATTGTGCGAAAGGCAAATATTGTCATATGTCATAGTTATTGGTAGATGAATACTGATCTTGAGGCTTAATACTCAACTTTAAATCAAATTGTCAGATGCTCGTATTTGTCCAGCCTTCAATACCCCAGCTCTGTTGAAAAGTTAATTAGGCCTGTCCTAAATATAAGCTCCATCAATTTGCAACGTGTTGTTGATATACATTATACAATGTTTTTAGCAATTCTCTACTAGTTGCTGATGATTGCCCATGACGGGTTTCAGCCGAAAATAACCGGGTTCATATCGGTATGAATATACTATTCAATTGTATATTGAAGTTCAGTACCTCCAAGAAGCTCTGTCTGCAATTCTATACACTCGTCTATATACGTCTAAACACAAGCTCAATCTCAAAGATATCTAGATTTTGCCACTCTTCCAAGTCATAATGCATTGCCTGCATTATGTACCCTGTTCTCATTGATACACTGGACTGACATACTGAACTGCAATGTTATAATAAAGATCCCTTCCAAATTTCCTCTGTATCAGCATGTGATTAAACTACTAATCCAGATTATCATAATCATATTAGGCGACAATTCTCAATTAACATTTTGGTCTGTGTGTGCGTGTGCAGGTTTAATGTTATTAGCGCGACTGTGTCAGTTGTATGTGGTGATGCTTTTCAGTTCAGCAGCTTCAGTTTATTAGTAATTACATCAATTCGGAAGCAGCAAGATTGTGATAAAATGAAAAGATAGGAAGGGCGAGTGATGAAAATGAATTGGCCGTATATATCAAGTTATTGTCTGGTAATCTCGGGCGTGGACTAGCGTTAATTCAGTTGTATCTGAAGAGCTTCTTTGAGGAATAGAACTTCAACGTACAATTGAAAAGGCATATGCATATGCATATTGAAATAAACCCATATATTTTGGAATGACACTTGTCACAGGGGTAATCGTCATCAAGTAGTAGGTAGTTGAAAAGAAGTGTGAACCTGTATTAACAGATGTATCACCAATTACGATTTCACCAGCATTTATTTATTGCGATATGGAGGTATTACTCGATAGTATCTGCATGTGTTATCCCGTGACTTGGAATTGTGCGGGGAAGAATCCATATTCGCCCAGTTTTAACAAAACGAGGCTTGATTTTGCCAAATGTTTTTCCTAGCTTCGAAAACTCACCTTTCTGTACACGAGGACAAGAATCGCGTGCCGTACGTGAAAGGCTGCACGGAACGTTTCGTGGCCTCTCCCGACGAAGTCATGGAGACGATCGACGAAGGAAAAGCCACCAGACACGTCGCTGTCACAAGTGAGTTGAGCCGGAGCCATTTTTAGTTGTGCAAGAGGTTGCCAATAGCCGTCCGTTGGTGCTAGAGTTGAAGTGACCTCAGAAATTTGCTTCGCCATTTCGACGCGAATTACAATTAGCTGGATTTCGACAGATATGAACGAGCACAGTTCCAGAAGCCACAGCATATTCCTGATCAACGTCAAGCAAGAGAATGTCGTCACAGAGACCAAGCTCACCGGGAAACTTTACCTCGTGGATTTGGCCGGTAGCGAAAAGGTACGGGACGCGTTTGAAAATGAATTCCCGACCAACAAGATATTGCCATTGTCGGATTTATCCCACTCGAAGCATTTTGACAGACTCCCATCAGGAGCGAGCAGCATCAAGTATCGTTTTTGCGTACTAAGTAATTTTTGGTTACCATACGTCCTCCTATAGTAGGATTTGTAATATTCGCGGGTTTCGTATAGTTTGAAAATTTTGAATTTGCCCAAAAATGCAAAAATTTTATTTTTTCAAATTTGCCTTCCAACCCCATGAAATCGTTGGGCTGTCTTCAAAAACGATGCAAAACAAATTTGACTCAATTCCAAGCTGTAGAAGCAGAGTTACGGTATTCAAGTTTTTCGATGATAATGCTGGGATGATCCACCGATCAAGGATGATCCCAGAATTAAACCTGAAATAACTCCACTTCTACGGCTTGGAATTGAGTCAAATTTGTTTTGCATCGTTTTTGAAGACAGCGCAACAATTTCATGGGATTGGCAGAAAAATTTGACAAAAAATTTTTTTTGCATTTTTGAGCAAATTGAAAATTTTCAAACTGTACGAAATCCGCGAATATTGGTTGGAACGAATTGAAATTTGGTGTGCGTCGTTTTTCAAGGCAACCTAACGATTTAATCACGTAGCCAGCAAGATTCAGGAAAAAAAGTTATTTTTGAACAGGCCTAAGGACAACTAAAAAATGCCGTAAATGACTCGAAATCTGGATTCCCGGGGTTTGTTTGCAGGTGGGAAAAACGGGCGCGGAAGGTACGGTTTTGGACGAAGCCAAAAACATCAACAAATCGCTCTCCGCTCTCGGGAACGTAATATCCGCTCTGGCCGACGGAAAGGTATTAAAACTACACCTTTTTACACCTTGGATTTTGTAAAGTGGGAAGTAGAATTGGAGTAGGCTGGTATCACTTTTAAGAGTGAAATCGGCGTAATAAACGTGCGGACTAACCCCCGTACCACGGTAACTGAATGTATTTTCGAAAATGGCACCTATTTGTAGTGACATTGTTAGTCATTTTCGGTCTAAAGCAGCTGTCTTATTTATCGCCGTAACATGACCAAATCTAGTAACTTGAGTTCTTTTCAGACATTCCACATGAACTATTACTGGGCTTAGGAATCGCTACTTAGTAGAAAATTCTATCGTTACTCCGACCTGATTGGGAACTATTTTATCCTATTACGCAGAAAACCCACATTCCGTATCGGGACAGCAAAATGACCCGAATCCTGCAGGACAGTTTGGGCGGCAACTGCAGGACGACCATCTTCATCTGCTGTTCGCCGGCCAGTTACAACGAGGCGGAAACCAAGTCCACGCTACTTTTCGGCGTGCGGTAAGTTCTGTGGGTGGTTGTTTTTTCCGTCAGTTTTCAACGGTTTGTGAACAACGGTCGTTAATATCAATGAGGACAGTGTTGTGCTTGTGAATTACAGCGCCATCATTTTAACGTGGAAATTTCGATGAAGTTGACTAATTTCCAGCTAATCAGTGTGATATTTATTTTCCATTAGATGGCGATGTCACTATTCAAACTCTATCACAGACCGTTGTGAAGATGGAGACGCATGTCGTAGTGACGAAATTTCTGACCGTAAATATTATTATTTCCAAAAATGGCCGGAATTTCAAATTGGTCTGCGGCGTCTTCCACTGGTTGAAATTAAGCCAAATTTTTCGTGCATTATTTTTTTTATGCAACCTAATGATCTGACAAGTGTAACGCTGAAATTCGGGAAAAAAGTGGCTTTTGAACACCCCTAGCGACAGGGTTGTAACCAAGTCACTAAGCTCCGAGTCACCAGTCATTTTCCCTTTTGCGGTTTTGACTCGAGTCGAGTCATTTTCAATTCACCACTGAGTCAAGTCCAAGTCATCAAGCAGAGGTTCGAGTCCGAGTCACGGTATTATGACTCGAGTCCGAGTCCAAGTCATTGTGTTAATTGCTCGGTTTCCAGTTAAAGTCTTGTTAAACCCACTTCTTATAACTCTGTTTGGTGATATCGAATATTTCGCATTTATGATATACTAATTTTCCTCACTTTTAAAAGTTTCTGGTCGCATTTTCGAGTACCAGTACCAATAGTCGTAATCCCAATAGGGTGGTTACTTCACTGTTCTTCGAAATTACAAGGAAATGTCGGTCTTGGTCGCCTGAGTCTCGAGTCGTATGACTTGGTTCGAGTCATGCGCGATGACTCGAGTTCCAAGTCAAGTCGATACACAGATTGACTCGAGTCGAGTCATTTCCGTATTTTGAGAAAATGACTTGAGTCAAGTCGAGTCATCAAAAAATCGCGAGTCGAGTCATTACAACCCTGTTACAGTAGAATGGCTTTCTTCAGCAGAAACACCATTTTTTTGACCTATTCCGCATGATATTTTTCGTGCAGGGCCAAGACTATCAAAAACTCCGTGCAGGCCAACGTGGAGCTGACCGCCGAGCAATGGCGGAAGAAATACGAGAGAGAACGAGACAAGAACAAGCACCTGGTCAACGTCATCTCTCATCTCGAGAAGGAGATCAACCGATGGAGAGCGGGTGAGTGAAAATTGACCTGACGTGTTGCAGATTATGATTTATGATTTTTTAAAATTATCAATTCAGGCGAGTCTGTACCGGAATCGGAGAGGGTGAACCCCAAGGAGGTTCAGGGCGCGATCGTGGAGCCTAAAAAGACCCCCGTCGCTGCCGTCGAAGGAGGCGATACTGCCGAGGTTATTTTCAATGTTCAATTATTCTTCACATGTTTGACACAATTATTGCAACTATCTTATCTGGACTTTGTCTGGGTTGACACCTGCGATATCTGAGTGTAGAACATATAAGTCCCAGACATGATACTTGACTGTTAGATGGACTTGGCCACACCTCAGACCAGGCGTTGTAGCCAAGTCACAAGTCAATTCTGTTTTGATAGTTTCGACTCGCGTGAAGTCGAGTCATTTTCAATTCGCTGCCGAGTCAAGTATGGGACAGGGTTCAACGGTTTGAGTCCAAGTCCAGGGCTGTAACCAAGCCACAAGGTTCCGAGTCGCAAGTCAATCTCAGTTTTGTAGTTTTGACTCGAGTCAAGTCGAGTCATTTTCAATTCACCACCGAGTCAAGTCCGAGTCATGGTATTACGACTCGAGTCCGATTCATTCTGTTGACTGCTCAGTTTCCTGTTAAATTCTTGTTAAACCAACATTTTATAATCCGTTTGATGATATCGAATGGTTCGCATTTATAATATACCGATTTTCCTCACTTATAGCAGTTTCTGGTCGCATTTTCAAGTACCAATACCAATAGACAAAATCCCAATAGTGTGGTTACTTAACTATTCTTCGAAATGACAATGCAATGTCGGTCTTGGGCATTTGAGTCTCGAGTCATATGACTTGGTCGAGCCATGTGCGGTTACTCGAGTCAGACGTAGAGTCATTCCAATCCTGCCATTGACGCACTCCAGGCATGATACCTTAATGCGAGACATACTGAAACACTCTCCAACCAAGCAAGACTTGAAAACGCATGGGTCTTATAAATAAGAACATGGTAGTGTTACAGTCGTAGTTCCAACATTGGCCTTTCATGGACCCCTTAAGACTAGTCTCCATGAACTCCAGGTTAAGAAGCCCTAAGGTAAGGAAACAAAGTGTTCCTCTAGCTAACCCTGCCAATTGGAACATTCAGAAAACTGCTAAGCAGCCAGCTACTTCAGCAGCAGTTATGAAACAAGGCGAGTTAATAATCGCCATACTTTTCATTACAGAGGTCGCTCGGCGTGGCTTCCAACAGTTCATCTGCTGCTGTCGCCAGCAATCCCGCCTGGGACGATGACGATAAGCAGAACTTGTACAAGATGCTAGATGATAAGGTGGGTGCTGGAGTCGCAGTTTGTTAAAACGCTCTCTGACTTTGACTGCTTTAAAATCAACTGAATGTTCTCTAGTGATGTTACTAAAAAATGCTGTTGCAGTTACAGAAGTCATCAAGTTTTCCATGTAGGCAGACCTCTAGAAAGTTGAATTTTTTGTGTGGGCACTGGGCACAAAGTTTTTTAAATGCCTAGAACAGGTCTATTCACTCAATAGCTAAGTGATTCGATTCTGAATTTCTGATTCTTCCGTAAAATAGGTCAATTCACTTGATAATATATATAACTGAAAAATAAATGTTGCTTCATTTCAGGACGATGACATCAACGAACTGACGCAGCTCAGCGAGCGGCTGAAACAACAAATGCTCGAGCAAGAAGAGGTCATCGCACGTTCTCGGGAGGATTACGACACGGTGCAGGAGGAGATGACGCGTCTCCAGGTCGGGAACTCTACGATATATTTTTCTAGACGCTGATATCATCGCCGAGGTTGTAACCAAGTCACAAGGCAATCTCACTTTTATAGTTTTGACTAGAGTCAAGTCGAGTCATTTTCAATTCACCACCGAGTCATGGTATTATCATAGTGTTGACTGCTCAGTTTCCAGTTAAAGTCTTGCTAAACCCACTTTTTATAACTCTGTTTGGCGATATCGAATGGTTCGCATTTATAATTTACTAATTTTCCTCACTTTTAGCAGTTTCTGGTCGCATTTTCAATAACCAGCACCAATAGACGAATTCCCGATAGCGCGGTTACTTCACTATTCTTCAAAATCACAATGAAATGTCGGTCTTGACCATCTGAGTCTCGAGTCATAGGACTTGGTTCGAGTCACGCGCAATGACTCGAGTCCAAGTCGAGTCAATACACAGATTGACTCTAGTTGAGTCATTTCCATATGTTGAGAAAATGAGTCGTCAGAAAATCGTGACTCGGGTCATTACAACCCTTGGAAGCTTTACTCGATTATGCCCGCCCCTGTTGTTACACGCTACAAACTATGAAATGTAAATAAGTTTCTCTTTGACGGTAATGCTGCGTATTTGTCCCTAACTGGCGTTTGTGCATCAGACGGAGAATGACGCCGCGAAAGAAGAGGTCCAAGACGTGCTGCAGGCCCTGGAAGAACTGGCGATGAACTACGACAGAAAAGTGCAGCTGGTGGAAGACAAGTCCAAGGAGGCCAGCCAACTGTCGGAGCAGCTGTCTTCCATGACTGTAAGTGCGGCTTGCCAGACCTGAAATATTTGTAGAAACTTCAATATATAATTGAATAGCATGTTCGTATTGAAATGAACCCGTGTATTTTGTTGTTCTGTCCGATTCTCTACTAGTTGCTGACGATTACCCCTGACGAATGTCAACCGAAAATAGTAGAGTTTTTGTATTGGAATATATTATTCAATTTTATGTTCAAACGGTTGTTTGCAACCGCACTCGCTTCTGCTAGAACATTTATTTTTAGGTAAAACTACCTCTATTTTGCAATTTGTGATGTACAAAGTGGTTTTGAGTTAATTTTCATCGCTTTTACGCGTGAAATGCCGGAAGAACAGCGTAAAACGGTACCGGTACCACGGTAACTGAATATGTTTTCAAAGATCGCACCTATTTGTAGCGTCGTTGGTCATTTCGCAATGATTTACATTGGTACTGCAGACACTAACTATACTATTTTACCTCGATAGTTTCGGTCGCGGAGAAACCACGAGTAAAAATACGAAATATTTTCCGATTTGTTACAGAAAAGTCTGGCTACGTTGGAAACGGAATTGGCGCATCTGAAAGAGACGAGCGCGCATCAGAAACGTCGCATTGCGGACATGATGAACTCGCTGCTGAAAGATTTAGCGGACATTGGCATCGCGGTCGGGAATAAAGATCAGGTGAAGAGCAAAACAGGTTGTCTTTTCCAATTTTATAAAAAAAAATATTGATTTTTCAAATTTTTCAATTGCATTTTTCATCGCTATTTTCTTAAAAAACATTGCCGTTGATTCTACATGGGCCAAATCCCAGACTATATCGGCGTTATGTTCTTTAAAAGGAGTTTTGCCTCGCATCTGGCTGCGTTGATAAAGTGAACCCTACTCATGGAAATTCAAATTATTTTCAAGTCACATTTTTGTTACGTTTTCTTGAAAGCCGTCGGCGTAAGTAAACGTCCACAGTTCCCGAAATCGATCGGCGACAAGAATTGCTTTTCGGGAACTTTCATTTTATATCTGGATGCGTAAGAAAAATGAAAGCTTATGTTCCCCGCTCACAGGATCTTTTCAAACTTTCTAAAAAATTGATTTTCAAATGAAAAAAAATGTATTAAAAATAATTTCATTTTTATTTCAAATAGCGTTTTTTTTTTCGCTGCTCGCAGATTCCGGACTCCATCGGCGACAAGTTCGACGAGGAATTCACGATGGCGCGCCTTTTCGTTTCGAAAATGAAGACCGAAGTGAAGCAGCTGGCCAACCGCTGTAAGACTCTGGAGAGCTTCCAGGACGAATCCAACCGCAAGATGGAAGAGAACGAGCAGGAATTAGCGGCGTCTCAGCTTCTCATTTCTCAGGTTGGTAGCGTCAGCGGTTATTTTCTCTTTGTAGGCCTGGTACTTTATTATATGAGTCGAAACGGTATAGATTTTCCGACGACTTTTCCAGTACCGGGCAATAGTACTCGACTGAGCTCTGCCTCGCTTGCTAGGTGTGCGAGATGTGGGTTGTTCCTCGGCCTACAGTTTTAGGCGGTTTTCCTCTAGGCGGTGTTCGGAACATGGCACAATTCTTGAGTCATATTGAGTCATTGTGCATTTTGACTCAAGTCACTGAATCGCGTCAAGTCGAGTCGCTCGATCTTTGGATATAACTGAGTTGCCGAGTCAAATCCGGTCACAACTAATTTGAAGTTTTTGCGGTGACTCGAGTCAGGTCGAGTCACTCGAATTTTTGGACGTGACTCGAGTCAAGTTGAGTCGCTCGATCTTTAGAGATAATTGAGTCAACGAGTCAAATCAAGTCTAATAATTTTATTTTTTCCAGTCACATCAAGTGACTCAAATTTTTGGACGTGACTCGAGTCATATCATGTGAATGAAAGTGACTTCAGTCTTAACTCGAGCCAAGTCATTAACTCGAGCCAAGTCATTTGGAGTCGGCCCCAAACACTGCCTTTTGTGGAAATGAGCAGCGATCACATGTGAATTTTCTCATTATCTGACGTTAACGATCGGTTTCGCAGCACGAAGCAAAAATGCAGTCGCTCTCGGAGTACATGAAAGACGTGGAGAACAAGAAACGGTCTCTGGAAGACTCCGTCGACCGCCTGAACGACGAGATGGCCATTTTGAGAGCAAACGAAAAGACTCACGACTCCAAACCGCAGGTAGTGTGGCGGCCAGTGTTGTTCCGCGCTCTGAATCCAATCATGTTCGATGAAAGGAATTCTGAACCGGTACACATCCTGTTTTTGCGTCTCATGGCGAAATCATTTGACCATGACGGTTGTCTACTAGGTAATGGCTCCCTTAAACAACCAATAATGTACCCACCATTGCAGAGCGATATATCTATCAATATTCTATAATCCGTTTCTTCGCTGTGCTGTAATAATTAGACTCAACTTTCATTTTGAGGTGATAATTCTACAATCGCAGAATCTTTGATCAGCAGCCGGCCGTTTCGTTCAACAACCTGACAATTGACAGATAATTACGCGTTTTCGCATTATAACGCAACAGATATCGCACCATGCCCCACCCACCCATGCCCATGCCCCACCCAACTTTATGCGTCCTTATTAGCAATTTTTAATCACGCAATTATCATTCTTCCGGATCCACTAACTTTACGATCTCCACCCTAAGAGTGAATTTATCAACCGTAATTATAGTTTCAATACTATTTTCAACCACGGAAGGCTTAAAATTTTGACTGATCGTAGCGCAACATTTAAAACTATCCCCAGTACGATATGATATAGTACTGGCATTATATTTTTATGGTCGCATAAAAGGTACAGATTTCAACTTTGCATCTCTTTCATATAGTTGTGATATAATAATGAGTGATTCTCAGATACTTGATTCAGTATGGAATCGCTCCGTTACTCAATTTTGCCCCTACCCAATCACGGTATCTATATTTCGTAAAATTTGTGATATTTCTTAGGAGAAACAGATTTCAGCCGACGACCTAAAAGTGGCTCTCGAGGATCAGATGGAAAAACACAGCGAGGCCCATCGCGAACTCGTGGGTCAGCTGAGGGACGAAATCGACCAGAAGACCAAAAACATCGAGGAGCTGAAGGGGTGAGAATTGTTTTGCCCCGTTTTTGTCGGTTTGTAATTTACCAATGAGAAAACTTGACTTTTCAACCATGAACTATAAATGGAATTCAGTGGAAATGGATTATTGCTGTCACTTCACAATGCGGCTTGGAGGCTCAGAAATCTTAGCGAAGTAGAATATTCAACGACTCAAGTCTCGAGTCGAGTCATTCATAAAACGTGACTCAAGTCGGGAAATGGCTCTAGTCATCTCATCAAGCGATTTCGAATTGACTCGAAAATTAGACTTCCGAGTTGTCCATCAATCCTGACTCGAATCATGCCGACATTGCGTCAAGCAATTTGGAAATGACTCGAAAATTTGACTCCTGAATCGTGAGTCGAGTCAATTCATTGAAAGAACCTGACTCGAAGGCTAGTCATTACTCGACGCTGCGTCAAACAATTTTGAATTGACTCGAAAATATGACTTTCGAGTCGAGTCATTCAAAAACTCAACTCGAAGTCCAGTCATGACTGGAGTCATCCCAGCGAAAATACTCTTCTTCATTAACGAAATCATGTTATGGTGCTTATAGCAGCGGTGGTGTCTTACACCACAAGCCAATAAGTTTCATCACGAGCTAACTTGATAATTTAGTGTAGGAAAATACTCTTCTTAATGCGTTATTGCTTCAGGAATTACCAGAAGCTCGAGCTGGAGAACAAGAAGCTCCAGCACGACTACGAGAAGCTCAAGAAGGAAGAGAAAGACAAGGAGCAGAAGTTGAAGGATCTCTACATCGAGAACGACAGGCGCGAACAGGCCAAGCAAGACTTGAAAGTGTGTTGAAAAAGCTGTTGCAATATTTTGCGAGTGCTGCGTTGTACAGATAGCGTGCGTGGTAGGGCTGTTCAAAGAAAACTTTATATTCAGATTTCACTGGCTACTTGATAAAATTGTGAGGTTGGATAAAAAATCACTGCACGCCAACTTAGGCTAAATCCCTACCAGTAGAAGCAAGATTCTTGCAGTAGAAAGTTTTGAAGCTATCATTAAAAAATAAAAATTTTCAAATTTTTTCTGTCGACCTCACACAATTGTTAGGCCGTCAGTAGAGATGGTGCACACCGAATTTGGCTCAAATCCAACCACTAGAAGCAAAGTTATTGCAGTAGAAACATTTGGATTTGAATAAAATAGTATTTACGGTGACAAACTCTTTGATTGTTTATTATAAAATCATTGAATTAGAAACTTTTCTACCGCAATAACTTTGCTTCTGGTGGTTGGAATTGAGCCAAATTTGGTGTGCATCATCTCTACTGACAGCCTAACAATTTTATGGGGTCGAGCAAAAAAAAATTGAAATTCAACTTTTCAATTTTTTAATGATAAATTCATAACTTTCCACTGCACTAATATTGCTTCTACTGCTTGGAATTGAGCCAAAGTTGGTGTGCAGTGTTTTTTTTAACCAACCTAACAATTTCATAAAGTAGCCAGTGAAATCTGAAGGAAAAGTTCTTTTTTAACAGCCCTAGTGCGTAGTTATATGCCGTTCGGGAGCAGAGATGATCAAAATAGTTAGCTTTCCTACTCGAGTAGAAACAATCTAATAAATTTTCTACTCAATTACAATTAGTAGCCGCGATTGCTTTCTGCGTTGAAAAATCCTAATTGTAAAAAGTAAGCTTGATTTTTGGGAAAAATTTAAAGTGCTTGTCACTGACGTTTTATTTCTAAGTAAATTAAATTTAATATAATCCAAAGTTCTAAGTCAATTTTCGCCACGAATATTTGAATTTTCGCGCCGGCGACGTCATATTTTGTGATACGATTGTTGATATACGATGTTCTTTCCAATTCTTAACTAGTTGCTGACGGTAACCCCTGACGAGTGTCAGCCGAAAATATTGGGGTTCATTACAATATGAATATGCTATTCAATTGTATATTGTAGTTCTGTACCTCCGAGAAGCTCTTCAAATACGTATCTTGTTTTATTCACAGGGTCTGGAAGAAACCGTCAGCAAGGAACTGCAGACTCTTCACAATCTCCGCAAGCTGTTTGTGCGCGACCTCAGCACTCGCGTCAAGAAAGTGAGTATCGACGCATGACGGGCGCGTCGGCGTACCTTGCGGTTCGATCGGAGATAACTTCTCTCTGCCTATATACCTGTGAAAACGGGTCGAATGGTGGCTTATACGAGTACAAATATCTGAAATGCAGCCACACGGCAGAGCTTTTCCAAATTAGATTAAAATTAGAATTACTAAAATCGCAAAATTTCGGAAACGAAAGAAAACTTTTACCTGAAAAAATAGTAGGTTACTCACGGTGTGAAATCTATCATTATTAATTGTCATAATAGTTTTTTAGATTTATTATCAAAAAATGAAAGGAAACTTTTGATTTGAAAAAATAGTAAGATACTTCTTGTGGGAAATTTTAGCATTATCAATTTATCGGCTTATGGTTTCTCACACGATATGCCTGCATGATCATTCTGAACTTTTCTCCAACAACACAACAAACATAACCGGGGTGACCTCTTAACGCATGGGTGGTGAGGCTATGCTCCGGTGACGTAGCGATTAAATCGTGTGCTCCATTTTTATAAGCCAATCAATCTCGATTTCGTCCGAGAAAGGCCCGCCGTCAGAGAGGAGTCGACTTCTTTAAAAAAACTGGTACGTTCGGCCAGAATACCGGCGGCACGGTGAATCTAATTGGTCGTTTGATTTTCAAAAGAATCCAATCGTAGCAGATAACGTCCAGGAAACTCCGGCGGAAAAAGAGCAAACGCCTTTTGCCGCGCTGGTATGTTATACTAGTGATTGCGCCTGTTAAAAAATGGAAGACGCTGAAAAAGGACCTAAGTAGCTCTGAACATTCCCAGGTGTAGGCTATATGCGCTGCGGTTTTAATATTCTGTTGATGCAATCCAGATTTGTTTGACGGTTAAACAGAAGGCGAGTTTTTGCAACCCTTTTTACAACCAAATACTCAGAAGTTATGTAGTATGGTGTTTCAAGCTGTTCGAAGGAATCGATCGCAACTTTTTGCAACTTTTGTTCATTTTTTCATACGACTTTTTCGCTTTTCATGCAACTTTTCACAACTCCTTTCGATTTTCTATGCAACTATCTTTTTACTGGAAATATTTGGCACTATATGGAAATAGATCGCTCGATTATTTCAATGTGGTTTAAATTTGAGGTCCTTTCTGATTTGACGTACGATTCAGGCTGGACCGACGAAAATTATGTTTTCACCGGGTCAATTTTTTCAGGCTGTTGATTTGTTGAGGTTACCAACATTGAGTTTAGCTACAGTGCCTTGGATATGGATCGATTCCAGTGCCTTACAACCTAATAATTTCAAGGAGCTTGTCCATAAATGCAACTTTTGTGAAAATTGAATGCAAGTTTTTGATGCGACTTATGTGAAAAGTGAGTGCAACTTTCCACGGGTTTGATTGCAACAAAAACTTGCCCTAGTTATAACCATTTGAGATTGAACGTGGGGTGATTATGATTTGTAATCTTTTCGATAACAAGGATTACAGTATTTTCGATTACCCATCATCATATTTATTTTGCATCCACGTAATCGCTTTCTTTGTAACAAGAACGTTTACTAAATTCTCAAGTCTTACAAGGGCTCTGACGTGAACTGAGAAAGAAATAGTGTAGCATCAAGTTATTGACAGTGGAAATGGAAATGTCACAAGCAGTTTAGTCGTTACGGCAGAAAATCGTGTTTATTTGACCATTCCTTGACCAAAATTTTATGTAACACTTGTAAATTTTGAATGCAGAGCAGTCGAGTTGGGTATAACCATATCTTGTCTTAAACTGTTGAATGCCTATTGCTGTTACTTACATACCGATACGTTAATATGATTTTCTTTTCAAGTGGGTGAAACATTGAGTGTCTCTTTCTCTCTTAACTCAAAATTTGAATCAGCAGTCAATCGCCGGCCTATGTCATGTCGTGCCTAGAACTGAAGTTGGTGGGCGGCATGAAGTTGGCACGATGGATATATCGTGACGTCATATATTCCAAATTTTGATCTTATGATGCAGTCAGTCTGTGTTGGGATCAAGTCGCAAGTTGAGCCATTCGATTTCTGAAAGTGACTCGAGTCAAGTCGAGTCGCGAGGAATTTTCGAAGTTCGAGGCGTGACTCCAGCTGTCCACCAAATAGATAGATGATAGAATATGAAACCTCACACACATCTAAACGGTCCAATATAAGACTGTACCACTTGTTGGCGAGTGATATATATGTATAAACTAATATATAAGTTTGATTTAAATTAATAAAGAGGTTCCTTAAAATTTGCGTAGAAACACACTGCTATCGATAGAATACTATTGGTCTACGGCAATGTAAGGTCTAATCGTTATGTTTGCGGTCAATATATTTGTGACTTGTCGACTGAGGCCGAGTAAAACCAGGCTGCATAATCGTTTAATGACCGGCTGCTCACGCAGATCATATCAACGTGTCCATAACCGTACAGTTATCCAGTTACAGCGACTAGGTCGGCACCGATCACTTAATGACTTGAAATTGACCTGAAAATTTCGCTTCAATTCATGAGTCAATCCACATTTTTAAGACCTCAAGTCAACACCTCTTTAAAAAAGTTGACTCGAGTTATCCCAACACTGGATACAGCCTCGTCTGAATCGCTATATTGCATTAATGTAATCGTGAATACATTGTGATAGAAGAGTACTCGTTTACGGAAAAGGTTTTTCCATAAACGCAATCGATTGCGTTGATGCAGCAATTGCCTCGTGTCTGCTATCAACGGCGAATGTGTTTTCACGCGACTCTGCTTCGTTTCAGCAACTGCAAGGCGAGGAGATCGAAGAACTGGGCGGCTCGATCATGCAAAAGCAGAAGATAACATTTCTTGAGAACAACTTGGACCAACTTACGAAGGTCCACAAGCAGGTGAGGGAAGCTGCGGGCTTTAGACCCTCTATCGAGCTTTCAAGCCATCCGTTGACCATGGCCTATTAGCATACGACATTTCAGCATGTAACGATTAAGTATTTGGCTAAAGTTGAGGTCAGGGTTGGGATAAGGTGTCAGATTTGGGCACTGACGTTGAGGGTTTGTGAGAACAAAAGGGGGTGTTAGGCACTATAGTAATCAGTGTGGGAAATCCATTTATTAATATCTATAGTGAAATATATGAATATATGGTCACTTAATTCGCTGTTGTTGTGGATAGGGGGCGTTTGATATCTGGATTATTGGTCAAATGGGGCGTTGTGTAAATAAAGCTTACCAAACACTGATTTAGAGGTCGGATTGGTGGTTGCGATTGGATTAAGGTTTAGTTTGGGAGTTGGGATTATGGTAAAGGTTAATTTGGTGGTTGAAGCTAGGTTGGCATAAGCGTTGTTTTATAGCTTAAGGTTATATATGGTGCTGTAATTAGAGTTAGTTTTGTGGTTACATGTATAGGACGGCGGTTAATTTTAGGGTTAGGTTCGGGGTTTGTGTTTTTAAGTCACATGGTCTAGTGCCGTATGCTCGAATGTTGGGCCCCGGGTGCCCAATTGAATATTGTTAAGTCGGTTAATATTCTTGTGTCGCAATCATTCTGGCTTCCTAAAAGAAAAACGTTATTTCGCAGCTGGTTCGTGATAATGCTGATCTTCGCTGTGAACTACCCAAACTAGAGAAGAGACTGAGAGCCACCGCGGAACGTGTCAAGTCTCTGGAAACGGCGTTGCGCGACGCCAAGGAAGGCGCGTCCAAGGATAGGAAACGGTATGTGGAAATTGGAACAGTACAGCCGTGGGTTGCAGCAAACTGAGTTGGGCCACTAGATATAGGTATTTTCCAAATAAGATTAATAATATAATTACCAGGGCAAGTTTTTGCAACTTTTTTTACACCTTCCGGCGGCTGCCCAAATACTCGGAAGTCATGGAGAATTCTGTTTTAGGCTGTCTGAAGGAATCTTACAGTGTTACTTTTTGCAACTTTTGTCTATTTTTTCATGCAACTTCTTCGATTTTTCATGCAGCCCACTCTTTACTGGAAATATTTGGCGATTACGTCACTGTTTTTTGAGAATTTTGTTGAAATACACGGCCAAATTCGACTGAAATACCATAAATCAGCACTGAAGTAACGCTGTAACGGGTATTTCGGGAGCTGAGCCAGAAAGTTGGCCTTTTTTTAGTCAACCAATGGAGAATGTGGATGGAAAACTGTATTTCGGGAGTGGAACTGGGAAGTTGACCTTTTCTTCTTTTTTTTAGTCAGCTGACCAAAATGTGGTCTTTTAGTGCAACTTTAGTGAAAAAAATGAATGCAACTTTTGGGAAAAATAAATGCAACTTTCCACGGGTTTAACCGCAACAAAAAGCTTGCCCTAATAATTACGGAATTCACGAAAACTTGAAATTTGAATTAAATTCCGAATTAGGAATAAATACAAATATCAAGTCGAGCGTTGAGACTTGGGCGGCTGGAAATTTTTCAGCTTTTCTGAATTCGACTGGATTTAGAATTAGATTTAGAATTATAATTAGATTACAATTGAAGCTAAACAGTTTTTTTGACAAGTTAGGTTAGAATTAGAACGACTCATTTCGTAGATACAGCTCTTTTGTAGTATTTCCAAGAAAATCAGACAATAGATTCGAATGATAATGATAGCATAGAAACATTTTTCAAATTAGATTAGATTCGGGATACCGGAATTTTGCTATAATTAGTCTAATCAGACAACTAGAATTATCTAATTAACGAAGTGTGGCAGTAAAAGTGTTCTGTTTTACTTTCACTTACTTATTCTGGTGTCGTATGTGACAGGTACCAGACCGAGGTGGACAGAATCAAGGAAGCCGTCCGTAATAAGAACATGCAAAGACGCGCAGCGCCTCCGCAAATAAGTAATTTCCGTAATGTATATTAGTATCTAATAAGCCTGGGCTGAATCGAATACCCGAGTGATTCGATAAGTGATGATCAGGGCGATTTTTTTTACCTAAAAAACGGAAGATGTTGACCTAAAAAATCCAAATTTTGTCATTTTTTGACCTTGGAAAACTTGATTTTGACAACATTTTGCCCTCATGTTAGTCAATTAGGTGTTTACGAACAAAATGTTAGTGTTCTACTTCTTATCTTCATTTCTGGTTGGAACCGTCTGTCCTTACGAAGTAGTTTGACCTGAAAATACTTGTTTGACTTTGAAACTGACTAATTTTTACATGAAAAAACTTGGTTTTAACGAAATCCGAACCTATGAAGAATTCCAGTAGTTACATTACGCATTATGGTAGAATTAATTAAAATTCGTTGTAGTACAACGAAAGGCACTTTCCTACATTATCGGGTAGAAAGTGCGGCACTCGAATTGGGTCCTGGCCCTAGTCTGAATGTCAACTGCAATTCTTCTAGTTGCTTTACCCAAAAAACTTATCGTCAAGTACAGCTCGTCCTATGCCGTCCTGTTTATTTTTGTTTTACGCCACAGGGTCCTGATCATCATGTCAAGATAGGCATAGTTACGTCGGATTCTTATCGCCCGTAAATACCGATCAGCAATTGTATACGGTATAGTACGAGAGTAGGCGTGGTCACATCGCATTCCAACAAATTTCTCTGATAAATAGCGCAAATTCGATGTTTTAGTGCAGTAGTTCTAAACTTTAGTAAGCTGGCAAACCCTCGTGCTAATCTTCGCAAACCAGAATTTTCGACTAGCCGTGAACACGAATATCTGCCATTCAGCTTCGAATAGGTGTGGAACTGTGCTGAAAGAACAAAGCCATTAAAACACGAGTTTCACACAAAACAAATTGATAATAATATTTACAGCGAAACAGTGTGGCGTATGCTGTATAAGGCGGGCTTGCTTCTTGACTACCAGCGAACCTCTGAAACTTGGCTTAATGAACCCCAGTTAAGAACCAATGTTTATTGTATTTATTGGCTTTGTCACAGTTAAAGCGGTCCGGCCCGGACAGAATAACCCTCACGGCGGGGCTTCGATGGTACGTGGAGGCGGACAGCCTGTCGTTGCTATCAGAGGTGGCGGTGGTCGGTAAGGCAGTGTTTACTCTTTGCGTGTCTGACGTAGCCTGATTTATAAGGTTGGGTGGTGGGGTTGGTACCGAAGTAGGTTTTGAGTCTACTTCCGCTTCTGCGTGAAAAGTTTTCAGGCAAAACTTTTCGTTTTTGGGTCTGCTTGCATCGCGTTTTTAGTAAAACTGCAATGACACTGGTCGAAATAGTCACTTTTTCTGCTTGAGCGGTTATGTTTTAGTCTACTAAATTGTTATGCAAAATGGCTTTGGTTTTCTATTTGTATATTTTATGGTGGAAAGTAGTTTTTAGGTATGTTTGCATCGGTTTTGAGTGAAATTGCCATGGCAAAGGGGTGATATACTGGTATATTTTGGGAAATTGTACCTATTTGTAGAATTGTCGGTCATGTTGCAAATGCATGTTTCAATTTTAAAAGTAGAACATTATGCGGGCGCTTTGCCGAATCTCTTATTGAAGTTAATTGAAGTAATTTTAACACTGCTTCAACTTGTAATTGAGTAGAAACTACGGTGTAACTAGGATATTTATACGTGGTTTCCGACAATGACAGCTTTGATGACGTCTGCACATAATGTGGTTCGACATACGTCTTGCGATACCAATATCTGTATACTTGTGTGCCAAGAATTAGGAGACGGTGAATGATAGGAAAAAGACCGATGGCGGCCTCTGTGGTGTAATGAAAACGTAGCGTTTGCAACAATTTTGCTTGGTGAAAATGTTTAAAGCTGATTCTTCACCGCAGAACGCCGTACGCCAGCGACGCGGACAGGGCTCGGAAAATAGTTCCTAATTCTGCGGCTTCTAATACAGGTGTGTGCATGCACGGTAATTTTCTGGCTATGTGTTATTTTTCAGAGGATTTAATACCTTACGATTACGAAGCTATGTGACAGGCTTGCTTGGGGGTTAGGCTCGATTTAATGCGTTACGTTATCGTATATTGGATTTGCTCATCTCGCCCAGTTTTCAATATATATTCACTAATGGGAGGTAAATTTTCGTAAATGGTCAGTAAATTGGAATATTTTTACAACATTATGCGGTAGCTCGATGAATATTTTCCATTTCAGCATCGGCCTAATTCTAGCACGTAATAATGTCATGTAACAAACCTGAGTAATAATATAGAGATTGTAAGAGTAGATAAGGATTGAAATTTTGAATAATACTTAGAATTTCATGTTTTGTAACTGTTCTTCCTCACAGCGGTACCCACGTAATTGCTACCGAAGACAAACGCCATGGTAACGGGTTGCTTGAAAATTAGATTTGAAATTTAATTTGCTTGCACTTTAAAATGTACGCTTTCCTATTATTTTTTTCGATTTTTCACAAAATCCTTTCTTTCCGCTTTCAAAAGTTTGGAATTAAGTGAGAATTTTAATTTTGTGTTTGTTTAATGTCGTCGAATTCCAATCTGTCGTTGTGTAGCTCTCCCGGCAGATATTGTTTTGAGAAATTGCTACTTCACGATTTTGGATAATAATCACGACTTTTGGCACAGTGGCGATGAGTGTTCCATTTTTGTACATCCTAGCCAAATTTTGGTGGCATATTCTTAAAATGGTTACATGGAGAAAGCAAGTCCGTGATTCGGGCCAAAGACTGAATTTTAGGACTACGGTCCAATTTGTGACACCAATTCCGATCAAAATATTATCTGCCTGGGATAAATTTCTCGATTATGAACCAATCATATCTGTTGGCTTGCCTGCTGAGTAATATGTAGTGTAGCATTGTGATTTAACCTCTTATGTAGATTTTTTATCGTCTGGTTATGTTTCTTTGTTATTTGAATTACCACGGATTCTGTAGAAGCATTTTCGAGTTGTAGGTATTGTAACTAGAGCCTGAACGACATCGGATTTTTGGGCCATTATCGCTAAACTCTATGTCTTGACTGGGACTCGAGTATTAATGCTATGACTCTGGCTCGACCCGTTGATCCCTGAATTGGACTCGGACTTGACTCGGTGGTGAATTAAAAATGATTCGACTTTACTCGAGTCAAGATTATAAAAGTAAAATTGACATGTAACTCGGGTCATTGTGAGTTGGTTACAGCCCTGGGCTCTAGTAATTAGGGCTGTAATGACTCCAGTCATGACTCGATTTTCAGATGACTCGTCTTGACACGGTCATTTCCTCAAAATACAGAAATGACTCGACTCGAGTCAATCTGTGTATTGACTCTACTTGGACTCAAGTAACTGCGCATGACTCGGACCAAGTCATATGACTCGAGACTCAGACGGCCAAGACCGACATTTTATTGTAATTTCAAAGAATAGTAAAGTGACCGCACTATTGGGATTTCGTTTATTGGTACTGGTACTTGGAAATGCGACCAGAAAACTGCTAAAAGTGAGGAAAATTAGTATATTATAAATGCGAACCATTCGATATCACCAAACGAAGTGGGTTTAACAAGACTTTAACTGATAACTGAGAAGCCAACACAATGACTTGGACTCGGACTCGAGTCATAATACCATGACTCGGAATTGACTCGGTGGTGAATTGAAAATGGGTCGACTTGACTCGAGTCAAAACTATAGAAGTGAAATTGACTTGTGACTTGGTTACAACCCTGCTAGTAATTACTGTAGTAATCCATCAACTTACATTTTCCAAATATGTTTCTCAAGCAGGTTTTAGCTACAGCTCTGAATTGATCGAGATGAAACGTCTACAAAAGCAACAGCAAATCATTTCTCAACAGTGGAAACCGCCCCATCAACGCGACTCGGGTTTTCAAAATCACACACCCTGAATAGAACATTCGATCAACACTTTTTTCGCCTACCATTACCCGTCTGATCGATTTAACACCCGACACTGTAGCACGTGCGCGTTTAGATCACCCAGCTTGATTAATGCATATTGGATCTATCTTTGGTCGATTTTACCTCTCGCATAATAGGTTTAAGGAGTGCTGATGTAAATGTGTTGCCCGGTACAAGTTTGCTATAAACATACTTTCCAAAGTGACGCCATATATATCTGCTTGATTACAATTTGTCGTTCGGGGCGTGTATTTGATGGTGCGCTTATTATACTTTCATAGTGTTCTCTATGACGTTATAGGTGCAATTTTTCTGTTATCTAGATAATTTCAGAAGCGTGTCGTTTTAGGGGTATCGTTTGCAAGAAGCAAAGGCGTTTTTAGACAATTTATTGCACTGGCAGCTAGGCCGAATTATAATAACATCTGTTTGTGTCGCTAAAATAAGGCAAAGTATAGCTTTAGATTTCCTGTCCTATTGTTACTGATTACTTTCAGCAGGAATTTATAGGGTCGTATCCTTTCAATGTTAACTATGTGGATTAGCAAGCGTAATCTATTTTCACGGTATCATACGGGCAATTTCAGATTTGGAGCCGCAAATTTGGAATATGCCTCGTTTGCTGTTTAGATAACTCACCTGCGACACTCGATCTTCGTTTCTGATTGTACAATGAATTGTTCTTTCTATATAGGTGTCGGGGGATGCATGATTGGGATATATGTCGTCTAAGCATGATTTTGTCATGAATTGAATACATTATCGATGGTACTGTTGTGGTGTGGCTACTGACATTTTATTTGAGTACGCTGGAGATGCGTGGGACATTATCGAAGAAGCGGGCAGTTTGTTTCAACCAGGGCTGTGGAGTCGGTTAATTTTACCACCGACTCCGACTCCTGGGTCTTTAAACGTACCGACTCCCGACTCCAGCAATATTACCAATTTACTTCGAAAATGATATGCCACATTGTCGGTTGAATGACTATCATACAACCATTAAACATATTCAAACATATGAATAACGGTGGCATGCTAAATTGTTTTATTGTGGAACAGCTCGAATTATCCACTATGCAATTAACATGAAAGAAAGATTTGCTAAACATCCTTCCCTTTTCAAGTTTTTATAACGTGGACTCTCTAATATCCTGAAATGTATGAATCATTCAAATATGGCAGAAATCCAATAATGTATGATAAAATGTAGATAAAAAATCCAAGTGTAGCTCTTGTGTATGAGGTAGCAACTAATAAAAGAGATTGAACTTACTAATTTTGTCATTGCACACTATCCTGATTACAAGCACACACACTCTAACTACTAATAGACATTGGTCATAAATGGAATTTAGTTTAGTAGTCAAAGACCATAGCCTATGTCTAGTCTACACGTACTTAATCAAGTATTCAAGGATTGGGACTTGCAGTCTTTCTTAATCATTTGTTCGACCCAAACAGCTAAGCTACACTACAAATATTTTTCATTTTGTCAAGCGGGAAGCATCGTTTGGTCATATTTACATCATTTTTACAATTTTATAAAACCAGCAGTGGCGGCTCGTCCTATAGGGCAACTGGGGCATTGCCCCACCTAAAATTCTGTTCAATAACAATTCTTTACCATTTATAGACGCACACCTATCTATATAAACCGAAATCACAGCGAAAATCGTATACTTCTTGTCCTTTCGCTTGTAAATGCCCATATATAGCGAAGTCTATGCGAAAATCAAATTCTCTTCTGTGTTTTCGCTTTGCGAATGCCTAGCCGGGGCTTGCCCCGGTAGCGCTCATAACAAGCTTTCACTGTCTATTCTCTCAAAACCGCGCATAATAAATAAACGGTGATTTACTCTCTCCTATTCATAAAATTACCGAGCAACCGGGGCACGATAGCTCTGTGCCCTCAAGGTGTGATGTAACAATCGTATCTATAGTTGAACTCTGTTACCGTCATATGCGTTTAGTCGACCTTTGTTGGTATAGGTCGATTTTAATGGGGTTTCACACCATGAAAACTCTTGAAACTTGTTATGTCATGTCGTGATGGTGGTATTTAACACTGCCCCAAGTTTCAGGGTTTCTACTTAAAGTTTAGGGTAGTAATTCCGTTTCCGAAGTTGAGTGTGTGCTGATCCGTCATGCATCGCAAACAGATTTTACTCAAAAGCCAGTATTGGTATCCATTGGTTTTGACGGTGTTCAATACTGAGATCGGTTATGACATTTGGCACGGTAAGTCTTAATGTTAGTATCGAACGCTGTACCAAGTTTTAAGTTTGTCACTGAACTGTGTTAGTGGTAATTTCGTTTCCTAATTCGAGTGAGAGCTGACTCGTCATTTATCGCTAACAGATTATACGCAAAGCCGGTATTGGTCTCTATTGATTTTAACGATGCTCCTTACCTAGATCCGTCATAAGCTTTTGCACGGTATGTCTTGATTTTAGTATCGAACGCTGTGCCAAGTCTCAAGGTTGACACTCAATGATTAGGGCAGTAATTTCGTTATCAAGGTCGAGTATGGTAAAGATGTGCTCCGATCTGACACTTTAGCCTACAACACATTGCGGATTTCACGCAAAAGCCGGTGTATCTGCGGTAACGTTAAGTGAGATGATGATATCATTCTCAGTTTGCATTCAAATATTTACTTTGATCGTATATTCTCCAATGTCAATTTCACCGTGAAATTGTGGCCTTCAAGCCATTTGCGTACAACCCCTCGTCACTTGATCAGCCTATTCCTCAGTAAATTTTACGCAAAATTCGGTGTTGGTCTGTTCGCATTAATTTTGACAGTGTACCATACCGAAAGGGGCCATGAGGCCACTTCTCGATAATGTCATGTAACAGTGTACCAAGTTTAAGGCTTTCATCCACGTATTTATTCGGTAATATATTTTTCAAAGGCGATTTCGCAGCAGACCTATAAGACAGTAATAAAAACGTATGTGTCGTGTTACAGTCTCCAGTTTCAAGGCCAAAATCTCTTATGCTGTACCGAGACCAAATTTCCGAGGCTGCTATTCTTAGTCCTTTACAATGATGTTTTGGATTCAATAGGACAGGCCCAATCTATGAGATAACAATTGCGTATCTGTCCGAATTCGTTGACCTTTCCAATTAGGCTTACGCTATCTCTCGAGTTATAGTCATTTCCATTTCTGCAGATAATTAGTCAGGTCTAATGCGAACATGAACCGTGTTCAATCTTTGTTCCGTACGCCGTTTACGCAGTTACCACACTTCAAGTCACAGCTCACCAGCGGACCTCTCGTGGCACATACGTTAAAATCACTGTTGCCGGGAAATTCATGTTACCGTACCATCATTAAGTTACTTGTTTACGTTGGAAAACGCCATTGTGACGTCATCTTGATAAAAAGTCGCTTGCAGCCCTTGCCCCACCACCCGATATTGTCACGAGCCGCCACTGAAGATCAGTATTGTTAAATTTGAGCGCTCGGAGGGCCTGGCCAGCTATATGAGGAACATGACCAATGACCATTGACCATTATGCTGTTTTAGCTGTCTCAGCAGTAGGCTTGTCTGGGTATTTAAGTGTGACAACTAAGAAGCCCATCTATCCGCAGGTCAGTGATCTGTACTTTAGGTTACGATTTGGTAAAGCAGACCGAGATAGCTATGCTGACCGAAAACTTCGTCATAGGCCTATGCAAAATACATGTAGGTTCAATTGTCCATAGGCTGACTGGCGTCGAATGTTCATGTATTGGCAATCTGAACCTCACAAGACAGATACCATTCCGCACGGAAAAAATATAAGCCAGTGAAAAAATAACAATTTGGTACGTTTGGGCGATTTTATATTTTTATATAGCAGACAGGAATTCACGAAATAACATTAGGCCTACGTAACGAAGTCATACCAACGGATCCGTCCGCCCGAAGATGTTTAATTATTATTGACGGGTCCTACCTTTTCAAACACACCTCACTCCGCTCTAAATAAATCAGATTAAGTGAGCAGAGAGAGGATGAAAATTGATAGCAACGCTAATCCCCGTCATATTGACCGGTTCAATCATGAATGATATAAATAGGCGAGTAAAGCCGACTCAGGAACGGACACACAATGTAGACGAAAAGTAGCGATAAACAGCGAATAGCGTGAGGGGAGTCTGGGGAGCAAAGCCCACCGGAAGTTCGGTTTATCACCCTATGGGGGGGGGGGGCAAGACCAACGTTTTGGGGGCCTGACAAAGTGCTGTTACTGTACAATTATCTTGCTTTATTTACAGCTTAATCATTTATTTGAGTATAAAACTCGTTAATAAATGATTAAGCTGTAAATAAAGCAAGGAAAGACTAAACCGAAACTTGCACTTATCACTACCTTCAACTCCAGTGAGTTGACACAAAAGTCTTTGTCAGCATGAACACAAGTCATGCGTGACGGTATGAGCCATAACCATACAGTTACGACCCTGGGTCTACTTGTGGGGCGGCATTTTAAGCGAGAGCCAGGGGCGGCAGCGCATGCTGCTACGCCAGTGCACAGGACTCCTCATTTTGTCGCTCGTCCTTTTCATTCAGAGTGCTGTGGATGCCTCCTCCTTACATCGCCTGGGTGTCTGATTTCGAGGACTAATCCAAGTCGTTTCGACACCTTTCTACCATTTAGTTGTATCGCAATCTTGTGGCGTACTGATTCGATGAAACTTTTGATAATAAACTAGAGTTACCATATTTTGGTATCGGGAAAGGAGGACACTTTTTCAAAATTTTGAGTTAAAATTGTGTAGTAAAATTCGGAAAAATTGTTATTTTTTACCGACTTTGTGGTTGATTGACTAAAAAAAAGGTCTTCACTTCCCTTCGAACCCCGAATTTCCTGTTTAGCGTCAATAATGCCCATTTTCACTCGAATCTATCCATAAACTTAGCTCAAAAAGCTGTAGAGGACGAAATGCAAAAAAGGAGGAAGTATGGTAACCCTGTAATAAACTGAACTGATATTTCTACTCGATATGGTACGGGACACCAAACTTACCGTCAAGTGTCTTATCGTGCTGTTATCAGACCGTACCACAGAAATGATGACCATCACAATACTTGCTAAATGTGCCATAGGACATTAGATACATCTGTACTGTGTTGAAACCAGGGCTGTGGAGTCGGAGTCGGAGTCGGTGGAGTCGGAGTCTGGGTAATTTTCGCTTGATGGAGTCGGAGTCGGAGTCGTGAAAACTATAATAGCTGGAGTCGGAGTCGGTGGGAAAATACTGACTGGAGTCGGAGTCGGAGTTTGTGAGAATGACCCTGACTTCGACTCCGACTCCAACTTCTCTATCATGAAAACATTTGCTTTCAAAGAATTTTCAATATAATTTTTATGTAGCCTACCACCAATCACTGTTATTAATAACCATACATATCACGTGCGGCAAGCCCATGGCACGCAGGCCAAATTTGGAACACGTGAAGGTTAGGTGTGGCCTGTGAGGTAATTCTCGAAATTATTTATGATATCAGGTACAATTGCAAGGCCAACCAAAATTTGATTAGCATGACCGCGAAATTTGATGATGACTAAAACAACAGTTCTGACGCATTGACGTATCCAGGGGCCAGCCACATTTATCGCAGATCTTCGTATATGACCATAAAGTAGAATGTTTCATAGCTGATTTATTTGACTTGAAATTTTTCTCTGTACTTCGAGTGATTCATTGTCACTAGATTTCTTGCATTCAGTAGGCCTATTTGAGCCCCCTTCTGAAAATTATAAATACATATTATTCACAGAATTGAGTCTAACTATATTCGCAAAAAGGAGATACGGCTTCGCTTGTGCACTCGCAGCGAGATCGTCGACAAAACATTTGCACAAAATGATAGAGGCATGTTCACTGATACCGTCGATTTTTCTATTTCTAAACATCGAATAATCCTGTCCTTGCCAAATGAGCCCAGTGGTATACAAATGCGACCCCCAATGTATGTTAGCAACATATTTATTGATATAATTCAGGCATTATATTGCAAAAAAATTTCGCGCTTCGCGCGACAAGGGCCTGATTACGCACTGCACAGCTGCATGACATATTATCAATTTTAGAGCGTAACTATTGTTTGCAATGTTACCTAATTCGGTTTGCTCCTATCGGACGACTAAAACAAGGTTATCAACATTCCTGTTGCCCGCGCAATGGTTCGTAAATCTCATGTTTCCCTTTGGCCGACAAAGTTGCCCACCCCTGATATAGATAAAATTAGACATTACTTACTACATTAATTACAACTCGGTTGCACAGGGGAAGAAAATCGCAAAATGCGTTTTCGCGATGCAGTTGAAATTGATGCAATTCTTGGAATTATACCATGATACTGTGACAGAGCAAACGCATCGGCTGGTTTTCAGTGGCGGCTCGTGACAATATCGGGTGGTGGGGCAAGGGCTGCAAGCGACTTTTTATCAAGAAGACGTCACAATGGCGTTTTCCAACGTAAACAAGTAACTTAATGATGGTACGGTAACATGAATTTCCCGGCAACAGTGATTTTAACGTATGTGCCACGAGAGGTCCGCTGGTGAGCTGTGACTTGAAGTGTGGTAACTGCGTAAACGGCGTACGGAACAAAGATTGAACACGGTTCATGTTCGCATTAGACCTGACTAATTATCTGCAGAAATGGAAATGACTATAACTCGAGAGATAGCGTAAGCCTATAATTGGAAAGGTCAACGAATTCGGACAGATACGCAATTGTTATCTCATAGATTGGGCCTGTCCTATTGAATCCAAAACATCATTGTAAAGGACTAAGAATAGCAGCCTCGGAAATTTGGTCTCGGTACAGCATAAGAGATTTTGGCCTTGAAACTGGAGACTGTAACACGACACATACGTTTTTATTACTGTCTTATAGGTCTGCTGCGAAATCGCCTTTGAAAAATATATTACCGAATAAATACGTGGATGAAAGCCTTAAACTTGGTACACTGTTACATGACATTATCGAGAAGTGGCCTCATGGCCCCTTTCGGTATGGTACACTGTCAAAATTAATGCGAACAGACCAACACCGAATTTTGCGTAAAATTTACTGAGGAATAGGCTGATCAAGTGACGAGGGGTTGTACGCAAATGGCTTGAAGGCCACAATTTCACGGTGAAATTGACATTGGAGAATATACGATCAAAGTAAATATTTGAATGCAAACTGAGAATGATATCATCATCTCACTTAACGTTACCGCAGATACACCGGCTTTTGCGTGAAATCCGCAATGTGTTGTAGGCTAAAGTGTCAGATCGGAGCACATCTTTACCATACTCGACCTTGATAACGAAATTACTGCCCTAATCATTGAGTGTCAACCTTGAGACTTGGCACAGCGTTCGATACTAAAATCAAGACATACCGTGCAAAAGCTTATGACGGATCTAGGTAAGGAGCATCGTTAAAATCAATAGAGACCAATACCGGCTTTGCGTATAATCTGTTAGCGATAAATGACGAGTCAGCTCTCACTCGAATTAGGAAACGAAATTACCACTAACACAGTTCAGTGACAAACTTAAAACTTGGTACAGCGTTCGATACTAACATTAAGACTTACCGTGCCAAATGTCATAACCGATCTCAGTATTGAACACCGTCAAAACCAATGGATACCAATACTGGCTTTTGAGTAAAATCTGTTTGCGATGCATGACGGATCAGCACACACTCAACTTCGGAAACGGAATTACTACCCTAAACTTTAAGTAGAAACCCTGAAACTTGGGGCAGTGTTAAATACCACCATCACGACATGACATAACAAGTTTCAAGAGTTTTCATGGTGTGAAACCCCATTAAAATCGACCTATACCAACAAAGGTCGACTAAACGCATATGACGGTAACAGAGTTCAACTATAGATACGATTGTTACATCACACCTTGAGGGCACAGAGCTATCGTGCCCCGGTTGCTCGGTAATTTTATGAATAGGAGAGAGTAAATCACCGTTTATTTATTATGCGCGGTTTTGAGAGAATAGACAGTGAAAGCTTGTTATGAGCGCTACCGGGGCAAGCCCCGGCTAGGCATTCGCAAAGCGAAAACACAGAAGAGAATTTGATTTTCGCATAGACTTCGCTATATATGGGCATTTACAAGCGAAAGGACAAGAAGTATACGATTTTCGCTGTGATTTCGGTTTATATAGATAGGTGTGCGTCTATAAATGGTAAAGAATTGTTATTGAACAGAATTTTAGGTGGGGCAATGCCCCAGTTGCCCTATAGGACGAGCCGCCACTGCTGATCTTAATCGAAAGCTATAGTTGCCCTGATTCCGGAAATACAATTTATATGCTGGTTTGAAAATCAGCATGTTTCCGAATAATCGCTCGACATAATTTCCATTATCATGGTCAATTGGTCATTGTGTTGTGTTGCGGCGTTCCGATGGTTAGGAACAATCGACCTTGACGGCTATTTTGGAGTAGTTCCATCGCCATGTTAACATATTCGGAATCAGCGCGACACTAGCTTTCGATTGGGACCAGTTTGATTAAATTTCAGCTCACGAGGCGCCAGCTTTAGGACTACCAATTACGCTGCTTTTAGCCGGCTGTGTACAGTACACTGTGCAGTGTGCAACCTCATTTTGCCGCCCCGTTGGAGCCTGCCGCCCATGGCGCAGAGCCAGAACCGCCAAGTGACTGCTACGCCACTGGTCCTGTGACGGAAGGTGAGATCGATATGTCAGGTCGTGGGCCGGTAATCTGGAGGGCTGACTAGTATTGATTCAGTAACATACAGCATCGTGGCAAATTAAAATAAGGTCATTGCGGATACCGTTTAGCGGTAGCTTGGGCGCAGGCCCGCAGAGAGTTTCCGGTACATGATGGCAGAGAAAGGTGGCCATGAGACTACTCGTTCTATTAGGATCAACATACATTTGCGACCAAACATTTTGGACCACGAAAATGAACAGACAAAGCTGCGTTCCAATCTTACTGACGCTCATGCTCACGTGCAGTCGTAGTCTTTGCCAAGGGTTTCTACTTCCGACATGCAACCAGAGTTCAAAGAACTTGTCGACCACAGATAAAAACACGATTATTCTGAATCGATTTAGGAATCCGGTCCGCCAAGTACTTTATTTTCCTATATGCGGCCCGCCGACTGGAGAAGTTGCCCGCCCCTGCGCTAGATAGTACAGTTCGATTCATTTATTGACTGGGATATCGGAATCATGGAAGGAATCAACAGCAAACCCAGAACCACAAAACTTGTTTTTGTCGCCATAGCTTATTATGTGAAAGGTGAATATGAGAGATGTCGCAATCGATTGGTTTACGTAATACCGCAACCTCGACGTGTGAGTTTGCGCAATCAATGGACTGCGTGACATCAGAGCTCGTAGTGTAAGCATACGTCATCAATTGTAAAGCAGAGCTCAATATGTGAATATAACAATGATCGCTCACTTTGAATATCCTAACCCAGGTTTCTCTCAAAATAGCTTAAATTCCTTATCTCTGAAGAGCGATATTTTTAAATTGCGAGAAAACTAGAAATTACCCTTGTTAAAATGTAACAAATAATCCCAGATGAACCACAAATCTCAGCTCTGCAGACTATCAGGCGTATCGGGCATTGCGCAATCTTAGGTTACCTTGAAATTTCAAAGGGTCAGTCCACTTGCGTTGACTCCTGTGTGATAAATTGTAACTTGTTTCGGGCAGACATTGGCGATATGAAGTACCGTGGTATCAGATGTATATTTTTTGAAAGTCAGGACACTTCAATGTAGTAGTTGAAGTAATACAGAGTCTATTCGGTTCCTATGGCATCATAACTCACGATTGTGATGTCAGTTCGCGTTTAGTTGAACCGGGAACTGTGTAGGCTAGTTATTAATTCTTTAAACCTGACTTGCGGTCGTTCATTCCTGAAGCTTTTATTGATATTTTTAGTTAGTAAAACAGCCGATCATTACAATGGGTGGTGGTGACGCCAAAAAGGGAAAAGATATCTTTGTCAAGAAATGCGCGCAATGTCACACTTACGATGCTGGTGGCAAAAATAAAACAGGTAATTGCAGTTTGATGTTATTGGAGCTCTATTTCTGACGCAATTTTCTTAAGGTCCTAATCTTCATGGACTTATCGGAAGACAAACTGGCCAAGTACCAAATTTCTCTTATACACAAGCTAACAAAGACAAAGGTGAGTCATAATTTAGTTTTTACGAATGTAGTATTGACTTTGATTGAAGTACCATGCGTATTTGATTTTTAATCATTCATGTATAATTATTAATTATCTACAATGTGTAGACTATGATGTCCTTCATGTTGCCTGGTTTGATAATAAGGTCTCAAGTAATACTCTCATCTCATAACTGTATCTGTAGACTGGAGTCCAGTTCAAAATTTCTGTTTCTCCAGCATCAAAGTTATACCCAGACCAGTAGTAAAATAGCATAACGATACTCCACATGAATTGGTTCTATAAAATGCAAGTAGCTTCATTTATGGTGGGTTAGAAGCACAGTTGAATTTATTTACAGTCGTAACTCGACTACCAGTTTCAAATCCAACAATTGAAGTAATGTGAGATTAATTCGGAAAACAAAATTGTGAAAAATATCCCCTAATGCAGTAAAGTCTGATTATGGAATGTACCGACATGCTAGATTTTCGGAATATCTATGTGGACTAGTGTAATAGTTTACAGTAGCCTACATGCTGATTCTGTCTCAAACTTTTATCTCTCTATATATAATGTTCACAATTTGCAACATGCTTGAATCTATTACTGTACCTGAAATCTGTTATGTTGTTGTCTGTCAGTTGGGTATCGCTATTCACATTATATTGTAGGCCTAGTAATTAACAAAACACGGAGTCGTAGAATAATGCTGTGTTTCAGTACAGTTTTGCTATGTTTCTAATGAAAATTGTTATACAGGAATCACGTGGAGTGAAGAAACATTAGATGTCTATCTGACGAATCCTAAAAAGTATATTCCAGGTAAATTAGGCCTTTGCAGAGTATGAGTCGAGTGTTTGAGTATCAAAACATTATGAATGATGCAGAAAGTTCAAACATGAACCTTTTCTGATACCACAAAGAATATCATACCACTTATTATTGTAGGCCTGCCCAGTCAATCTCACCTAGTGCTTATTCAGACGTATCAATTTTCATGCAGACAATGATGTTCAAAGAGAGGAATCTCTCGGAATATTGATGACGAGATATTTTCAAATTCTCTGAGTCTGCAATTTTGAACAACCCTTAATAGTGGAGGTACTGATAATCTCATCTTTCACAGAAATTGGATATTTTGTTAACTTCGATATCAAAGGTCATTTACTAGGTGCATTTGGCTAACGATTATAGCTATATCTTGATCTGAGTTGTCGCTGTTGTATGCCACATACTCTGTATGTAATTATTAGGGCAAGATTTTGTGTTTTTTGCAGCTTCCTAGATACTCGGAATTTATGTATGATGTTTAAATCTCTATGTATGAATTTTATATTGCAACTTTTTCCTATTTTTCATGCCAATTTTTACTGCAACTTTAATGAAATATCGGGGAGGGATATCGCTATGCTGTTCGGCTCTTTGGGGAAAATTGTGTACGCGTTGCGTTATCTTCTTGCTGCGTACCGGCAAAAATTGTCATTTACGGCGGTCTCGCCAGACTGTCCGCGAAATGGGAAAGTACCAAATTTGACAGCTCTGCAGGAGCTGACAACGAAATGCTGTCATGTAGGTTTTAAACCCAAGGAACATAAAAGTATTCCTTATCGATTGAGTAGGGAGAAAGAGAAGTTACAGGCAGACACCCTGCAAATCTTAAACTGTTACGTTGTACAACGCAACCTTTTGAGTATCTCATACCCAAATAATATAAATACAAGTATGAAACTTTTGTTGAAATTAAGTGGAATTTTCTTGTGATTTTAGCGCAACAAAAACTTTCCCTAGTAATTACTATAATCATGGTTTGATTTTCACTTATGATAATGGTTGCATTTCCACAATATTTTCAACTTAATCTTCATTTCCAATCCGGACAGGAACCAAAATGGTTTTCGCTGGAATTAAGAAGAAGGGCGAAAGGGCCGATCTTATTGCATTCTTGAAGGAAAATTCTTGCAAGTAAAGAACCCAAGATGTCACGCGCACAACAATTATGTTATTATTTATTAAATCCAGGCATATGTATTACCTCTTTCAACAAAAATGTGTGTGTGAAATGTTATTTGATTTGGCTTCATAACATCTAGGAATATTCCATTTGGTGTCAAAGTATTGAATTTTCGAGCTGCAACCATCGTATTTATTATTATTAGGACATTTGTAGCCCTCGCACCAATATGAACTTGAGTATTTTCAATACAGTTCTGGGAGTTTGCTCCATCTCAAAACAATTTTAATTGCAACTGTAGCACTTGTTAATCCAGCACCTTATACGAGGAGAAATATTTTCATATGAATCTCGCTTTGGATGTAACTTCATTATTTGGCCATGGTCGGAGAACACCATTTTCTGCTGTAATAGGAATATTGATTACATCATTGTATGTCTTGCCGATGCTACCAATAAAATAAGGCTTTTAGTCGTGTTTTGTGGCGTGCTTGGTTGCTAATATCTGTATGAAATGATTCTAAGGTATTGCTTAACCCAGTGATTTATAACCGGTGTACCGCGAAAAAATTGGCAAACAATGACAAAAAATCATGGAATCCAAATTCTGAGTGTGACCTTGTTTCTAATCATCCCCGTGAGAACCGAAGGCGTACGGTGACGTAGGTTTTTTTCTGGGGTATTCATGGTGTCTGTCGACTACGATGGTTATTTACACCAGGCCTATTTCTTCATTTTTGTTCCGTAACTGCCGACTTGTAGTACGGCACACTTCTAGGCTTTTATAAGACACCGCTTACACGAATGATATGGCGAGAAGGAGCCTAGATATACCTCCAGTAGGAATTCTGGGGTCGGACTCGAACCCGCAACCCATTGGTGTTGCAGCTGTAGCGACACAAGCTGATAACCTCTTCTGTTTTTTTTTGTCATGATATTGTCATATATTCGACCTCTATGGTCATGACCGATATTGCTTTATGATTCCTGATATGCCAACTTATAGTGCTCTCTAGACGTTTTGTTGTAAGACACTGAGCATTATGCAGATCAGGTGGCGAGGAGCAACCTCGCCAGATGAAACTCCAGCGCTAGAAAGGGATCCTGGACTGGAACCCGCGGCCAATTTCTGTTGCAGCGGGGTAACGTGCCGCGACACTAATCACCACTGACGGTAGGCTATTCCAAGTGCTAGGGTGCGGCGAACTATCTTTCCCTTCGAGAGGGTGCCGCGAGGTCGAAAAGGTTGATAACCAGGCCTGTTTATTTTTGGATTTCTCCAAAAATAACAAAAATAGCTTAATTTTGGATGTTTTCAAATTTTATTTTTGGAGAATCTCCAAAAATAAGAAATGAAGGTGTTTTTCGCCCTAATACTACTAGAAAACTTCACCGAAAGTATGTTGTTATCGTGTATTCATGTCCTTTAACACAGCTACATCATCAGTGATCTGGATCTAACTTTCCAATACTTTCGTCACAAAGTCTTTGGCCTGGAGAATGCCCTCCAAACAAAAATCAGTGAGTGACGCCCGGTAGAGACCCTTCACCCAGTTTGTGTGTTTTTGGGGTATTCATGGTGTTTGTCGACTACTATGGTCATTTACACCAAGCCGATATTCTTCTTATTTTCCGTAACTGCCGACTTATAGCACGGCCCACCTCTAGGCTTTTGTAAGACACCGCTGGCGCGGATGAGGTAGCGGAGGAGCCTAGGTAAACTTCCAACACTTAGGTATCGGAATTCGGAAGTCACCCAGTTGATTTTTGAGAAATCGGCTTCGACCGTCGCAGTTGTGGGAAGCATCGAACCATATGAGCCCAAAGAACTGTCGGATGGCTTAAAACTCTTCAATATTCCAAGCCTTTTCTCCTGACAAGCGCTCGTCAATAATGCGCTTGAAACTGACGTCCATTTTGGACCGGAGAGGCATATGGATTGAATTGGTCTTCTATATTCTGTATCTACTCGGGTGTCGATCAATTCACTGAGCTACAAATAAAGTAACCTATATATATGTATCACTCTTGTTTATATTATTCGAATCTAAAAGAGCAAGAAGTTTTTGTTCTGTCCTGCCTACGAGGTTGCACCACTTGGCGTGGTAGACTGGGCAGGGCCCTTTCATTGTCGGCAACTTCAATTTTCCTTATGCCGTCGATGCAATAAGGCTCCCGGCTGCCTCGAAAGTGGAGTCCTTCTCTTCGTCGATGTTCTCGAGAAAATCGAGGACTGCACAGTGCACAGTTCACACCCCTGATCCTCCACGAAGTTGCGTGTCTCAGTGAACTTGATAGCGCTACACCGACTGCACCCTCTGACCAGAGAACCTTTCCTGCCGCAGGTGTCACTGTCCCAGTCCTCTGTTGGGCACCGAGATCGAAGGCGTTCGACCACGCGATGTAGCTCATCCTGCTGCTCCACGATCAGATGGCCAAGTCGCTGAAGATTCGTGACGGTGGTGCTCAGCTCTGTGGCCATACGATCGAGGACAATCAGTTGGAACCACCACTGCGGCGAAGTTGCACAGGCCGGACTTTTCTCGCATGTAATCTTGAGGAGTTTGGTACGGTGTCTAGTCAACCAAGTGGTCACCTTCTTAATTGACAACCAGCGGGTGTCAACAAACTTGAGCGCGTACTTTCCATCTCCTGGATCAAGTCATGTAGCCGTCTGAGGTAGCCATTCAGTCCCATCATCGTGTGGACGAAGTGATAGAGGTGGCGGGATTCGGCCTGAACCACAAGGTCCAGCGCGCACCACACTCGCACGATTTCATACCATTCCGCCTCTTCCCTTTACGCCACGCCTCTGATCCTAACAGTGACTAAAAGTACTTTTAGCGTTTCGGAGACCCCCTCCCTCACACACTTGCCGTTTGTACGCGTGTTTTTGTGAGTTTCCCGGTTGTTTCACTAGCATTTACACTGCTCTGACTCGTTTATATCACTAAAAAACTTGAAAAATCATCATCCAAAAAAAGCTTATTTTTGGATGTTTTGAAATCTTATTTTTGGAGAATCTCCAAAAATAAAACCCAATATCCAAAAATAAACAGGCCTGTTGATAACCAATGGCTTTGAAGGTTCAATGAATCTAGGTTTCTGTAAATGGGGTTCTGTGGTTTCGCAAAAGATACAAATAGATAGAATGCTGACCTTTTTTGGCAGTTATGTAGCTTGATCTGACAGGGTTGCGTGAGTCAGAGCTGCAGCTATGAAGGGTACACCACCCTAAAAAAAGTTGAAGTTGTTCTGGATAAATAACGACTGGCGGTGGATTTACCAATTCGTCCAACCAGAAGCCTGCTTCATCTGATACAACAACCTATAGTTCAGAACCGCGGCTCTCATTTACCCCTGAAAATCCCAAATATAATAGACAGTTGTTACCTGTTTTCATGAACAGTTGTCGTCCATTTCTGCATGCCAATGCTAAAATAATTAACGGGGATTAGATAAGTCGTCTAAAACCGCGGGAAGAGAATTCCTGAAGACAAACGCATTGGCGAATAGTCGAATACCCATCGTAAAACGGGATAGTTCTACTGCATTTAAAACAAACGGTGTTTTAAACAGTGTTTTAAATAAAGGCCTTTTTTTAAATGTTTGATTTTTTTCAGTTGTAAAATTATGCTATACTTGTGTAAATACTTCCCAAAAAACATGTTGTTTGAGCCTACGGACAATTACCACCCGATATAGCCAACGTATATCGATATGGGATGGTTGGAGCCCGCAAAATAGTCGGTTCAACATTAATAGTACAGATATATCGTCAAATGAGCTATATTTACCCTATAATTTAATATTGGTGACGCCATGGCTTTAATAAAAAAATAAAAATATAAAACATGTTTTAAATAAGGGCCATAAACATGTTTGTTTTAAACTGATTTTTGTTTTAAATGCAACCCTACTACTGCTGGTGATAGGCCTTTACAAATTGTTTCTGCAAAGACCGAAGAGCACATTCCCAATACAATTTTACCAGCCTCAAACTAACAGTTGCTAGTCAAGTGTAAATCGCAACAGTTCAATATAATTCCCCATATATCCAACTACTAACTGTGAGTTAAAATATGTAAGAATAGCAGCTATAACGTAACGACACATATCGTTCGTTGTAGTAATGACGTGCATAATTAATTACTTTGTTTCAATGCATAGCACTCGCCAGCATCAAACTAAAATAACCGATATAGAATCTATGGAAGTCTATGTGATGCAAGCTTTTGAACTAGCCTTATGGGTGTATGCTGACACGGGGTACGTGCTTCAAGATATTCGTTATGCGTACTTGAGAGAGAGAGAGAGAGAATTCTTTTATTCGTCAACCATGAAATATAGTATAGGCAATGTCCACAAACATTCACGTCCAATAATATACATTTTTTATATTTTCCTAACTATATTTTACATGGTATAGGCTGGGAGACCCGATATGCCACAAGCCACCTCATTTGTCGCTTGCGTCGTATATTCTCTGCATTACTTTTCATTCAGTGTGTATGCCTCTTATTTACTTCGCCTAGGCTAAGGTGGGTGTCTGATCTTGAAGGCTACTCCAAGTTGTTTCGACTCCTTCCTATCTTTTCATTATAGGCTATCGCAGTCTTGTGATGTTTTTGAAACGATGAAAATATTAATAAACCTGATTGATTGATTGATGACCGAAGTCTTCTAAGCCGGAGAGCCGGATTATCTTGATGAGTAGCTCTGCTCTAATGTTTTAAAGTCGGCCCGACACCAATATAGGTTTTATTAACCACTGCTGTAGGGGATAAGTTGGTGGTTAATTGAAAGACTATTCCAAGTCGTTTCGACTCCTTCCTGCGGGCCGCAGCATCAATAATAGGGGTATTCAATGTATTTCCAAGTAGGCCTTATTTGACGGGACCTTGTGGACTGGCATTACACACGTGTGGTGAAAATGTGATGTAGGAGCAATATTCAAGCCTGGCTCGAAAAAATGCACATTTTCAAATAGTTGAATAATTTTTTTTTGTACTTGGCATAAATTGCCAAAATAATGAGAAACAGACACAATGCAAGCGTGCAAATACATCATGACAACATTAATAACGAAAATTAATGTGACATAGTAGTTGGTATTGTATTATAGTGTTCGGCAGCAATGGGTTGGTGCAACTTGTCGAGTCCAAATGTGTCGTAGTAAAGAAGTGTCCAATCACCTAACATTCCATTGGTGTTACAGCTGCCGAGCCTACCAGTTTGTTACTCGCCACCTAATTGGCGATAATAACAAGGATAGAGAGACCCAAGATCTAACTCCGCAACGACCTTTTGAGAAATTACTATTCCTCATGACAGTTTGATAGTTTTTTTGCGTCTGTCCATCGCTTTACCAGCCCTCGGCGTTCCAAATCACAAGTCCTTCTCAGATTTTAACGTTTGAACCGGTTCAAATCGAGTCCTTCTCATTTTATCACCCAGTAAGTCCGAGTTCGAGTAATTCTACGAAAGATCTCGCTTAAGTCGAAATCTCAATTTTCAGTCATGAATTATCAACGGAACATGTTTTCTCATAAAAAAACAGGTGAGGTGACGGAATAGCAGATCTTCCAACGCACGTTACCTTTTGAAAGTGTTGCGATATTGAAGTTTGACAAGTAGTTTAAGGTTTTTGAAGCAGTTTTTAAGTGAATTTTAAGTTCTCAAATCGTTAAAAGATATGTGGCATTTAAATATTGTCAAATACATGAAATTTAAAAGTTCCGCGAGCCGCGTGTTTGAGATTCTTCACTTTTTTTATCATGGTTATGATGCTGTCAGCGTCGTGTGTCCTGGCGAAAACCAAAAGTAAAATCAGCAGATCTATGAACAGATCGTTCCTCACATATAGTACGTTTTTGGCTAATAATCTCAATTTTATAAGGTGCGGCCCGCGAAGAGATTCAGATGTGGAATGTGGCCCGCGAGCCGAAAAGTTTGTCCAGCTCTGCCTTAGAGGCTCGCGTAGCCAGTAACCAGGCCGTGTCCCAGCTAATCTATCCGCGCAGATATTCCTGAACTACTTCTACTTCACGCCGCACCTGCCTAATACTAACGATACTTCACGCTGCTGCTACCAACTACTAATACTTCACACTACCAGTACCACTACTACGACATACTCACTCGCATCCATCTGCACTCCAGCCACGCTCTCACCTCGCTCTCATCCAACTCCCCAATCAACGAATCAAAATGCAGTCGCCCGCCATGCCACCACACGCAACATAATTTCTAAACGGCAAATACAGAACATTCTGGAAACCCCGAGTTTCCACACTTGTATCGTAATCTTGTGGTCAATTCGAATTGGGAAATTTTGAATAGATATATAGTAATCTGAATAGAGCTTGAATCTTAATTGACGCCATAGGGATAGATCATTAGGCGTACATCAGGCTCATCGCTAGGCTACTCCATACCTAAAATAAACAAACTGAACCTATAATGTCTAAAGTCGCAGTCCCAATCACGTTGTCATTACCGAATAATAATATGGTTTTGTAGTTTTTTGGTAGTGTATTTCAACAATTCCCTTTCGCGGAACCCAATTTAAGAACCCCCACTTTATTATCTTTGCTAAACTAATTTCCATCTGTCTGCACTGGAATCGACTTATATTAAAATCCACCGACCGCGCTTGTGTCAGCAGAAGGAATTTGTAGTGAATCTAAAAATTGTCCACTAGCTGCGCTCGCGGTTTGCCTGTATTTCATGTTGTTTGTTTCTATGACGTCATAATTGGTTGTATGCAATGTAGCTAGATGCATGTTTTTGAAATTCTCCATTTGCTGACGATTGCCCTTGAGAAGTGTCAGCTCGAAAAGCTTCGGGTATTCGGCGTCTGATTATTGCTACATTGATATTGAGCAGAGTGTAAAACAGGTTTCTATACTTGCTACCGATATTAGGCTACCCCACAAGTTATACAGCTGTAGCCAACGCCTCAATCCAGGGATATCTAGAACTTCTAGATATCCCTGCCTCAATCGCACGGATATGGTTTTAATGATACAGTAAACATGTGAAGTCAAGATTGACCCCGTACGCCTGCTAGATTTGTTACAACAAAAAACGATATCGATCTCATTGATTCGTTGAATAAGCATCATTCGCTCTCTACATGCAATGTATGTCGCTGGTGATGTTGTGTGATTGCGGGTCAAGCTCATAGCAGAGAGTCACTAAATATTCACAAACGGAAGCTGGATATTTCGAGCAAATTTTTGTGACAAAGCATGTAAAAAATATTTGAGATTGTCAAGGTGCATGCTCGTTTTGCGTTGATTTTTTATATGCTGCCAGCGTCATGCATAGAGTGGCCCGCAGTTGAAATACAATAAATTCGAACCAAAGGTGTCATAATGAAGTGAAAATTGTAATATACGAAAAAGGTTCACAGTGCAGAACCTACCAAGGTTCTGTTGTGAACGCGAACCTCTAAATTCCCGAGGTTCACACACAGAACGCGAACGTGAACCTCACGTTCACACCATCCCTATTATTTACTGGCTTCACATTTTCCAAGACAACACCTCACTGACTCACTCAGGTATACCGGTAAATCGGATTACGTGGGCAGAAAGATGATGGTAGCAATTTATATGCAATTCCCGATATTATTGACCGACTCTATCATGACTTATAGAGAATTTCCGCCCCTCGCGCGCTTAGGTGATATACGCTGACTCAGTACAATGAGAGTAAAAAAATCTAGCTCACAAGTAGCGTCGAACAGATGTTTGATTTATCACCTTATATGGGGGGGGGCAAGACCAACGTTTGGGGGAGGGCTGACGAAGTGCTGTTTCGGCCCGGACACGACTATCATTCCCAGAGGTGGTCAAAGGAGTGAAGAAAGCTACTCAAGTAGAAGCAGAAGTAGCGACGAAAACATCATACTCAAGTAAGAGTAGAAGTACTTCTTTCATAAGCAACATAAAACTACTTGAAGTAAAAGTAGAATTGACCGACTTTAAATCTACTCAAGTAAGTAAGTAGTTGTGAAAACGATCGCAATTTGATCGCATGGATTGTCAAAAGCTGCAAATTGAGCTATGCGAAAGTTGCAGAGCTTGATTCATATTGATGCTTACCTGGAGGCATAATCGCCGAGTTACGGGGTGGGGGGGTGGCGCGGCCACCCCATGACACATTTATAGAGTGGCCGCCACCCCATACAAACAAATTCAACGCCCGCCGTCTGCGATTTCAAATCATCAGCGCTGTCAATTAGCGAGTCCGTGATAGCGCGTAAATGCCAACTATTTACCAATAACCGATACGTGCGCGACTAAATGAATACGCAGCTTCGTTGGTGACAAATTAAAGTGCATTATTTCCATCGATGAAGTCGCGTTTAAAATATTTTGTGAACCATTTTTGTGATAAATATTCTCGGGGCGCAAAGTTGAACAGTGTTTTATTGTGTGCGCCTGCTAGTTCGAATTTACCCCAGTGCCCATAATATCAATCCAAATATGCTTTGCGGACGTAAATCGTGAAATGCAGCAAGGCAATCAAAATCGACGTTTAAATCAGAAACCAATTGTCGCGGTGCGAGCTAATCAATACTAAGTAAAAACCCATTGTGTTGGCGGTAAGGGTTAATTACTGATTGGCCGCGCGCGTTTGCAATCATAATTCTCGTCTGTCTTTCGTGTTCCAGAATTGTCGCGCCCTGTTACGGCTCAGTCCAGCGACGAATGCCGATGGCGCGCGGCAATCCTCATTTTGCAATCATATCAGCGGGAGATCGGGTCGCGTTACATTACATTGTGCGATGCGATATGCGTCCAATGCACAGACGAATCTCGCCAATTGGTCGCGGCCTCCACGTTACATTGATAATACGACTTGTTGAATTGCAACTGAATATTAGCGTCAGAATGATCATTTCAAAAAGGACGGGGTTTTTCGTTTCACAAGGAGGGGGTTTCTACACCCCCTGGCTACGCTCCTACCGCCACCCCATGCAAAAATAAAAGTCGGCGCGTATGCCTGGAGGTAGGCCTATCCAATTTTCGACAGCATAAGCATTCGTCCGCATCATTGGATGAAAATAATGGTATTGATATGGAAATGCGATACTAATCCTCTGTTTAATCGAACAGCACGTTTTAGAAAATATTATGGTAAGGCGCCCTCTTCATATTATAAGGCCCGTAGTTTAGTCAAAGAGCAATACGGTGATGTTGTATCGGATACGGTGGAAATACTTTGCGCGATTAGTAAACGTTAATAAAAATAACGTTGAAAAATATGGCTGATCGTAAAAATGCCATATTGTGTAGCTTTATTTCCGGAAATTAAAGGCATTACTACACTTGCTTTTATATTCTTCAACATGTATGTTATCCAGAAAAAAGAGCTGATACTAATTATAACTCAAAGTATGATACTGGGAATTGAAGGTTAAATACAAATACCACTTCTAAAAGCGAAAAATGTATTTCATGTCTTTAGTCCAGAAAGTTTCAAAGGGGGTCTGCTAAACAGGTCTAAAGCTAAATAAAAAGTCAGAGTCAACTTTTCCAGATTAGCACTCGCCATGGACTTCTAGATTACGAAATGATAAGTAAATTCTAGATTGCGAAACATCAGTTTCAAAGGTTATGATGGGCCATATATACCGTGATGAAATATTCCAAATGGGTGACAACGCGGTGTGAGCGGAACCACGCAACCACCTACCTAAATTATATTCACCGATACTTTGGTGAACTCATATACTGGTCACTCCATATCCATTCTGGGCTTTACTCAACTTTTATGAAAATTAAATGTTGATACTGCGTGTAAAAAGCCCCGATATTCCTCACGCTATCTTCCTGCTTGGAGGATTAAACTACTTCTACTTGACAAACTGAAAATAGCGAAAAGTAAGTAAGTAGATCACAAAATATTACGAAGTAGAAGTAGCGGAAAATTAGATCCACTTGAGTAAGTACCCAAGTAGCGGAAAACCACTTGATTACTTCAAAAAAGTAAAAGTACTTCGTTACTGATCACCTCTCATTTCAGACTTCATATCGTTGCCTTCGCACATGCAGATGGTATTATATGTCGCACAATAAGCATGATACTCCCAGCATTCAGTCCAAAGACTGGTTTGATATTAAGCCTGCGGCTGTGTTTATAATCTGCATCAACCGTTTAGGTCTTTTAATTCTGCAATAGCAGTCAGTTTCTCTTTTATAAAGATCTATTTACTGCGCTACAGCAGTATAGATGCCAGGTGCCACACTCAATATTCCTTGAAATCAACATCGATTTACTCAGTATTTTTCAATCTTATTGATTTCGCGGGCCGGTACAACTTCAAAACAAATGTTGCTGATCGGGTGAACCTTCAGAATCAAAATTAACCCTAAAATTAATTACAGCAAATGTATGCAAGTCAGATTTAATGTTGCCTTTTTGATATTAGATATTTATGCGAGGTTATATTGAAGTTTTAGTTAAAACGAAGTACTATTAAAGACCACTAACCTGATTGTGATTGTTCGGTATCCTTTAAAAAAAAATACGACTAACTGTTTGCTGTAGCCTCTATTATACCGTCAAGTGTCGGTTAATTGCACTGTCGCAATAGTTTGTTTAAAAGTCTCCGTAGCTTTCACTTATAAAACGTCCAATGACCATGAACTCTCTATTGCGGCACCTTGCTGAAAAATGCGTTCCAAACTTCTATATCAATTTAAAATTAGATATTCTATTTCTTCGATTAATGGACAAGCCTCCAACTTCCTGCATTTTGGGATTGAGATCTAAAATTCTATTATATTTGGCGGACCGGCAGGAAACTTTGCCACGGACCGGCGGTTGAGAAACATTGAATTAGCATTAGACTAATTTTGGCACCCAACCGTTTTGAAAAATGACATAGAAAATTCAAATATGTTGACTTTATGCGACCACAAATATTATTCCAGTTCGACGGCCTGACTTGGTCTCGGACTTGACTCTGTATGGTGACTTGAAAATGACGCGCCTTGACTCGAATCAAAACTGTAAAAGTGAGATTGACTTGTGACTCGAAACCCTGCGACCTGGTTACCTTACAACCCTCCCTCGGAACGGGTTAACGGCGATTCTAGTGACCCATTACTGCCAGTGAAGTTGAACTTTTTTAACTATGGGAGGGGATTTCCGAGTCGCACATTATTGAGTTGATCCGATACGCCGCATGGTCGTCATTCATCTCATGTTTTTTGATGTTTTAAATATGTGTAAATACCATAAAAATTAAAAAATAAATGATGATTTGAATTATTGCTTCGATCAAAAGCGATTTTAATCAGAGGCAAAATGATTTTTATCAGAACACACATTTTGCAAGCTATCGTTTGCAGGCATCGTTTCAACAGTAGCTGTATTGTTCTCTTGAGAAAGGTTGTCACTTTCGGTTGTGGCAACATGCGGTAAATTTAACATTTATTTTCACCGATCGCGCAGATATTGACTAAAAAACAATGACGACACTTTCACTATAGCGGTACCATGTACCATCGATGACTGTTTACAGCCCAGGAGCTACACAGCAGTGGCGAGTCGCACTTCAGGCACACCTTTGCATTACTAATCGTCAGATTATATTACATATACGATTATACATATACAATTGAATAACATATTCACATTGAAATAAACCAGAACATTTCCGGTTGCCCCTCGCCAGGGGTAGCCTATAAACGCCAGAGACTAAGAGAATTGAAAATAACATTGTATGTATCAAGAATTGCATCAAGATTGTTACGATTGATTCAAATATGCAGTGCACATATCGGGCGCGCGTGACGGTCCGTGGACATATTAGCATGCGACACAATAGCAAGCGACACTTGAGCATGCGACACTTGAGCATAGCGACTTTTGGTCATGGCGACTCGTGGGCATGTAGACACATTAGCACAGAGACATATTAACATGAGGACATATTAGCATGGGGACACATGAGTATAGGGACACACGAGCATGGATACACGTGAGCATAGGGACACATCAACATGGTGACAATTTAGTAAGTGCCACTTGAGCATGGTGACACATGAGCATGCGATACATAAGCCTTGACGACACATGAGCATGGGTACACAAGAGCATGGGCAGTTGGGCACACATGCGCATATGGACATATGGGCATGGGGACACAAGAGCAAAGGTGCACATGAGCATGGGGTCACGTACGCATGCGACACTTCAGGGAAGCGAGTGGCGCAGTTGGTTAAGCGCCAGCGTCACGACACCAATGGTAGTGGCTCGAATCCCGGTTCGGACCAACTTCTATGTGTCGGAGGTTTCTCTGGGCTCCTCATCGCCGACCTCACTGCATAGTGCATATGCAGTGTCGTACGAAAAGCCCAGATGTTGGTGAGCCGCGCCAAAAAAGTCGGCAGCACAGACGAAGATATACGGGCGCATGAAAATCGAGGGAGAACGATGGTGAAAGAGTGCGAGCGTGAAAAGTCGCCCGGAAGATGACAAAAAATCAAAGACAATGAAATGTTACACATGTTACTGTCGTGGCGCACATAGCCTGAAAAGGCGATAAGCGCCACTGTGTTGTGCAAATAATAATAATAGTAATAATGCGACACTTGAGCATGTGACCAGTCTACATGCAGACACTTGAGCATGCGACATTTGAGCATGCGACATTTCAGCATGCGACATTTCAGCATGCGACACTTGAGCATGTTACACTTTAGCATGCGACATTTGAGCATGCGACACTTGAGCATGTGACCATATAGATTTGAGTGAAAAGCTCCAAAAATCGCGGTAAAGCGATAAAGGTTGTCATTGCTCCAGATATATTGGAATCGTTTACACGTATCAGACGAACTAAAAGAATATATCCTTTTGTGAGACAAAAGCGATTCCAAATTCGCATTTCGACACGGGGTTTATTATTATATTTTGCGGGTCTCTTTTGATAGGGAAGTTTTACGTGCCGTGGGTGGGTAGGGGGAACATTAGGGTTCGAAATGGGTTAGGGTCCATGTTGGGGTTAAGGTATCCCAAGATTAGGGTTGGGGGCAATGTTCCCTCTAATTTTTCACGAGTCTGCGCAAACACGTCAACTTACTGCGCAGGCTCATGAACAACAGTGCGCAACCAGGCCCCCCATATGATGATAAACCAAACTTCTTGGACCCCCTTGGCACTATAGGAGATCCCCCTACCATGAAATGTGTTTATCTCGTAACCGAGAGACATCCTGTTCTAGAGTAATTTGCCTCTAGTATAAAACTACTGATTCTCTCGTATCAGGAGACTCATTTGCTAAACCTACTTGTAACAACGTCTGAAATATATTCGTATGTCTTGCGTATATCTGCGTCTTAAGAAGATCTCACCAGGATACCGGATTTCAGGTTAAGTAGTCAGCCAGCTAAACCTATAATACTTTGGTTAGCTATACTTCTACTCCCAGGAACAATATACCATGTATTGCTGCAGCACCTACGTTTTTGCCGCAACTTATCATCTACGTTGAGTGTCCCTTAGTGGGTGTGTAGTCCAGACGCGCGAAGCGCGAAAAAATTATATAATTCATGATTGAATCGGTCAATATGATCGGGAATTGCATATATATTGCTATTAATAATTATCCTCTCTCTGCTCACGTAATCAGATTTACCGGTAGAGCTGATCGAGTGAAGTGTGTTCGAAAAGGTAGGACCCCTAATAATCAAACATCTTCGGGCGTACCCGTTGGTATAATGACCTCGGTACATGATGCTATTTCGTGTCCTCCTATCTGCTGTGTCAGAAGATATTGAAATCACCCAAACGTACTAAACTAAGACGTACACGGTTTCAAATTGTCATTTCGTCTTTGAAAAAGTTGAAAAATTTCCAAAAAAATATTCCATGATTCATGTTTATTCACGAAATAATTTTAGCTCCCCATTGAGATCAAGTCCCCCAATTGGGGTTTTGGGGTGCGGCAGTTAGGGTCCTGTGCGTAACCCAGACGTGCGTGTATCCATTCGAGTCACATGATTCATTGATAGAATCAAAGTACAGCATTTACATATAGTTTTATTGCATGACACCAGATAATCACATTAAGAGGGAAGAAGGGGAACTACGCTCTAAACATGATGTGGTCTCGACCTGAAGTTAAGGCATTGAGGGCATTTATTTTCAGAAAGCCACCGCGTTTAAATATTTTCGGGATATGCACCATAACACACGTGCGACTCTGTGGTGTCGCAAAGGGTTAAGAAGCATTCATGCGCAATGGCGATAAACCTCGACACCATGGAAATCGCACGTGTGCTTTGGTGCATATTTTGAGGGTGATTTGGCTTCAGTTCGAGTGCGGTGGCTTTCCTAAGAAAATGTATGCTATTCTTATCCATATTTTGCTTCTAGACATATTTTGCAGAGCAGACCTTTCTCGCTCGAAAAAGAAAAATTCTCAACTAATTTTACATTTTTTTCTTCCATTTTCACATGCTCCGAGAACCATTTCATGTTAAACGAATCGCACTTATTTGTTAATTTGGCTTGCATATTTTCCTATCTCACCATACGTGATCAGATTCGCCTGGTGAAGATGATGACTTCGAAAATCCACGGTACAGTAAATCTTACACAATGTTCATGCCACGCGGAAAAGACTATTCGTTAATTTCTCGCAGATTAACTTTGAGCTATAGCCCATTGTTATTTATAACTTTGTTAAACCATGTTATTTCACCATTCCCAGAAAAGATTGCGCTATTGAAATGAAATCAGTATCGCTCACGCGTACGAGACCATACTAAAAGAAAAATCTCGTTCGTGAGCCGCACGTGATTGCAGATTCTCATGTCTTCACGGAGCGCAATATCTACCTTTGCGGGCAGCACTTGTACCTCGGCTTCAGACTTCAGCGATAGCACTATTTTCCCCTGGCTATGTTACCTATAATTATTCTCAGCGCCTGCGCGGTCCCTTGGACAACAGTGCGCAACGACTGAAAAAAAATCATCACTTTAGATTTTTTGTGCGCAGCCTAGATTTTCTGTGCGCAGAGACCGTTTCAGCACTGCGCATTTGCGCACGTGCGCAGCTTAGAGGGAACATTGGTTGGGGGTGATGGATATTAGGGTTGGCTATGGTTAGGATTAAGGTATCCCAAGATTAGGGTCGGGGATTATGGGTATTAGGGCTGGGAGGGGGATATTAGGGTTGGTTACGGTAAGGGTTAGGGTTAAGGTTAAGGTATCCCAAGATTAGGGTTAGGGTTTGCGTTAGGGATAAGGTATCCCAAGAGCAGGGTTGGGGTGATGGATATTAGGGTTGGTTAGGGTTAGGGTTGGGGTTAAGGTATCCCAAGATTAGGGTGGGGGTAATGGGTATTAGGGTTGGGACTGGGAGGGGGATATTAGGGTTGGTTAGGGTTAGGGTTTGCGTTAGGATTAAGGTATCTCAAGGTCAGGGTTGGGGTTATGGGTATTAAAGTTGGGAGCGGGGATATTAGGGTTGGAGGAGGGGAGATATATTATGTTCGGAGTGGTATAAATCGATGATTTTGACGCTATAGTCAACTACACACTAACATAAAAAAATGCTCAAGTGTCGCATGCTCAAGTGTCGCATGCTCAAATGTCGCATGCTCAAATGTCGCATGCTCAAACGTCGCATGCTCAAACGTCGCATGCTCAAATGTCGCATGCTCAAATGTCGCATGCGCAAGTGTCGCATGCACAAGTGTCCGCATGCTCATTTGTCATCATGCTAATATGTAACCATGCTCATATATCACCATGTACAAGTGTCAATATGCTGAAGTGTCCCAGTGGTTATGTGCCCCCATGCTCACGTGTTACCATGCCCATATGTCACCATGTTGATTAGTCCCAATGCTAATGTGTAACCATGCTCAAGTGTCGCATGCTAATCTGTTTCCATGCCCATGTGTCCCCTAGCCCATGTTTCACCCTGCTGATATGTCCCCATGCACATGTGTCCCCATGCTCATGTGTCCCTATGCTCATGTGTTACCATGCTAATATGTCCTCATGCTAGAGTGTCGCATGCTCAACTGTCGTTTTTCATTGTGTCGCATGCTCATATGTCGGGCAACCGTCATCAAATCGCCGAATGACCTCGGGTTTGGAACCTCTGGATTGGGCTATACGTTTTTATCGAACGCAGTCACGTGAAATCTGTTTCCACCGTGGAAGCAATTACAATTCCAAGCGATCGGCGAGTCTATGTCTGATCTAATTTAGTTTGCCCGAAGTAAATTGGTCGTTTTATGTTATGCCTTTTTCCTTTCCATCTAGTGTGCAGTGTGCATTTACGTCGCATAGTCAGGGGACGGTGCTCTATGCGCGAGCCGCATATCAAAAATCTTAGCTAAATCAAAACCTAATTTTGACAAAATTTTGACCTAACGTATGCAAATTAGGTGTTTTCCCACATAATGTTAGAATTGTACTACTTGTCTTCATTTCTGGTTGGAACTGTCTGTCCTTACGAAGTAGTTTGGCCGGAAAAAACTGTTTTGACTCAAAAACTAACAAATTTTTACATGAAAAAACTTTATTTAACGAAACCTGTCCCTATGAAGAATTCCAGTAGTTACATCACGTATTATGGTAGTACAACGAAAGATACTTTGCTACATTCTCGGGTAGAAAGTGTCTGTCCTTATTAAGTAGCTTGCCAAGAATGGAGACAGGACGTTCAACAGCAGCAGCTGTTGACTGAAAACACTGAACTTGTGCGTACACTGATGGTGACACACCGTGTTGCTTCATTCTGACAATGGTGTCTACATCAAAATTTTTCATCTTGCGCTTCTTGATATAAGAACAATAAAATGCCCACTCAGTCTTGCTTCAGTTATGATATTGCGGTAAGTTGAGTATAACACCATGTCAACCTATTTGTTACATTTGAATGTTTATGATTCACGATTAGCAGACAATGGGCCGTCTATGGGCCGTCAACGGTAGGCGTATAAAGTAGGCTACAAGCTGTAAAAAGTCAAATAATAAGTTCACCGACAGTGCAAAATTTACGATACAAACGAAATGCATGCAAGCTGCAAAGAATTTTTGACTTTGTAAACAATTTTGACAAAATTTTGACTTTTCTTGACATGTCAAAAAAATCGCCCTACTAATAAGTAATCTGGTAAAAAAACTTGCCTTTTACGCAACGAAATACTCAGCAATCGAGAAAGAAATCTGTTCCGGAGCTCCTAGCTTATCGGATACACATTACGTTCCTTATGTAAGCTGTCGAATCAACAATGAGAAGGGTAATTAATCAACATCTTGAACCACGAAGTCCGATCGCAGTTTTATGCGATTAACAAATATCGATACCGAATCGGTATAGACCAGAGGTTCTCAATCGGTGTCCGCCAAATATATTAGAATTATATATCTGAATTGAAAAATGCAAGAAGTTGGACGCTTGTCCATTAATTAGAGAAAGAAAACCTCAGATATTAAATTGATTTAGAAGTTTGGAACGTATTTCTCTGCATGGTGCCGTAATAGACAGTTCGGACGTCACAATGTTTCAAGTGTTCCCATTGTTAGGTTAATTATCTATAGTGGCATGCCACCTCATTTTTTGTCGCTTGCTTCTTTATATTATCTTCTTTTAGTTTTCATTCAGTGTGCATTAGGGCTGTTCAAAAATCTTTCTTTTTCGGATTCCGGCCATTCACTGATTAAATTGTCAGGTTGCCTTAAAAAACGCTGGACACCAAATTTGGTTCAATTCTAACTAGTGTAACCCGCCAATTGAAATTTTTAATTTATTAGCAAAAATTAGAATAAAACAATTTCAAATTTTCTGTCTACCCCATGAAATTGTTGAGTTGTCTTCAAAGATGATGGAAAACAAATTTGACTCAATTCCAACTAGTAGAAGCGGAGTTATTTAAGTTTTTCGTTGATAATTATCGGATTTTCCTTGGTTGACAGCGCAGAGCGAAGAAGCGTATACAAAGAATTGCTTTCGTTGCGTCTCGGCGAATACGAACCTGATAACGTTTCCATACACGATTTCTGAACAGAAAACAATGGCGATGATGTTCTGACGATATCATTGTAGATTTCAAACAGGCAGGGCGACGTGGTAGGTTGCAGAAAGCTCGGCAGCGCGCTGGGTACCAGTGCTGGGCACACCTCAGTGTAACTGTATCTGCCACCAACAGGATAAGGTGTGATCCTGAAATGAACTTATGTCAATCCTGGTTTCACGGCAAGTTGCCTTTAGCAGTATGCATGTTTTATGGTGCACCTGCAGTTTGACGCGTGTTCTTTCACAAACTTATCGACTGATTCCGCATCCCAACTCTGTAACGATCGATATGTACGTAAATTTGCACGGGTCACGAGGCCGCTACGAACACAACTATCGTATGCGACAATCGAGACTCCTAAACATTGCTCCCTTGTTGACGAAAGGCCGGTGGAAACTTGTCGCTTGTCTCGTATCGGGGATGAAGATCCTGAATATATGCACGAATATCCACGTATGTTTATGTATAATGTATATCTTCGATGAATAGCCACAAATACTAAGTGCGAGAGAGAAAGTGAGAGAGTCTTTATTTTTAACCATTCAGAATACATAAAAAAAAAACAGACGGCAATGATGGTGGTACAGAAAATATACATGCATACTGCTCAGTATTCGGTATCAGATAGGAATGATCGATACGACCGTGAAGGTCAACTAGTCTGAAGTTTGATCACACCGGCATCAAACTGGTACACTTGACTTTAGTGGTTTCCAACCGGTGGGCAATTCAACGGTTTCTGGTGGGGAATAGATGCATTTGTTATACATTATATACAGAATAGTCAGCATATTTACGGAGATACATGCGCGACCACCGTTACCTGTCAACTGCCTTGGAATCAATGTATCGAAAATTATAAATTGAAAGTGTACTCGGAGGACGCCCAAATGTCCTCTTTTTGGGGAATTTGTCCTCTTTTTCTCTGAAGAGGATTTTAATGCCACGAAAAATGCGACTTCGAAGCAACGAACGGCAGAGTTTCGTAAAAAATCGGAAGCCGAGTCAAAATAATGACTTTTTTTTAGTTAACACAATACTATCGGCCGGAAATTTTCAAACTTATCAGTTTTCTTTGAGCTTTCAGAATTTACCAAAAGATGTCCTCTCTTTAGGACCTCAAAATGGTGTAACCCTATTTCAAAGGGTAGGCCTATATAGGAGTTTTGGGTAGTGGAGAATTAAGGCTCGGAATGAATTTGAAGTGGGGAATGAAGAAAAAAGGTTGGGAACCCCTGCCTATACAGTCTGGCTGAAAAAAACGGTTAGTCATACCGCGATCCAGTGACCTCACGTATTCCCGAACGCACTCTTTCGCTCTTGGTCTAAGTTGTGAGTTTTCCTTCAGAAGAAAATTGATGCGTTTTTGCCAGCAGCTAATTGTGCTTTGTCGATCTGTGTGGCTATTTTCCCTGTCAGTAACAAATTATTGCATTACCGGAGCCGACGATGCTAATTGCAATTCCTCAATCACTGTGGATTTAATTCGGCACTGATTACTTTAGCTAGCACCAAGAATTTCGTTTGAGAACACGACAGTATCATGTCTGTAGCTCGCTCGGTACTTACGAGCAATACTGTTCCTCTGTTGCGCCGTACCATCGAGTGTCTCGGAGTACAAAGTCAATTACACTTTTCCACGACCTGAATACGCTGCCAGTTTTCTCCAACATGCATTGGGTAAAAAATCTACTCAGCTTTGGGTCTGCGTCAACGGCTGTCGGTCGACTTGTCGGATGAATACTAGTGAATATGATGTCATCATCACCAGCAGCAAGAGCCCTTTTGCGACGGCGACCATTATCTCCTACGGGTAACGGAACCGTTGGAGGTAGAGGTTTCCCATGATGACATGCTGAAGAGTAAGGTTCGAAATTAGGACTAAACACCGCCGAATCACGGTGCGTTCTGTAACTGACGGCTGTGACGTGCCTGGACGAGCAATAGGTAGCTGAACTGGCGACTGGCTGTCTTTAGGTTGGCGACTTCTTAACCCACAGTTTCACTCGGTACGGATGTATTGCAGCAGAGATAGGTACGTCGGGTAGCGTAGTAAAATGAGTCTCCAGATATTCGAAAGAGATCGGGTATTAATCAGAGATGAGCGGATTTGAAATTTCTATGTCCTAATCCAATCCAAATCCGAACCTTCAAATCCAAATCCTAATCCATAACTTTTACATATTCAAGTCCATGTCCATTGTCCAATCCTAATCCGATTCCAACTGGAAATTCAGAAAAGATACTAATTCATCCAATGGAGGGATTCGAAAATTTTCTTTCACAACCAACGATTCACTTGATTCAAGATAACTTAGTGACCTTAAGTACATTAATAACTGATCTGAATAAAGTTTGTCGCCATTCACCACACGACATTTCAATCTCCCAGAAAATAGGTCAATCCAATCCAAATCCTAATCCGTTCAGAAAAAAATGTCTAATCCAAATCCAATCCAAATCCGAGAAAATTTCACAAATCCTGTTTTTTCAAAACCTGATCCTAATCCATGCTCATCTCTGGTATTAATACCCGAGCGATACGAAAAAGGGTGGTTTGCGCGAAAAAGGGTAGACTTGCGCAGTGCGCGACAGGATAGCGAAGCTGGCGCCGGGGGTGATTAATATTGCGTAATAAGCAAAAGGACTGTAATGGTAATCAGGCAATACGCGACAGATGATTACGAAGCCAGGATATGGTGCAATCGTATGTGGGTCACATGGTAATCCCAGTATATACTACGAGCAAATTATAGTTCCCTCATAACAGATACCTGAGAACATTTCACCAAGGACCAGCGGTCTGCTACAGTACGTGCGTACTGTGTGGCAATGTGTCAAGATGCAGTAGGTACTCATCAGATAGGGAGATGCAGCAATTTACGGACTGTTGAATCGATAACTTCTACTAGCTTGATTACTCCAACTCAGTGGCTCATAATTAAACGCGATCATTAGTCAAACTGTGACCGCTGAGATTGTAGGTCGTGTGCGGTGACGTACCCGGGAGAGAGTTAGAGTTCGAAATCTATAGCGTTATCACTAGGACCGCATTTAACACAAACGGTTTTGTTGTTTTAAACAGTGATTTACACAAAGGCCTTTTAAAAAAGTGTGCTTTTTCAAGTTGTAAAATTGTGCCGTAATTGTGTAAATACTTTCCAAAAAACATGTTGTAAGAGCCTACGGACAATTACCGCCCGATATATAGCCAACGTATATCGATATGGGATGGTTAGAATTCTGAGCTTGGAACCCTCAAAATAGTCGGTTCAACAGCAATGGTGCAGATATTTCGTCAAAGAAGCTATATTTTCCATATATTTTAAATTATCAATATCAATCCACTGTGACGTCACAATTGAATATTCGTGACGTCGTGGCTTGAAAAAAAACATGTTTTAAACAAGGGCCTTGTTTTAAACATGTCTGTTTCAAATTGATTTTGTTCTAAAGGCAACCCTAATTATCGCCGAGCTTCTAGCTACAAGACTGTCTACTAAACAGAGACAGGCACCTTTACAACTTGAACTCGAAGTGTATGCCTTCAGCAGCCCATGCATGTATGCTACCAAAACAACAACAGGAACCCATCGTCGGATTCAATCAAGCATGTCATAACACCACAAAATCGAAACCCTGGACATTTGGAATTCTATCTCTAATATATATTAGCTCATTTTCGATTAAGCAATCGCTATCACACTCAAGTTCATGTTTAAGTTTATTCATAAAATTTCATCATTTTAAAAAATCACAAGACTGCGATACAATGAAAGATAGGAAGAAGCCGGAACGACTTGGAGTAGTCTTTGAGATCAGACACCCACCTGGACCTAGCCTAGACGATGTAGATCGAGGCATGCACACTGAATGAAAGCAAAATAAGATAATATAAAATGATAAGCGACAAAATCAGGTGGCTTGTGACGGAAGGCGAGATCGATATTTCAGGACGTGGTCGGGTAAATGTTGAGGGCTGACTATTATTCATTCAGAAGAAATTGCTTGTATATCGACTTGAATGTGGACATTAGGGTTGTCCATAATTTGGAACATCTCAAAAATGATACGTATCCATTTCTCATTCTATAGAATATTGATTAAAAAAACGTCAATGAGCCTGCAGTAGGCTCACCGGAAATTCGTCAAGATTTGTCTAAATGCGTTTGAAAGCAGCTGCTGTAGAGTGGGCGTGCCAGCGGCCATAGAACGACGAGAAGACTAGTAATCGCGAAGTCACGGCGATTGATTGGTTAATCAGCTATGCTTGAATGATCACGACCGCAACAACTTGCTACTGGCTAGAATAGGACCCAATGGTAACCCCATTGCTAAACCGTCAGTTTATCGGAACATGATATTGTTGAACTAAATTCAACAGAACACACAGCGTTTCTCATCAATTCGATGAAGGTGGCTCTCGAGAAAGGAAGGGGTATTAGCTTACCGTTATATAGAGCATCAGCACAAATATTCAACGTCTATGTCTCATTTAGTGGCACGTTGGTGAAAAGGCTCTTTATGTCGAATGAACATAGGAAATTGTCGCGCGCGGATAGCTGTGAGCGACGCATCTCATCAGCGAAGGTAAAAGAATCGCGTACGCAATGCGACCCGCAAATTTCGCGAACAGGTTCCAGTATTTTGATCAACCACTTCGCCAACTTGTGTTGCATTGATCGAGTCATGCTGAGTATCGGTCTGAGAGGCACATCGTCTTTATGCGTCTTCGGTAGTCCGTACATACGCGGTCGTTGGGAGCCAACAGGCCTGATGGAGTCATATTCTTCAGTGGATATTACGTCATCGTTTTTCAAGTTTCGAAGGCGTCGTTGCAGTCGTCTTTCAGACTTTGCAGTATTGTCGTATTCCGAGACCGGGCCAAGTACGACGAATTTGGATTTATCCTCGAGAATAGTCATCATTTTTGAAACGTAATCTTTCTTGTTTAGAATTACCACGCCAGTACCTTTATCTGGTTTTGTTATGTGGATATCAGGGTTGCTTCGCAGAGATTTTATGGCACGGAAACATTCCTTTGTCATCAGCAAATCTGCTTTGTCGACCGGACATCCACAGTACGAATGTGCCAGGTCCGTAAGTCTTGCTTTGAGAGCTGGCACGTCATTGATTGATTTTGCTTCACGATGCTTCAATTGAGCTATTAGAATCTCAAATTCGGCGAAAACCTCCTCACTCTTGACATTAATTGGTGGAATGCAGAAATTTAACCCATGCGATAAAGCGAACTTTTCGGTCGAGGACAGTGCGTAATCCGATAAGTTGATGATATTCTTCTCATCGGGGCAAGCGAGACTTCCGAAGCGGTCAATGACTAGCCGAACAGGACGTGTTCTGTGTATTGGCTAAGGGTCGCAATTTATTTCATTTGTCTGTTCTTGAGTCCACCATCATCACTATGAGTAAACCTAGTTTATGCCAACAGAAAGAATTTGTGTATCATTTGAAAATCGCGCATTAACTTGTTTTGCTTCACTATCTCCATGCCAACGCTTCAGTTCTCTCAATTTCCTAACTTTGTATATTTTCTGTGTGACGTCATAATTAGCGATATATATTGTTGTTGAACATAGTTATTCGAATTCTCGCAATATTGCTGACGATATCCCTTGACGAGGGTCAGCCGAAAAGCTTCGGGAATAAATATGAATATTTTATTCATATGTGTTATGAAGTTCTGTACCCCTAAGCGTCTCTTTGTGTACTTCCGGAAAAGGTATAGCGATCAGCAATTAAACATCAATAATACGCTGATAAAGACTCGCGGGCGTTTGAGAACAACGTTATCAACAATAGCCTTTTTAAAGGCTTGTATCGCTAAGAAGACGTTGCCTACATTCATGAGAGCTAGGATAGAAAAGTCTCGTGCCCGCCTCAATCCCAACATGGAGCGCGCGTTTTTATTTGATGAAATCGGGAAGAAAGAATCTATGGTGTTGAAACTTCGTCGTGACTGCCGCACTCAGCAAAGACAGGTAGCCCAATTCTTATCATTCTTTGACCTAGTTCGATTTTGCCGATACCTCGCATCAATTGACGTGATCAAAGAGGGTATAAATTTATCTAAAAACGAACGAAATTTGAACCGGCTAGTCATTGACCGCTTCGGAAGTCTCGCTTGCCCCGATGAGAAGAATATCATCCACTTATCGGATTACGCACTGTCCTCGACCGAAAAGTTCGCTTTATCGCATGGGTTAAATTTCTGCATTCCACCAATTAATGTCAAGAGTGAGGAGGTTTTCGCCGAATTTGAGATTCTAATAGCTCAATTGAAGCATCGTGAAGCAAAATCAATCAATGACGTGCCAGCTCTTAAAGCAAATATTGCGGACCTGGCACATTCGTAGTGTGATGGTCCGGTCGACAAAGCAGATTTGCTGATGACAAAGGAATGCTTCCGTGCCATAAAATCTCTGCGAAGCAACCCTGATATCCACATAACAAAACCAGATAAAGGTACAGGCGTGGTAATTCCAAACAAGAAAGATTACGTTTCAAAAATGATGACTATTCTCGAGGATAAATCCAAATTCGTCGTACTTGGCCCGGTCTCGGAATACGACAATACTGCAAAGTCTGAAAGACGACTACAGCGACGCCTTCGAAACTTGAAAAACGATGACGTAATATCCACTGAAGAATATGACTCCATCAAGCCTGTTGGCTCCCAACGATCGCGTATGTACGGACTACCGAAGACGCATAAAGACGACGTGCCTCTCAGACCGATACTCAGCATAACTCGATCAATGCAACACAAGTTGGCGAAGTGCTGGTTGATCAAAATACTGGAACCTGTTCGCGAAATTTACGGGTCGCATTGCGTACGCGATTCTTTTACCTTCGCTGATGAGATGCGTCGCCCACAGCTATCCGCGCGCGATAATTTCCTATGTTCATTAGGGCTCTTCAAAAATGACTTTTTTTGTCAACAACTATAATAAATAAACAAAGAATCGGTCACCGTAAATACTATTTTAATGAAATCCAAATTTTTTGACGGCAATAACTCCGCTTTCACTGGTTGGAATTGAACCAAATTTTGTGTGTAGGCTTAAATTAGGTAACCTAACAATTTTATCAAGTAGCCAGTACGATTTGACAAAAAAAGTCATTTTTGAAGAGCCCTGAATGAACATTGTTCATTCGACATAAAGAGCCTTTTCACCAACGTGCCACTAAATGAGACGTTGAATATTTGCGCTGATGCTCTATATAACGGTAAGCTAATACCCCCTCCTTTCTCGAGAGCCACCTTCATCGAATTGATGAGAAACGCTGTGTGTTCTGTTGAATTGAGTTTCAACAATGTCATGTTCCGACAAACTGACGGTTTAACAATGGGGTCACCATTGGGTCATATTCTAGCTAATATATTTGTAGGATTTCATGAAGATAAGCTCTTCTCTTCTTGTAGTAAACCGCCCTTATCATACCATCGCTATGTCGATGACACGTTTGTGATCTTCAATAATGAATCTGACTGTGATAGTTTCCTGGAAAATTTGAACAAATTACATCCAGCATTGCAATTCACGTTGGAAAAAGAAATTAACAACGGCTGGCATTCCTTGACGTTCTTGTAGAGAAACGGGATGCCCAATTCCTTACCTCCGTTTATAGGAAGCCCACATTTTCGGGCCATTACCTTCGATGGAGCTCTTTCAGCCCAAAGAGTCGTAGCATCAATTTAATCGGCACCTTGGTCCACCGGGCGTTGATGATTTGTTCCGAGGTCAAATTGAATAGTGAACTTGAGTGCATCCGTAAAATTTTCATTGACAACGGATACCCAGAGTAGCCTATGTCATCAAGCGAACAATAATTAATAAGTTAAGTCATCGGAATGATATCAAACCAAATGAAACCCCTGAAGAAGTCTCTCGTGAAAGTAGGGATGTGTACATTCATCTACCTTGGATTGGCCCGGTTTCTTATCGATTTGAGAAACAGATAACTTCAGCAGTCTATCGCTGTTATCCAGCGGTGAAAACCAATGTTGTTTTTACCACGATACCAATGTTTCCTGCAGCCCGAAAGGACGTTCTCCCGGCTTTACAACAAAGTAACGTCATTTATGCATTCAAGTGCCACTGCGATTGTCGGTACATTTGAATAAAATATTCATATTTATTCCCGAAGCTTTTCGGCTGACCCTCGTCAAGGGATATCGTCAGCAATATTGCGAGAATTCGAATAACTATGTTCAACAACAATATATATTGCTAATTATGACGTCACACAGAAAATATACAAAGTTAGGAAAACGAGAGAACTGAAGCGTTGGCATGGAGATAGCGAAGCAAAACAAGTTAATGCGCGATTTTCAAATGATACACAAATTCTTTCTGTTGGCATAAACTAGGTATACTCATAGTGATGATGGTGGACTCAAGAACAGACAAATGAAATAAATTGCGACCCTTAGCCAATACACAGAACATGTCCTCGTGTGCTGCTAACTACCACTATTGGCTAAGGGTAGATTCTAGAACATAACCAGGCCATGGGTCAAAAATCTTCTATCGGCAAACATTTACTAGAAAATCATATATGTGCTGCTAACTACCACGAGGACATGTTCTGTGTATTGGCTAAGGGTCGCAATTTATTTCATTTGTCTGTTCTTGAGTCCACCATCATCATTATGAGTATACCTAGTTTATGCCAACAGAAAGAATTTGTGTATCATTTGAAAATCGCGCATTAACTTGTTTTGCTTCGCTATCTCCATGCCAACGCTTCAGTTCTCTCAATTTCCTAACTTTGTATATTTTCTGTGCGACGTCATAATTAGCGATATATTATGTTGTTGAACATAGTTATTCGAATTCTCGCAATATTGCTGACGATATCCCTTGACGAGGGTCAGCCGAAAAGCTTCGGGAATAAATATGAATATTTTATTCAAATGTGTTATGAACTTGCTGATTATGTGCTTCTACTCGTTCAAGAAGTTTGCTAACGGCAATGATTCTGTAAGCGCATTGTAGGTTGGCGATTTAACAATAAAATGTGACACCTGGTCATTGAATGTTTTAGTTTTAGTTTTAGAAGTAGGTTACGATAGGTTTAGTTAGAGCAGCAGAACAGTAATCTATTGCAGACATGGCAGAGGTGAAACAGCGAATGATTGTGAACTTGTAGAACTAAGTATAAATCCGAGAAATATCTATAGTCTGATATGCTTGCGATTACGCCAAGTCATCCTGCTTTTTGGGTGCAGGTAAAGTATTAGTCATCTGGTGCAGCACACCATAAGAGATGGATGCCGGACACAATCCTGTATGCTCAGAAGATGATATGTGGACCGACCAGGTAGCTTACGTTGGAACTCTGAAGAGGTGTAACTACCGCATCGGTTCAATGTATTTTAGATCTTTTCCAGATCCATGTCTGGTTTGATTCAGGCATTTGTCGTGAATCGTGATGCAGCCAGTAATGATCTAAGATTCATTTGGGATATGCTGAGCTAGGGTTACCATACGTCCTCCTTCAGCAGAATTTGTCCTCGTTTTCCAGGTTTTTGAAAATGCCCTCCGAGGACGCCTAAATGTCGTCCTTTTTGGCAATTCGTCCTCCTCTACAGCTTTTTCAGCTAAGATAATGGACAGATTCAGGTGTAAATGGGCATAAATGATGCTAAATAGCAATGACGTTCGAGCGGGGAATTCGTGGTTCGATCGAAAGCGACGACCTTTTTTCAATCAACACCACTAAATTTAACCAAAAAGTAATATAAATCGGGAGTCGAACGAAAGCGATGACCTTTTTTTAGTCAACTCACCAAATTTTACAACAAAACTAGCGAAATCGGCTGTTTTCACTCATGATCAACTAACTTTTCTCATTTGGTCCTCCTTTCCCGATGCCAAAATATAGTAACCCTATGCTATGTTGTACAAGCAAACTGCAGTTTTGCTGGTCCTACCACTGCTACCAGCATAGGCTGTGCTTACCTCAATGTCTCTTAAATTTCTGCGGTACGATTGAGGTCTTTGACATCACTTACGTGTAAATTCATTATGCTGTAAGAATCGGACTAGTGCCACGCATAAACGGCCGATTCATCCCATCCTCAGAGCACCCAAGACTTTAAATATATACCACAGCCAGAGCATAATAAGATCAGACAAAATAGTGTCACTGTTAAGCTTTATATTTGTGTTCATTGATGGTACATCCCTTCTGAAACTCGAAATTCGTACACGCCACTTGCATGAGCGCCATTGCAATATCTCTTCGCGTGCTGGCAATTTGCATGCAGACTGCAACGGCTATACCTTTAAGACAATCATGTTATTAACGTGTTTGTGAATCAGCTGTCTTTTGTTCGTCATGTATTTAGTTATTCAACATACCCTGAATTAATCCTAAATCATCATCTGCGGCCAACCTACAATGCGCTTACAGAATCACGGCCGTCAGCATAGACTCCTTTAAACAAGTGATCGGCAAGCCGCCAAAGTCGTATACATTCGATGATAGCCGATGAGCCAATCAAGCGCCGTGACTTCGTGATTACTAGTCTTATTGCCGTTCTATGGTCGCTGGCACGCCCCCTCTACAACAGGTACTTTCAAACGAATTTAGACAATTCTTAACGACTTTCCTGTGAGATTATTGCAGGCTCATTGACGTTTTGTATCAATAATCTTTAGAATGAGATTAGCCAGGTAGTTTATTGTGAACTTGCAAGACCAACCGAAAATCTGATTTGCCTGACCGCGAACTTTGGAATGTTGATGACTAAAATATCCGTTCCAACGCATTGGCGTAGCCAGGGGCGATCCACATTTTCGTAGATCTTAATATATGAACATAAGTAGAATGTTTCGTGGCAGAATTAGTTGACTTGATAATTTTTTTAGGATTTCGTGCGATTTATTGTCACTCGATTTCTAGCTTTTCTATAGTAATGGTATCCTCTCATGAAAATTAAAAATTAAAAATACGCCCAATCTACGGAATTGAGTCTAACTATATTCGCAATTATGAGATAACGTATGATCCAACATGCGACTTCGCGCCTGCACTCGCAGAAAGATAGTCGTCGATGAAACCTTTTCGCAAAATGATAGAAAAATGTTCACTGAAACCTTCGATATTGATATGTACAAGCGCCGATTATTCGTGCCATGGCCAAATGAACCCAGCGGCATACAGAGGCGACCTACAATATATGCAACTATATTGACCGAATTCATTCATTAACTTTGAAAAAATTTCGCGCTTTGCGCGGCTAGGGCATGTACACAGAGTTTTCATGACATGTTTGTTATCGAATTTGATGCGTAGTAATACATGTCCTGTTTTTACCATTACCTAATCCGGTTCGCTCCTATCGGACGACTAAAAAAAGAACATCAACATTCAATGGTTCGTAAATCTCATGTGGCCCTTTGGCCGAAAAGGTTGGCCGCCCCTGTTATACCAACCGTGATTAACTCGTGTATCTCATCCCGAGTATTGGAGATTAATCTAGCCTCCTCACCACCCTTCGATCCGCAAAAGCGGTGTCTTACAAAAACCTGGATCGCATGCAACATAATTAGGGCTGGGCACAACGATTCGAGTACTATAATCCAAGTGGGCAATTATTTATCCCCGCGGGCCAAATGAAAAGCAGAAAATACGTTGGCGGGCAGAGTCCAAATTTCTATCTATAGCCTATATTCTGCGGCGTATTAATTGTTTTTATAAATTGAAAGCAGTAACTTACATCGTTAATACATGCTGCTCAGAGGATGCATTGATACTGCGCAATGAGAAATAGTGACGATTAAATAGCTTCCGAAATTCGCCCTCCCTTAATCCAGTCTGTCTTCGTTTTTTTTGTTGCCATGATAGCAACTTCAATTTATTATACACCATGGGGCACCGGGCTCGAAAATGGCATTGGTTTCTGCAGATTGGCTCTATTTTTCAAGATATCACCGAATTTGAACGTTTTTATTTTATTTTATTTTATTTTATTCAAACTAGGTTACATTTTATCCTAACACCCTATAATAAATGTTTTAGTAGGTCAGCCTGTACTGAAACCACGAGAATGTGAGAAATGTAAAACACAATTAGATTGTCGGAACGAAACTGTGCTGCATAAATATATTCTTTTCCACTTATTGAACACAAAAATACCCCATTTATTCGTATTTCATAGGATTCTCCTGATATATTGTAATTTGTGACAACAAGCTTCCTATACCGATCGATGTGCTTGAAGTGAACAACAAATAGCAGTAATTCGGTAATAACAAACCAAGTATGCCGGAGCCTACAAAAAGACGGCCAATTTGTAAACACAGACGAAATAAACAAGCAAGCAATATTTGTGTTGAAATAAGGCTGCTACGTATTTTTGAAATGCTAAATATACTAATCAGGGCTCGAGGTTGCCGGACCATCATCTAGCACAGTGGCTCTTTGCAGTGTTGGGATGACTCGAGTCATGACTTGACTCGAGTCAGAATCGAGTCACTTTTCCGTATGACTTGACTTGACTCGAGTCACTTTGCTAAAATGACTTGACTTGACTTGACTCGGCGTATCAGAAATGTGGATTGACTCGTGACTCGGAGCAAAATTCACGAGTCAATTTCAAGTCATCAAGTAATCGGTGTCGATAAAAATCACTATAACTTACATATGTTCGGATTGTTCGCGCAACGCTGGTTTAACCCGTGAGAGCGACCAATCATTCAATGATCGTGCGTTTTACTGAACCTCCATTGTTCTCTCACAAATATATTGATCGCAAACGAAGTGATCGAAGCTGACAGCATACGTCAGGGGTTCTCAACCCGCGGCCCGCGGGCCGCATGCGGCCCGCAGACGGTTATTTTGTGGCCCGCGACATCATTCATTGTAAACGCAATTGCTACTGGCACGATATTGTTAAATAATAATTTCGCTACTTGGCTCTCTTATCGCACAGTCTAGGCCCGTATTCAAGAAACCTCACTCAGTGCTCAAACTCACTTTGCGTCAAAATTGCGTAACAATCGGTATTCAGAGAACGCAACTCAAGAATGAGTTTGAGCACGGCTGGAGTCGAACTTCGCGGTCTGTCGAGCTCGACTTCGAGCTGTTTGGTATTCAGAGACGATGCGCGGTAGCTGGCGAGCTGAGAATTTGGCAGCCGAGTGCGCGTTTTCCGAGTCAAGCCGGGGGCAGTCTCAAGGCTTTACTCCAACGCTTTGCACTGACTTTTCTGGTAGTATGCTGCGGGATGATGGGCTGTGCACATATAATAATCGGATTTATGATCTTAGTGGTAAACTATACCGGCATAGAACATTGTAAAGTCCACAGTGTTTGATCATTTTCATGTAATATCTGGATTTAATAAGCTGTATAATAGTGATTGTATATCAATGAAATGGTAGTTGTGAAGTATGCCAGTGATGTGGTAGTATTCATAAAAGCCTTGCTTTTTCGCAGTTTCCTCGATGTGTCTGCCGCATGATAATGTTCAGGTAAAGCAGACTATAATGTTGGATTTCAACAGAAACATTTTTCCAGTTGCAGTTACTGTTGGTCAAAATTAAGGATTAGTTTGGCTGACAAGAGCCGTCTTATGACTCTTGTAAGCGCAAAGCTGGATGTACTTGAGGATAAAAGAAATGATGGAAATTCTATCCAAAGGAAAAATGCTGCATGGGAAGATCTTGCCATTCAATACAATTCCTTCCCTGATGCTCAAAAGGTATCATCCAAGCAGCTTAAAAAATGTTGGAATAACATGAAGGCGAGGTAAGATTTTTGATGAAATTCTAGGAATATGCCGAGGCCAGTTCTAATGCGTAGCGTATGCATTTCAACAGATCGAAAGAAGATATAACAGAGGAACGTGCCCACCTGGCTGCAACTGGCGGAGGTCCTCCAACCAAGGCAGTACCAGAGATGTCACAGATGATTCATAGCATGATGCCGGAACAATTCGAGCCACTCCAGAATGATTTTGATTCTGACCAAGTGATGTTTGTGGACGTTTCCGTAGCATCGACATCTTCAGGTACGGTATTCCATAATAATGGACACTTCATTGATAAAAGCACCATATCAAGCAGTGATTCCCACTTTTAGTAGTCAACGGTATTCGCTGTTGATATTTGAGCATCGCTGACTCTGGTTATGTAGGTTTTGCTGCGTGTTGGGTTACCGCTTAGCTGCGACTCCTGTACATACCAAATTTGTGCCATACCTCCAAAATCGCTCCGTATAATAACTGTAAAACCTTATATTCGCAAACCCGAAAGCTAACGCTGACCAGAATTACCACTGCGCATTGATTGATAGTCATGAGGACCATAGCCAGTCAATGGTGATCAGGGTTTGGGGCATATCCACGATGTGATGTTGACATCGATATTGTTTATTATTAATGAGCGTTAACTAAAATCTGTGTAAATATATACAGATACATGACTAACATTCTGAGCAAAGCTTTATAAGCATATATAAGTTATTTAGAATTTATACGCATTTGCTACGCAATGAGCGCTTTCTATATCGTATATCCCAATTTCAGATGTAAGTTTCACGACTGCAACTCTGGCTTCAAGGCCGGTGGTGAAAGAAATGGAAAAGACAGAGATGCCAAGAAAGAAACCAAAAAGAGCTGAAGTTAACAACTTCATATCGGATGCCATGTTCTTGGAGCATGAGCTGAAAGTGGAAAAGATTGAATTGGAAATTGACTGCTTGCAACAACAAAGGCTCTTAGTAGAGAAGCAGCAGTCCGTTGCTGATCTGCAGTCATTACTTGTGACCAAGCAGCTGTTGATAGCAGATGCAAGGCAAAAGCTTGAAGGCTTGCCTTCACCAGACCCACTAGAAACTGGTCTACCTACTTTATAAAAGCTTTCAATTAAGATTCATTGCTTCTGCTTGCAGCACCGTGATGCAAATATTTTTTTGTGCTATTCCCATTTACCTGCGCATTATTGATGTTACTATGCTTGTACTTGCAGCAATGTGACATGAATGCTTTCCTTGTGCCATACCCATTTGACTGTAAAATATTGATAGCTACTACGCTTGTACTTGCAGCAATGAGACATGAATGCTTTCCTTGTGCCATACCCATTTAACTGTGGAATATTGATAGTTACTATGCTTGTACTTGCAGCAATGTGACATGAATGCTTTCCTCGTGCCATACCCATTTAACTGTGGAATTTTAATAGTTACTATGCTTGTACTTGCAGCAATCTGACATGAATGCTTTTCTTGTGCATACCAGTTTAACTGTGGATTATTGATAGTTACTATGCTTGTACTTGCAGCAATGTGACGCAAATACTCTTTTTGGCTATTCCTATTTACCTGCGCCTTATTGATGTTGCCATGCTTGTATTTGCAGCAATGTGACATGAATGCTTCTCTTGTGTCATACCCATTTAACCGTGCATTATTGATAGTTACTATGCCTCTAATTGCAGCACCGTGACATCAATACGTTTCTTTTGCTATGCCCGTTCAACTGCATAAGCCTTGACTTGCAACACCGCACCGTGATATTTATGCTTTTTTCGCTATGCTCATGTAACCGTAGATTGTTGATAGTTACTGTTCCACTTCTTTTCTTTTTACACTGTACCATTTCGTTCGGTTCCATACAAGTGATACCGCAAGTTTCTATATTTGTGATAACAAATTAAATTTCATTCGTAAAGTGGGTTTCTACGATCCGTCGTCTCCGAGCTAGGCCTGTCAGGGAGCCTCGTACATCTCTCGGTGCCTCAACAACTTCTTGTGGGATGACACGAACATCAGTTTCATTGTTGATGATGCACCTAAATTTGAAGGGAGTTAAGCGCTTGATATTAAAAAAATCGAGTAATATATTACCTGTGCTTTCTGGCATAGTTGTATAACACTGCTGTTAACATCAATCACAGTCATTGATGTGTCGCCGTAGACCCAGTGATAAGCAGGGGAACACCCTCTTCCACACTTCAAAAGTCCTCTATAGTTGTTCTGGAGGATATTAGAACCTTGTTCAGCAGCTGTTTGTCGTAAAATCGTGTGGCCTCATTGGCTGCGACTTCACCTTGTGGGAATTTGATGTATGCTGAAGCTGAGCTTTTATGAGCTATGGCAATACTGTCCAGCTTCACCAATCCACCAACCAACGGTGAGCTGGGAGACATGTTCCAGTTCCCCAACAACAACTTGAAAGCTTCCTGTGGCGTAAAAGCGCAAAACAAGGAACTTTAACAACGGCGGCAGGGGCAGGCCTTTGTTGGATGGGCTGGTAAGGTCATGTAGGATCTCCATAATCCACTAACACCGGCTTTCGTAAGCCTATAGCGATCAGAACACAGTTCCTCAGTGATGTATTCCACTGGATTATCAAAATCTGTAAGGTACTTCCGTACTTGCTGCAGCCTGTTTCCATCCACTTGCTTGTAATATTCTAACATATCTATGTCAATAGCTATTTTATCTGGAAGGAATGAAACACGTACCGTATACCTATCTGTCAATATGGAATCGGTGTCTCGTGCACACCAAAGATTCTACTAACTGTCCTCACGGTGTGATACTGCACACCAAATATATTACGCTAAACGTACCTGGATTCCAACCCGGCATCTTAACAGTTCAAACCGAGCGAGCGCACAGCGCACAGTTGCGAATGATGCCAGACGTGTCGAGTAAGACTCGAAACTGAGCAAAGCTAGAAAATGTCTTTGAATACCAAGGAGCTACTCCAATGGAGTTGAACTCCGCCTTTACTCCGTCGAGCAAGCCTTGAGTTTGAGTTCGAGGCGTCTCTTTGAATACGGGCCTCTGTCTCGCTTGATTACTGATTCTTTGATATTTTCTGGTTTCTTGATATCTGCTCGAGTGTGGATTGTTATTGTTTTGAATCGATATTCGGCTGGACTCTGGTTCAAGACAATTCCGTTGTGTAGTACACTTTCAAAGAGTGTTTCAATCACCGCGAATGGTTTGAACAGATACAAGAACAAGGAAGGGGAAATTAAACGGCAGGAACATGGTTTGTAAGTCTGCGTGGAACAATAAATTTGCTTTCTCAGATACAAATAAAAATCCGATGCGACATATTTGTCGAAGATCAGTTGCCGTAGAATTGAAGCATAAATTTATACCACGTCTGAAATTATACGTATCGCCTGATATTAGAAAAACAGGTGCAAACCCACCAATCATATTCCCACCAATCCATATTTCGTGGCATTGTTACAAATGTCGACGATGTTACAGACGCATGGTTCAAAATTGCTTGGAATATCGCAAAATGCATGAAATTTGCCAGAGAAGGTGTATTTCAATAAAACCTAAACATATTGTGCGAATATCTGCTGCTTCCGGAACTTAACAGCAAGGACAACATCACCTGACAAATGTTGTAGCTACATTTGTCTGATGGAACCGTGACCAGAAGAGTAACCGCAATGTCAGTCTATCTTTCATCGCATGTTCTGAAATACGCTGCTGCGTAGAGTACTTTAGCCTAGCATCGGACGAATCCACTGACTTCACAGACATTGCATAGCAAATTATCTGGATGCTTCTTATCAGAGTGGAAATGGTAGCAGGGTAAACGCGGCGAGGGCCGAGCGAAAAACATCAATTTGACAACGTTGACTCATATCTGAATGGCGAGTGGCGCAGGGCTCCAGCCATGGAAGGAAAGGAGTAGGGTTGATAGGTTTGTTCTGAAATGACTCGAATGCCAGACTTCTCATATCACCGGGAGCTCAAAGTGACAACGGCCTCTGTAACGAAAAAGCTACCGTAATTATATACTTCCTCGCTCACGCATGGAAACAGAGAGTTCTGTTCTCTGGTGAAAGGGTTTGTGAAGGTGCATATACCGACTTGGCAACTAATGCAATGCACTCTCAATGACGGGATATATTTGCGCCGCTGGAAAATATTATTCTCACAAAAACAGCAACCGCAAACTTACGAACACTGTCCATTAATGCTTTAGAATGCAGAAAATGTACTAAACGCCCGTATACGACTGGCAAATAGGCTACAGTAGCCTAAATTTAATAGTAGCCCACAAATACATGGGAATAATGTTTTGCGGCCCGCGACGCATTTTTCTGTTGAAATGCGGCCCGTTTTGCAAGGGAAGTTGAGAACCCCTGGCATACGTTGTCGTAAACTATAGTATAGTAAAGTAATTCAATAGCAAAATGTCTATATCTGTTCTGTGTTCTTAACTTAACCAAACCCTTGTTTTATTGAAATTGAATTCGCAAATAGTTTATATAGTCCTCAACCATTGGCGCAGGCTCGAATTGTATCATATCAATTTGCAAAAGGGTAATGTAATGCATCTTATCAATTCGTTGCTCTATTCTCTATTTTGTCTGGTACTATAAACTGAGGCTGTGCAATTACTTACGTAGTTTAGTAGTTCTACTTGTATGTGAGCGATACAGCGCCTTACTTGCGTGTATATTTAACTCTATATTCGTTCATCGGTTCAAAATCAATGACCACACAGTCTGTATTTCAGACAGCTAGCAAAATACAATGACGTAATCACGCCTCATACCTCGAAAAGGCAATTTGACTTGAATTGTGACTTGACTCGTGACTTGACTTGACTTGACTCGACTTGACTCGAGTCACCCCCGAAAATGGACTGACTTGACTTGACTCGAGTCACCTTCGAAAATCGATTGACTTGACTTGACTCGAGTCAAAATGTGCAATGACTCGAATTGACTCGTGACTCGAAGGTAGTGACTTGATCCCAACACTGGCTCTTTGACATTTTTTTAACTTTGTATTTAATTTTACCGATATTGCAGCAAACTGTTAGTAAATTTTCATAACGGCCACAATAATTATTCACGTGGCAGCATAAACATGTATTTGAGACGTCAAGACCGTGGCGTATCCAGGGTTAAGGGCTCGTTAAGGGCTCTCAAGTTTAAGTTGCTGTAGCGCCAGCGACCAATATCCCTCGCGAATTCGATGTACCCGACATCGCGTGCTGCGTAATCCTGGATTGCACGATACGTTGGTCGATCATAAATAATAGCAGACATGGGGACGCCTATATGACAATCTAGTATTCAAAAACCACATTGTATTCCTAATCTAAGCCGAGAAATGAACTGCATTGGAAGTGACATTCCAATTACAAATTCAAATTACAAACAACGCCTCGCGATCCACGTTCTTGATTGGTAAGTAGCTTTCCAGTACTGCTGTTAAAATGTAAGCGTGTAGTACAACGTTCATGTTACCGCCGAATACTGAGAATTGAGAAGTCGATCAATACATATATTTTCGGAATCAGTGCTATAGTTATAGCATATTAATATCAGTTATGATAAATTCTGAGCTATATTTGCGATGAATTGCGCTATCACAGGATGATTATTAGCCTACGAGTTTTGACAGAGAAAATATTGCGCCCACGACGAATCCCATGTAGTGAGTTCGAAATAATACTACCATGACGTCACGAATTTTCAATTGTGACGTAACAATTGACCCACATGTATGGCTCTTTGGGGGTTACAGTGGAAAATATAGGGCCAACAAACAAGGTTCTTCAGACGAAAAAGGTTCCCGACCACTGCACTATACTAACGACAACGTAAGCTGCGATCATTTTGTTTGCGGTCAATTTATTTGTGATGTAACAATGGAGGTTCAGTGAGAAGTACAGTACAATCAAGGAATGGCTGGTTGATCTCACTAGTGATGCCGGCGTATCGCAAACAATCCTAACATACTTAAGATTCGGTGGTTTAATCGACAATGTGTACTTGATGACTTGAAATTAACTCGTAAATTTTTCTTCGAGTCTCGAGTCAATCCACATTTTTGGAGGGCCGAGTCAAGTCGAGTCAAATCATTTTTGGAAAGCGACTCGAGTCAAGTCCAGTCATACAAAAAAGTTGACTCGAGTCAGTCTCGATTCAAGTCATGACTCGAGTCATGATTGCTATGTAATATAATTGATATCCTTACCCTCAATGCTGGAAATGGCAAAAGCGAGTAGCAATACAGTTATGCGCAAATTCATCTAATAGCGCAGTCTTTGTACGACCTCAGATCCTGTATCCTATGCTGCAGCAACAAATTGTAAAATTCTGGATCTGAAGCTTAACCAGTTTATATCTGCTAGTTTTCGATACCTTGAGGGTGTCTCGTATAACTAAGTCGTTTCGACACGTTCTTATCTGTTCATTGCATCGCAATTTTGTGGTGTATATTTAACTGATAAACATTGCAAATAAACCGAACCGACTAAATTATCGTTTTAAAACATGTTCAGAAGCCACAATGTTTGATCTGATATCAGAGCGTTGGAGCTGTACATGTACAGCCTATAATCCGGGCTTCGGGCGCAGGCATACTCCTGATAACTAGACTATTGATCATGTATTCATGTCATTACCAAAGTCATATTAAATCTGCGTTAAGATTTACCTTCGAATATTGGAACAGATCAATAAAAACTTGAATAATGAATAATGTGTCATAGCAATAGTAATGTCCAAGCGCCGAAGAACCATTGGTGTTACAGCTGAGGAGCGTACCACTACTTTACTCGTCACCTTCAATTGGCGATAATACCAAGGATAAAGAGATCTTAGATGACGCAGGATGTAAGAATATCAATGGTTGCCATAAACCGACCTGCTTAGATAGTCAATTAGTTATATACGCTACGAAAGGTAAGTTACGACCTTTCGATAAGTTGCTATTTCCCTAAACATTTTGATAGTTTGTTGCGTATGTGGTTGTACCAAGTCAGGTAGTTCCGAGTCACAAGTCCTTCTCTGATTGTAACGTTTGACCCGACTCAACTCGAGTCATTTTTATTTTATCACCCATTCGGTCCGAGTTCGTGTAATTTTACTGAAGGTCGCTCCCCAGTTCAAATCGGAATTTTCAGTCACGAGAGCTGGGCAAAATCGAGTACCTGAGTGATTCGATTCTGAATCACGTGTTATGCTTCGAGTCGAGTCGAGTAATCGAGTATCACTCATCATGACGTCATAACGGAATGCAATACGTCAAAGTTCAAACATGTACCGTTTATGCCACCATAAAGAATATAATGCCTCTTATACATCACATAAATGATACTTTGGTATTTTTTCGACCATACCACTTTCATTCCACTTGGTGACAATACTGTGGGATAATCATGAGTTCGGAAATGTGCTACGTCCAGTAACCTTCGTAGTCTTGTACTGTGTGTTTCGTAAGCTACGATACGGCCAATTAAGGTTTGAAGGTTTCAACAGTGAAAATTAGTATCGAAACTATAATTCTCGTTGATAAATTACTTTTCAGTGGCGAGAAGCGTATAATTTTAGTACTTGGAAAAAATAGTCTTTTACTACTCGACTCGAATCATAAAAATTAATACTCGATTCAGATTCAAGTACTCGAATCATTGTGCCCATCCCTGGTCACGAATCATCAATGGGTCATCTTTTACCATCATAAACTGGTACTGTGACGTAGTAGGTATTCTTCCACCGCATGGTAACTTTTGAAAGTGATGCGACGGTGAAGGTTGATGAGTAGTTTTAGAACGAGTTTTAAGATCTCAAATCTAAAAAGAGATATGTGATAGTTAAATACTGTCGATTACTTTAAAATACCAAGGATATGTATCCCTGTAAAATACCATGCTTCAAACTGGCGACGCAGGCCGCACAAAATGATCTCGCGGGCCGCATATTTAAGACCGATTCTCTAAATCGAAACCGTCGATTAAGACACCACATTGTGCATTGGCGTATACAATATAGGGAAAACACATATAATTGGCCGAACTATCCTTCTCAGAGTTCCCATAATGTATGCTTGTGCAAGTGCATGTGCAGTTGTTCACGCATCATCAGAAAAGGGAGTCCATATGAATTTCAGCTCATATGATATCAACCGCCGCCGGTTGAAGTCAATATTGAAGAGTCTACGGACTCTCTGGAGTATCCCTGAGTCATACATTCAGCTGTCTGTGCGCGTGAGATTGGAAGTTCAGGAGGGATTTTGGGTGGGCACGCCGGCCACGCTGAGCATGTAAACTATTCATGAAATTAATAGTGTCGTCACCGATCATCCAAGGCAGCGGCCATGTCGATAACAATGTGATATAGCTCGCTGAGTGCATGAGAAGTCATGGGCATGGGGATAAATATAACCATGTTGTCGGTTTGTCCTTAATCTCAGCAAGAGGTAGGGAGAGTGGGGATAGGAAATTGCAAAGTATTTGTCCGAATGATGCGCTATTTCTACAATCGGCTATTTCGGTAGTGACGTTTTGATTGCGAGTTATCTCTGCTGATTGAGCACGTTTATTTAGCCGTCCACTGCTCATGAGCATGAAGCGATCTCATAAGATGTTTCTCGGATGACTTTGACGGCTTTGGTGACACTGGTATATCGAGACTCGAGACTATACTTATACTTCGTTCAACTGCATCGTTAATGTATGGGCCTACTATTGATTTGCACGGATGCTCGTTTTGGAAGATGTTGGCATATGCTATCAAACTAGCTATCTATAAAGAAATGTATTTCGGAAATTGAGACTGAAGAGTGTTATTACGATTATTTAGAGCAGTGGTTCCCAACATTTTTCGACTCATCGCCCCCTTATCAAGCTCGACACAAATTTTCGCCGCCCAAATTTACGGATCCGTAAACGAGGCCATATAATCGGGAAATTTATTCACCTAACTCTGATCGCTGGTGAATTGACCGAAAACCGGGTCACTTTTCCGAGTGGGTGCTCAGAAAACCGGTTGAGTTGAACTTTTTTCGCGTCATATGCAGATTGCAGAATAAGCCGTCTTCACGTGCATATTTTGACCGTGTTAAATATATCTCACTGGAAGTTCTAACGTTTTCGCTCCCTATCGCCCCTGTCGCCCCCTTTGCTATGCTCGTTGTTCGCCTCTTGTTTCTCAAAATCGCCCGCGATGTTTATATAGCTCAGTGGTTGGGAACCACTGATTTAGACAGTGCGCAGAATTTCACCTTCGCTATGAGCCAATGCTTGTGGAGAGGATATTCTCCGTTGTCACTTCAGTCAAAACGAAAGCAAGAAACCGCATGCAGCTACAACTTCTGGATGCTATTATCAGCAGCGCATGGAGGGAACTTGACTCACAATCCGTCTAAGCACTCTAGTTGGAAGCAAGAAGGCATTAATTCTTTCAAAGCTCGGAAAGGGATCAACAAATATCCAGGCGAATCATGGCCTACATTTTCAGTTGATGGAGCTTACTCATTTCCAGTAGACTGTTATGGTTATGGTATACATTACTGGTAATTTCCTCTCAATAATCAGTATCAGTTTATTAATATTTTCATCATTTCAAAACACCACAAAACGGCGATGCAATGAAAATATAGGAAGGTGTCGAAACGAATTGGAGTAGTCTTTGAAATCAGACACCCACCTTGGCCTAGGTCATTGGTTTTCGACCTTTTTATCGTCGCTAACAGCTTTTTACCCGTCATGGACACCCGCGGACCTCCAAAGTTCTAGTTCAAATTTAGCTCAATTATCGTGCAACAGTCATCCGTCTTGTGCCAATATTGGCTGTAGGCTAGTGATAAACAGCAGCAAAATGTCTTTTCTTGAAAATAACATCATACTATTAAATTGGATAGACTTTTATCTGAAAGCGATATCTGTAGCTGCATTTCTTGAAATACGTGACCGTGTCTCGAAAATCCTCGCCTTCGGTTTTATATGAACGAGTGCCGAAAATCCATTTTCAAGGTATGCGGTCGCGAATGTAATAATAACACGTAACGCTTCCGACGAGACTTTTGGGTATGATCGCAACATATATTGCACTATAGAACACTATGAGGGCACGAAAATTGAGAAACATACTATTTAATGAACATATGACGTCCGGCCTAGTCATTTCTATCATGCAGCTCATCTGTAAGTTATTTCGGAAAACTGGTTATGTATATTACACGAGAAAATGCAAACATTTTGAAGTCACCCAGATTGACCTGCACTACTCCGACTTTTTTCCCCACAAAACTCAACAAAACGTCCATTCTGTTAATGTGAGTCCTAAAGTATTAGCAGCGATGAATTAAAACTGCCTCGTGATTACCCTAATTTAAAGAAATACAAATTAGGTTATCAAACATTCTGCAAATTTAGAGGTTTCGCGGTTGAGAACCACTGGCCTAGGCGAAGTAGAGAAGAAGCATGCACATTGCACACTGAATTCTGAACTGAAGTAAAGAAGAGGTTATAAAAGACAAACGACAAAATGAGGTGGCATGTGGCGGAAGGCGAGATCGATGTTAGGTTTTTTGTTTTGCTTTTGAAGTATTCATGGTGTTTGTCGACTGCTATGGTCATTATTCGACATTAGGTCGACATTCTTCTTAGTTTCCGTAACTGCCGACTTATAGCACGGCCCACCTCTAGGCTTTTGTAAGACACCGCTGACGCGGATGAGGCGGCGAGGAGGAGCGTAGAGGTAAACCTCCAACACTTATGTATCGAAATTCGGAAAGTCGACCACGGTCGGACTCGAACCCTCACCCATTGGTGTTGCAGCCGCGGATTATACCACTGCGCTATCTCGCCACACATCGATGTTAGGTCGTGGTCCGGTAATCCTGAAGGCTGACTAGTATTCATTTAGAAGAAATTGCTTGTATTTCGACTTGAATGCGTATGCTCGACGACTGTCGGACAATGTCCTAGAAGGTGTGGACTAGCAATGAGTGGACTGTCCAGTCCTAGTCCAGTCCTGAAAATATCCAATTCAGTCCAATTCCATCTTGATCCAAAAATGTTTTTCAAATTAGCAGTCCAGCTCCATCCAAAATCAAAAAAAAAAAAATTTCGGAATACACGTGTCGGAGGAAGAATATCGCTCCCACCGTAACGAACTTGTTGACTGACACGCATATTCTTCCATACGTTGTGGAATTCGTTCTCGCAACAAAGCCATATAGGCTACTTGAGTTTATATTTTGTAATGTAATACCCACCCCTAGAGAATGAGTTTCAATCTCACGCATAGACACGCTCCAATCCGTGACGAAAATCTGGCTCACGAATTATTGTGAGTACGGCAACGTGGCTTGTGGGGCTTATGGGCGCAAGACAATTTAATTTGGAGGAGGAGAATCTGCATTTACTCTTCTAGTCTTGAGAATATAAAGTGTTTGGAATGTTTGAAAAATTGAGTACGAAAGTGTAACATTGAAAACGTCTTTGCGACCCACCTGAAATAGCTTCGCGACCCACTGATTGAGAAGCACTGCCCTCGACTAAGGAAGGTATGACGTAGGCATTTTGGATTTATGACCACGATATAACTCTGAGTTAGATTCTGTTTGTGTTGCATGCCTCTAATTTACATGCTGCAGGCCAGTGGTTCTTAACCTCGCCTCCAGAACGCCCCCCCCCCCCCAAGGGGCGATTTGGATTTTAAAGGGGGCGGAAAGGCTCAGGGGCGATATGGGGGGCGCTGAAGCAAGATGGCTTCGCAGTAGATGGTGTAGTACAGCAAAACATATCAGTAACGAGTTTTCAGAGCAAATTAACATTCGACAAAACGTGTCAAATCTCGAAATGTTTTGACGATGTTTGCTATATATATGCTCTCTCAAGAATTAAACATAGATCTCTAAAGGAACTATATTTTAAGAAACACTTTTCTAAACATCAAAATAATCCACGTGAAACATGGAGATCGGTAAATCGTATTATCAACAGAAAATCCAACTCTCAGGCACCTAACAAAATAAAAGATTTTGTTTCTGATCAAATGGTCTCTGATCAGTCCCGGATGACTGAGATCTTTAATAGTTTCTTTTCTATACCATCGGCTCAAAACTCTCAGAGTGTTGCTCGAATGAAGATGTCGATCACCATCATATTTTTGGAAAACGTCCAAGTAGGGGAGATGTGGTACCGATGGATCACTGAGACCGAAAATACTTGAAAAATTCTACATGATAATTCCATGATTACACTCCGTGAATTTGTCTACAATTACATGCTGACAGAATATTTCCTCATATGCAAAAAAATCCAACCTGCGGCAGGTATGGGGTCTGTGACGAATGATTTACGTTTTAGGGGGTGTAAAGTAAATTTGGATCGACATTTGCATTTTTCTATATCACCTTTCAGACTAACAAACCCGCCATAATTTTTGATGTGAAGTGTAGGGCTTGTATCAGGGTATATAATAGAACATATTTTTTGAATCAATACCATACTCGAGTGGACTATATTCAAGTCAATTACAATATTTATGGGGTGGGGGACCTATGGTACCATAGCCAAATCAAGCAAAATAGATAGACCAACTAATCACTCAACAACAGAAACTCGCATACATATATATAGGCTGAAAATCATAGTTACCTGTGGTGTTTTATCGCTATTACGAGGTATTTGAAAGTCACAATGTCGATTTGTGGGTAACATGTATGTGGCATTAATTTTGTAAGTTTAGGCGTAAATCAAAACATGATTTTATGCCAACATTTGAGTTGATATAATCTATTTTATTCTTGAAGGTCGCGACGAAACATTCTTCATTGGCTTGCTGTAGCTTAGCTTATAGTACACAACAAAACAAGTTAACAAATTTGAGATTTTTAGCGCATGTCTCATAGGTCCCATGGTCGTGTGCCTTTGGACCCACCGGGTGGGGACCGATGACACGTTCGAGCAACAAACTTTAAACGTTTATAAATATTTTTTGAAAAGGCGGATATTCATGTAATGTCCGCGATAGGTAGAGCTTGTATCGAAGTGTTGAGACAGCAAAAGATCCGCTATTCTCGGCTGAAGATCTGAGGACCAGAGATCATTTTGCAATTTTTTATCCATCGGTACCATATCTCCCCTACATCATTCTATCTTCAACCAACGTCACCAAATGAAGTCATAAGTGTTCTATCTACACTGAAAGACAATAAAGCTCAAGGTCACGATCAACTACCTGTCATTATCGTCAAACACATAGCAATACACCTGGCAGATACCATCGCTATATCATTCAATTTCTTATTTTCTCCACGGATATTTCCTGATTACTTGAAGATTGCACGTGTGATACCTGTATTTAAATGTGCGGACAACACAACGCAAGTAACTATCGACCCATTTCGATATTGTCACCGTTTGCCACTCTGCTTGAGAAAATATTATTTGAGAGACTTAACAGTTATCTTAATAAAATGAATCTCTTAAACTCAAATCAATATGGTTTTAGAGCTAACCACACAACCTCTCAAGCTATATTACAGGTTACCTCAAGTATATATGAGCTCATTGACTCTAAAAATGTTGCCACTGGCATGTTTTTAGATCTGAAAAAGGCATTCGACTGTGTCAATCATTCCAAACTAGTTGATAAACTTGAATTCTATGGTATACGTGGAGTTGCAAAAATGTATTTCGAATCTTACTTAAATAATAGGAAGCAATTTGTTCATATTGGAACAACGCGTTCACGATTACTACCCATACAGACTGGTGTACCTAATAGATCAGTTCTCGGGCCCCTGCTGTTCATAATTTACATCAATGATATTGGTCATTTATTTGACGATGACATCACGCTGTTTGCTGATGACACCAGCCTAGTTGTACCTGGTAAAAATTTATCTGATACAATTGACAACATTAACACTAAGCTATCGACAGTGTCAAAATGGATGGCATCTAACCAACTTCAGCTCAATGCCTCCAAAACCGAAACTCTCGTGTTTCATACACAAGTGAATCGCAGTAAAATTATAGTAAATAACGCACATCTTCATCATCATCATCATTGGTTTATTAGCAATTTCATCAGTTCAATACACCAAAAAAAATGCGATACAATGAATAGACAGGAAGATGTCGAAGCGACTTGGATTTGTCAATGGAATCAGACACCCACCTTAGCCTATAGGCGTAGTAAAGAGGAGGCATGCACACTGAATGAAAGTAAAGAATACAGTATAGAAAAAGAAAGCGACAAGAATAGGGCGGCATGTCATGGGAAGCGAGATCGATAGGTCAGTAGTGGTCCGGTAATCTTGACGATGTACTGTATTTATTTAATAGTAATTGCTTGTATTTCGACTTGAATGTGGACTGGACATGCTCGTCGACTGTCGGATGGCCGGCGGGATACTGTTCCACACATCAGGTCCGGCATATTTTATAGAGCGATGATCTTTTCGGTCGATCATATGATATTTGGACGACGTGGAGGCGCGTGTGTTGTAGCCTACTTGTGCGCTTTTGATTCCGAAGTAAAGAAATCATTGAAATATTCGGGGCAACGACCGCAGTGGAACTGATACATAAACTTGGCGATTTCTAGTTTCCGCATATCTTCTATATTTAGGACGCTGAATCTCTTCAGCAGCGACTTGTTGGATGGGCAACCAGGCCCCTTTGGGGCTCTAGCTATGATCTTGATACACATAAAACTGTTAAATATCTTGGCATTATCATTGATGATAAACTCCGATGGTCTGATCATATCAACAATATAAAAACTAAAATCTCGCGTGGTGTCGGGGCTCTCTATCGCCTTAAAAATTCAATTCCTCATCAAACTCTTAGATCAGTCTACTATGCCTTAATTCGCTGCTATCTCATTTATGGGATCCTAGTTCGGGGACCTGCTGCGAAAAAAAAATCGGCAGAAATTGCAAGTTTTGCAAAACTGAGCCATACGAATTCTCTGTCGGAAATCTAGATATGAAAATTGTAATAGCATGTATCGAAGCGTTAGAATATTGAAAGTGAAAGACATTTTCAAATTTGAGGTAATGAAATTAATGCATAGCTATAATCATGGTGAACTGCCACTATATTTTGATAATCTGTTCAAGATACCTTCAGATACCCATCAACATCATACCAGATTTTCTTCTAACTTGTCCCTGTCTGTGCAACACCACTCTACCAGAACAAGTCTAGTACAAAATTCAATCAGTTTTATTGGTGTCAATATTTGGAATAAGCTGCCACCTAATCTCCGCAATTTAGACTCTTGTGCTTTTAAAAAACAATGTTTTCATTCTTTCATCTCTAACTACCGCTAAATTGTATTTGCATTGTATTTCGAATTGGTCCATGATACTGTGTCTTATTTTTCCTTTCGTTCGTTAGTTTATTTTAATTTTATTTTTTATTTATTAGTTATTGACTGTGAAAATTGCTCCTGTCCCGGGTGGCTCGGCTCTGAAGAGCCATATCGAGCCTCCCGTCTACCTTGCATGTCGCATTTCACTGTTACATTTTTGTAGTGTTATGTTGATATGTAATAGGGTGGAGTAAATGACTTTTTTTTCGAATCAAAAAAAGGGCTTCCTCAATCCTGACAAATGACCTAAAACTTCAATAAAAAGTGACTTGAGGGTATTACCCCTATTTTCCAGCCGGCAACCCCCATTTCTGCGCGTGGGGGGTAAAATGGCCCATCTCGGCAACCGCTGGTCGTAGAGTCATGATATATAGCTCAAAATCTGCGGAAGCATCATGTTTCTATCTGTCTTAAGAAGAAAGTTTTCTCTATTGTGAACAAAAAATGAGTTATAGCCAAAAAAAAAATATATATATGCACATTTTTGTTGAAATTCAGCATTTATTCTGACGAATTGTGATCTGTCATCAGTTTTTGTGACACTAAAAGTAACACACTGACAATACCGAATATTGGGCCCATAATACAAATATATTCACAACACAGTCCTTTTAAATCGGTTCAAAACATCATAATGAAACACCCACATTTAACGACTTTTGAAAATGCGTTTTTGTGTCAAATTTTTTCATCAGTTTACGAGACTTAATTTTGTGGCAATTGAGAGGCCATCCCGTCTTAGAAATCTCGAAACTTGTGCTGATGCTTCTGTTACGAGCTTTACATGTCGTTCCACTGTTTGATTGTGGCATGGATGAAACAAAATCAGAGGCTTCTCGCGACATTCTTGCAACTCTGCATCAGTTAAGTGCTCAATCGCTGGAGGAAGTTGTTGATAAGGTTCAATATCAACCAACTCGTGGTATGCCTTTACTTCCAAGTTCAACTTTGGGACACAGAATAAACGAATAGGACCCCAGTTCAATTGGTTGGAACTTCTATGACTGTCAATGTACACAAGTGAATTTTGTTCAGTGGCATGTTTTAGAAACGCAAGCACCTTGGTCACACCTTTATTTCGTATGTCTTCATTATCATCTACCAGCAGTGCAATCATAATATTTTCGGGGTGTGCGAAATAACCGTTTCTTATAACCACATTCAAAGCAATTTTCCGAACGTTTCGGTCAGAGAAATTCAAAACCTATTGAATCAAGTTGAAGAAGTTTCTGGATCCATGTGTTATATGTTTGTTTCGCTTGATCTCAAACCAAGTCGGAAAATATACTTCAAGGTAAAAACGAACCAGAATCTCCAGGTTCAAAGGCGGTTCATCAACTGTTACATAATATCGTAAAACTCTGCACTGCATCCTAAAGTTAGCCATCTTGAATGCACAACTGGTCCAACCTCCAAATAAGCCAGATCATCATCAGCATTTCCTTGAATAATTGCCCAGCACATTTATAACCATATAACTGGTCCTTACTTAAGTCATTCACAATTTCCGATGGGAGCTTTATAAAGGCCATAAGTGGTGGCGAGAGCTTTTTGAATTGAGTAACTGGCTAACAAGATACACTTCCAAGCAGTTTTTTTCCAATTGGGTGTGACCAAGGTGCTGGCGATTCGAAAACATGCCACTGAACAAAATTCACTTATGGACATTGAGAGTCATAGCAGTTCCAACCAATTGAACTGCAGTCCTATTTGGTTATTCTTTGTCCCAAAGTTGAACTTGGAAGCAAAGTCATACCACCGAGTTGGTTGATATTGAATCTTATCAACAACTTCCTCCAGCGATTGAGCACTTAACTGATGCAGAGTTGGAAGAATGCCGCGAGAAGCTTCTGATTTTGTTTCATCCATGCCACAATCAAACAGTGGAACGACATGTAAAGCTCGTAACAGAAGCATCAGCACAAGTTTCGGGATTTCAAAGACGAGATGACCTCATTGGCCAAAAAATTAAGTCTCGTAAACTGATATAAAAACTTGACACAAGAATGCATTTTCAATAAGTCGTTAAATGTGAGTGTTTCATTATGATGTTTTGAACCGATTTTAAAAGGACTGTGTTGTGAATATATTTGTATTATGGGCCCAATATTCGGTATTGTCAGTGTGTTACTTTTCTTTTCAAAAAAACTGATGACAGATCACAATTCGTCAGAATAAATGCTGAATTTCAACAAAAATGTGCGTATATATTGTTTTTTGACTATAACTCATTTTGTGTTCACAATAGAGAAAACTTTCTTCTTAAGACAGATAGAAACATGATGCTGCCGCAGATTATGAGCTATATATCATGACTCTACGACCAGCGGTTGCCGAGATGGGCCATTTTACCCCCCCCCCCCCCCCCCCCACGGGAAGAAATTGGGGGGTTGCCGGCTGGAAAATGGGGGCAATACCCTGAAGTCACTTTTTATTGAAGTTTTAGGTCATTTGTCAGGATTGAGGAAGCCCTTTTTTTTCACTCCACCCTAATATGTAATGTATACGAATAAAGATTCTCTCTCTCTCTCTCTCTCTCTGACGATTTCAACAAGTTAATTACTTTTGTTTTGCGCTACGCGCGAATTAGCGTTGCCAAATGTTTGATTATTGGTGACCCTTCCCCTACGAAAAAATACGCATTATTTATCGAAAATAGAAATAGGCATTTCGGCGTCGGCCATTACCACGCCACGATGGACGAAGACATATGAAGTTTCGGCCAATACGGGCTCCGAGAAGTGTGCCAAAACATCGGCTGCGAAAAACCTTTGCTGAAAAGAATTGCCCTAATCTTGACCGTAAATGTCGATATAAATACCGGTATGACTTATTGTCCATAGGTGCTTAAATGGCTCATGCCGAATTATCATGTCGTGATAATCTGAGCCCCAAAGGACAAATAACATCCATCAAATGAAATTATTAGCCATTGAAGAAATACCAATTTTGAATCGTGGGCTTATTTTAGTTTAGTACCTTTATGCGATTTCAATATCTTTTGATTATATAGCCAGCGGCTATAGGAGGTCACAAAATAACAACATGCAACGAAGTAACTGTACAAACGGGCCCGCCCGAATATGTTTAATTATGAGATACGTGCACTACATTTTCCAGGACAACAGCTTATTCAACGCTACCGGTGAATCTTATTACGTCGGCGGAGAGGATAAAACATTATATGCAATGACCATATTCTTGACCAGTTCATTCATACATTATAAAAAACTTTCGCGCCTAAAACTTTGCTCAACATCGAAATCACACGACGCGGAGTTCTTGGGGGGAAGGCTCACAGAAGTGCTGCTATGTCCCTGCTTCTTACCCATTGTTTTTTATTACAGCTAGTCCTTAAAATATGGGGTGGGGGCGCTAGAGCACGGAAACTTTTGAAAGGGGGCGCTGGAGGAAAAAAGGTTAAGAACCACTGCTGTAGGCCAAGGTGGGTGTTTGCGATTGCGCATTCATTTGATGACGTTTTTAAAGGAATCAGTTCGCAATTTACCTGTCCTTATTTGTGTTCGGTTTTTCTAATCATTGTAATGATGCGATTTTAGTGGTTTTGATTGTTTGACTACTGTTTTAAATTGTATTTTCGCTTGTGCTATTAATTGCCCTCATTACCGTTGTTTCGAACTCCATTCCATCGAGCAACGGACGAGCAAGTACTAGTGCAAATCTGGCTTGTATTAGCATCTTAGTATTCTCAAAGAAAAATCCGAAGTTCACATTGTTTATTATTCGATTTGGTTTGCTTGATTGTGATTGAACATGACTGATACGCAAGGTTTGCCGAGTCCAAAAGCAGATTTAGTGCAGCACACAGGACTCTATACGCCTGGTAAATCGGGACTCATTGACATTGGAGTGTCGCGTCGAAACAGTGGGTGTCTGAATAAAAGACTACTCTAATTCGTTTCGGCATCCTGATGATGATGTTGTCCTATTGTACACCGAGCTTGTTCGTTTCGCACGATACAGTTCTCTTGTAACATTTGAAGGAAAACTGGAAATTTGATTAGAATTATTGGCATAATTATTGGCATATTGGCATTAGAATTGGCATAGAATCATTTCACATATTAGATTAGCATTATATTACCGGCTTCTCTCTAATTCAGTGGTTCTCAACGTTTTTGTCTTCGCGGACCCCTTTTGCACCGTCACGGAACCCCGCGTACCCCCGTAAGTTTTATTTCAAATTTTGCCCTATTATCGTGTAACCGTCATCTGTCCTGTGCAAATATTAACTTTAGACTAGTGATAAGCAGCAAAAATGACTTTTCTTGAAAATAACATCGAACTACATGTAAATATTGGGTCGAAATTCGCGGTCATGTCCTAAAAATCCGCGCCTTCGATTTAATTTATATCAACGAGTGCCGAAAATCCATTTCCACAAAGACAGATGGTGGCGAATGCAATATTACCGCGTAACAATTCGACGACAGCTTTGGGTATGATCGCAACATATATGCCACCAAAATTGAAGAACATATTTTTTAATGAACGCCAGGCCTAATCGTTTTCATGCAGCAGTTCACCTTGAAGTTATTCCAGAATGACAATTTTGTATATCACTTGTGAAAATGGACTCCGTGACGAGGATTCAAACCATTTATTGGGACAGATTAGGGAAAATGCAGGAATTTCCATTTTAAACGAATTTTTACTGATTTGCTATGACTGACAACTTCAAATACAAAATGTTTTGCAAACATTTCGAAGTCACTTATTTTACCACGAACCCAAACAAATCAGCCCTAAACTAAAGGCCAATATGTTTGTATCATAGGCAATTGGCAATTTGACAATTGAAATGAGTTTGCCCAGTTAGGGTCTTTCATCTCAGACGACGATGTTGTTGATGTGAGTCCTGAAGTTTTAGAAGTTATGAAGCAAAAATGCCTCTTGATATCCCTAATTAAAAATGTAAATTAGTCATTACTCATTTTGCAAATTTTGAAGTTTCGCGGACCCCCAGAAATGCGTCGCAGACCCCCGGTTGAGAGGCGCTGCTCTAATTAGTGCAATGGAATATACTATAGTAAGAATATAACATTATCGAGGTTAAATATAACAATGAAAGTTCAATCGAGTCTCTGAAGTAATTTAATTTTTTATTACGCATTTTATCAATATTTCTACTACGTCTCTTGAGCCTTTCGCGGGCCGCGCAAATCAGTGTTGCGGACCGCATGCGCCCCGTGGGCCGTAGTTTGCCCACCCCTGGTCTAATTTGACAACTAGAATTATCGTGCTCTCCAAGTGTGCTCGGACGAGACAGATTGCAGAATAGTTTACCGCCATACAACTAGAGTTGCATCTAAAACAAACGGTGATTTCTGAAAGTTGTATAATTAGGGAATAATTGTGTAGAAAAACATGTAGCATGAGCCTACGGGCGATTTGCACCCAATATAATTGACAAAATATGAAACAATAGAAATCATGTTGTAAACAAGGGCATTGTTTTAAACATGTTTGTTTTAAATTGAGTTTTGTTGTAAATGCAACGCTACATCACTCTTCGAATTAGGACTAGCTGCCTGACTTATAAACCCTTCTTGCGCTGCACCTTATCACACACTTAGTAATTGAAACCATAGCCAGTCGATCATATATAGCCACAATAAACGTGTATTTCAAAATTCGTATGCTTCCTTTAATGATTGTGTCTACACAAACTCATGTAGGTACTGTCGGTTTCGCCGGTACCGTCGGTACTGTCGGTTTTGCCGGTACTCGTTTCTTTATTTTTTGAATCCAAACTTCGAGTTTGGGCTCGGTTGTGCCGGCCGGAGGTTCGTACCTTGCGCAAATCCAGAATTTCCTAATGAATCTTTTACCCATTTTCCTCAATTGGAACGAAAATTGTTTTGCCTGTTTATCGCAGTATTCTGTGGTCGTGTTACCACTGTACTCTCGGACGTAGTAGGATTTTTCCGGACGCTTGAAAGACGAAACGGCCGTATTTTCATTTAGAGGGGCCCACTTATTGACGGGTATCGGGAGATAGAACTGGGTCACGTATCGAACTGGACATGGTACTGGTGTTGTCATTGGAGTAGTCGTTCCTTTTGTGGTAGACATTGTCGTCTTCGCACCTTTCGGTTTATTTCTGCGTTGCCACCTCTTGTTGTTTCGTTTCTTGGGTTTCTTTGGAATCGACGTCGGTTTTTTAGGTTTCGGTTTAGGTTGAGGCCGGCCGTCCACCACAATCATGATCGGATACGTTAATTTGTAGACATTGTTCAAGTAATTGAAACCGTTAAAAAAAAAATGGAGATCCATATAACCTTCCCGAGTTGCGTCCATTCCTGTTCGGCAGTCCTTGCGAGATTTTGTGATCCAATGCTTCGGATACGTACGCACTTGAAATGAACCGTCCTCCGGCTGATCGCCGTCCAGATGCCATTTCAAATGATTGCTAAGCTGTTTTTCGCTAAACAGATCCCTCCATTCTGGAGTAAATTCCTCAGTATTTTCTGCTTCGGATTCGCTCGGCGACATCATTGCTGGCGTAGGAGCCATAGTAGCCCTAGTAGTCGTCCCTGCAATCACGCCAATGCATGCGAGCATTGACACGACTATCATTTGAGACTTCATATAGCTGGCTTCACACTTGCAAACGATGTTGTAGTTGTATATCGCACAATAAGCCTAATACTCCCAGCATTCAGTCAAAAGACTGGTTTGACAGTAAGCCTCCGGGTGTATTTATGATCTGCATCAACTATTTCGGCTTTTTTACTTCAGCACTAGCGGTCAAGTTCTCTTTTACAAGGATTTCATAAGGATATTGCGCAGCGGTAGTAAATGCACGCCAAATGCGACAATCATATACAAACATTCTACTCTGCTCAGTACGGACACTTTAGTTCCCGCACTTTTTGTCTGAAATAAGCAGAAATCAATTGCTCGTTTCATAGTCATGCGTAAAGGCATACAACACATTAAAATACTGATGTGCTGTTGGGTAATAAATGAATTGCAGCCGCTACACTGTAGTGATTGGCACTGATCTCATAAAATGCACAAGAGTTATACCGTCACGTTATAGTTATATTGTGCTCGAATGCTCGATAAATACTGTATACAGGCCACTGCTGTGTATAGGCAGGCTACTGTATTACTGTGTAAAGTGTATCACGCACATAGGGTTGAAATGTAGTAATGCATCAAATACAGTGTTAAGACATATGCAGTAACGGAATGGTATTAACGTTGATGAAAGCTTTTAGCTGGACAGAAAATCGGAATATAGCTAACAACGGCACTACGCTAACTGAAGGCTATAAATCCACAAAACACAATGCTTCGGTGGGCCCGTCCATATTGATTTCCTTTAATACTAAAACAACGATCAGAAGATGTGTGTCAACGCTTGAGTTACCAAAGTTGAGAAAGGTCTGAATCACCTGAAATCGGTGTCATTACATGACAAATTCCTCAACAGACTATAGGACAGTTTGATTTGATAAGATCGTCACCGAGGTTGCGTAACACGCGCGCGCATGAAATTGTTCACAAGAGATCAGGAACGTGGTAATTGACAATGCCTGACTCGCTGGTAACTTACAATACGGGCTCGCGCGGACTTGTCAACACAAGGTTGTATAATCGGCATTTACGCATGTACTATGTTTAGTGTATTACTAAAACCTGATGAATTGCAGTGCTATATTAGTAAATTTCAAATTAATCCAAACCCAAACTTACACTTTTTCAGTCAGTTCGGCACTTTTACGAACAATTTGGCTATTAGAGCCTTACCGCAGTTGGTGATCCAGCTGCTAATTGTGTCATGTCTAGGGCAAGTTTTTGTTGCAGTCAAATCCGTGGAAAATTTCATTTATTTTTCACAAAAGCTGCAGTAAAAAGTTGCATTTATTTTTCACGAAGGTTGCACTAAAAAGTTGCATTTATGGAGAAGTTCCTTGAAATTATTAGGATATGAGATACTCGAATCGATCCGTAAGGCACTGTAGCAAAACACAGTGCTAACGACTTGAAAAAATCAGTCGCCTGAAAAAATTGACCCAGTGAAAATATAATTTTCAGCGGCCTAGCCTGAAGTTACGTCAAATCAGAAAGAACCTCAAATTTAAACGACAGTGAAAAAATCTATTTACATATAGTGCCAAATATTTGCATGGAAAAGTTGGTTGCATTAAAAATCGAAAATGTTACAAAAAGTTGCACGAAAAAAATGGAGAAAAGTTGGGTTGCAATATAAGAATCCGCCAAACAGCCTAAAACACCATTCCACATAACTTCTGAGTATTTAGGAAGCTGGCGGAAGCTGTAAAAAAAAGTTGCAAAAGTTGCAGAAACTTGCCCTAGTCATATCCTAACGATAGGAATTGCGAGCCTGTATCCGAATTAAGCGGAGAATTGTCCGAATTGACCAGAGTTTATCACATGCAATTTTCACTTTTGTTACATTGCCGGGCATTTTGGTCGAATAAAGCGACTTTCTGGGTTTTCCCGTATCCGAATTGAGCGGAAAGACCTCACATTCGACATCGATCAGACCATTGGTATTGATTCGCGATCTTTTCCCCTTGTGGTTCCATTCCACTGACATTGAAGGCGAAGTTTCCCTCTTATGATTAAAGTAAGGCCTCCATGTTCATTATTCACTATAGAAAGAGGGGTACGACGGCATTGCAGAGATACCCAAAGTTTTTCGATAACGGGCCGCACACGTTTTACAAGCAACCGCTTTCAACAGTCGCTGTACTGTAGTATTGGAAAGTCGTCACTTTCGGTTCTGGCAACATGCGATAAATGTGGCATGTTTTTTCACCGATCAGGCAGATGTTGACTGAAAAAAGAATGGCGAGTGATGACACTTTCTCTAGAGGCTATTGATGTCATCGATTTGTCACGACTGTTTATCGCCTAGCAGCAACATAGCCGAGAGACTGTCGCGAGTCGCGCTTTCGGCACCTCTATTCTTGCAGCTACAATTATACATATACAATTGAATAATATATTCATATTGAAATAGCCCGAATCTTTCCGGCTGCCACTCCTCAATAGTAATTGTCAGCGACTTAAGGACGTTGAATATATCAACAACGGTATCTCGCTTGTTACGATTGATGCAATTCTACATATGCGTTATACATCTCGAGCGCGCGTGACTCCAGATCGCCGAATAACCCCGGGTTTAGAACCTCTGGATTGGGCTATGCATTTTTATCGAACTAATTCACGTGAATTATGTTTCTATCATGAAAACAATTACAATTCTAGAGATCGGCGAGTATATGTCAATGTAATTTAGTATGCCTGAAGTAAACTAGTCGTCTTATGCTGTGCCTTATTTCTTTCCATCCAGTGTGCTGTGCATTGTGCATGCCTCTTATTTACATCGCCCAGGTCCAGGAGGTGTCTGATTTCAACGACTACTCCATGTCGCATCGACACCTTCTTATCTTTTCATTGTATCGCAGTCTTGTGATGTTATGAAATGATGAAAATTTTTAATAAACTGATACCGATACTATGACACTGATCCACAGACTTCGACAAGTAATCTGGTAACAAATTTTCGCCTTACGCAACGAAATACTCAGCAATCGAGATGAGAAATCTGTTCCGGAACTCATAGCTGATCGGATACAACTCACGTTCTTTATGTAAGCTGTTGAGTCACCAATGAGAAAGGTAATTAATCAATATTTTAAACCACAAATTTCGATCGCAGTTTTAAGCGATTAAGTTGCAAATATCAATACCGAATCGGTAGACCACATATTTCAATATACTTGCATACTGATTATTCAACTGAACAAAACTGTCCTTTGAAATTTTATCAAGTTTGACCAAGTAAAAGAACCCCAAATGCACCTGAAGGTATCGAAATCTTATTCAGACACTGTATAAAATGCTTTGGAATGCTTTCGTAATCTAGCCTATACTTATCCATGTGTTTGTTAGTATATCAGTATTTTCGCTAATGCTACTGCTGCAGAATTGCAGATCTTCCAGCGTCACTTATTAATTTTTGTTTCTCATTTTCAGACACTTGTGATAAATCGGTATTGCGATCTGATGGCTCCGGTTCAGAAACCTAAATGTATATTTTTACATTTTTTATCAGTAGTTCGGGCTAAATCAAGATTAGAATCCAATTAGATGACTTCTCGAAGTACGCTTGACGCTAAACTTGACCTTTATGATAAGTAGATTAGATCATAAACGATCCAAAATTATAATCTTAATACCGTCAATTTTGGTAACATGAAGCCGTGTCAGGACTAAATTTACATCCGTTTGGAACGTTACACTTGCCCTATGGCTGCGATTAAACTAACTTGGGCTCACCATCATCCATTTCAATATCACGTATAGACTACAACACAAATGCTCTGTGGTTGTGTTACAAATGACGAAATTTTTTTCGTGATAGTTTCACGAATATCCTTCACCATATTGTACAACGTATAGTTATTTACGTCTTCCACGAGGTGAAATTACAATTGACTATATGTCTTGTATAGAACTCAACAATTCTGAACACAACTGATTTACAAGTCGTTTTATATTCTGGTTATCATCCCAGCGTTGGAAATGTGTAATAATAAAATCAGACACGCTGTATTATGGGCTATAGCCTACATGTATCTTCATTAGGCATATATGTATAGATTATAGGGTTGCATTTAAAACAAGAGGTGTTTTAAAACATTGAAAACATTGCTGTTGTCTTCGTCAAAAGTTGTATAATTATGTCAAAATTGTGCAGATACTTTCGAAAAAACATGTAGGATGAGCCTTAGGATGACTTGTACTAGATATAGCCGACGGTTTTGGAACCCTCGAAATCATCGTCGGTTCAACAGCTGCAGCATGTATAGCTATATATCACTTGAACTGAAGGGATGTTCTGATGATGATGACCGTACCGACCGTAAGAATGCTACATGCCGATGTAGTCCTGGTCAACGATATTGTTTGGTCCGTTTGATACAGCGGTCAAAAACCTCGTTCGTCAAAGGAGCCATATTGACCCTATATTTTCAATTCAATCAGAGGGTCATGCTCTAAAAATTCTTGAATTTTGTTTTAAATGTAACTTGAGGAATCCAACTTTGATAAAAACAGATTTGGTGCACAAAATTCCAGTTGGATTGAATATTCCAAACGAAAACATTGTGGTTATTGCATGTCATTGCGTTGTAGCTACATGTGGTCTAATTAGTCATTCCAAACGTCTTGATCTGTGCATGTGCGACTACTCCTATATCCACTACCGGAGGTGGTTAGTAAAGATGTTGGCTGCTTCGATTTATTCATTCAAGTTCGCATATACTTGAATTATATTTACTCAAATGGCTCTGTTTTAGGACTATAACTTAATTTTTTTTTATACAAAATTAATTGCTTTAGACGCTTTGAATTTTGAAAAGTAGAAAGTAGCTTTGGGATGTGTTTGCATTGCTTTGTGATCACAGAATTTGCGTCATCGAGAAAGGGCGTTCCTTCTCCCATTGATACACTTTGGGGTCGACTTATATCAACATCTACCAACCTATATAGTTTGTACTAACAAAAGGAGTTGGTGTCTTATCTAAAAAAATAGCCTACATCAAGCCATCTGTTCGTCTCGATTACTCGAACTTTCGTCGGCGATACGGTTGTTGTTCTTTCCAATTCTCTACTATATAGTTGCAGACGACTATACCTCTGACGAGTGTCAGCCGAAAATATCCGGATTTATTCCAATGTATTATTCAATTGTATATTAAAGTTCTACCCTCGAATAAACTCTGCATATATATACTATCTATGCAGTGTAAACACACCTATATAGAGTAAAAATAGTATACAGAAAGTCTTCAGGGGCTGAAAGACTGTTTTCGGCTGCTCAAAGTTCTCAACAAAACACCAGGAAATTGAACGTTACAAGCTTTTCGCTGTAGGCAGAAAACTTCTATGTAACATTCTGTTCTACGAGACGGACGGACTTTGTTTCGCCATAATCAGTCATCTTGTGTTAAAACGGACGAAGTATACTGTTTGGTGTTTCTTATGTCGTATAACCTAACGATAAGAATTGCGAACCTGTGTCCGAATAAATCGATATTTTTACGCGGAATATTGACGCTTTTTTCTCTTTCCTGAGCATTTAGGCCGAATAAAGTGGTTTTCCGGGTTAGACACCTAGCGTCGCATTTAAAACAAACATATTTAAAACATGGCACTTACACGTTTTGAATTTTTGTTTTTATCTATGACGTCATGAATCCCTAATTGTGCCCTAATTGACGAGAAAGGCTCCCGATTATTGTCATTTTCACCGAACTTTCACCGAACTATTATAAACCGTGACTACAACCTTATGCAGCATTTTTACGGTCAGCGGTAATCATCATCAGAACACCCATCTCGTAACAATGAGCTAGATCTACGTAGTATAACTGTAAAATCGACGACGATTTTGAGGGTCCCATCCACTCCACATGGTATACATAGACTATATTGGGTGCAAATAGTCCGGAGGCTCACATTACATGCTTTTTAGAAAGGATTTACACAATCATAGAATAATTATACAACGTTGATGGAAAAACCATTTTTTTAAATGCTGGCGCTGTTTTACAACCCCATTTGTCTTAAATGCAGTCCTAATAGTATACGGTGTCCTAATTAGGAGGAGTTTATTGTATGTTATTCAATTGTATACTGAAGTTATATTGTTATATACCTATAAGATTCTCTCCAGTAAGAGTACTGGATATTTCGTAAAAACGTAAGCATGTAGTCACCTTCTGACTGCTATGAATTTATCAGATGAAATCTTACAGTATCGGAAATCAAGTCGCCTGTCGGAAATACAATGATCTCTGCAGTATAGATTAACGGTTCACGATCTGACATATCGACTTCGCCTACCGAAACATGTCACTTCATTTTTATCGCTTGTCTTTTTTGTTATCTTGTATTACATTCTATACAGTGTGTGACTGTGCCTGTGCATGCTTTTTATTTACATCGCTTGGGCCTGATTTCAAAGACTGCTCCAAGTCATGGTTTCGACACCTTCCTATGTCTTTTCATGGTACCGCAGTCTTGTGGTGTTTTGAAATGATGGAATCATTAATAAACTGATACTGATTTTCATGTTTTAGTGGGATGATGGTTGTTTGATTGAAAGATTACTCCAAATCGTTTCGACTCCTTTCCTATCTTTTGTTCTATCGCTGTCTTGTGGTGTTTTTAAATGATAGAATTTCTATATAAACGAAATGTGTGTCAAGGGTGAATATTATGACAGGCAGACTTGGAAACTGTAGATAATTCTATAGTGGTAAAATTAGACTAATTTGAGATAAACGTAATCTAATTCAATCTCATTTGTGATAGGTTTCTTTGTCTAATTTTAATTCTAATCTACTTTGCGAAATCGATTCTCCAAATTTCAATTCAAATCTAATTTCTGGTTTTCCTGAATAGGCGATACAGGAAAATTGTACAATGCTAAACGAAACAAGCATGTTGTACACACATTTGCCATATTCATGCTTAGGAAAATGAAATCTGAATTGATACGAACAGGAGTTCATTAAATTTTCAAGTTTTCGCGAATCCCGTTTGAAAAAAACTGTGTGACTATAATTCTAATCTAATTTAAAAACAAAAGACGGTGTAGCTACAATTCTAATTCTAATCTCATTTGAAATAGCTGAAAATTATCTATTTGTACAAATCTGCATGATGCCCGGTAGGCTAGGCCTACACATTATGTACGCATTTCGGCAACACATTTATTAAAATTTTGATGGATTGAAAATACCACAGGAACCGCGATATACAATGAAACGATTGATGAAGTCTATAACAATAGTCCACAGCATGACTTCAATTTCCACGAATATCAATCTACAAAGCAATGAAATAATGCTTCTTTGACTCATGGATTTTCTAACCGCAGCAACCTAATAATTAGACCTTTGATTGTTCACTGACTGCTGTATTCGCAGTGGCATTTGACACTCGTATTTTTCAGAGATTCGGTACAAATATAACGTTTGCTGCACCGGGTATAATTTTCCAGAAATAAATAGATCTAACTTCCAACAAATTTACCTCCAAATAGTTACACTTCACCAATGCATCGTACAATCATTCAAAGAATTAATGATTACATATGTGGTTGCATTTTAATCGGATGTCTTTCATTATCGCAGTCAGCAGACCATTATCATTAAAATAAACCTTTCAAATATACTGACGCAATGTTTAATTACAATTCGGCATCTCGTCGCTGCGTTTACGAATGATGACATCAATTTTGAGATGTTCAACTCAGAATGTTTGTTGCCTGTTGAATGAAATTGTACCTCGGGTACAATCGCCATCATCATTTTTGTTCGATTCAAGATACTACCAGAATTACAATACGATTTAAAGTAAAGACGCATTCGAAAAAGTTGCTCAACTTGAAAATTTTCAGATTTTCCAAATTACATCAGGATTACAATTATTGCGAGTTACGACACAGTTTATACGAAATTAGATGCGATTTAGAATTATTGCTTCGCAGATTTATCCTAATTTGATTGGAAACATAATTAAAGCTAGTTTTTTTTTCGAAATTAGATTATAATTAGAATTACTTACTCCAAGGAGGATCAAGTGTTACACTGTATAAATCAATTCGGTTTTTGTTATATTTCATCGTCAACGCAATTATGAAACGATAACTTAACTTGGGAACGCTTCCATTTCCATACACCATTTACCGAAAAGAAGCATTGTGACGTTACACGCTGATGTAGCAAACTGGTTATCAAGATCTATCTTAGAAATTCGCTTGCGTAGCGCTTTCGTTAGTGCACCTGATCTTCGTGTAAACGGAAATAGATCGACCCTTCAATCACGATAATCAATTTAATCGAGACAAGCGGCGGTATAATTTGCTTCACCTCCAATACCATCCTTGGTGCATGACTAATGCCGAAATTGTGCAACGTTTCCATATTTAACAACGTTTCAAGGGATATAAATGCATGGGGGCCTTGATTAATCCTTCATTCCAGCATAAGAAGATCTACAAGACCTGGTTTCACAGTACTTTAGACGTTACATGCTCTGAATTGGAATACTGCATACCGAGGATAGAAAAGGCGCATAAATCATAATCATCATCTTAGGGGTCTGTGAAAGAAAAATGGCGAACTTGGTTCCGGTTGCAGTGATTGTAGTGTATGTTACACTGGTGAAGGCGTTTGATCCATACCACAGCGATCAGTTGGACTACTTCAGTGCACAATGGAAGACGCACTTCAGGGCAGACGAAATTCAATATCAACCGAAATGGGTCCATATGAGGCAGCCTACCAGTATGGCCTACGAAGTCAGAGAATACAACACAGCGTTCTGGTTATCAAGCACTCAGTCATGCTGGAGGTATGACGATGCTACTGCAAGAGGGACATTCAGTATCTACCTTTACAAGGAAGGAAGTAACCAGAACTACAGAAGGTATCCGAAGACAAGTCCAGAGGTGATTCGGGTGCGCACCGGTGTAAACAATGGCGTATCACCAGAAGCGAGAATATGGTCGATTCAAACGGCCTGCAGCACAAGTTACGCTGCTATGTCATACGTCCAGATGACAGATGAGGAAGATATTCCCGAATCATTCGAGTCATCCATTCGTCCAGAGCTGCTACCTCAAAGATTAGTCTATGTTAAAGAATTTACTGGCAGCTACACCAGTTCAACCTGTGAACAACATAAATCACAGCTGCTGCAATCTCTTTTTAGAGACCGCGTGGAATTTGTCAATGATGAGTATTACTGCGTCAAATATCCGGGGAATGGGTTCAGAAGTCCCAAATATGAAGTGTGGATTGCCGGTGAGGTAACGTCCGATAAAGCGGATAATCAAATGCCTTATGGTGACCAATTTTATTATTGAAACCACGCCAACGAACGAGGGCAAAGACGATGATCAATCCAACCCCACGGATACGACTCAATCACCCACTTCGTCAAGAACTAAATGTTGGCCTGTATATGACAATCTAGTTCACCCAATGTTGATATTCATAGTATTTATACCCTAAGTTATCTATAAATTTTGCTATCCAATTCCTTGAGGCCTAGCGTTGCAATATGTGTCGTGCCGCCGGTGCCGGTACACTGTTGTAGGCTATTTATCGTGCATGTAGCCTACAATCTGTCCATTTTTGCTTGTTTGTACTCGCTCTTACTATTATTTTACTTCCTTTCTAAAGAATAAAGACTGAATTTCTCGACATACAGACATTAGTGGGTGCAGCCTACGTTGTGTGATATTGTCGACAATTTTCTGCAAGTCGGAGAAACTATAGAAAGATTGCAGTGTCGTGCAGTACCAAGGGTATTCTTTTCTGTGATTAATATTAAGACAATTTGTCATTGGTTGTGGTCTGCCGCACTTAGCAGCGACGAGGCCATTAAGGGAGGTTGCGCTTTCAACCTCCAGAAAATGGCTATCTTTGAATATTAAGCGTTTCAGTTCAGTTCATTGTTAATAATAACTTGCCTTTCCAGGCACTACGAGATTGCGATACAATCAAAAGATAGGGAGGTGTCGAAACGACTTGGAGAATGTCTTTGAAATCAGACACACACTTAGGCTTAGGCGATGCAAATAAGACGCATGCACAATTGCACATATACAATGTACAATACATGCACATTGCACAGTGAATGTAAAAGAAATAGCACTTTCCAGATTTGTGGTGAATGCTTTCAAATCACTGACAGACGCATGCTATAAATAAGCGCCCGCAGCCTACCTGATATGACATTTAGGGAGACGTGCCTTCTCAGCACCACCAATATTGAATACCCGCCGAAGCACAAAATATATAGCCTATGCCTAGGTGTGAACACGAGACTAGATCAATCCGCCACGCCACGAATCTATCACTCCGAGCTATGCTTTGAGAGTCTCGCAAAGCACAGTTCAATAGATTATTGTTTGCTAACTGTAGACGTGATCGTACCGCCTACCGCAAATGGCACTAATAGTCTTGTATCATATAACATATATGTCTACATTTAATCCTACAAATGTAAAATATTTGCTGCACTGAGTGGTCTTCGACTTGACGATTGTAACGTGGGATATCTTTTCACTGCGCTCCGTGACGTCACATCATTGTTCAAAAAAAACATCATTCACCCATTCAAATGTTTATGCTGGCCAAACGCAATAGGTAATTTATAGGCAATTTGTCAATATTTTTTATACTGAAATTATGATCATAGCACAGAGGTCTCAAACACGCGGCCCGCGAGATCATTTTGGGCGGCCCGAGGAAGCATTTTCGATTTTCAAGTATTCGACAATAATCAACTGTCACATATCTCTTTTTATATTTAGAAACTTAAAACTCACTCCAAAACTGCTCCACAAACCTCAAACTATACTCATCAAACTTAAATATCGCAACACTACCATACTATAGATAGCGTTGGGACCCCGGGAAATCCCGATCCCGGGATCCCGGGTTTGAAGCAATCCCGATCCCGGGATTAATCGCAATGAAATCCCGGGATTCGCAAACAACATCTACCAAGGCTTACGTAGCGCAATATCTCTTATTTTGGAAAATAAAGCAGTGTTACAAACTCCACTGATTGTCTAAAACAATTCCCAATTATGTGATATTAAAACCAACTATGGCATAGCAATGAACAGCACAATCACTTCCGTCGTAGTCTACGGATCGTAGACGGTGCTGCGGAGGTGAAATATACAGGTCGGGATAATAGCAATTTTCGAAGATGTCAGTGCGAAGAAAAAATCAGATGTGCGGCAAAACTTTTTGTCTTGCAAATCTACAGAAAAAGCCAAATGCAACTTGTGTCAAGACGTTTTGAAAGCTTCAGGGTCTAGCACAGCTGTTCCCAACGTGGGCGATATCTCCCCACAGTGGGTGATTTTGAGAAACAAGGGGGCAATTAGAGGGCGAAAATGTTACGACGTTCAGTGAGATATATATAATCATCACGGCTTATTCTACATACGACTAAAATGGTCAACTTAACGGCAGAAACCGGTTTTTCGAGCACCTACTTGGAAAAAATACCGATTTATCTACTCAATTCTTTGGCGATCAAAGTTAGGTGAATAAATTTCCTGTTTATATGCCCTCTTCTTCAGATCCGTAAATATGGGGCGATAGGGGATGGGGGGTGAAAATTTGTGTCGAGCTTGATAAGGGGACGATTAGTCGAAAAAGGTTGGGAACCACTGGTATAGCACAAAGGGACTGGTAACGCATTTGAGGTCCGTACACATGATAGTAATTAAATCACCCATGACTCAATCGGGCACGTCAAAGAAAGATCAGTCAAAAATGAAGACGAGGAAGATCGATTCCTTTTATAAATCGCATAATCCTCGGTCCGGTGAACTTCCTAGTCAGCTAACTGCTGGGGACGGGCTAGGATTTAAACAAATTTTTCCAAAGTGAGCGAATTTGTCGGGCCTTCAAGGCTGACGGCTATGACTTGCCAAGATGTTACAAACGGGTTCGGGACTTCGTGATCGAGCACAGCAAAAAAATCCGCAAGTGTGTGGAAGAAGAGCTTATGGTAATGTGACGGAATCATGGACGTTTTTCGATCACGTTGGACAAATCGACTCCTACACGAAACAGGCGGTACATGAATTTAAACGCTCATTGTCCGGGTGGCTTTCGATCGCTGGGTTTCATTCGTATTCACGGGAGCATGTTTTTGCGTCAATATTATGAGGAATATATGTTGTTTGTGTAGCTTGTATGTCCATTTTGATACTTTGCTAATCCCGGGATTGATGAGCGAAAATCCCGGGATTGATGAGCGAAAATCCCGGGAAATCCCGATCCCGGGATTTGAAATTTGATCCTGAAGGCCCAACCCTAACTATAGATAACTGAAGGTAAGTTATCTATAACCATACGGTGGAAGATCTGCTTTCACGTCACATGACCTGTTTATTATGATAAACAATGACCCGTTGATGATTCGTGACTGAAAAGTGTGATTTTTACTGGTGCGGGATCCTTCGTAGAATTACCCGAACTCGGGCTGGCCGGGTGATCAAAATGACTGCAGTGGAGTCGGTTCAAACGTTAAAATCAGAGAAGGACTTGCGACTTGGAACGCCGTGGGTTCGCAAAGCCATGGATGCAACAAACACAATCAAACTGTCGTGAGAAATAGTGATCCCTATATTGAAAGCTCGTGGCGAGCGTTATGCAGCGTAGCGGATTTCACTATCTAAAAAGGAAAGAGTGATGTTTATTTTTGTCCCTGATGTTTTTGCGGCATATACACCAACTCATGACATTATATACATACACACGATCTGTGCATATGCATACCATGAGTGCATGATGTTCATATGCCGCTAGACAAGGAAAGTACAGATATAGCCTTGTAGGGCTTTCTAAGTCTTGCTATCCCAGTAATGTATGAGCGCCAAGCGGGGAAGACATGGATACCTGTATAACTAATCAGGTCTTTGGTCTGACCCGGCCGGGGATCGAACCCAAGACCTACCGATCAAGAAGCCGGACGCTTCACCATTACGCTATCTTGATCGGTTCAGGTCGGTATATGGCAACCATTCGCATGCTGGGTGGCTCGGCTCTGAAGACTATGTCATATCGAGCCTCCCGTCTACCTTGCATGTCGCATTTCACTGTTACATTTTTTGTAGTGTTATGTTGATATGTAATGTATACGAATAAAGATTCTCTCTCTCTCTCTCTCTCTCTGCTGTTGGTACCCTGATCCCTGATGTACATAGTTATAGGTAGTTACATCTTGGGTCTCTCTATCCATGTTATTATCGCCAATTAAAGGTGGCTATTGCCAATTGAAGGTGGCGACTGTGGCGAGTAACAAGGCGTTACGCTACAGACATCTGTAACACCGTTGGATTGTCAAGCGATTGGACATTTCATTGGTATGACAAAAAAAATTGTATTCATGTTGTTATTTATCTGTTCCAAGAGTCGAAGGTAAATCTAACGCTGATTTAATTCGACCTTGGCAATGACATGATGAATAGCCTACTTATCGGGAGTATGCCCGAAACCTGGATTGGGCTGCACTGCTGAAAAGCTCTGATATCATATCAATTCTTGGTAAATTCTAAAACATTCTACCTATAATAGTGGAATGTCAAATGGCCGCTAGCTACTAAATTGTCACGCGACAGTTTTTACGGTGTCATATGGTGCATGTGTCCCCTTTCCTTGCCTGTATCTCATTATTTTGACAAGTTATGCTAAGTAAAACAACACTTTTATCCAAATAATAAAAATATGTTTATGTTCATGCCAGGCGTGAATATTACGATATTACATCACGATGCGTGTGGAATGCCAGCATAGGCGACGACTTTTCTTTTTTTACGAGGTGGCGAAGTATTGTGACGTCATAATTGTTCCATATCGATGACGTCATCGTCGCACGAAAACGCACTTTACTGCATGCCGCTGGTGTAAGTGCAGAGTTAAACCATTCGTGTGACGTTTTAATATCGGCCTTGCACTTATTAATATCAAACCATGCAGTCGAGTTATTAAATGGTGTCTTAAAACGGTACGATGATTTGAAGTGTAACTGCGGCCTGCGCTACCAGTCCGTCCGACGGAATCTGCAGTTGCGTCAATGTCAATGTTATTCACGCGCAATGCCCAGTGTGACTAACGAAATAACACTACGCACTGGCCTTGCGAGTAACACACGACAACTCTCGAATACTTCCAGCAGACAATAATGATGATTACAAACGCGAAATCGCGCATCTAATCAGTAGGGCGGTTTTTTTTTTTTACCTAAAAAAAGCAAAATTTTGACCTAAAAAATTTAAATTTTGACTTATTTTGACCTAAACAAAATGAATTTTGACCAAATTTTGACTTTAACGTATGCAAATTAGGTGTTTTCCCACATAATGTTAAAATTATACCACTTATCTTCATTTCTGGTTGGAACTGACTGTCCTGACGAAGTAGTTTGGCATGAAAAAACGTTTTTGGCTTAGAAACATGCAACATTTTACACGGAAAAACCAATATTTTACCGAAATCTGGCCGTATGAAGAATTCTAGTGGTTACAATATGTATTATGGTGAAAAAAATTTAAAAAATTCGTAGTACAACGAGAGATACTTTCCTACATTCTTGGGTAGAAAGTGCATGTCCTTACTAAGAAGTTTGCCAAGGACGTTCAACGGCAGCAGTTGTTGGCTGACAACACTCAAGTTGTGCGTACACTGCTGGTGACACACGATGTTGCTTCATTCTGAAAATGTTGTCTACATCACAATTTTTCATCAAGCGCTTCTTAATATAAAAATGATGCGATGCGCAAGAAGTCTTTCTTCAGTTAGGATATTGCGGTACGTTGACCAACACCATGTTTACCTACACCATGTTTACCTACCTTTTATTTGACCGTTTATGATTCACAATGAGCAGACAATTAGCCGTTTACATCCGTAGGCCTATAAAATAGGCTACAAGCTGTAAAATATCAAATGATAAGTTCACCGACAGTGCAAAATCTACGATACGAACGAAATGCAGACGTCAAAAAACTTTTGACTTTATGAAAAATTTTGACAAATTTTGACCTAACGCTACAATTTTGACAAAATTTTGACAAATTTTGACATGTCAAAAAAAAACCGCCCTACTAATCAGTAATTGTCTCTTGCGGTTTCTTGCTTCGCGTTGACCAACTCGCATCGCGGCAATTGTTTGATGATTGGTGCATTTCCCGATTTAAGTTCGCGAAGCATTTCGGGAGTACATCGGTCAATTCGTAAATTCAATCTGCATGTCGACGGTCGCCAACGCACACTAATTGAATTACGTGTTGACGGCCGCACAAATTTCGTTCAACGGCCGCAGGTTGGCCGCCCTTAGACTAGAATTAATTCCACTTGCGGACGCATGCCGCGATCTTACCAATAGAAATCCACTGTCTATCTAATGCCTAATAGTATAATATTCGATAATGTTGTTCTCGATACGAGTACACCCAGCAATCAAGTTTATCGGAATGTAGAAGGTTCAAACGAATCGAATAAAATCAGAATTTGTGCCACCCATAATATTGTGATGCATCACGTTAATAATGAAACGAAGACTGAAAAATGGCTTTGTGCGACTATTTCGGAGTATCAAGTAGATAACAAGAAATATGGATGATGGCAAATGAGAAAGCGCGTAATCTAATCAGTATCGCCACGAATCGGATTTGAGTGTGACACCATATTGAGTAGCTTTCGTCGCGACAATTGTTTTCTCGTTATATCGGTGTTTTCTCATTATATCGGTGTTTAAGCTGTATTGCTGCATTTCCCGATTAATGTCACTGGCAAAGCCTTGTTAGAGAAACGAATCTGTGCAGAAATGAATTCCAATTTGCAGGCACACACCAACACACGTACCTCCAATTTCGCGCCCCGATTACCTATCAAGAAGCTAGCTAGCTCATGAATGGTTTTGTAAACGAATATGGGTGCACATAATTTAGATTTCAGAAAAGCAGGACGTATATTTGGGCGCCTGGTCGGCAGAGGAGATCTAGTATGGTGCTTCTCGGCACACGCTAGGCGCGTAGCCAGTCGAAAAATTAGGGGGATTTGGATTTTTTTCAAATTTACCAATATAGCATCAATTCAATTAGGGTCAAGTACATGTGTAAATGGCGATCATATAATCTCTTCGTATCGGCGATTTTAGGCGTATGATAAGCTTGCCAAAGAGTCCGGGAGTGCTGCCAATTAGCAAGTCACTATCTCTGGTGAACAATTAAATACGCGCGCGTATTAAGCAGTCTCGGCGACAGTTTTCGCAAATCGAAATGTCCCAACTTGATTGCACCGATTTCAAAATTTTGTCCTATTTCAGAACTCGAGACATGATACACATCTTCTGGTCGTTACGTTCAAGTATTAGCGGGAATCAATTTCGCACGTTAAAGTCTGTTTGCAGCGATTTGATGTTATTCAGTTTCGCGATGTCGCTTTTTAATCAATATGACATGAAACAATCACTAATCAGCGTAAACTTGACCGCATGGTCTCGAAAGCAGCGAGAGATGGAGCCAAAGCATGCTAGCCCCGATACGCGATAGTTAGGCCATGGGCCAGCAATGATATCTTTCACTCCAGGTCTATTGCAGATGCTATTGTGTAGGCCAGCGATGATATCGTGCGCACCAGGCCGAAGCCGCCAATGCAGATTCGATTGCGCAGTTAAGCGATGATATAGTGCAGATGCGATTGTTGAAGCCTGCGGAACCAGGCTTGATCGAGACGCGATAAATCAAGCTAGCGATTGCCAAGCGCACGGGAATGAATGACCTAGTTTCGCGACCATCTCAGCGGGAGATCATCGCAGATTCTTCTCGCTAATTGACAAAACGTGTCTCGCAAATCCGCTGCGCGGAACACGATTACACATTACACAATTATTGAATTGCAACTGAATATTAGAGTTAGAATGATCATTTCAAAATGACGGGGTTTCGCTTTTCAAATAGGGCAGTTCGACCCCCGAAACCCCCGTGGCTACGCGCCTGACACACGCGCGTATCGAAATCGAAGACGTCTCAAATGAGGACGCATCGATTCACCTTATTACTAATTACTGGTCACAAATAATCACTTGGGCGTTTGAGAATTTTGTACGAGGTGGCCGCCACCTCGTAAATATGGTCACGAGGTGGCTGCGCCTATGAATGCCAGTACACAAGGTCCCTTCAAATAAGACCTGTAACTTCTAAATACATTGAATGCCCCTATTGTAGATGCTGCGGCCCGCGGTGTTATCGAAAACTAGGAGCACATCAGAGATGAGCGGATTTGAAATTTCTATGTCCTAATCCAATCCAAATCCGAACCTTCAAATCCAAATCCTAATCCTAATCCATACCTTTTTTTTATTCAAGTCCATGTCCAATCCTAATCCGATTCCAACTGGAAATTCAGAAACAATACTAATTTATGCAATGGAGGGATTCGAAAATTTTCTTTCACAACCAACGATTCACTTGATTCAAGATAACTTAGTAACCATAAGTACATTATTTAACTGATCTGAATAAAGTTTGCCGCCATTCGCCACACGACATTTCGATCTCCCAGAAAATAGTTCCAATCCAATCCATATCCTAATCCGTTCTGAAAAAAATGTCTAATTCAAATCCAATCCAAATCCGACAAAATTTCACAAATCCTGTTTTTTAAAAACCTAATCCTAATCCATGCTCATCTCTGGAGCACATTTGAGTCCATGCTATCTCTTGTAATGCATGAGCGCCAAGCAGGGAAATCATGGATACCAGTGTTACTAATCAGGTCTTTGGTCTGACAGGGCTGCACATTTCATGTTCATTTCATTGGCACCGAGTGTACCATAGTGTAGTGTACCATAAGTAGGCCTACATTAATGACTGATCTGAATAAAGTTTGTCGCTATTCGCCACACGACATATCAATCCCCCAGAAAATCGGTAAATGCAATCCAAATCCTAATCCTTTCAGAAAAAAATCCCTAATCCTAATCCAATCCAAAGCCGAAAAAATTTCACAAATCAGGTTTTTTCAAATCCCAATCCTAATCCCTGCTCATCAGAGATGAGCGGATTTGAAATTTCTATGTCCTAATCCAATCCAAATCCGAACCTTCAAATCCAAATCCTAATCCTAATCCATAATTTTTTCATATTCAAGTCCATGTCCAATCCTAATCCGATACCAACTGGAAATTCAGAAAAAAAATACCAATTTATGCAATGAAGGGATTCGAAAATTTTCTTTCACAACCAACGATTCACTTGATTCAAGATAACTTAGTAACCATAAGTAGATTAATACCTGATCTGAATAAAGTTTGTCGCCATTCGCCACACGACATTTCAATCTCCCAGAAAATAGGTAAATCCAATCCAAATCCTAATCCGTTCTGAAAAAAATGTCTAATCCAAATCCAATCCAAATCCGACAAATTTTCACAAATCCTGTTTTTTCAAAACCTAATCCTAATCCATGCTCATCTCTGCTGCTCATCTCTGATGTTGACAGTTGACAATTGACATCACGCCGACATCATGGAGTGTTTGTACCGCGTACAGTAGCACCAACAACGATGTCGAGTATTTGTTACAGCAAAGTTGTGCCAGAAATTTCCGCAATTTTATCCAGTAAATATAATATCGGTAGTTTTTAAGCAACGCTTCCAAATTGCCAAAGCGGTTCAATGATGATAAAGCCGCCATAAACGAAGATATTGATGTTTGCATTACCCGTTGACACAATGCCGGTACCGTAATCCGCCGTGGTCGCCATATTGTCAATACAGCTGTATCTTTGGCGGGAATTTTCTTCTACTTCCAGTTCCAGCTTCCGGTAGCAGTAAACAAACGGAATTTTTAACTCGATGGTATTCCGTTTTTAAATATATGTAATGCTCTGAAATTAATAATGATATTTCAGAAAAATCTGATGTATAGTTCCTACGTTAGGCAAATGATTGAATCCACTTGCCGAATAAGCCGATATAGCCTACTGCCGTGGTATAGCCATATTATATTTCAGAATTTACATACAATTCAATTAAATTTATAGGAATCATATTTACATGCACACTTACATTTCTCTCTGTGGAGAAATTTCATCAGGCGCCACTTGTTGTTACTGCACAGAGAATGGAGAAAAACACGAGGAAACAGATAAAACGTTAGTATACCCTCAGTTTTTTTAAATACTAATAAATCTTACCAGTACCCTTATATACTCGTATATTGTTATGTTATCCTTGATTTACTTCTCTGTATAATATCATCAGGTTACTGCTCTGAGAAAAGGCAGCAAAGGTTGAAACAATGGGGGTATTAAATCATTAACATCTAATTATGGTGTTCTCAAAGTTACGATTTATCTGCATGAATGGCATACCCAACTCACCAACTGTAAAGTCATATGACTTGAGAATCAAACGACCTATTCAGGCATTTCGTTGTAACTTCAAAGAATACAGTAGTAAGCTACCACATTTTAGTATTTCACCTATCAGTACTGGTGTTTGTAAAATAGGGTCAGAAACAACTTGTTCCCTCTAATTTTTGACGAGTCTGCGCAGGGTAGATATACTTTGTGAATGTCGGCAATAATGTTTTCGAAATGTAGGTACAATATACGAACTTATACCGTGCAATATACTTATATACAAATAATTATAACTGATATTATACTTGACAGATAGCAATGTCGATGATGTTGCCGCAATGTCGATAATACCAGCCCAATGTCGACAATGCCGGCGCAATGCCGACAATGCCGGCGCAATGTCGATAATTCGGCGCAATATCAGCAATGTCGCCGCAATGTAGGTACAATATACGAACTTATACCTTACAATATATATATCTATGGTATTGGGTGGGGATGTAATGTGAAATTCCTTATGTTTTAAAATTTGCAGGTGATAAACTTAATGGAAAGACTACATTGCGGCGACATTGCTGATATTGCGCCGAATTATCGACATTGTGCCGGCATTGTCGACATTGCGCTGGTATTATCGACATTGCGGCAACATCATCGACATTGCTATCTGTCAAGTATAATATCAGTTATAATTATTTGAAGAGCTTCTTGGAGGTACAGAACTTCAATATACAATTAAATAGTATATTCATATTGAAATGAACCCGAATATTTTCGGCTGACACTCATCAGGGGTAATCGTCAGCAACTAGTAGAGAATTGGGAAGAACATTGTATATCAACAATCGTATCACAAAATATGACGTCACCAGCATGAAATTTCGAATGAGAGAGCGTTCAATGTACTATTTTTAGGTGATACACGAACTCCTTTTCTTGACAGAGTTTTGGTTGGTGTATTTTGATAAAAGTTGATTCCAAGGCACACAAATGGAATTGTGAACGGCCTCGACCTACGATTCGAAATCGGTCGTCTCGATAATTATTCGCACAAATCGGATTATCCAACAGATGTTTGCCGATGGCAGAATTAATTGCCTTTGATCGATCAGCATCAATCTTAAGTGGATGAGTTAAGGGTGAGCTTTTCACATCGCGTGACGCACGTGTTCTGATAAATCTGGGGACATGTTGGTTTATGCGGTCCTGCAGACGTCTTTTATCAAAATACACCAACCAAAACTCTGTCAACAAAAGGAGTTCGTGTATCACCTAAAAATAGTACATTGAACGCTCTCTCATTCGAAATTTCATGCTGGTGACGTCATATTTTGTGATACGATTGTTGATATACAATGTTCCATCCAATTCTCTACTAGTTGCTGACGATTACCCCTGACGAGTGTCAGCCGAAAATATTCGGGTTCATTTCAATATGAATATACTATTTAATTATAATTATTTGTATACAAGTATATTGCACGGTATAAGTTCGTATATTGTACCTACATTGCGGCGACATTATTGCCGACATTGCGCGACATTGCCGACATTGACAAAGTATATGTACCCGTCTGCGCACACTCATCAACTCACTGCGCAGACCCTTGGACAACGGTGCGCATTGACTAAAAAAAAAGGTCATCAATTCTGATTTTTTGTGCGCAACTCAGATTTCTGTTTACATTTTGCTCGTGCCGTTGTGTTTGAAATTAAGCAATTGGTTACTTCTAGATTTTCAAAAACTCCGAGCGAAAGCACAGGAAAAGAAAAATGTACGAGAGGAAGCAGAATCAATCAACTTTTTGGGACAGCTTCATTCTGAGATAGGTAACTTGATTTTGTTATGTGTTGAATATGTTTCAACCGGACCACAACGCTGTACACGGATATATTTTTCATGACATTTCAGGAGAATATGACGAAGCGTTGGATCTCCATAAATCGGAACTCAAATTATATCAAATACTGGAAGATAAAATCGGACAGGCCGTTGCGAATAGAAAGGTTCTTAGCTAAAAGATGTGATTTTAATTATCTTCTACCAGATATTTCAAACCGCTATTTTCTACCACAGTTTTTAATGACAGAAAAGTACTTGCATTTCAAATTTTGCTCGCTTCCGTAAATTCCCTCTTCTAATTTTGATCAATCATCTTTGAAATATATAAAAAAGTGGTTCCCAGAAGCAGAATTGAACAACTAGGCCTATCTCATGTTTCGCTTTTCCGAATTAGATCATAATTAGAATTATATCTACGTTTTTCCCAAATTCGATTAGAATTACAATTACTGATTTCAAAAAGACTCTAATTGAATTGAATTACAAATTATTGGACAAAAAAATTAAACATAAATAAAGTTTAGTTCATGTCTATTCAAAATTCATTCTTATATGCATGAGATTAGCAAATGTCTGTAGACCAGGCTTCGCTCATTTCGTGCTATACAGTTTTCCTGTAGCATTTTGAGTAAAGCCAGAAATCACATTATATATAATTGAAATTAGAGCATCAAAATATTTCAAGATTGGCGAATGCTACGCGAATCTCGGAAATTTCACAAGAGCACTGCATCATCAATCAAAACATCTCGAGCTTGCCAAAATGGCAGAAAGCGTACCTGAGCAGCAGAGGGCGTTTGCGACCATAGGGAGAACGTATTTCATGCAAGGCGAAGATTTGCACGAAGACGGGAATTTCGATGATGCAAAGTCCATATTTTTCAAGTAAGTTTTTAACTCGTATGAAACAGGAGATTTATTCCCCGTCAATGATATCTTGCAAAGAATCAACTAGTTTATTGCATGTCCTGTCCAAGTATAGCGATTGCTGTAAAGCTGTTCAGATGAATGCTGTGAAGTTTTAGAAATGCGCCTTAAGCTAGCTGCCATATATTTCTTTAATATCGGCTGAATACGTTGGGGTTATCGGTGAGGGTCCTGTCAGATTTTGGATAACCAAAAAATTGTTAGCTTTTTAAAATTAGAATTATAGCTACGTAGTTTTTCTCAAATTGATTTGAATTAGAATTAAGGAATTAGCGAAAACTTGGACATCTAATCAAGCTCCGTTCATATCAAATGTGGTGGGCGAATATTTTTTCCTAAAAAATCAAAATTTTGAATTTTTTTACCTTGAAAACTAAATTTTGACCAAAATTGCCCTCCTGGATGTAAATTAAGTGTCTTTGCTCCTAATGTTGGAATTGTACTACTTATCTTCATTTCTGGTTGAAACTGTCTGTCCTTACGAAGTAGAAAATGACAAATTTTTCGTGAAAAAATCTGGACCTATGAAGAATTCCAGTAGTTACATCACGTATTATGGTAGAAATAATTAAAATGTGTTGTAGTGCAACGAAAGATACTTTCCTACATTCTCGGGTAGAAAGTGTCTGTCCTCACTAAGTAGCTTACCAAGAATGGAGAAAGAACGTTCAACAACAGCAGTTGTTGGCTGGCAACAATGGGCTTGAGCAGAGAATGGGCCGTCTACACCGGTAGGCCTATAAAGCAGGCTACAAGCTGCGAAATGTCAAATGATAGGCTCACCGACAGTGCAAACATCTAAGAGACAAACGAAATGTAGGTTGCAGAAAAATTTTGACCATTTTTTGACCTAACGCCACAATTTTGACGTAGAGTGTAGAAACAGGACAAATTAAATTAGAATTAGGTTGCCTTTATTTCACTCTGATTAGTCTAATTAAACAATTAGAGTTATCTAGTTAAATTGATTGTATCGGTGTCGGCTCAAATTCTATGTCGGCCATGTTTTAGTCTCAACTTTATCTAACAGAGCTGAAGACGCATATAAAAGCAGCATCAGGTTTTCGCAAACAATAAAAAAAACGAAATGTCTCCCGGAGAAGGAAATTCATCTGATGGAGACGCGCGCGATCTCAAATCTGGCTTATGTTTACCATTTTATCTCTTTGGAAGAAAACGAAGATATCGCCGGTCATTATTCGAAGCAATGCCTGACGTTCTACAGAAAAGCGTTGATTATTTCTCAGTGAGTAAATGGTATTATTTCACATCCAAAATTGTGTACTCCAATAGCACTGCTTATTCTCTTTTAAATTGAGCCAGATGCATTGTTTTTTAGACAATTTAAGTAATATTTGTGCACCTTCTTGGAGGCACATAACTTCAATGTACAATTGCATTGCATATTCGTATTGAAATGAACCCGGATATTTTCGGCTGACACTCGTCAGGGGTAATCGTCAGCAACAAGTAGAGAATTCAAAAGAACATCGTACATCAACAATTGTATTGCAAAATATGACGTCACTAGCATGAAATGTCAAATACGAGATTGTTTAATGTAGGTACTATTTTTAGATGATACACAAACTCTTTTTGTTGACACAGCCTTGGCTGGTGTATTTTGATACAATTTGTGATACAATTGTTGTTATACGATGTTCTTTTGAATTCTCTACTAGCTGCTGACGATTACCGCTGACGAGTGTCAGCCGAAAATATTCGGGTTCATTTCAACATGAATATACTATTCAACAGTAATATTTGAAGTCAAAAATTATTGCTCGAAAAGGTCCGAATTGAGTCAAATTCGATGTGCGGCTTTTTTTAGCTAACCTTCGACCCGTTGCTCACTGACTCGGTGGTGAATTGAAAATGACTCGACTTGACTCGAGTCAAAACTATAAGAGTGAAATTGACTTGTGACGCGGAACCTTGTGACTTGGTTACAACCCTGAGCCATTCATAATAAATTAAGCATCTGTCTCCTCGACAGGAATCGGATTCTGCCGGACGAAACCCATCGAGTACGGATGCAGCTAGCAATGTATTTTCGATACTGGAATAAAATCTCAGAAGCCTCCCAGCACGCAGAAGAAGCAGTACGTTCCGCCAAAGTGGCTCAAAACGTTAAATATCATCTCGAAGCGTTGGGAGATCTAGGGGAAGTGAGTTTTTTCCTTTGTTGCTTTATTCATGAGCTCCATAGGCTGGATTTGTTTGCAGTAGTGTTGAAAGTAGCTGGCACAGTGGTTCTCAACCGGGGGTCCGCAGACCCCTAGGGGTCCGTGAAGCATTTTCAGGGTGTCCGCGACACCTCCAAATTTTCAAAATGGTTGATAAACCTAATTTTTGCTTTTTTGAATTAGAGTAATCACGACACAGTTTCACTTCATAACTCCAAAACTTATCAAACTCACATGTACAGAATTACTGTCTGAGATGAAATATTATACTAACTGTGCCAACACGACTTTTACGATCCAAATTGGCAATAGCCCACTGATACAAACGTAATGCTCTTCAGTAGGGCTGTTCAAAAAACTTTTTTTCCTGAATGTCGCTGGCTAGGTGAATAAATCGTTAGGTTGCTTTAAAAAACGACGCACACCAAATTTGAATTCCTTCCAACCGGTAATCGCGGATTTTGTACAGTTTGAAAATTTTTAATTTACCCAAAAATGCCAAAAAAAAATTTTTTTCAAATTTTTCTGTAAACCCCGTGAAATTGTTGCGCTGTCTTCAACGACAGCACAAAACAAATTTGAGTCAATTCCAACCCGTAGAAGCGGAGTTATTTGAGTTTTCGATGATAAATCTTGGATTATATTATCCACCGATCAAGGATAATTCCAGAATTATCAAAGAAAAACTCAAATAACTCCGCTTCTACGGGTTGGAATTAGATCAAATTTGCTGAAAATTTTGGTGTTCTTCAGCCAAAAGTAACATTTTGGCAGGGTCAAACCAGCAACTTTCAAAAATTCGGTTTTTAAGGACCGCCCTCACGCACAGGAGCTTGAAAACTTTGAATTTATTACGAAAAACTTTGAAAAAGATTTCAAATTTAACTGCAATTTTGTCGAAAATTTTGATGATTTTGCTGTCAACCTTGTGAAATTGTTGAGTTGTTTACGAATACGACGCAAAACATTTGACGTAATTCCAACCCGTGGAAGTGAAGTTTTTGAGTTTTTCATTCATAATTCTGGGATTACCCACCGCCTAGGTTATTTTGCGAATCCACAATTTTCAACTGCAATAACTTTGATTCTACCGGTTGGAAGTGAGCAAACATTGTTAAGTGTCGTTCTTTTAGACAACTTATTTCAAAAGGCTGACAGTAACCCTACCAACCACCTCTGTTTGCTTTTGTTCCAGATCCAGTTGCATTCCGGGAATTGCGAAAGCGCGAGGAAGTCGTTCAAGAAATGTTTCCGATTGTCGCAAGATAGCGAAAACAAGGCCGTGTACCGCGAAAAGCTAAAGACAGGTGAAATTTACATTGTGGTCTGCCCAGGAAAAAAATTGCCGCTCTCAAAATGCAGGGCGACGCTTCAACTCTTTTGGAGTGCTCGAGCGGTTATGTTTTTGCACCATTTCCAATTGTACTGGGACAGTTTTTAAGCAAAACTCAGGGTTGTAACCAAGCCACATGGCTCCGAGTCACAAGTCAATCTCACTGTTATAGTTTTGACTCAAGTCAAGTCGAGTCATTTTCAATTTACCACCAAGTTCAAGTCAGCGAGCAAAGGGTCGAGTCTGAGTCATGGTATTATGACTCGAGTCAAAGTCATTGTGTTGAATGCTCCGTTTCCAGTTAAAGTCTTGTTAATCCACTTTTTATAAGTATGTTTAATGATATCGAATGGTTCGGATTTATAAGATACTAAATATTCTCACTTTTAGCAGTTTCTGGTCGCATTTTCAAGTACCAGCACCAATAATCGAAATCCCAAATGTTTGGTTACTTTACTAGCCTATTCTTCGAAATTACAATAAAATGTCGGTCTTGGCAGTCTGAGTCTCGAGTCATATGACTTGGTTAGAGTCATGCGCAATGACTCGAGTCCAAGTCGAGTCAATACACAGATTGACTCGAGTCAAGTCGAGTCACTAAAAAATCGTGACTCCAGCCGGACTCGAATCATTACAACCCTGGCAAAAGTTAAAATAACAAAAATTTTGTAAAGTAGATAGTAATTATGTGATATGTCTGTGTAGTATTTATGAATGATATATTTAGCTTGAAGGCATTTCTAAAAAACAGCTGTGAAAAATAGACCCTGCATAGCGGTAGCTTAATGTATTTTATCAAATAGCACCCAGCTGTGTCCTAAAAATCGCTGCTAATTGGTTATTGAGTTACTTGAGTACTGGCTTTGACTCATTTGACCACGTCTGCCCAGGGTTGTAATGACTCGAGTCACGATTTTCTGATGATTCGCCTTGACTCGAGTCATTTTCTCAAAATACGGAAATGACTCGACTCGAGTCAATCTGTGTATTGACTCGACTTGGACTCGAGTCATTGCGCGTGACTCGAACCAAGTCGTATGACTCGAGACTCAGATGTCCAAGACTGACATTTCATTGTAATTTCAAAGAATAGCAAAGTAACCACCTTATTGGGATTTCGTCTATTGGTACTGGTACTTGAAAATGCGACCAGAGACTGCTAAAAGTGAAGAATATTGGTAAATGATAAATGCAAACCATTCGATATCACATTCGAGTTATAAAAACGGGGTTTAACAAGACTTCAACTGGAAACTGAGCAGTCAACGCAATGACTTGGACTCGGACTCGAGTCATAATACCGTGACTCGGACATGACCCTCTGCTCGCTGACTTGTACTCGGACTTGACTCGAGTCAAAACTGTAAAAATGAGATTGACTTGTGACTCGGAGCCTTGTGACTTGGTTACAGCACTGCGTCTGCCTATAGTAGCATCACTGTTTTCCATTAAAATCACCACAATTTTCTTTACCAAGCCGTGAAGATCTTGTCGTTACAACGTCAATGCGAAAGTTCGTCATCGATGGACCTTTTCAAACTGTACGAAAAAATTGCGGACAAGTTTTGCGAGGCTGGATACTATCAAGCTGCGATCGACTATTACCAAAAGCAAGTTAGTTTTGCATCATTTCCTAGACTATAGTGTTTCCGATCCTGTTTGTGTGGTTGTGTTCAGGGCAGAGCTGGGCAACTAGAGTATGCTCAGCTTGTCCAAATTACTAGGGCCTGGTATGGAAATTTCCCATTCCATACCATACCATGCCCTGCAAATTAGATCATAATTAGAATTATAGCTACACCGATTTCAACAAAGTTCAGCTACACTGTTTGTCCGAATTAAATTAGAATTAGAATTATAGCTACACCGTTTTTTACCAAATTCGATTAGAAATATAATTATGGCTACACTGTTTTTCGAAATGTGATCAGAATTAGAATTATAGTTACAGTCTTTCTCAAATTAGATTTGAATCAGAATTACAGTCACAATTATTTTTCCAAATTAGATTATAATTATCGCTGTAACTACACCGTTTTTCCAAAGTCGATTAGAGTTAGAATTATAGTTACAGTTTTTTCTCAAATTAGATTTGAATCAGAATTACAGTTACAGTTTTTTCTTAATTTAGATTAGAATTAGAATTACAGGTACACCGCTTTTAACCACCGAGTCAAGTCCGAGTCGGCGAGCAGAGGGTCGAGTCGGAGTCATGGTATTATGACTCGAGTCCAAGTCATTGAGTTGACTGCTCAGTTTCCAGTAAAATTCTTGTTAAACCCACTTTTTACAACTCTGTTTGGTGATATCGAATGGTTCGCATTTATAATATACTAATTTTCCTCACTTTTAGCAGTTTCTGGTCGCATTTTCAAGTTCCAGTACCAACAGACGAAATTCCAATAGGGTGGTCACTTTACTATTCTTCGAAATTACAATGAAATGTCGGTCTTTGCCGTACGAGTCTCGAGTCGTACGACTTGGTCCGAGTCATGCGCAATGACTCGAGTCCAAGCTAAGGTATTACACAGATTGACTCGAGTCGAGTCATTTCCGTATTTCGAGAAAATGACTCGAGTCGTTACAACCCTGCATGGAAACATTTCACAAATTAGATTAGAATTAGGTTTTCAGCATTTTGCTGTAATTAGTCTAAATACAAGTCTGATCGGAGGTCTTGAACATGATATTCTCACGGAGATATTTCATGTTTTCAGGAGAAAATGTTTCCGGAGCTACAAAACTTGTCGCCAAACGAGAAAGCTTCCGTTTATTATTCGCTCGCTCTGACATCCTCCGACCTGAACAGACACCAGACCGCGGTGGAGTATTATCACAAAGAAATGGAGTTTTATGCGAATCCGAAAGAGGTGAATGTTCAATTTTTGTAGCATTTTACGGCGTCGTTCCAGATATTGCCCAAAGCTATTTCGAAAGTAGGCTGAAACTCTTTCAGTAGATACGCAAAATGAGTATCTCTGAAACGCTATCAAAGACAATGTATCTATGAATTTATTTCACAGCGGACCGAGTGTTGCTATTAACGCATAGAACGGTTGTTCAAAAATAACCTTTTTTCCCGGATCCCTGGGATTCACTAATTAGTAGATGAGTTATTAATCAAAAACTCAAATAACTTTGCTTCTACGGGTCGGAATTTCGTCAAATTTGTTTTGCATCGGTTTTGTAGACAACTCAACAATTTCAAATTTAATCAGTGAATCCCCGGGATCCGGAAGAAAGAGTTATTTTAGAACAGCCCCAACTGGCCAGTAGGGGTGTTCAAAAATGACTTTTTCTCTCAAATCGTACTGGCTACTTGATAAAATTGTGAGGTTACCAAATTTATGCCTACACACCAAATTTGGTTCAATTCCAGCCAGCAGTCGCATTGCTACAGGAGAAGAAAGTTTCTATTATTATATAAAAATAAATAAATATGCAATTTGAAATTTTTCTGTTCACCCATGAAAGTGTTAGGTTGTCTATAGAAACGATGTTCACCAATTTCGGTTCAATTCCAACCAGTGGACGTGAAGTTATTGCTGTCGAAAAATTTAGATCTGAATAAAATAGTATTTACGGTGAGCACACCTATAATAAATAATTGGCCACCGTAAATACTATTTTATTGATAATCCAAATTTTTCGACTGCAATAACTCCGCTTCCACTGGTTGGAATTGAATCAAATTCGGTGAACATCGTTTCTATAGACAACCTAACACTTTCATGGGGTGAGCAGAAAATTTTCCATTTATTATTTATTTATTTTTATATAATAAATAGAAACTTTCTCCTCCTGTAGCATAGCGGCTGCTGGCTGGAATTGAACCAAATTTGGTGTGTAGGCTTAAATTAGGTAACCTCACAATTTTATCAAGTAGCCAGTAGAATTTGAGAAAAAAGTCATTTTTGAACAGCCCTGCTGGCCACCGTCGAGCAGAGATTCGTTGTCACTGACGTCCTCTCTACGACCTCGATCAAAGTCAGTTAATTTTTTTTTTCATCCAGCTTTCAAAAACTTGGACTCAAATAGGCAAGGCTACCGAGAAGATATCATCTCGTTCCCGAGAAGCGGAAGCTTGCTACGAGAAAGCCGCAGAATACGCAGAGCGCAGCGGTAACGCGGGATTACATCTGAAAGCGCTTTCGTTACTTCTGGACGTGCAAGAGAAACTGAAGTCTGCGGATGCGTCAGAAACGAGAGAGAGATTCGCGGCCTTGCAGCATTCGGCTGGGATTTTGTGTGTTGACGATATTGATTCGGAAGATGTCGGTGTGGAACATTCGGCCCAGGTGTGTGTTTATGACAAATTGTTTTCTGTGTTGAATTTTATCTCGATGAGCTTCTTGGAGGTACAGAACTTCAATATACAATTGAATAGCATATTCATATTGAAGTGAACCCGAATATTTTCGGCTGACACTTTTCAGGGGTAATTGTCAGCAACTGGTAGAGAATTGGAAAGAGCATTGATACGATTGTTGATATACGATGTTCTTTCCAGTTCTCTACTAGTTGCTAACGATTACCCCTGACGAGTGTCAGCCGAAAATATCCGGGTTCATTTCAATATAAATATACTATTCAATTGAATTTTATCTCGTCAGAACCAGGGTTGGAATACTAGAAAATTTATGCTTTTCCAAAGCGCATTAGAATCAGGATTGCTGAACTCGTAGAAATTTGTAAATTTACGTCAATTTTTAATTAGAAATACAACCAAAGCAAGTTCAGTTGGTGTCAAATCTTTTCAATCTCGTAGTACAGATGCGTTGTTCAAAAATTAACTTTTTCTTCAAATCTTACTAGCTGTTCGAAGAATTGTTAGGTTGTCTGAAAAAAAAACGCTGCACACCTGATTTCGCTCTATCTCAACGCGTAGAAGTGAAACTATTATTTATTATTATTATTTATTATTAAAAAAGACAAATTTTTTTTTTCAAATCCTTATGGCTAACCCGTGAAATTTTCAAGTCGTCTACAAAAACTGTGCGCAACAAATTTGACTCGATTTCAGCTTCTCCAAATTTGATTAGAACTAGAATTACTGGGTCGTGAAAATGCGCAAATTGAATTCTATTCTGAATTTGAGAGAAATACTACAAAAATCAACTTTGCTTCATATCAAACCAGAGTCTATACTCATAACTGTAGGCTACAGCTGTTCAAAACAATTTTTTCTACCAAATTTCACTGGCTACGTGATAAAATTATAATGTGGGCAAAAACAACGATACACACCAAAATTTGGCTCAATTCCAATCAGTAGAAGCGAGATTCTTGCCGTAGAAAATTTTGAATTTAACATACAAAAAATACAGAATGAAATTTCAAATTTTTTCTGCCGACCAAATAAAATTGTTAGGCTGTCGGTAGAGATGTTGCACAACAAATTTGGCGCAATTCCAACCACTAGAAGCGAAGTTATTGCAGTAGAAAAATTTCCAATTCCATGATTTCGTAATAAATAATTGAAGAGTTAGCCACCGTAAATGCTATTCTATCAAAATCTAAATTTTTCTACTGCGATAACTTCGCTTCTAGTGGTTGGAATTGAGCCAAATTTGTTGTGCATCATCTCTACTGACAGCCTAACAATTTTATTTGGTCGGCAGAAAAAATTTGAAGTTTTAATTTTTCTATGATAAATTTAAAACATTCTACTGCAAGAATCTCTCTTCTACTGGTTGGAATTGAGCCAAAGTTGGTGTGCAGCGTTGTTTTAGCGAACATCATAATTTTATCAAGTAGCCAGTGTAATTTGAAAGAACGAATGGTTTTTCAACAGCCCTACTGTAGGCCTACACAAAGCTTGGCTCGTTTCACGCTATACAGCTCTACTACAGCAATTTCAGGGAAAGCAGTAATTAGATTACAATTAAAATGAGATCGTAGAATCATTTCACAAATTAGATTATAATTCGATTTTTGGCATTTTTGCGCTAATTAGTCTAATCACACAATTAGAAGTATCTAGTTTTCCAAGTCTGCCTGTGACCTGCAGGCGCCTCCAACTTGATGGCGATGACTTTTTCAGGAGACGCAAGATTGCGAGAGTGACGATTGCGACTCTTTAGTCGACAAGGAGCTTACGACGATCTCCGACGGTTTGTGCACTTTGAAATTAGATTGAAAATTCTGCGTACGTTTGGAATTGGATTGCTGATTTTCAGACGATTCCGACTCTGAGAAATCGCGTAAAAGCCGCGACACGTCTGCGGTATGGAAAAATAAATTGAACGAAAAAGGGGAGAGTCCCCTTCACCGAGCTTGCATCGACGGGCACGAAAAACGGGTTCGGATTCTTCTGGAACAGGTGAAATTCCGGATCTAGTGTGCTTTCTTATACACCACAACATACCATCACCAATCTGGGCTGCCATGAACACGTCAAAATGTATGGCATTTATAATTTTGGTTTAGAGCAGACTGAGCAACGGTTCACAAACTATGGGAGCACCGCGCCCAAAAATTTCTGTATTGAAAGTGGAGTCGACTTTTATCACAATACACCAGTCGAACAAAAAGAGTTTGTGTGCCATCTAAAATTAGTACATCGAACGCTCTTGATTCGAAATATCATGCCGGCGACGTCATATTTTGTGATACGATTGTTGATATACAATGTTCTTTCCAATTCTCTACTAGTTGCTGACGATTACCCCTGACCAGTGTCAGCCGAATATATTCGGGTTCATTACAATATAAATATACTTTTCAATTCTACAATATATTGTTACTATCATAAATATATTATACTTCTACACATATCGAGGACAGATCTATACCTACACCACTTTTACCGTTTTTATTCAAACGGATAAAGACAGATTAGCGGCCTGTTCTTCAAATATTGGTCATGATACAGGAGACCTTAACAAGTCATATAGAATGTCATGAGTCATTGGACATTGTGACTCAAGGCATTGCAACCACGCGGAAACCTAATTCTATGATACCTAACCCTAAACCAGGGGTCGGCAACCTTTTGCTAGTCGCTGGCCAAATTTTGGGTGTACAACTCTTTGGCGGGCCGGAATTTTTCTTAGTACTATACACTTCGTTCGGTACTATACACTTCGGTATATTATCCTACATTGCTGCAATCTCAATCATACCAATCAGAAGACACATGTATTTACACTTCAACAACACAGAATAATTGTGACAATTGACGCAGCTTGCTTTGTGAAAGGTTTTCAACTTCGGGTAACAAGTCAGATGAAACAAGAATCAGACCCTATTCAAAATGGACGTCAGAAATACGTGATCTTAGCTTGCTCTTCATGAATTTCATTGTTCACAACTATTGTTCACATGCGTACGGGCTCCCAAAAATCGATGCAATTTCTTTTGCATTGCTGGTCAAGCTGGGATAGAGACCAATTTCAAGAACGTACTCTTTGTCAAAGTCATGCAGCGATATGCTCTTTGTATGAAATTTGTCATTCAATTCCACTGCATCGCATTTCAGAAAGGCCCATTTGAAATTTTCAGGCAATGGTATTGGCGTCCGCATTAAACATAGTACTGAATAGTCAGAATTCATTTTGTAGAGAAGGAATGTCGGAAAAGCGGGTGAATATTCAGTAGTTAAATTTCGTATCACAGTTACAAATGTAGTGTTGGTACTAGGTTTTCTCTCCTCCAGTACAGGATAGTGAGCATAATTTTCTTTGTACTGTTGACATTTCCAGAGTCACAGATTTGTTTTGAATGCTCCTCGACATCTCATGTATTTAGTTGTTTTCCCCCTGAAGTTGCAAATTCAATTTGTTCAGATGTGACGTTAAATGTACCAGGAAAGCAAGATGAGTTGCCCATTTTCGATAACAAGATTATGAGTCGGCGATATTTGTGTTTTCAAGGAAAGTTGCTATTTCATTTCTCAGTTCATTCACTCGTGTAAGCATAGCTGAGCGAACATGACAGATATAGGCCTGCATGACAACGCCATGTTGATTCTCTGCTTCTAGTAATATCTGACGTAACTGATTCAGTTATTGAGACAAAAATCATATTAACAGTTTTCGCCATTGTGGCCAAAACACTATTCAGGTTTTTTGTCTTGGCACACAATGCCTTTTGGAAAATTAAACTATAGATAGGCTAACTAACATACGGAGACTAGTTATCTATAATTGAACATTTTGAGATTCCGTCATTGCGTCTGAGATGTTCCAAGCGTTTTTTGAAGCAAAGGAAGAACACCTTTATTGTCACAGCCCGTTAGAGTGATAAATTCTTTAAAAAGTATGGAACACCTTCGGTTGCGAGATACACCCGATTGATATGCAATGATCCAGTCTAGTCTATCTCCATCTCCTACTTCAACCGCCTTCGTTTTATGGCGTAACAATAGACTAATACGATGTAGGCTACTATTATATCGTAGCAATGCCATATTTTTTTCATGCAGCGCTGCAATGCAGATTGAAACTCATTATGAAGCGGCGGGCCGTATTCTTGTGACAACTAATTATTATGTCGCGGGCCGGACGATTTCGCATGGCGGGCCGTAGGTTGCCGACCCTTGCCCTAAACCCACTCTAAACTCTATAAATTTTGACATGTTCACGGGGAACCCTGAATACACTACACTACACTTGAAAATCCTATCTTGTGAAGAACACTTTTCAAGGTGTTCATAACAATGAATGGTTGCGTTTTTAGAAGCATCCGATCAACATCCCGGACTACGCTGGCTGGACTCCGCTGCACGAGGCCTGTAATCATGGATTTACCGGTACAAACGAAATGTGTAATTTGTATGCTAGGAAATAGCCTTGCAGTCCGTATCAGAACTTTTCTGCGAGCTGAAATACTAGCTGTCGAAACACATTAACTAATTAGGTAGTCTTTTGGTTACACCTATTTCATTACACTTTGTGACAATGCTGCAGATGTGTCATTTCCATTTACGTTTTTCAACCCTGCTCAAGTAATATAGAATGGATCGCATAATTTTCCTCAGTCTTATCAGTTTCCGGTCCTATTTTCCAAGTATCAGGACGAAATAGCAATCACGTGGTGACTTTACTATTCTTCGAAGTAACAATGAAATGTCTGTCATGGCCGGTCCTATTCTCGAGTCATATGACTTGGTTCGAGTCATCCACAATGACTCGAGTACAAGTCGACTCAATACACAAATTGACTCGAGTCGAGTCATTTTACGCATTTGAAAAAATGACTCGAGTCAGTTGCCATGCATTGATATTTTTATATTCAGAAATCGTCCGGACTTTATTGGAAAACGGCGCCGACGTAAATTTTAAAGCAAACTGCGGAACTACTCCGGCGCAAGACGCTGCCGGCAACGGACATTTTGACATTGTCGATTTGCTGCTCGATAACAAGGCGTCTGTTTCGACCAAAAACCAAAAGGTAAGATTGTGGCTGTGCAAGTTTGAGTATCGACTAGGACCCAGCATAATGATTCGAGCACTCGAATCCGGGGTTACAATGACTCGAGTCACGATTTTTTTGTGTCTCGACTTGACTCAGTCATATTTTCAAAATACGGAAAATGCGAACTCGACTCATTTTTTGTGTTGACTCGGCTTGTACTCGAGTCATCGCGCATGACCGAGTCATATGACCCGAGACTCGGACGGCCTATATTACAAAAATAGGGCCAAAAACTATTTTAAATACGGAAATTAGTATGTTAAGTATGTGAGGCGTTTGATATCACCTACACAGAATTGTAAAAAAGTCAGTTGAACTTGATCTAAACTGGAAGCTAAAGAGTTAACACAATGACTTGGACTCGGATTGAGTCAAAACACTATGACTCGGCCTCGACCTCCTACTCCCCGACTTGACTCGGTGGTGAATTAAAAATGACTCGACTTGACTCGGTTCAAAACCATAAAAGTGAAATTGTGTCCTGGTTACAACCCTGTCCGAATCCCAGTTGAGTGTCAATTATAATGATTAGAGTCTGGCGAGTAGCGAGGGCCAATTTTTTTGAGTAACAAAAATATACGAACTTCACACTAATAGTTATTTTATCGATTAAAAACGTATATTTGTCACAAATTTTTCACCGCGAGTGCCTTGAAATCTCTGTTATTTGCAAACTCGCATCTAATACACGAGGTTGTGAGCAAGTCGCAAGGTTCCGAGTCGCAAGTCAATCCCACTTTTGTGGTTATGACTCGAGTCAAGTCGAGTCATTTTAATTCACCACCGAGTCAAGTCCAAGTCTGTGAGTAGACGGTAGAGTCCGAGTCCATTTATGTTATGGTCGAGTGATATAGAATGGCTCGCATTCTTAATATCGTAATTTCCCTCAGTCTTAACAGTTTCTGGCCCTATTTACCAAGTATCAGGACCGAGAGACGAAATACCAGTAATATGGTGATTTAATATTCTTCGAAGTTGCAAGGTTGCAAAGTTGCATTTACTGGTTTGAAAAAATGACTCGAGTCAAGTCGAGACACCAAAAAATCACGACTCGAGTCCAATTACAATTAATAGTCGACTCTAATGGTAATACTTGAATTAATTTTTAGGGCGACACAGCGTTGTCCAATCTGGAATATTATTATTCGACGCAAAAAGAAGACCTGGATGTTTACGATGAGGAAAGATATCAAAAGCTTCACGATAGACTGAAATTATTGACCGCCGAAAACGTAGGCCTAGAAACGGAAGCGGAGCCCACTTTTTTGTCGTCTTTGAACGGAGTAGGCGATGTTTTTGACCCGGAAACCTGCACTCAAGACAGCAAAACCAGTACCCAGATTTCGCAAAGCATCCCAAATTCGTATGCGACGAAAAAAACGGGCGAGGCCCGGTTTTGAAGACGATTTTTTGTCGGAAAATCAAGAAAACGACCCGTTTTCCGGTCCCGATTTTGAAGACTGGCTGGTGGACGATGGGGTCGAAGAATTGCGGCCGTCGAAACGCTCGAAAACGGGGGTTTTGCGTCGAAATTCGTCTGCAACGCAGCAGGTTGGTAGTTGAACTTGAGAACATGGGACACTTGAGTGTGTAGGCCAAAGCTCGGGTTAAGGCTGGGGTTAGATATGGTGTTACTATAGGATTAAGGCCTAATTTACTGCTTAGATTTCCAAAATATGGTAACCCCCCAGATTAAGGCATGGTAGGGTTCGGGGTTAATTTAGGTCTAAAGGTTATATTAGATTGGGGGTTGGATGAAGTTAGATTTAGGGATTAGAGTTACGTTAGGTTGAGAGCTTGCCATGAACATGTCAAAATTTTAAGAGGTTTACAATTGGTTCAGGGTTAGAATATCTTAGGAGCATTCATCACCAATCCGAAAGTCACGTAATGCCTGAAGTAGACCATGAACTCTGTATTGCGACAACATGCAATAAATACATTCCACACTTTTAAATATATTCGAAATTCGATTTTTATTTCTCTTCTCTAATCAATTGACAATAGGGCTGGTCAAAAAACCCTTTTTTCCTCTCTCTTGCTTACTGGGCGATTGAATAGTCAGGTTTCCTTAAAACGTGATACACACGGTAACTTTAAAGCAATTACGGTTTGAAAATTTTGAATTTGTTGTAGTGGCTACCTCATGAAATTGTTACGTTGTCTAAATTAACAATGTACAATTTCGGCTGAATTCCAACCCGTAAGAGTGTAGCTATTTGAGTTTTTAGTTAATAATTCTGGGATTACCCACCGTCAATGCAATTTTTTCAAATCAAGAACTTCCAACTGATATAACTTCGGTACTAGTAGAGAATTGGAAAGTTGTACGTCGACAATCGTATCACAAAATATGACGTCACCAGCATGAAATGAGTTCTCGAATAAGAGAGCCTTCAATGTACTATTTTAAGATGGTAAACAAACTCCTTTTGTAGACGAATCTTGGGCTGATGATTTTGGTAAAGGTCGACTTCAAGGCACAAAATTGAAAGTAATAAATTATAAATTAAAAATTTTCAAACTGAAATAACTCTGCGATTACCGGTTCGAATGGATTCCAAATTGGCGTGCATAGTTTTTTTAGGCAACCTGATGATTTATACGCCTAGCAACAAGATTTTGTAAAAAAGCCTTTATGGGCAAGCACTCAACTTCGTGGTTTTTGGAATTGAGATATAAATTTCTGATATATTTGGCGTGGATAAGAGCAAGGGGTTGTAAAGTTTCATTCTCAAGTGCGGCATGCTCGACGTCGTTTTTCCTTATGCTGCAAGCTCTAATGTCTAAAAACGTGCAGGTGGTCTCGAAAATCGCCGACAAAAGCTCTGGATCGTTTTCAATGTCGCTGATCAATCATTTCGGGGTCCGGGAGCGAAGGGCGTCCTCAGAGACAAACTCCGCCAAACTTGGACATATTCCGCTGGAACCGGGAGAGAAAATTGTAATCGATGACGAAGACGTTCAGTGTCAAGACATCGACGATAGCCCTGTTCGGAAGAAAAAAATTGTGTCGTCTGTGAAAAAGAGTCCGCTGCCAATGGAGAGCGTTAGGAAATCCGCAGATGACGACTCTAGAAATTCAGTGTTTCGCGTCAGAGTCAAAATCGAAGGGAAAATGTTTTTGATCCCAGTTCCCGTGAAGTGAGTGGGCTTTTTTATGTGTCGAGGCTAGATCTAATCAGTAGAGCGTATTACAGGGTTGTATCCAAGTCACAAGTCAATTTTACTTTTATAGTTTTGACTCAAGTCAAGTCGAGTCATTTTCAATTCACCACCGAGTCCAAGTCGGTGAGTAGAGGGTCGAGTCATTTTACGCATTTAAAAGAATGACTCAAGTCGAGTCGACAAAAAATCATGACTCGAGTCGAGTCATTTTGCGCATTTGATAGAATGACTCAAGTTGAGCCACCAAAAAAATCGTGACTCGAGTCGAGTCATTTTACGTATTTGAAAGAATGACTCGACTCGAGTCATTTCACGCATTTGATAGAATGACTCAAGTTGAGCCACCAAAAAAATCGTGACTCGAGTCATTTTACGCATTTAAAAAAATGACTCAAGTCGAGTCGACAAAAAATCATGACTCGAGTCGAGTCATTTTGCGCATTTGATAGAATGACTCAAGTTGAGCCACCAAAAAAATCGTGACTCGAGTCGAGTCATTTTACGTATTTGAAAGAATGACTCGACTCGAGTCATTTCACGCATTTGATAGAATGACTCAAGTTGAGCCACCAAAAAAATCGTGACTCGAGTCATTTTACGCATTTAAAAGAATGACTCAAGTCGAGTCGACAAAAAATCATGACTCGAGTCGAGTCATTTTGCGCATTTGATAGAATGACTCAAGTTGAGCCACCAAAAAAATCGTGACTCGAGTCGAGTCATTTTACGTATTTGAAAGAATGACTCGACTCGAGTCATTTCACGCATTTGATAGAATGACTCAAGTTGAGCCACCAAAAAAATCGTGACTCGAGTCATTTTACGCATTTAAAAGAATGACTCAAGTCGAGTCGACAAAAAATCATGACTCGAGTCGAGTCATTTTGCGCATTTGAAAGAATGACTCGACTCGAGTCATTTCACGCATTTGATAGAATGACTCAAGTTGAGCCACCAAAAAAATCGTGACTCGAGTCGAGTCATTTTACGTATTTGAAAGAATGACTCGACTCGAGTCATTTCACGCATTTGATAGAATGACTCAAGTTGAGCCACCAAAAAAATCGTGACTCGAGTCGAGTCATTTACCGCATTTGAAAGAATGACTCAAGTCGAGTCGCCGAAAAATCGTGACTCGAGTCGAGTCATTTCACGCATTTGAAAGAATGACTCAAGTTGAGCCACAAAAAAATCGTGACTCGAGTCATTTAACGCATTTGAAAGAATGACTCAAGTTGAGCCACAAAAAAAATCGTGACTCGAATCGAGTCATTTCACGCATTTGAAAGAATGACTCAAGTTGAGCCACAAAAAAAATCGTGAGTCGAGTCATTTAACGCCTTTGAAAGAATGACTCAAGTCGAGTTGCCAAAAAATCGTGACTCGGGTCGAGTCATTTTGCGCATTTGAAAGAATGACTCAAGTCGAGTCGCCAAAAAATCGTGACTCGAGTCGAGTCATTTTACGCATTTGAAAGAATGACTCAAGTCGAGTCGCCAAAAAATCGTGACTCGATTCGAGTCATGACAACCCTGCCAGAAATTTGCAATGTTACTTCTACTTCTTGAGTAGAAGTCGGTTACGTCTACTTGCACTACTTACTCAAGTTGTTATGATTCAGAGTACTTCTACTTAACAGTTTTCAGCGTTATATTATAGAAGCGTAATTGACTCGGGACCTTATGACTTGGTAAGGTTACGACCCCGGCTTGAGTACCAGCGATGATTCTTATCTCTTATCTCTGGATAAGGCTAGCGTTTGTATGATTCTCATTTTCTCTGAGTTGGCAGCATGTTGTCTATTTGTGGGCCCGGTAATATTTTATTGGTGTCGTATCGAAGATTTGCCGACGGCTCTTCAAGTTCCGGGCCATATCAATCGGCCGAGCTCTGCCTCGCTTGTGAGACGTACAAGACGCAGGTCGTTCCTCGGCCTACAGTTTTATACGATCATCCCATTTTTATTCTTCCTTCCTGGTAGTGTTCGGAACAAGTCACGGCCCCGAGTCACTGCACATTTTGACTCGTATGTTCTACTTTTCAAATGACTCGTTCTGTTATAATTTGGCAAATCCTTTGATATTTGTAACGCATACCCTCAGAATTGTCCAATATTTACAAATGTTGTTCTTTTTTTAATTCTGAGAAGAAAAAAAATCATTGGTTTAAAAGAGGATGCGGTTCAAAACTCTCTTATCACTACGTGACGTTACATGCAAGAATCTTTAAAATCAATATTTTCCGCTAAACGATGGTAGAGAACCAATTAAAATATCTAATTATCCAATTCTGGAGCAAAGGCATTGCAAAAAATCAACTGTTTCACTCTAAATTCAATGAAAAAAGTTACAGATGGAAAAAAATGGGGAGGGGGGGGGTGGCACAGACTTAGAAAGTGATGTAAGATTCTGTTCATAAAAAATTTCTTGCCAAATGTACTTTGAAGCAGTATGGTTGAAAAAAATTGTATTTCCACTTTATTCTTCAATCTTTATTCCTCCATGACTTAGCCAGTTTCACAATATTTGAAAATTGGTGCTATCAATGTAATCAATACTAATCCTTCATTCACTGCTCCAGTAATGTAAGTGCACCTCCTGCACCATTTTCTATGTTCAAGCCATTGTTCATGCGACTCAAGTCATGACTTGACGAGATTCACTGCTTTAAAATGTCTCGGCTTGACTCGAACTAGACGTGCGAAAAATGCAGAATGAGTCGTGACTCGGAAACAATATTTCAAGTCAATTCTAAAGTTGGCTCGTAACTGTCTTCGTAATGGTCCCCTTACTCTCATTATAATATCATTACGACCGTACGTAGGCATATTCACTTCAGTTGGCAATATAAGAACTAAGTTAGACATTGGTGGTTTTGACAAAATTTGGTAATAACCATCATTTTTCTTCTGCAGAATATGCGGTTGGCTCTTCCTTTATGGTCAATGTGCAGCAAGTCAGTCAATAAATGCCACTTACTTTTCATTATGTTTCCAGGTCTAGACAGATGCATCCTCGCATCAAAACCAAATAATACAAACATAAAATATTCGATGCCTTGAAATTAAAAATTTATGCTTCACATTTTGAAGTGATCGCCCGTTCGGCGCGATATGGGAAACAATTCCGAGAAATAATCTTCAACAAAGATGTAATAATTTTCCGTCGAATTTTTATCGCAGGACCAAAACCATCAGTTGGCTGTGCGATAGATCAGCGTCCGTCTACAAACAAAACACCGGGCTGCATCCAAATCTGACGTTGTACACGAGTGGCGTTGAGGTATCGCGATTGTCCGATGTATAGGCTTGGAAATTAAATTATTTAATATATTTTCGCTCAGGAAGAAGCGTGTCTGCTGTCCAAAGACGATGTCATCTTCGAGACATTGCAGAGCAACGAACAAGTGAACGCGAAAGTAACGTCTTGGAACACGGTTTCGTTGACGCGACAGTATGAAGAGACATGCTCGACTGCGAAACAAGGTAGTTTGCAATCTTTTCATGTATCAATTACATTTGAATAATATATTCAATATATTGAAATAAACTCGAACATTCTGGGTTGCTATTCAGCTTCAGTTGTGTACAATGTTCTTTCCAATTCTCTACTAGTTACTGACGATTACCCCTGACGAGTGTCAGCCGAAAATATTTGGGTTTAGTTCGATATGAATATATTATTCGATTGTATAGGCCTATTGAAGTTCTGTACCACTAAAGTCTCTTTGAACTAAGATTTAATATAAACCAAGCTTAATTTTTGTTGATTTTTCCTTTTTTTGCAAATTCAGTAATTCTAATTCTAACCTGATTTTGAAAAAAACAACTGTGTTGCTATAATTCTAATCCAATTTGGAAATGCATATCCTATCTCCCCAGCCGTGCACCCAGTGATACGGGCCGCGTGTCAAGAAAGCGAGACGACGGAGAAGATTGTGCTTCGCAACAAGGGCGTTTCAAGCAAGCAGTTGAATCTTCTGGTCGGTAGAATTGGTCTCGTTTTAGAGAAACCTGCTCAAATTTATCATCATTGCTACTCTTTTTTTTTCAAATTCTACTGGCTACTTGACAGGGTTGTAACCAAGTCACAAGGCGCCGAGTCACAGGTCAATCTCAGTTTTATAGTTTTGACTCGAGTCAAGTCGAGTCATCTTCAATTCACCACCAAGTCAAGTCCGAGTCATTGTGTTGACTGTTCAGTCTCAAGATAAAATCTTGTTAAAACCACTTTTTATAACTCTATTTGGTGATATCGAATGGTTCGCATTTATAATATACTAATTTTCCTCACTTTTAGCAGTTTCTGGTCGCATTTTAAAGTACCAGTACCAATAGACGAAATCCCAATAGTGTGGTTACTTTATTTTTCTTCGAAATTACAATGAAATGTCGGTCTTGGCCGTCTGAGTCTCGAGTCACATGACTTGATTCGAGTCATGCGCAATGACTCGAGTCCAAGTCGAATCAATACACAGATTGACTTGAGTCGAGTCATTTCCGTATTTTGAGAAAATGACTCGAGTCAAGTCGAGTCATGACTCGAGTTATTACAACCCTGCTACTTGATAACATTGTTAGATTACCTAAAAAAACACGGCGCACCAATTTTTTCTCAATGCCAAGCAGTGGTAGCGCAGTTGTAGTACAAAATTTTTGATTAATTTAATAAAAATAAATAAATAAATTTTCAAATTGTACCGAATTTCCCATGAAATTGTTGGGTTGTCTGAAAAACAAACGATGCGCAAAAAATTTGGCTCAATTCCGACCAGTAGAAGCAAAGTAACTGAGCACAAAATTTTGGATTTGGTAAAAATAGTATTTACAGTGCCGAATTCTTTCTACCCACCATCAATACTATGATTTGAAATCCTAAATTTTTAACATCTATAACTTCGCTTTTACGGGTTGGAATTGAGCCAAATTTGTTGTGCATCCTTTTTTCAGGTAACTTATTTCAAAAGTATTTTTTTATATAGTAATGCTTCTATAGGTGGAAACCTAACAATTTTATCGAGTAACCGGTAAAATTTGAGAAAAGAAAATTTTGAACAGCCTTACCAAGCACAGGCAGTGCTTTTCGTCAAAGTTCTGCTCTTTGCATTACAGGTGAAAAGCATGACTCAAAGAATCAAAACCATCTCTTTGGCCGGGAATCGTTTGAGCGATACCGGTTTGACTCGCTTGTGCGACACCATGCAGATTTGGAACACCCCGGCCAACCCTGGCTGCCGTCTCGCCGAGTTGAATTTACGATGCACCGGTTTGTCCGCGGCAGGACTGAAGCAATTGGCCAAGACGGCAGAGTCTGGCGTTCTGAAGGTACGTACTTGAGTTGGATGCAGCTAGAATATAGACATGTGTGTGTTAGATGGATGGTGTGTTGTGGTGATTCCTTCGTGTGTGAGGTTGCGCAAAATCGAGCATTCGTGTGGCACTTATGATGGAATTACAATGGTATGAATGTGGAAAGTTGTGATATCTCACAAACGATACATTGCCAGTTCCACGCCGCATTGAAGATTTTTTTCGACCATACCTGTTGCATTACACGTTGTGACATTTCTGTGGGTTGGTCACGACTTCACAGATATTTCATATCCACTAACGCGGGTAGCTGTGTAACATATGTATCGTAGGCAGTATGCGAAGTTTGGAAAGCGAGTAGTTCTAGTTTTGAATTTTGAAAAGTGAGCAGTTCTGGTTCTAGTTCTAGTTCTGGTTGCAAGTTTTAAAAGTGAGTAATTGTAGTTGTAGTTTGAAAAGTGAGCAGTTCTAGTTCTAGTTGCGCCTTTTAAAAAGTTTTAAGTTCTAGTTTAAGTTAAGAAATTTGAAAACCCAGCAGCCTGAACAAGTCTGCCTAAACCCCCTCACTGAATTTTCATAGTGTCGCTGTGAATCGTTTCATTTCTGAAACTAGGAATAGGAACAGAGCGTTATATCTTTTTGTCCTTGATGTTTTCGCGGCATATACACCGACTCATGATACACTTGAACACGATATCTGCATATGCCGCTGGACAAGGAAGGTGCAGAAATAGCCTTGTGAAGCTCTCCAAGTCTTGCACCACCCCTCCATGCTGTCCCGGAAACGATTGGTACCAACTGGGGAAGTCATGGATACCGGTGTTACTAATCAGGTCTTTGGTTGTGACCAGGCCGAGGAATCAACCCATGACCCACCGATCAAAAGGCCGGACGCTCCACCATTACGCTATCTATCTTGTCCAGCTCTCAATATGCCTGTCTCAGTGTTACTTTTTGTCATCTTGACGATGCGGAGTCCTTGTAACAGAATCTACTGACGCTGGACTTGTCGTGCAATCATTTCGACGACTCTTGCTCGGAGGAAGTTTCAACCGTGTTGCGGGAATGCGGAAGCGTCCGTTCTCTTTTTCTCTCTCGATGCGGTTTTTCTCGCGAGTTTTTTCGCAAAAACCAGCCCGCTCTGAAGGCTTCGCTACAAGGTATGTGTTGTTTTAACTGTTTGATCGCCTCGTTATCTGACGGCAGTATTTGGAACACGGTGTAACCTTCTAGTCTTGATTAGGGTTCAAGTCCGACTCAAGTCACGATTTTCTGATGACTCGACTTGACTCGAGTCAATTTGTGTATTGACTCGATTTGAACTCGAGCCATTGCGCATGACTCGGGACTCAGACGGTTAAGATCGACATTTCATTGTAATTTCGAAGAATAGTAAAGTAACCACACTATTGGGATTTCGTCTATTGGTGCTGGTACTTGAAAATGCGACCAGAAACTGCTAAAAGTGAGGAAAATTAGTATATTGTATATGCGAGCCATTCGATATCACCAGAGTTGTAAAAAGTGGGTTTAACAAGACTTTAACTCAGGGGTCGGCAACCTTTTGCTAGTCGCGGGCCAAATTTCGGGTGTACAACCTTTTGGCGGGCCGGATTTGTTCTTAGTACTATATTTTACGCTCACTTCGGTATATTATCCGACATTGCTGCAATCTTAATCATACCAATCCGAAGACACATGTATTTACACTTCAACGACACTGAATAATTGTGACAATTGACGCAGCTTGCTTTGTGAAAGGTTTTCAACTTCTGGTAATAAGTCAGATGAAACAAGAATCAGACCCTATATTCAAAATGGACGTCCGAAATATGTCATCTTAGTTTGCTCTTCGTAAATTTCATTGTTCAAAACTATTGTTCACATGCGTACGTGCTTCCAAAGATCGATGCAATTTCTTTTGCATTGCTGGTCAAGCTGGGATAAAGACCAATTTCAAGAACGTACTCTTTGTCAAAGTCATGCAGCGATACGCTCTTTGTATGAAATTTGCCATCCAATTCAACTGCATCGCATTTCAGAAAGGCCCATTTGAAATTTTTAGGCAATGGTATTGACGTCCACATTGAACAGAGTACTGAATAGTCGGAATTCATTTTGTAGAGAAGGAATGTCGGAAAAGCGGGTGAATATTCAGTAGTTAAATTTCGTATCACAGTTACAAATGTAGTGTTGGTACTAGGTTTTCTCTCCTCCAGTATAGGAAAGTAAGCATAATTTTATTTGTACTGTTGACATTTTCAGAGTCACAGATTTGTTTTATATGCGCCTCAACATCTCATGTATGTGGTTGTTTTCCCCATGAAGCTGCAAGTTCAATTTATTCAGATGTGACGTTAAATGTATCAGGAAAGCAAGATGAGATGCCCATTTTCGATTACAAGATTATGAGTCGGCGATATTTGTATTTTCGAAGAAAGTTGCTATTTCATTTCTCAGTTCATACACTCGTGTAAGCATAGCTTCTCGACTCACTGGGCGAACATGACAGATATAGGCCTACATCACATCGCCATATTGATTCTCTCCTTAGTAATATCTGACGTAACTGATTCAATTGATGAGACAAAAAATCATATTAACAGTTTCACCATTGTGGCCAAAACGCTATTCAGGTTTTTTGTCTTGGCGCACAATGCCTTCTGGAAAATCAAACTATAGACAGGCTAACTAACATACGGAGGCTATAGTTATCCATAATTGAATAGTTTGAGATTCCGTCATTGCGTCTGAGATGCTCCAAGCGTTTTTGAAGCAAAGGAAGAACACCTTTATTGTCACAGCCCGTTATAGTGATTAACACTTTAAAAAAGTATGGTACACCTTCGGTTGCGAGGTACACCCGATTGATAAGCACTGATCCAGTCTACTCTATCTCCATCTCCTACTTCAACCACCTTCGTTTTATGGCGTAACAATAGACTAATACGATGTAGGCTACTATTATATAGTAGCAATGCCGCATATTTTCATGAAGCGCTGCACTGCAGATTGAAACTCATTATGAAGCTGCGGGCCGTATTCTTGTGATAACTAATTATTATGTCGCGGGCCGGACGATTTCGCTTGGCGGGCCGGATCCGGCCCGCGGGCCGTAGGTTGCCGACCCTTGCTTTAACTGGAAACTGAGCAGTCAACACAATGTCTTGGACTCCGACTTGAATAGAAAATGACTCGAGTGAAAACTATAAAAGTGACTCGGCTGCAACTTACAACCCTGGCTTCCACGGTGGAAAATGGTATCGATACTATAATTCTCGTTGATAAATTAACTGTTAGTGACAAAGAGCGTGTAATTTCAGTACTCGAATCATTGCGCCGAAATACAGGATAGACTGAAACCTCAGAAAGAAGAATTTGATATGACGCAATACACAAGCCACTACACGAATACGATGGCTTTCTATTTTCTCAATTTCATCTTCAGTTTGAGTTCACATATTTCAGCGCAGTGCCCCTTTAATCATTGTACTCCATTCCCAGGTTGCACCAGCCTTTCCGATGTCGATTTTTCCCACAATGCACTTGGACCGTTAGGATGTGAAATGCTTCTGCGTATTCTCCCTTACGAATCTCTCACAAAACTGAACTTGACCGGCATTTGTGAGGCTGCCAACCCGCTATGCACCAGGTAATTGTTTTATGACATTCGAATGATGCTGTTACTGAATGTCTTCTAGCTTAATCTTGACAGCAACAAAAAATTTGACCCTAAAAATATATTCTACGTAAAAATTGTCAAGTAGCAGAACTAAGTATTCCAGGTCTAGTTTTGCTTAAAAAGTCAAAGTAATGCATTTTTTTGCTCAAGTAGAAATAATGTCGTAAATTTATGATAAAGTATCCTTTTATGCAATTTGTCCTCATTTTGAACTTCATATACAAAAAAATACCACGAATTGACGAGAGATGGATATTTTGGGTATCGTCCGAAAATTGTTATTTCTATAATTTTTAGTCAACCCAATGACATTAGCTGTATAAATTTGAAAATCACCGCTTTTCTCATCCGCTATAATGAATTTTGCTGCCTGTGAAAAGACTCCTCCTTTACAGATGTCAAAATATGGTAACCCTAGCTACTAAGTACCTAGCAATTCGTTTCTGACCACCTCTGCGTGGTTATTTTTTCAGTTAAATTAAAGAAAAATGCGTTGAGAAAAGTGTCAAACTTTTGAATCTGGTATCAATTTGGTATCTTGCGGTGAAGTAAATGCGAGCGTTCTTTCACTACAGCGACCTGACGCGTTACTTGCGGAAGGACGGCTGCGCCTTGCAGACGTTGCATTGCGGAAAAAATCACCTGGACCCATCGCAAATCATGAGCTTTGTCAGGTACGGCCGGAGTATTCTCATTTTTTATGATCACCAATATTGGTGATACATTCTCTAAATGCAGACTTGGATATCCAGATAATTCTAGTTGTTTTAATTATACTGATTAGAGCAAAAATGCTGACAATCAAATTCTATTCTGATTTGTGAAATGTTTCTATGCTCTGATGGTAATTCCAATGTAATTTCAGGATTTGTTCAGACATATGCCATTCTCGTGCTTATGACAATGAACTCTTCATTTGATGTGAATTTTGGATTAAATTCAGTTTCCAAGTTTTTATATATTCAGTAATTCTAACTCTTTCGCTACCAAATGATCTTCATATGTCTAAAACAATTTATTTCTGTTTGCAGTGAATTGAAATTGATCCCCAAGATGCCTCTGGTGGATTTGGATGTTTCGAAGCATTATCACGACACCTTCAAATTTTCGTTGGCCGATTTTCAAAAGACATGACATTTTTTTCTTTTCTTTGACACAATTGTGACATTTTATTTCATTCATCTGTCATTTTCGTTCGCATATTATTGAAATATATGCAATTATCATGCTGTTTTGTGGATTGAACGTCTAAATGGGACGCTCCAGAAATATATCGTCAGCTACAATTGCTTTCATACCAAACACAGACTTTAGTTTAGTTATATCCATGTATGCCAGACCAAGGTACCGGTAATATTGAGGGCCTACTAGTATTAGATTGATATGTGATTAGATTTGATGACTTGAAAATCAATGGAAAATTTTCCTCCGAGTCACAAGTCATTCCTTATTCTAATACGTAGCCTCACGAGTCATTTCATTACTGGGCAGTGACTCTAATCAAATCATTCGTAAAACATGACTCGAGTCACCCCAGTACTGTCCCTTGCCTGCAGCACAACCCGCCGAGATCTAACCCACCATGACAAGCAGGGTTGTAATGACTCGAGTCACGATTTTCAGATGACTCGACTCGAGTCATTGCGCATGACTCGAAGCAAGTCATTGACTCGAGATTCAGACGGCCAAGACCGACATTTCATTGTAATTTCGAAGCCAACACACTATTGGGATTTCGTTTGTTGGTACTGGTGCTTGAAAATGCGACCAGAAACTGCTAAAAGTGAGGAAAATTGATATATCATAAATGCGAACCATTCAATATTACCAAACAGAGTTAAAAAAGTGGGTTTAGGAAGACTTCAACTGGATACTGAGCAGTCAACACAATGACTTGGACTCGGACTCGATCCTCTGTTCGCTGACTTGACTCGGTGGGAATTGAAAATGACTCGAGTCAAAAATATAAAAGTGAGATTGACTTGTGACTCGGAGCTTTGTGACTTGGTTACAACCCTGATGACCAGCCTATTGGTTCTCACTTAGGGTACAGTTTGAACCAATAGAGGGCGCCGCAGGAAAATGAGGTAATGAAGAGTTGTCGTCGACATGGTATAACAAAATTCGCACAACTGCTAAGTGGCTGGTTGCCGGAGAACCCGGCACTTGGAGAACCCGTCCCTACCAACTCGGCCCTCGGAGAACCCGGCCCTCGGTGAATTCCTCGGGAAATTTTGAAATTAAGTGTATTCACAAGTATTAATATGAATTAATAAAGTAATAATGTTATTATCAACTGATTTGTCGGTCTTGTAAGGAGGTCAGGGCATGCGTAGGTCACGCAGTCATGGCGTGATCAGATCACGTGATCACGGATTGCGCAAGCGCCAAGCGCGGGAAAGAACGCGACTTTCACATATCGACCACGCGTGATTTTGTCGTTTTTATTTATATTAGATGTGATTTTGTCGTTTTTATTCCATTATATTAGATGTGACATTTACCTGATTCAATTGATTGTGTGAAGTTGGTCAGAGCAGGCTGTTAAGGGCAATGCAACTGTAGGGTTAGGTGGGGTAGGGAGACATTAGGGTTCGGGGAGTGGAATATTGGGTTCAGGTAGGATACTAGGGTTGGGGGAGGGGGGATATTAGGGTTAGGGTTAGGATATTAGGGTTGCCGGGGGTGGGATATTAGGGTTAGGGTTAGGATATTAGGGTTGCCGGGGGTGGGATATAAGGGGTAGGGTTAGGGTTGCCGGAGGTGGGATATTAGGGTTAGGGTTGTCGGGGTGGGATATTAGGGTTAGGGTTGTCGGGGTGGGATATTAGGGTTGCCGGAGGTGGGATATTAGGGGTAGGGTTAGGATGTTAGGGTTGCCGGAGGTGGGATATTAGGATTGCCGGTGAATACAAAATTTCCCGAGGGCCGGGTACACATTTAATGCATTTTTAATTCAAAATTGTTCGAGGGCCGCATTCACCGAGGTCCAGAGTAGTAACACCGTGAATACCACAACAAGTAGACCACGCGTGCTTGATATACAAAATTTCCCGAGGGCCGGGTTCTCCAAGGGCCGGGTTCTCCGAGGGCCGAGTTGGTAGGGACGGGTTCTCCAAGTGCCGGGTTCTCTGGTAATCAAGTGGCTGAGTGTAGCATATGGGAGGTTGCCGGAGAACCCGGCCTTACAAACTCGGCCCTCAGAGAACTCGGTGAACCCGGCCCTTGATGAACTCGGCCCTCGGTGAATTCCGCCCTCGGGAAATTTTGTAGTTAAGTTTATTAACAAGTATTAATATGATTTATTAAACTAATAATGTTATTATCAACTGATTTGTCGATCTTGTAAGGAGGTCAGGGCATGCGTAGATCACGCAGTCACGGCGTGATCAGATCACGTGATCACGATTGCGTGGTCGGCTCAGTGTTGAATTGACTTGGCGAGGGGCGGACGTGTGACGTTCGACATCCTCGTATATGTTCATGACATCGCATTGGGTCTTATCGCATTGTACATGTACATTGTGTGTGACTTGTTCAGATGACAAATATATCCCAACGATTGTTATTGCTCACATATCAACCACGCGTGGTCTGCCTGTTATTGCAACTGTAGGTTGAGGTGGGGTGTTAGGGTTGGGTAGGGTAGGGGGGAAGGGAGACATTAGGGTTCAGGGAGTGGGACATTAGGGTTGGGGTAGGATAGGGTTACCATATTTCTGCGACCCAAATTCCGGACACTCTTCAGCGCCCACTAATGGATTTCAAAATGAGTTATGACGTGACATTAGCAAAGCTTTGCTCATAGACCAGACGGGGTCACGATCCAGTTCAGTATGTGTGTATGAGTATGTGGCTTTGTGTTGTGTAACGGCGACCGAAAGCACATGTTTTCAGCCCCTTCCCACCCCAATAAATAATGATTTTTAGCCCACACTATGAGGTAATCGATGCAACTTATGGGGGTGCTTTTTATATGAATCTGCTTTCTATATGCATCTGGTCGTTAAATTTTTTGAACGAATTCTGTCAATAATATTGCTCGTTCTATAGATTACTATATAGATACTACTCTCCGCCCACATGATTAGAGTTAGCGGTAGAGCTGGTGGAGTATGATGAATTCGAAAATACACGGAGCGTAATTGTAACATCGTTAAGTCATGTTCATGTCCTACCGATAAGATTAATTAACAGCCTTATTCCGGTGCGCACCACGGAACTTTATTAACACCCCGGATCCAGTGGTTTCCAACCTTTCATGGTCACAACTAGGGCTGGGCAAAATCGAGTACCTGAGTGATTCGATTCTGAATCACGTAATATGCTTCGAGTCGAGTCGAGTAATCGAGTATCGCTCATTATGACGCCATAGCAGAATGTAATATGTCAAAGTTCAAATATGTACCTTTTATACAACCACAAAAATATAATGCCTGCTATCAATCACACTAAAGATACATTGGTAGCTTTTCGACCATACCGATTTTATTGCACCTGTTGACAGGAAATGTGCTATTCCTAGTAACGTTCGTAGCTTTGTATTAAATGTTTCGTATGCTAAAATACGGCCAATCAATGTTTCAAGGCTTCAACAGTGAAAATTAGTATCGAAACTATAATTTTCGTTGATAAATTAACTTTCAGTGGCGAGAAGCGTTAATTTCAATACTCGAAAAAATCTTTTTTTACTACTCGACTCGAATCATTGAAATTGATACTCGATTCAGATTCGAGTACTCGAATCATTGTGCCCAGCCCTAGTCACAACTCCATCGCCAATTTGAAAATGTTCAATGGCCCAGATCAAAATGTGACAAGCTGATTACTAAAATAAGTCAGCACCTTTGCCCAGACTCACTCACGAGTCACGGGCTATTTTGGAAGCTGATTATGTTCAACATATTCGCAAACCCCGGAATAAAGGCAAACGACCCCCCCCCCCTTCCCGTTTGGAACCACTATCTTTGAATAAAGCATTTAAACGGCCTTGACGATCTCTAGGAAGATACCGTTCTCCTATATTTGCTGTTACAATTAGGCTTATTCCAGTAAATGAAGGTTGTTTTTATTTATATTTTATTGCAGTTTTTACGAGGGTGGTAGTCTCCATATTAAAATCAATAAACGCGGTAGTAAATCAAGCGCAGCGCGAAGAAAAATACCATGCATCAGCATAAATAGTCCCAAAAATAAAGTTTTTATGCTGATTTACGAAAATATTACTAGCCCACGTCAAGTCTTCAAAATTCCGGACATTTGGCATATTTTAGAAATTCCTCCCGGACGCTAGCTTGAACAGTGAAATTCCGGACATGTCCGGGAAATTCCAGACGTATGGCAACCCTAGGGTAGGATATTAGGGTTGGGGGAGGGGGGGATATTATGGTGGGTGGAGGTGGGATATCAGGGTTGTCGGAGGTGGGATATTAGGGTTGCCGGAGGTGGGATATTAGGGTTGCCGGAGGTGGGATATCATGGTTGCCGGAGGTGGGATATTAGGGTTGCCGTAGGTGGGATATTAGGGTTACCAGAGGTGGGATATTAGGGTTGCCGGAGGTGGGATATTGAGGTTGCCGGAGGTGGGATATTATGGTTGCCGGAGGTGGGATATTAGGGTTGCCGGAGGTGGGATATTAGGGTTGGGAGAGGGGGATATTAGGGTTGCCGGAGGTGGGATATTAGGGTTGCCGGAGGTGGGATATTAGGGTTGCCGGTGAATACAAAATTCCCCGAGGGTGGAATTCACCGAGGGCCGAGTTCACCGAGGGCCGAGTTCTCCGAGGGCCGAGTTTGTAAGGCCGGGTTCTCTGGTAATCGTCCAAAGGTATGTGCAGAAGTTGGTGAGTGTGCGCAGACTCGTCAAATCCTAGAGGGAGCGTTGGTCATCAGCATCTCAGATCTGGCACACAAATTGATAGGGTGTCCCAAACCAAAGAACATGTTCTATTTTATTGGTTCTTTGTCGCTATTCAGCCCTTTCAGAGGGTTCCGCGAGGTCAAAGAGCTTGAAAACTCTTGCCTTAGATTAACAATGAAACTAAACCAATCCAACATTTTCCCTGCCCCAACTCATACCTGCTAAACATGTCCATTCCCATTACACGAGATCCTCGTCTAAAGGAAACATCTACTTACCCCCACCCAATAGCAACCTAACTAAGAGATCTATCGACTACTCGGGACCTATCATCTGGAATGCATTACCACCACATATCCGTGAATTGCCTTATAATAGATTCAAAAAAGCCCTACTTGATCACCTCTTGTCGTTACACTAACACTGTTGCCCTACCTCGCCCAGACATTGCTTCATTGATCATTTGCTACCATTGTTTAATTTTTTTTCTATTTTCCTTTCTTAACTAAACATTTTTTTACAGCCAGACTGTTCAGAGTCAAGTGAACCTGTTTGATACTGGTGTGATCAGACTAGATTAGGCTTACCATACGTCCTCTTTTAAGAGGATTTGTCCTCTTTTTTGACTTTTTTGAAAGTGTCCTCGGAGGACGCCCTTTTGTCCTCTTTTTTGAGATTTTGTCCTCTTTTTTGAAAATTTAGATCAGATTTAGAGGAAATCGCGAGTGATATGCCGTAAATTAGCGCAGAAGTGAAGCTCCGGCGGGTATTTCGGAGGGAAAAGTGCTGAGCGAAAAGAAGACCTTTTTTTTTAGTCATCCACCTGGCAATGTAGAGAGAAAAACGTTATTTTGAGCTCTGAGCGGAAGTGATGACCTTTTTTTTTAGTCAACCGATCACGAAGTGGGAGAAATTTACCGGTTTTTGAGAATTCTTCTCCAGTTTTGCATGTCTGAAATTTCTGAAAAAGTGTCCTCTTTTTACATTTCCAAAATATGGTAAGCCTAGACTAGATGACCTTCACGGTCTTATCGATCATTCCTATCTAGTATCTAATACCGAATACTGTGCAGTGCACGCATATTTTCTGTACCACCATAGTGTCCTATATGGTGTCGACACAAGCAAATCGCACGGTTCAATGAAATTGTATCACGTCACAGTTTCCATTTGGCTACAGGCAATTTGACGGTGATTTTTGACCCACTTGCCGAGCATTAAATTTGATGAATCGGGTATCAATCGAAAGCTGACTCTGCACTGATTACGAAAATATAAATTTTATTCCGCTCGCGGCCCTGGAACCCCCACAATCAGCCCCCAATTATTCATTGTCCAGTAGATTGGCAGTGTGACGCAACAATGCTGTCTGGCGAAACGACAGAAACTAGCTCAAGAGCAAGGATGCGGCCGAGCGGCGAGAGTGGGATCAGCTGACGTCGCGGCAATAGCAATGTGCAACCGCGCCACAGAGAAACGCTGCGCTGTTGATACTTTTTCTATGCGTTTCGGTACAAGCGAGCACACACCAGCCTTTCCTTGACTTGTAAGGGTAGAACTGGGTCCACAGAATGTATTAGGTAGGCTTACCATACGTCCTCTTTTAAGAGGATTTGTCCTCTTTTTTGACTTTTTTGAAAGTGTCCTCGGAGGACGCCCTTTTGTCCTCTTTTTTTGAGATTTTGTCCTCTTTATTGAAAATTTAGTTCAGATTTAGAGGAAATTGCGAGTGATATGACGCAAATTAGCGCAGAAGCGAAGCTCCGGCGGGTATTTCGGAGGGAAAAGTGGTGGTTTCAGCTCTGAGCGAAAAAAAGACCTTTTTTTTTTTTAGTCATCCACCTGGCAATGTGGACTGAAAAACGTGTTTTTGGGCTCTGAGCGGAAGTGATGACCTTTTTTTTTTTTTTTTTTTTTTTTTTTTAGTCAACCGATCATGAAGCGGGTGAAATTTACCTGTTTTTGAGAATTCTTCTCCAGTTTTGCTTGTCTGAAATTTCTGAAAAAGTGTCCTCTTTTTTCATTTCCGAAATATGGTAAGCCTAGTATTAGGGCCCTACCAATTTTCGCGCAATATCCTTCAGCTGATAAAGATATGTAGTCTACGTCTAAGTAGTCTACATTGGATATGTCAGATTATTATGATATCGATTGCCTTAGCCCGCTTGTTGCGTAGGGCTCCAGAGACACGTCGCGCTGTTGATGGCGGGTGTCGATACTTTCTATAGTCGCTTTTATGGTTAAGTGTGAGCAAGGAGCATTGAGCATGAGCATACATTACAAGCTTTTATTTGATCCGTATGGGTAGGACTTGGTCCGCGAATGCAGCAGGTAAAATGTTGATTGTTGAATAAAGTTTAACAGCAGGAGAATCGAATTAAACTGGTATCGCTGTCCGGATTCAATCCGTTACTAGAAAGCTTGCGGGCCATACCTGCCAAATGATTCCAAAATGTTACCACCAAATTCATACCTTTGTTTTTCACTGGAATATATCTGATATCACTATAAACGTTGACGTTGGAATTTGGTTTAGCATTTTTAAATCACCAAATAGTTTTTTTGAATGCCGGGGATACCTTTTGCGTCAAAAGTAATACAGTGGTATCACAGATATTTGAATTATATTCATTCTGTAGCCTGTATATATATTCCTAATGTAACTTACGTAAAACGGATTTGCAGTATTTTTTTCGCATCCGTGAATAACCGAATGTCCATTGTCCATTCGGCCCAACAAAGTTTGCACTTTTTCGCCTTCTCGGAATTTGGCAAGGTCACCGACGTGGTGCTTATGGGGACTATAGTGAAAATTCAACACCGTAGTTGTATTACTAAAATATGATATATTTACATTATCTAAATTTGCTGTCTTGAGTGAATCTTATTACTTGAAAGTATATTTTTCTTACTAGAAATATCTCTAACAGCTGAAGGATTGCGCGAAAATTGGTAGGGACCAAATACATTCTGTGGACCCAGTTCTACCATTACAAGTCAAGGAAAGGCTGGTGTGTGCTCGCTTTTAGCGAAGAGCATAGAAAACGTATCAACAGCGCCACGCATCTCTGGAGCCCTACGCAACAAGCAGGCTAAGGCAATCGATATCATAATAATCTGACATATCCAATGTAGACTACTTAGACGCAGCCTACATATCTCTATCAGCTGAAGGATATTGCGCGAAAATTGGTAGGGCCCTAATACATTCCGTGGACCCAGTTCTACCCTTACAAGTCAAGGAAAGGCTGGTGTGTGCTCGCTTGTACCGAAACGCATAGAAAAAGTATCAACAGCGCAGCGTTTCTCTGTGGCGCGGTTGCACATTGCTATTGCCGCGACGTCAGCTGATCCCACTCTCGCCGCTCGGCCGCATCCTTGCTCTTGAGCTAGTCTCTCGTTTCGCCAGACATCATTGTTGCGTCACACTGCCAATCCACTCGACAATGAATAATTTGGGGCAGATTGTGGGGGTTCCAGGGCCATGAGTGGAATAAAATTTATATTTTCGCAAGCAGTACAGCGTCAGCTTTCGATTGATACCCGATTCATCAAATTTAATGCTCGGCAAGTCGGTCGAAAATCACCGTCAAATTGCCTGTAGCCAAATGGAAACTGTGACGTGATACAATTTCATTGAACCGTGCGATTTGCTTGTGTCGACACCATATAGGACACTATGGTACCACCATCACTGCCGTTTGTTATGTATTTTGGTTCGATGAAATTAAAGACTCTCTCTCTCTCTCTGTCTCTCAGGTGCTAAGGGGATAACTCACCCCACTGATCTAATCCATCCGTAATCCCAGCCTCACCAAACTCTCCAATCACTTAAGTCAACTCGACCTTATTCAACTCTCTGCAGTAGTATATCGTGACATCGCCAAAGTATAATATGATATCTCTAAAATATATGATTAATCGATGATGATGATGATGATGACATCTCCTGAGCATATGGTATATGTTGATATCGCTGACATCGCCGACACCGCTGACAACACTAATGTATATGAACCCCAATATCATAACCACTGTGATGCTAATAGCACATTGGCAGAAATATGATGACCGGGTGAATCATTGTGAATGTACCTGTAAATCATGTGAATTTTCTGTATGTAAAATTTAGAATTAACTGGGATAAGGGTTGCCAGATCACAAAATTCTTCGAAAAAACCGGTTGCCAGGTATTAGGCACTAATTGGTGGTTACAGATAGATACACTTTACCAGTATTGATATTATAACGAAATTTCAAAAATCATTTTCACTACCCTGCCGCGTCCTAGGCGTAACTACATATTGCTACAAGTTGAGAGGAGTATCCCAACATTACCCCCAAAAATATTTAGGCCTTCGGAACACGAGAGGGGACCCACCATAATCCAATGAAAATGACCATTTTTCAGGAAATTGACATATCAGTATTGATACTATAACGGAATTCCAAAAATCATTTTCACTACCTTGCCGCGTCAAAGGCGTAACTACATATTGCTACAAGTTGAGAGGAGTAGCCCAAAATTGCCCCCCAAAATATTTAAGTCTTCGGAACACAATAAGAGACCCACCAGAATCCAAGGAAATGGGTCCTTTTTCAGGAAATAGATATACGAGTATTGATATTATAACGGAATTTCAAAAATCATTTTCACTACCCTGCGGCGTTAAAGGCGTAACTACATTATGCTACAAGTTGAGAGGAGTATCCCAACATTACCCTCGAAAATATTTCAGCCTTCGGAACACAATATGGGACCCACCAGAATCCAAGGAAATGGGTCCTTTTTCAGGAAATAGATATACCAGTATTGATATTATAACGGAATTTCAAAAATCATTTTCACTACCCTGCGGCGTCAAAGGCGTAACTACATTATGCTACAAGTTGAGAGGAGTATCCCAATATTACCCTCAAAAATATTTCAGCCTTCGGAACACAATATGGGACCCTCCAGAATCCAAGGAAATGGGTCCTTTTTCAGGAAATAGATATACGAGTATTGATATTTTAACGGAATTTCAAAAATCATTTTCACTACCCTGCGGCGTCAAAGGCGTAACTACATATTGCTACAAGTTGAGAGGAGTATCCCAACATTACCCCAAAAAATATTTCAGCCTTCGGAACACAATAGGGAACCCACCAGAATCCAATGAAATTGGTCATTTTCAGAAAATAGACATATCAGTATTGATATTATAACGGAATTACAAACCTAATTTTCACTGCCCTGCGGCGTCAAAGGCGTAACTACATATTGCTACAAGTTGAGAAGAGTATCCCAATATTACCCCAAAAAATATTTCAGCCTTCGGAACACAATAGGGGGCCCACAAGCATCCAATGAAAATGGATCATTTCCAGGAAATAGATATACCAGTATTGATATTATAACGGAATTTCAAAAATTATTTTCACTACCCTGCGGCGTCAAAGGCGTAACTACATTATGCTACAAGTTGAGAGGAGTATCCCAACATTACCCCTAAAAGTATTTCAGTTTTCGGAACACAATTGGAGAACCACCAGAATCCGATGAAATGGGTCATTTTTCAGGAAATAGACATACTAGTATTAATATTATAACGGAATTTCAAAAATCATTTTCACTACTTTGCGGCGTCAAAGGCGTAACTACATTATGCTACAAGTTGAGAGGAGTATCCCAACATTACCCTCAAAAATATTTCAGCCTTCGGAACACAATATGGGACCCACCAGAATCCAAGGAAATGGGTCCTTTTTCAGGAAATAGATATACCAGTATTGATATTATATCGGAATTTCAAAAATCATTTTCACTAACCTGCGGCGTCAAAGGCGTAACTACATTATGCTACAACTTGAGAAGAGTAACCCAACATTACCCCTAAAAGTATTTCAGCCTTCGGAACACAATTGGAGACCCACCAGAATCCGATGAAATGGATCATTTCCAGGAAATAGATATACCAGTATTGATATTTTAACGGAATTACAAACCTAATTTTCACTGCCCTGCGGCGTCAGAGGCGTAACTACATTATGCTACAAGTTGAGAAGAGTATCCCAACATTACCCCAAAACATATTTCAGCCTTCGGAACACAATAGGGGGCCGACCAGCATCCGATGAAATGGATCATTTCCAGGAAATAGATATACCAGTATTGATATTATAACGGAATTACAAACCTAATTTTCACTGCCCTGCGGCGTCAAAGGCGTAACTACATATTGCTACAAGTTGAGAAGAGTATCCTAACATTATCCCAAAAAATATTTCAGCCTTCGGAACACAATATGGGACCCACCAGAATCCAAGGAAATGGGTCCTTTTTCAGGAAATAGATATACCAGTATTGATATTATAACGGAATTTCAAAAATCATTTTCACTACCCTGCGGCGTCAAAGGCGTAACTACATTATGCTAAAACTTGAGAAGAGTAACCCAACATTACCCCTAAAAGTATTTCAGCCTTCGGAACACAATTGGAGACCCACCAGAGTCCGATGAAATGGATCATTTCCAGGAAATAGATATACCAGTATTGATATTTTAACGGAATTACAAACCTAATTTTCACTGCCCTGCGGCGTCAAAGGCGTAACTACATTATGCTACAAGTTGAGAAGAGTATCCCAACATTACCCCAAAACATATTTCAGCCTTCGGAACACAATAGGGGGCCGACCAGCATCCGATGAAATGGATCATTTCCAGGTAATAGATATACCAGTATTGATATTATAACGGAATTACAAACCTAATTTTCACTGCCCTGCGTCGTCAAAGGCGTAACTACATATTGCTACAAGTTGAGAAGAGTATCCCAACATTACCCCAAAAAATATTTCAGCCTTCGGAACACAATATGGGACCCACCAGAATCCAAGGAAATGGGTCCTTTTTCAGGAAATAGATATACCAGTATTGATATTATAACGGAATTTCAAAAATCATTTTCACTACCCTGCGGCGTCAAAGGCGTAACTACATTATGCTACAAGTTGAGAAGAGTATCCCAACATTACCCCAAAACATATTTCAGCCTTCGGAACACAATAGGGGGCCGACCAGCATCCGATGAAATGGATCATTTCCAGGTAATAGATATACCAGTATTGATATTATAACGGAATTACAAACCTAATTTTCACTGCCCTGCGTCGTCAAAGGCGTAACTACATATTGCTACAAGTTGAGAAGAGTATCCCAACATTACCCCAAAAAATATTTCAGCCTTCGGAACACAATATGGGACCCACCAGAATCCAAGGAAATGGGTCCTTTTTCAGGAAATAGATATACCAGTATTGATATTATAACGGAATTTCAAAAATCATTTTCACTACCCTGCGGCGTCAAAGGCGTAACTACATTATGCTACAACTTGAGAAGAGTAACCCAACATTACCCCTAAAAGTATTTCAGCCTTCGGAACACAATTGGAGACCCACCAGAATCCGATGAAATGGATCATTTCCAGGAAATAGATATACCAGTATTGATATTATAACGGAATTTCAAAAATCATTTTCACTACCCTGCGGCGTCAAAGGCGTAACTACATTATGCTACAACTTGAGAAGAGTATCCCAACATTACCCCAAAAAATATTTCAGCCTTCGGAACACAATAGGGGGCCCACCAGCATCCAATGAAAATGGATCATTTCAAGGAAATAGATATAGCAGTATTGATATTATAACGGAATTTCAAAAATCATTTTCACTACCCTGCGGCGTCAAAGGCGTAACTACATTATGCTACAACTTGAGAAGAGTAACCCAACATTACCCCTAAAAGTATTTCAGCCTTCGGAACACAATTGGAGACCCACCAGAATCCGATGAAATGGGTCATTTCCAGGAAATAGATATACCAGTATTGATATTATAACGGAATTTCAAAAATCATTTTCACTACCTTGCGGCGTCAAAGGCGTAACTACATTATGCTACAAGTTGAGAAGAGTATCCCAACATTACCCCATTTGCTGGCAAGCCATAATCACTCGTAGATACATCGTTCACAAATACTTGCAAAGTTTTTAGCAACGTAGTTAGTTACGTATCATACAGATTCTCTCGTTTCGTCGTGTCCCGATCCCGCTGATGTACGGGCGAACGTTACGTGATTGACTCAGTACGGTCCCTCGACATGTGGTCGCAAATACAGGAATTATGGTCAGGTTGAGGAGACGCCACATAACTCCTAGGTTTCTTCAAATTTAATGTTTCATCATAGTACTAATATCTCTGTAGTGCAGATAGGCTATAATTAATGTTGAAAGTTTCGAGTAAACCTACCTTTGAAACCTGGCGCTTCGGCTATATCTATATACGAGAGCTATTTTGGTGATTCGCGTCAATATTTCCTATTCTCCATTTAGTACATAGTTCAGGAGTTGGCAAAATTCAGGTGACATCCCTGTAAAGGAATTATACGTGACACGCGAAAATGCAATGGCGAAGAAAAGAGAAAAGGATGAAGAATTTGATCGACAAAAAGTAAGAATTACAAATTCCAGTTTATGGGGATTTAAGGGGTGTTGATAGCCGAGTAGCAAATTGACCCATCCAATTTTAACCTCTTTTCTCCAACTTAGAGCCATTTTGATGCTTTTCGCACCTTCTTTTTCCACTTTACGTAAAGTAGAAACAACCTTGGGGTGTCTGCAATGCAATATTACTACTTCTGCGTTAGCTGGGTGTCATTAATGACTGATGACTCGGGTACATTGACGTACACAGTAACACATTGTCGAATTTCATGCCTTGATTAAAAGAGTGGCGACGAAATCGCTTGCGAATGATTGTGAACGGGGGAATACTGCTTGCGATCGTGTATGCCAGAGGTGTCAACTAGCGTCGCGGGTTGGATTCAACACTTCAGATCGCTCGCGGGCCGCCCTAAAATTCATCAAATTCATGCTCTTGCTTTTCATTTGAAGACTTTATTACCAGCCCATGTACAAAATAATATATTGCATTATATAACGAATCATAGACGTTCTGTTCTAGCTGTACCTTATTCGCAAACAGTGGAATTGATCATAATACGATGATTGGGCGGCTGAATACAGTTATAAACCGATACAACATTTGCTCTAACGATGATATGAGTTGGCATATTTCTATGCCCTTCGTTTTAGTGATATATTGGCATCACCCCAGCGTAGACTATGCGTTGTGAGGAATGCAAAAGATTTAACTACTGTAAACGCGGTCGTTGGAATTTGCTTCATATTAAAGTTATATCCCGATTCGGGGTTTTCTCGAGGATGGAGACCCTGTAATATGTTTTCCATGTAATCTGCATATAACGGTTTCGCTTAGCGTTTTTGCTTCTGTGAATAACTAGGATTTTGTCAGTAAAGTGAATTTGCATTTTCATGCATTCTCGGAATTGGGTGTCAATGTCAGCGACCTTCTTCTAATGTTGACTAGAAACCATGGCCGTCGGGTGGTTATAATGTGGCCTATTAACACACTCGACATGTACTGTCTTGACGGACTATTAACTGGAAGTATTTCTTACTAACAATCTCAACAATTGTAAGAAATGTGCTGGATTATACAGGCATTTTTCAATCTATACTTAGAATTGCTTCGCGGGCCGAATGAAATCGTCTGACAGGCCGTATGTTATCGCCGATTTTTACTTGCAACCTATATTTTTGCGACCGAACTCTAACCCTGGTTCGCATTCGCATTTACGATCGAACGTGAATATTTTACTTTAGTCGAACATCAAAGAACATGACATGGCGCGACAATATTCGTGTTTTTTTTTCGGAAAAGTTTATGATTGGGATAGGCATTTCGACCTGTAGCACAGTGTAGTTCTGCCTGTGAGGCCACAGGGGAAGGATATGAATATGATGTTTCTAACTTCAGTTATATTATCAGTACGAGCATGTCTATTTCCTGAAAATGATCCATTTTCATTGGATTCAGGTGGGTAACCTATTATCTTCCGAAGGCTGAAATACTTTTGGGGTAAATGTAGTAGTGAAAATTAGGTTTGTAATTCCGTTATAATATCAATACTGGCATGTCTGTTTCCTGAAAAACGACCCATTTCATTGGATTCTGGTGGGTCCCCTATTGTGTTCCGAAAGCTGAAATACTTTTAGGGGTAATGTTGGGATACTCTTCTCAAGTTGTAGCATAATGTAGTTACGCCTTTGACGCCGCAGGGTAGTGAAAATGATTTTTGAAATTCCGTTATAATATCAATACTGGTATATCTATTTCCTGAAAAAGGACCCATTTCCTTGGATTCTAGTGGGTCCCATATTGTGTTCCGAAGGCTGAAATATTTTTGAGGGTAATGTTGGGATACTCCTCTCAACTTGTAGCATAATGTAGTTACGCCTTTGACGCCGCAAGGTAGTGAAAATGATTTTTGAAATTCCGTTATAATATCAATACTGGTATATCTATTTTTTTACTGAAAAATTACCCATTTCATCGGATTCTGGTGGGTCCCCTATTGTGTTCCGAAAGCTGAAATACTTTTAGGGGTAATGTTGGGATACTCTTCTCAAGTTGTAGCATAATGTAGTTACGCCTTTGACGCCGCAGGGTAGTGAAAATGATTTTTGAAATTCCGTTATAATATCAATACTGGTATATCTATTTCCTGAAAAATGACCCATTTCATCGGATTCTGGTGGGTCCCCTATTGTGTTCCGAAAGCTGAAATACTTTTAGGGGTAATGTTGGGTTACTCTTCTCAAGTTGTAGCATAATGTAGTTACGCCTTTGACGCCGCAGAGTAGTGAAAATGATTTTTGAAATTCCGTTATAATATCAATACTGGTATATCCATTTCCTGAAAAAGGACCCATTTCCTTGGATTCTAGTGGGTCCCATATTGTGTTCCGAAGGCTGAAATATTTTTGAGGGTAATGTTGGGATACTCCTCTCAACTTGTAGCATAATGTAGTTACGCCTTTGACGCCGCAAGGTAGTGAAAATGATTTTTGAAATTCCGTTATAATATCAATACTGGTATATCTATTTTTTTACTGAAAAATTACCCATTTCATCGGATTCTGGTGGGTCCCCTATTGTGTTCCGAAAGCTGAAATACTTTTAGGGGTAATGTTGGGATACTCTTCTCAAGTTGTAGCATAATGTAGTTACGCCTTTGACGCCGCAGGGTAGTGAAAATGATTTTTGAAATTCCGTTATAATATCAATACTGGTATATCTATTTCCTGAAAAAGGACCCATTTCCTTGGATTCTGGTGGGTCCCATATTGTGTTCCGAAAGGTGAAATATTTTTGAGGGTAATGTTGGGATACTCTTCTCAACTTGTAGCATAATGTAGTTACGCCTTTGACGTCGCAAGGTAGTGAAAATGATTTTTGAAATTCCGCTATAATATCAATACTGGTATATCTATTTCCTGAAAAATGACCCATTTCATCGGATTCTGGTGGGTCCCCTATTGTGTTCCGAAAGCTGAAATACTTTTAGGGGTAATGTTGGGATACTCCTCTCAAGATGTAGCAATATGTAGTTACGCCTTTGACGCCGCAGGGTAGTGAAAATGATTTTTATAATTCCGTTATAATATCAATACTGGTATGTCTTTCTCCAGAAAAATGACCCATTTCATCGGATTCTGGTGGGTCCCCTATTGTGTTCCGAAAGCTGAAATACTTTTAGGGGTAATGTTGGGATACTCTTCTCAAGTTGTAGCATAATGTAGTTACGCCTTTGACGCCGCAAAGTAGAGAAAATGATTTTTGAAATTCCGTTATAATATCAATACTGGTATATCTATTTCCTGGAAATGATCCATTTTCATTGGATGCTTGTGGGCCCCCTATTGTGTTCCGAAGGCTGAAATATTTTTTGGGGTAATGTTGGGATACTCTTCTCAACTTGTAGCAATATGTAGTTACGCCTTTGACGCCGCAGGGCAGTGAAAATTAGGTTTGTAATTCCGTTATAATATCAATACTGGTATATCTATTTCCTGGAAATGATCCATTTTCATTGGATGCTGGTGGGCCCCCTATTGTGTTCCGAAGGCTGAAATATTTTTTAGGGTAATGTTGGGATACTCTTCTCAACTTGTAGCATAATGTAGTTACGCCTTTGACGCCGCAAGGTAGTGAAAATGATTTTTGAAGTTCCGTTATAATATCAATACTGGTATATCTATTTCCTGGAAATGATCCATTTTCATTGGATGCTTGTGGGCCCCCTATTGTGTTCCGAAGGCTGAAATATTTTTTGGGGTAATATTGGGATACTCTTCTCAACTTGTAGCAATATGTAGTTACGCCTTTGACGCCGCAGGGCAGTGAAAATTAGGTTTGTATTTCCGTTATAATATCAATACTGGTATGTTTTTTTTTTCTGAAAATGACCAATTTCATTGGATTCTGGTGGGTCCCCTATTGTGTTCCGAAGGCTGAAATATTTTTTGGGGTAATGTTGGAATACTCCTCTCAACTTGTAGCAATATGTAGTTACGCCTTTGACGCCGCAGGGTAGTGAAAATGATTTTTGAAATTCCGTTATAATATCAATACTGGTATATATATTTCCTGGAAATGATCCATTTTCATTGGATGCTGGTGGGCCCCCTATTGTGTTCCGATTGCTGAAATATTTTTTGGGGTAATGCTGGGATACTCCTCTCAACATGTAGCAATATGTAGTTACGCCTCTGACGCCGCAGGGTAGTGAAAATGATTTTTATAATTCCGTTATAATATCAATACTGGCATGTCTTTCTCCTGAAAAATGACCCATTTCATCGGATTCTGGTGGGTCCCCCGCTATTGTGTTCCGAAAGCTGAAATACTTTTAGGGGTAATGTTGGAATACTCTTCTCAACTTGTAGCATAATGTAGTTACGCCTTTGACGCCGCAGGGCGGTGAAAATTAGGTTTGTAATTCCGTTATAATATCAATACTGGCATGTCTATTTCCTGAAAAAGGACCCATTTCATTGGATTTTGGTGGGTCCCCTATTGTGTTCCGAAGGCTGAAATATTTTTTGGGGTAATGTTGGGATACTCCTCTCAACTTGTAGCAATATGTAGTTACGCCTTTGACGCCGCAGAGTAGAGAAAATGATTTTTGAAATTCCGTTATAATATCAATACTGGTATATCTATTTCCTGGAAATGATCCATTTTCATTGGATGCTTGTGGGCCCCCTATTGTGTTCCGAAGGCTGAAATATTTTTTGGGGTAATGTTGGGATACTCTTCTCAACTTGTAGCAATATGTAGTTACGCCTTTGACGCTGCAGGGCAGTGAAAATTAGGTTTGTAATTCCGTTATAATATCAATATTGTTATATCTATTTCCTGGAAATGATCCATTTTCATTGGATGCTGGTGGGCCCCCTATTGTGTTCCGAAGGCTGAAATATTTTTTAGGGTAATGTTGGGATACTCTTCTCAACTTGTAGCATGATGTAGTTACGCCTTTGACGCCGCAAGGTAGTGAAAACTATTTTTGAAATTCCGTTATAATATCAATACTGGTATATCTATTTCCTGAAAATGATCCATTTTTATTGGATGCTGGTGGGTCCCCTGTTGTGTTCCGAAGGCTGGAATATTTTGGGGGGTAATGTTGGGATACTCCTCTCAACTTGTAGCAATATGTAGTTACGCCTTTGACGCCGCAGAGTAAAGAAAATGATTTTTGAAATTCCGTTATAATATCAATACTGGTATATCTATTTCCTGAAAATGATCCATTTTCATTGGATGCTGGCGGGTCCGCTATTGTGTTCCGAAGGCTGAAATATTTTTTTGGGTAATGTTGGGATACTCCTCTCAACTTGTAGCAATATGTAGTTACGCCTTTGACGCCGCAGGGTAGTGAAAATGATTTTTGAAATTCCGTTATAATATCAATACTGGTATATATATTTCCTGAAAATGATCCAGTTTCATTGGATGCTGGTGGGTCCCCTATTGTGTTTCATTGGCTGAAATATGTTTAGGGCAAGCCCCGAACTACTGCTATCTCCGGCTAAGCAAATTTGCGTGATCCCCATGCGCAGATGCATTGTGGGTACTCGGTTAATCGATTTAGTACAGGGGCTTATGGAAAAGCGGTCGGTGTTTGAATATATTTGATTCGTATTGGTTCTGTAGTATTGTATGCGTATAGAGCTTTGAATGGCTAATTATTCAAACATTCAGGATTTGTTTCAGCCCAATATCTCGTGTCAGTATATTGATATTCTGTGTAATTCGACATGTCGAAGATAGTACGTTTATCTGGTGGTAGTGGTAGCCTTTGCTGTGCCTATATGGGTGTAGTAAAAGGCGGAAGAAGATGTCCAGTGAGTCGTATGCAAGAAGTAATAGTAACGGCAGTAGTGATGAATGAGTCGATAGTAAAGCGTCGATACCCCAGAAATTTTCACCGGTAAGTAAATAACAGAATAAGCATATCAGCCAGACATGCCCAGATCAGTCACAGTTGTAATGAACAGGTCATGGTAAAGTGATAGCAGAACATTTCGTTGCAGCTATATGAATGAAATGACCAGACCAGACTACAAGCAGAAATCCGTGTCACCATATCTTCTATGTAATGTTCATCATCAATATCTGTAATAATGTCCATCTCACTGTTCGTATTTTGTCCATGATCGAGTACAAGCAGTTCGGCCAATAATCAGTTTAGTATTCAATTCTTGCTTATGCTATGTAGGCAAGAGTAGGAATACAAGGAAAAGACTCAATTAATGGCCTATGGGTTTTCATCAGCATAGTTAAAACAGGATATCTTTTTCAGATGCTAAACAAATACTGTGGAATTTGCAAATTCCATAGTCGAGTTCATCTATATAGTCCTTATAGCTCTGTGCGAAACTGTCAATTTATTCATTCAAAAATATTTTTTAAGGTTTACCTTTGAACTGCTTTAGCTTTAGAAGGCTGCGTCAATCTTGAATACAATAGCCTATGGAGTGAAAAGTGGCAGATGTATACTTTTATCAGACAAGTTATTTTATGTCCCTTCTGCTTTTATCATAGCTCGTAACAAAGAATTGACTATTTAGTGTGATTTGCTTCATACAATGCTCCGTATAATGCAGGTTTCCTACTAATGAATCGCTGAAAGGAAGATGGTTAGAAAAAACTGGGTTCCATCAAGATCGTCAGTTATCTGCTGCGATCATTTTCCGGAAAGTGCCATTTACCATGTGGGCCAGTTGATACGTTTGAGAGAGAATGCGGTGCCAACGAGATTTCTGAACTTTCCGAAATATATGAGGTCAAAGGTACAGTAGACATTTATAAATTTACTTCTGAAGTTAAGTTTATATTAGTATACCCTTACCCTAGCCTCTGTTGATGTGAAATTCGTGAATTTCAGGCTTCCAACAAACGGCAAGCGAGACCAGCAACACTTCAAGATAAGAAACGTTATTGTAAAGCACAAACCGGTGAAGCAGTTCTCCACGACCATAGTTACTGTGCACGTACCTCTCCTCAAAAGCTCATTCAACAGCAACGCCGTAGAGTGGTACAAATTAAAAAGGGGTTGCAAGCTGCCAAAATGAGGACATATGCCGCCTGAGGAAAAAAGTGAAAACTCTGGATGAGGTCATTGCATCTCTGAAAAAAAAAAAATTTGATCAGCGATTTGTGTGGAAAAGTGATGTCACACAAATTCAGACGTCTACCAAGTGAGCTGTTACAGCCATGAAGCTACAAGTTGGTGGAAGAGGAGTCAAATACTCTAAAGAACTGCAATATTTTTGCAATGACGCTGCAGTATTATTCTGCTAAGGCATACAATTTTGTGCGTCAAAATTTTCAACTCGCTCTTGCCCATCCGACTGTGATAAGGTGCGGGTATGGAAAACTTCCCGCTGAGCCTGGCTTTACTGGTATTGCGTTTTATGCTATCAGTTGATAAGTAGAGGCATCAACAACTCCTGTAATATGTTCCATAATGATGGATGAAATGTCGATCCGCAAACAGGTTTTTTGGGATGGAAGAAGATATCGAGGATATGTAGACATGGGTACTGACTGCGAGGACGATGATTTTTTGCCACTGGCAAAAGATGTATTAGTTTTTATGGCTGTTTGCGTCAATTCATCCTGGAAGATTCTGCTTGGATACTTTTTCATTAATGGTTTGACAGGATCGGAACAAGCAAATATGGTATGGCGAAACCGGTGCAACTGTTGCTTCATTGACATGCGACGGGCTTTCCTGCCACTCCGCTATGCTTTCCTCATTGCGGGCAAACATATCGTCCAGGAACATTGAGTCTAGTTTTCCCGGTCCATATTTACCCAATCATCAAATCCAAGTAATTTTAGATACTTGTCAAATGCTCCAACTCATCAGAAACTGCCTAGCAGAATGGGTACTTTGCTGGAATGGCGTGGTCAGCAAATTTGGTCTACTAAATTGCAATTACGATCAGAATTGGTTCGTTTATTGTACCTCGTTTGCAGATATTAAGCCCTTACTTATCCCACATTTTACTTTCAGATCACCCTCAATTACGTCGAGGGTGACGTCAAGTCAATAACAATTGATTAATTTCTGTTTTTATTTTTTTATGTTACTTATTTTAATAGAAAAATCATTCAAAACCTTGCGTTTCTCGTGACTGAAGCTAGTGTTTCTGAAAACGAAAGTTTGGGTACGAGACAGTACAGCGTGGTATTTCATGTGATCCCAGAAATAGTTGATTGAAAGCCAGGTTGTAATGCATCGTCTTGTAGGGAAGAAAGGTAGGCAGCAATTGCGTGATCCCAGAAAAAATGGTTGATCCGAAAACGCACCAGGTAGGAATGCTTCATCCAGCAGGCAAGGAAAGGTGGGTGTAGATTACCTCAGGTCGTTGCGTTACCTTGCTATCTTTTCATCGATGATTGATCTGATCAAATCAATAATGATAATAAACTCCGAGCGCAGATTGCTGTAACCAACATAGCGTCAATTTCAGTGAGCACTAGGCAATTCTACCCCGATCTAAACAAGGACTCATGCATTCATTTTGTTTCTCTCATTTAATGATATAAATATATTATTTCTCTCATTAGATAACCTCTGCAGAAATCGCTAACCCATATTGCTACACATAACTCACATATCCTCACTTTCACTTTCTACGATTTATTTCGACTACTTTGACACAATGAATAAGTAGAATAACAATTAGATGGTATAAATTTGATTGTAGCTGTGCCTTTGTCATGTCACATGATGCTGAATCTTCCTCCGCCAGTGGTATTCATAGCCCCCACGTAGCTGGCAGCGACAGCATTGACATCAGCGCCATTGTAGTGAGAAGATTTCGAATCGAGGCCAGGGTGATTCTGAGGCAGTCTCCGGTAATAACTTGAAGCTGGTGGTCATAGCCATAGATGCTTTTACTACCTATAGATACAGTACCTGGGAAATAACAACAAAACTGACATTATCCATTGCAATCATCTGATATAGCTTGGTAATTATTTATACTTGAGATGTGCCTGTTTGCTGGTTTTCAAAATTTGAAAGAATAGTAAATTACAGTGTGTGCTTGCAACAACAATAATTCGAGGACGCAGTACATGAAACTGAAGCTATAATGAGTAAAAAGACAACATCAGCAAGCTCCCTCCGGATTAATGGCATCATATCCAAATCAAATTGCCATACACAGTACCTGAAACTGAAGCTGTAGGTATAGAGAAGACTGCATTACCAAGCTCCCTTAGGATTAATGGCATCTTATCCAAATCAAATTGCCATACACAGTACCTGAAACTGAAGCTGTAGGGATAGAGAAGACAACATTACCAAGCTCCCTTAGGATTAACGGTATCACATCCAAATCGAATTATCAATGCCATGACATTTGACTTATCCCAGCAATTGTGAAAACAGCACTCAAGGCCAGCAGGAATTTTTGAGTAGAAGCATATGTTTATTTACCTGGATACAACAAGTTTAGCAATCTACATCAGGAAGATATTTGCAAATGAATACATACGGTGACACATATATAACCTTATCTTGTCCGAACCATTGAAATCGATATGTCCAGGCCAAAGAGTAATCAAAACAGTCACATCAACCAACCACTTCTGCCTTGACTACCAGCTTAACGCGCAACTATCAACTTAACCCAAAGATGGCGGTCAATCGATCACGCAAATATCGCGAGTAACGCACTCCAGTGTTTATATAGCTCAGTGGTTTAGGGGTAATGTTGGGATAGTCATTTCGACTTGTAGCAAGGTGTAGTTCTGCCCTTGAGGCCGCAGAGGAGTGGATATGATTTTTCGGTTTTATGGTTAAAATGTGGGCACTTGCATGTCTATTTTCCGGAACAGGATCCTTTTTGTTGACCACCTCCAAATATTAAGAGCTGGCAACCGGTTTTTCGGAGGATTTTGAAATCTGGCAACCCATATTCCAGTTATTCCTAAATTTTATAGACCGAAAAAAATCATGTTGTTCATGTACATTCACAATGATTCACCTGGTCATCATATTTCTGCTGATGTGCTATTAGCATCACAGTGGTATATCATATTGCAGGTGCATTTGCATTTGCATTAACATACGTGTAGTGTTGGTGTGGAAGAATACTTCTCGTTGATCGCAGCTTCGTTTTAGCAAGATGTTTGGTAACAGTTACGGATATGGAATGCCTCGTATGGGATACCCGCCAGATTTCCATCAGCAGCGCATGATGCGGCACAGGTACGCCAACGAAATGGCCCGTCGCCAGCAAGAGGCCATGTGCATGGAAGAAAGACTGTACGCGCAGGCGTACATGCCAGATCGCATGTTACCGCCTTCTATGCGTCCTTTCCCGCGACCAAGGCACTCCAGAATACCCAGATTACCTTACAGTCGCGGCCCTACGCATACCCATTGGACTAAGCAGATTATTCATGACACTATTAAAAAAACACAAGAAAGACTTCTGTCAACTCAATCGAGTAATGACTCTACTGCAAAAAGTGCATCGACTTCTTCAACAAATAATGACAAGGAAGGTGGATCGGAAACGGACGTTGACGCCCCGCCTGTGGCGATTGGCCCGCGTATTCCTGCTAAACAAATGTGGGAGAGCGCTTACCGCGACGTGGTTTCGGAAGAACAAGAAGCCAAAACACTGGAAAAGCAACTGCCCGCACAAAAACCGAAGCAAGCACCTCAAAAAAGCAAGAAAAAGCAAAATTTTCGAAACAAAAAATTCAAACCTTACCACAAGAGAAAAGGCAAGAATAACGGTACAAACGCAGCTACCGATAATGGAACTGAGACAAAGGATCAAAACAAAGATAATTCGCAAAAGGAAACGTCTGCTCACAATGAAAACGTTACTAAATTCACAACCAGCAGTAAGCCAGTAAACTTAAGTTTAGCGAAATTGAACGAATCCACGGAATTACCGACCAACACACCCGAATGTACCCAATGGGGAAAAGACACGGGAGATAGGACTGTCAACACAATCCATTTTTGCAGATTATGCTCAGTTAGGATGACATCGTTACCAAATGCTTCGCAGCATTACTCGGGAAAATCGCACGCGAAACGTATTCGAATAGTCCAACGCGGCCATAAGCCACACCGTAAACCATTCGCTCCGACAAGATTTATCAGCGGTGGTACCTTAGGAATGCAAGCTAAAACAATACCTACTTACTCGCTGACAAATTACGGTTACGGCACACAGTCGGTAGCTACAAACTCAGTTGTAGCTACTCATTCTGTCGTGCAGCAAGCTGTACCTACGTATCAGCAAGTTGCGGATACACTGGCCGCACCTGGGACGTCGTCGATTAATCTGAAGCCTAATTTGCCGGGAAATTTCGCGAACAGCATGACTCCGAGCGGGCAGTATTACTGTTCGACTTGTAACGTCGTCATTGAACACGCTGGCAAATTGAATCTGCATCTACAATCTAAAGCTCACAAGCAAGCTAAAGCTAGTGTATGAAAGATTATTGATTTTTGTTGTTTTATGCAATGATATGATGACATTGAGAGGACTGATACACTCGTTTGCAACTTTGTTGTAATATTCTCCTCCCCCACTGTTTATAATCTGACTGAGTCACTCCCAAGCAGACTTGGACCACTAGATTATTTGTGAAACACTCCTGTGCTCTCAATTTAATTTCGGTTTTCCTGAAAATGCGACATGAAAACTGTATAGTGTGAAACGACTCAAGCTTGATGTACATTGTACATACATTAGCCTTTCTTGTGCTTATGAGTATCAATTCTTATTTGATACGAATTGAATTTATGTTATTCAATTTACGGGTTTTTGTGAATTAAGTGTAATCTAATTTGGAAAAAACTCAAACTATAATATTAATTCTAATCTAATTTGGAAAAACTGAAAACTTTCTGGTTTTCCGAATCTGCTTTGTTTCAGTCAATAATTTACTCGAGATCTTTTTCTACTTTTTGCTATTTTCTTATTTCCTTGCCCACTGGGACGAAAATTCGGTCGCAAAATCCGGGCTCTGCTGTGCTGATGACTCAGTCTGGACAATATAGTTGTCGTAGTCAAGGCGCAACTTTATGTTGAAAAAGCACATCTAACCCTTATAAATATACATAATTTAAGTGGGGGGGGGGTTTGCAAAAGAACCAAGGTAGCCTTTTGCGAAACTTTGCATCGACCCGTATTAGTTCAGTCACGCTATAGCCCTACAACCAATCAAGGGCTCTTTTCTGTGTGGCACAGTTATTTTGGGTATGTACAATGTACATAGCCTGCAATTATATGTGCGATGCTGTCAGGCTAAATATTTTCATGTGGAAATGGCATTGTTGATATTATTTGTTAGTTGGATTCCTGTGTAATGACGCATTACAACAATTTTGACGTATGATAACTTTTTTTCAAGTGTTACTGGCTATTTGATAAAATTGTCCAATTGACTAGAAAACGCTGCGCATCAAATTTTGCTCGATTTCAAACTGTAGAAGAGATGTTAATAATTAATTGCGGTAATTAATTATTAGTTAATTGATCATTAATCATGGAATTTCCCAATGAAATAGTAATTGTTTTCAATTCCAAAATTTTCTACTCCAAAAATTAACTTTCTTCAGGTTGGAACGAAGCCAAATTTGTTGTGCATCGTTTTTTTCAGACAATCCAACAATTTCATGTGGTAGCCAGTAAAATGTTTGAAAAATGTTTACATTTTTTATTTGATGCAATTCAAACTTCTGCTCGAATATCTTTGCTTCTGCAAGTTGGAATTTAGCCGAATTTGATGTAGAACGTTTTTTATGCTGCCTTTCAATTTTAGCAACTGGCCAGTAAAATTAGAAGAAAAAAAAGATTTTTGAACAACCCCCATGTTGATATTCAATTTATGGTGCAAATTTTTGCATCAACGTACTAATTGAAAATTTTGTGTGATCGCTCGTATTTGTGCAATGCAATTCGCGAATCAGTAACCTATGAACCCTTGTCGGCCATATTTTTCATGCCTCACCGCAACTTATCACTTGGTTATGGTTTTGCGTTGGCAGACTTCAAAATACCATTGGAGTAATTTCTTTTGGGGTTATTTTTCTTTTTGGATATTGTTGTAGTAAAAGGAATTGTGTTACAATCCTGATTATTCTTGATGTTCTCACTGGCCATAAATGTAGGAATTTCATAGCGTGCGAATACTGAACGGGGCTCAAGATATGAAGTTGATATGAATCGTAGAAAAAGCATTGAATACCGTATTGTTTTTATCTTGTAATGAAGCCCGTTTACACTTTGTCGTTCGTCTGCCAGACTTGGATAGCTAGATAATGCTAGTTTTCTGATTAGAGCTAAATGCTGGTAATCTAATTCTAATCTAATTTCAAAATACTTCATCAAAACTGTATAGCGCGAGGATGAGTTGCTCTAATTTCATATGAACTCAATTTTGTATTTCAAAGTTTTCGCAAATTTAGTAATTCTAATTCCAATCTAATTCGGAAAAAACTTAAAGTGTAATTCTAATCTAGTTTGGAAAGCTGAAAATATTCTCGTTGTCCAAGTCTGTAGTGTGCTGCTATTTTTTCAAGTTGTCAATATACTTTTAACGCCTCCCCGGTGGAAGTGTTACAAATACCTTTGCAGGTGCTTGGAAGAAAATGACAAATGATTCGTAGATATGGCCTTTCCTTTTGTTTTTCATTTTAGCGATCTTACAAAATGAGCGTAGATGATTCTGTGTCGTGGAGGCATCGGAGTTGTGCTTTATCAGACGAGAAAGTACCGGGTTGGAAAGTTCAAAGGTTGAGAAAAAAAAATATGATTCAGCTAGTGGACGAGATGTTGGAAAATGATTTGGAGTACGACGCGTTTTCGATGCTTTATGACAAGGAGCTGGAGGAATACTCCTCGTATGTCGATGGTTAGTCGTGCTCCAAATTTCTAGCATGTAATCTTGCTCCGGGAAGTGCCCTGTTCAGTTTCATGACGACAAAACCAGCTTTCGTAGGTGGTCAGTATAGGGTTGTCACGAGTCAATCTCACGTTTATGCATTTGACTCAAGCCGTTGTGTACAGTGTTCAGGTCATGTCCAACCCAATTTTGCAACTACGCTTGACTCATCGGCTCAAGACTGATGCGGAACAAGCAAAGGCCATAAATTCTGCAATTGGCAAACTCTTGTTAGATAATCCCGCCCGTGCGAAAAATTAACGAGACGACAGATTTCACGTTGTCGAATGGGGCCGTTCACCAGAGTTGTAATGACTCGAGTCGCGATTTTTTTGGGGCTCGACTTGAGTCAAGTTGTGTATTGACTCGACATGTACTCGAGTCATTGCGCATGACTCGGACCAAGTCATATGACTCGAATCTGGGTCTACCAAGACAGGCATTTCATTGTAATTTCCAAAAATAGTAGAGTTATTGCAATGTTATTATTCCGTCGATCAGTACTGGTACTTGAAAATGCTACCATAAACTGTTAAAAGTGAGGAAATTAGTAATGCAAAGCAATCGATATCACTGAGCAGAGTTGTAACAAGTGGGTTTCACATGACATTAACGCAGAACTGAACAGTGAACGCAATGACTTGGACTCGGACTCGACACTATACGGTACTCTGTGACCTGGACTCGGACTTGAGTCGGTGGTGAATTGAAAATGACTCGAGTCAAAACTATAAAAGTGAAATTGACTTGTGACTCAGAACCTTGTGACTTGGTTACAACCCTGCCGTTCACACTTTCATTTGTGTGCCTTGAGGTCGAATTTTATCAAAATGCGGCAGCCAAGGCCGTGTCAACAAAAACAGTTCGTGTACCATCTAAAAATAGTACATTGAACGTTCTCGTTTTCGAAATTTCATGCTGGCGATGTCATATTTTGTGATACGATTGTTGATATACGATGTTCTTTTGAATTCTCTGCTAGTTGCTGACGATTACCCCTGACGAGTGTCAGCCGAAAATATCCGGTTTCATTTCAATATGAATATACTATTCAATTGTATATTGAAGCTCTGTACCTCCAAGGAGCTGTTCAACTGTGCTTGGGTGATATCGAATGACTCGTACGGTATTCGTAATATACCAATTCCCTCACTCTTAACAGTTTCTGGCCCCGTTTTTCAAGAACCAGCACTGATAGACGATATAGCCTACCTATCTTATGGTAACTTACTATGGTTCGAAGTGACAATGAAATGCCTGTCATGGCCGTCCTCGTCTTGAGCCGTGCACAATCAGTGTTACCTTATGTCCAATAGGGCTCTTCAAAAATGACTTTTTTTCTCAAATCGTACTGGCTACTTGATAAAATTGTTAGGTTACCTAATTTAAGCCTACACACAAAATTTGGTTCAATTCCAGCCAGTAACCGCTTTGCTACAGGAGAAGAAAGTTTCTATTTATTATATAAAAATAAATAATAAAAAATTTGAAAATTTTCTGTTCACCCCATGAAAGTGTTGGGCTGTCTATAGAAACGATGCTCACCAAATTTGGTTCAATTCCAACCGGTGGAAGCGGAGTTATTGCCGTCGAAAAATTTGGATTTGAATAAAATAGTATTTATGGTGACCGATTCTTTGTTTATTTATTATAGTTGTGCTCACCGTAAATACTATTTTAATAAAATCCAAATTTTTCGACTGCAATAACTCCGCTTCCACTGGTTGGAATTGAACCAAATTTGGCGAGCATTGTTTCTATAGACAGCCCAACACTTTCATGGGGTGAACAGAAAATTTTCAAATTTTTTGTTATTCATTTTAATATAATAAATAGAAACTTACTTCTCCTGTAGCAAAGCGGTTACTGGCTGGAATTGAACAAAATTTTGTGTGTAGGCTTAAATTAGGTAACCTAACAATTTTATCAAGTAGCCAGTACGATTTGAGAAAAAAAGTCATTTTTGAAGAGCCCTAATGTCCAATGTGCTCGGAGCACGCCCAAATGTCCTATTTCGCAATTCGTCCGCGTGTAGCTTCAAGAGTCAGGTGATCACACGGAGACAACTAAAAAAATGCTGTAACCTGTATTTCGATGGCAAGGTTGACTAAAAAAAAGTTAACTCTATATATTATAAGCAGTAAAATTTCATTTTTATTTATGAATGCTACTTCAAATCTCAGAATATAGTAACTCTATAGTAACCCAATGACTCGAGTAGGCCTATAAGTCGAGTCAATACACAAATTGACTCTAGTCGAGTCATTTTCAGTATTTTAAAAACATTCCTCGAGTCACCGAAAAAATCTCGAGTCGAGTCATTTTCCGTATTTTAAAAACATGCCTCGAGTCACCGCAAAAATCGCGAGTCGTTACAATTTCGGGTCAGTGTGGAAGAACTCCAGTAGGTATTACCTTCTTACACTGGTTATTCTAGCGGTTATACAATTGAGTAGTATATTCATACTGAAATGAACGTGAATATTTTCGGCTGACACTCGTCAGGCCCAGGGGTAATCGTCAGCAACCAATAGAGAATTGGAAAGAACATTGTATATCAACAATCGTATCTCGGAATATGATGTCACCAACATGAAGTGAGATCTCAAAACAGTTATGTTTTTTAATCAAATCCTTCTGGGCAAAATAAATTACTTTTTTAGACTTTTCATTTGGTATAGCAGGAAGTAGTTTTGCAGTAAGTATGCATCACCTTCATAATTGAAATCTTAATGTGAACTGAGATAAATAGCCCTATGTACCCCGGTTTATTTTTGAAAATTACTCATATTTACAGTGATGCTGATCATGTTGCGTCTACAGATGCACCCTGCAATTACTGAAATAGCCACCTTCAAGTAACTGTTTAAATTATACAACCTCTTGAACAAATTTGATGTGACTAATTTTCCTCACTTTTAAGTTTCTTGCAGGATTTCCGAGTACCGGTGCTGATTGCAATTAAGCTGAAATGCCTGTCTTGCTAGTCTGAGTCTCGAGTCATGTGACTTGGTGCGAGTCACACACAATGACTCGAGTACAAGTCGAGTCAATACACGGATTGATTCAAGTTTAATCGAGTCATTTTTTGTATTTAAGAAACCGACTCGAGTCATTACATTACAACCCTGCCTGTTAGCAGTTCCGTTGCATAAATAGCTGGTTCGTGGTACAGAACATGAATATAGCTTTCAATACAACATCCATTGTAGCAGAATATTTATTAAACTCGAAGACTTTTCGTGTGCCTCTTTTCAAGAGTTAACGGCACACTAAAGGGATTTAAACGGATTTAAAAGCAAAACCAAAAAGGCAAAGTATGATGCAACAATCAAAATCACAGACCATGAAATTCGCATTGTACCAATGGCAACAATAACAAACTATGAAGTATACGGACATGCGGTACTATAGTAGCAGCGCAATTTGTAAATAAACAGTTACACGCACGAAACAACATGCACTAATGAGAAATTTGTAGCTTATAGGGCAGATCTTTTTGTCTGCATAAAATAGGTTTCTTCAACTGAATAATAGTAGACTCTAACACTTTTAAATGAAACAAAGACCTACCACGCGCAATGACAGTGAACATATTGTCATCATAGTGCTGTGCACAGGCGAGGTTTTCACTCAGATGCTGACCGATTGACGAAGCATATGTTTGGATTGCAATAAGAAATTAGAGCTGTTGTGCTTAGGCCTATAGTAGGCTACCATTCATCTTTAAGTTTACATTCTGATGTTACAGGTGATGCTCAGCGCAGCAGCCACATCAAAACGCAAGTCTCAAACCTTGTTCCTGACTACAGAAAAAAGCTGGACTCGCTAAAATCCGGGCTAGACGCCGTCAGACTTATGGAAAGTGAGGGCGTCAAAAATATGATCAAAAATTGCAAACTTTTAAGTCAACCGGCCGAAAAAGAACTAGAAAAATGTGGTAACTCAATTGTTCTGGTGAGAAAGAAGCCAGCGCAAGAAAAAACTGTCGAAAAATCAACCTCGCCTTCAGGTGAGATTACGGAACGCTCCCAGTGGAGCACGTTTCGAAGTGTTGGGGCTCAACCCTCGAAACCTGGTCCTGGAAAACCCGGTCCCAGGAAGCCGAAGTATACTTTTGTAGAGGAAAAGAAAATGCGTAGCAAGAGAAAGTTTCAGACCGAAGAAAATTGGGAGGAAGGTAAGCTGGTTATGGCAGTCAGCATTGCTGTCCTCAAAAGGACGAAGGCTTATATCTTCTTTTACTTTTTATTCAGTGTGTAGGCTATACCTCCTCTTTACATCGCCTAGGCCATAGTGGTTGTCTGATTCCAAGACTACTCCTATCTTTTCATTGTATCGCATTCCATTGCGGTGTATTGGACTGATAAAAATTGCCAATAAAACCGAAACCGAGAAGCTGAAAATTTTTTAGTGGTCCAAGTCTGCTCTGCTCTTTAGTTGACAGACCATATATATGTAACAAAATGGTGGAGCGTCAGGCTTCTTGATCGGTGGGCCGGGGTTCAATCCCCGGTCGGGTCAGACCAAAGGTCTGATCGGTGAAACTGGTATCCGTGGCTTCCCCGCTTGGCGGTCAACAGCACAGGGATAGCATGGACCATGGAGGGGTTGAGCAAGACTTAGAAAGCCATATAAGGTTATATCTGAGACCCGGGCAAAGTGCGGCCCGCAAAAGGTTGCTTGGAATTCAAAACATAAAACTAGCTTTTGGAAAGACTGAGACCATAACCTGTATCAAATCGACAGGAAATTCGTTTACTTTAAAGCCTGTTCATTATTATATCACCATTACGCTGCCTACGTACCTCACATGCGTAATCCAGATTCAAATTAAAGACATTGTGACAAAGTACAAGTAGCAAATAAAGTTACAAGAAATCACTCTATCCACGTAGTTCAGTTCAAACATTCTCTGTTGTTATTGTCTCATTACGCATTATACAGTATGTGTTTCAAATTGTCACACGTTTCCAAATTCCTGATTCGTAAAACAAGTCAATCAGTGCTCGTGATTACTATGTGACTCGTCATATCTAACATCCATAATGGAGGTAACGGGCATGTCAAAAAAGAAAGCCCAAAACTGAAATTTACTGAGGTTTACCCCCCAGCTTTCACTTATTGCTCTGTGTATTGTCGAACTTTGATATTTCAGAATTCAATCATCAACAGCCACAAACTTCCATGTCATCAAACTATGCGTTGGGATTGCTAGCGTTCTGATTTCATTTTTTATCATTTTGTGATGTCATGATAAGGGGACTCGAAAATTTTCACTGTGGGAGGAGTGCCTAAAAAGTTTGAGATTCACTGTTCTAGAGTTTTAATAGAAGAACGTAGTTAGGGGTTTAAAGAGAGTTAAAAATGTGTCATGGTTTAACATTGTTTCGAATCATGACGGCAAATAGATATTTTTTCATTAACCGTCACTTTCTTATTACCCGACACGAACACATTCGCTGAGCACCATTTATTAACAATGACATTTAGAAATGAAATTAAAAAGACGCTGCAGAATATAGCTAACGTATGTTTCCAATTCTTCTACGACATCACTAACTGTTATTTTTAGAGATGGACGTTGAAGTTGAGAGGAGGAATCCGTTCAAATCCGCAAGAGAGCAACTTGATATTGATCGCAAGAAAAACAAACACCCGTCACCACAAGGTACAAGAGGTGGCCAGTAACGAAGTACTTTCGCTTTTTTGGTGTACCGGTACTCAAATAGGTTTGCCTTCTTGCACTGTTTACTCAAAGTTCATGGTTTTATACTACTTCTACTTCTACACGACAGGAGGATGCCGAACGACCAGTTACGGTCTCTTAATCTGGCGTCTACTTCGGGCCTAGCGTCCGATGTCACAGTTCTTTTCGATGTTAATCTCTATTCCGGGGCTCTTTCCATTCCGTGTGAGTGGGTCTTTTTTCGGTCTTTTTTGTCGCGGAATCGAGCCCGGGCCGCCTCGGTAGCAGGCGCTTATCGCCACCACTATGCAAACTTTCCGTAATAGGCTACTCTATAGTTGTATCTCAATATATTTTTGAAAATAGTGTCGATAGCCATTTTGAATTAGTCGCGAAAAAATTTCTATACGTTCGACAGTTAATCAGAGCAGGGTTGTAATGACTCGAGTCATTTTCTCAAAATACGGAAATGACTCGACTCGACTTGAGTCAATCTTGACTTGGACTCGAGTCATTGCGCATGACTCGAACCAACTCATATGACTCGAGACTCAGGCGGCCAAGACCGACACTTCATTGTAATTTCGAATAATAGTAGAGTGACCACACATTGGGATTTTGTCTATCGGCACTGATACTTTAAAATGCGACCAAAAACTGCTAAAAGTGAGGAGAATTAGTGTACCGGTATCATAAATGCGAACCATTCGATATCACCAAATAAAGTTATAAAAATAAGTTTAACAAGATTTTAACTGGAAACGGAGCGGTCAACACAATGACTTGGACTCGGACTCGAGTCATAATACCATGACTCGGACTCGTCCCGCTGTTAAATGACTTGGACTCGGACTTGACTCGAGTCGAGACTATGAAAGTGAGATTGACTTGTGATTTAGTTACAACCCTGAATCGGATCCAGAGGTGCATACCTAACTAAGAACTCGTGACTCTTCAGAACTCTACAGATAGGCACAATCTTTGAAAATATATTCAGCAGTTGCCGTGATGCAGGGGCTAACGGGCTATCTCACGCAGCCTCTGATGACAATTTCACGCATGAAAGGGACGCAAACCTGTCCCAAAACTGCTTTCTACATTACAAAATCAACATAGATTTTCGACTAGAAACCGTTTGTGCATTAGTGGAAGCTAAAATCATGGCCATTCGAGTAAGCAGCACAAGTAGCCAAAGCCAATTTCAGTGCGTTGTCACTGAAACTGAAATGACAGCCTCTGGTGATATGTCGGAAGTAAATCTTATACAACTTTTAGTATATTTGGAAATAGGCTAAACAAATTATGTTCTTGGTAATGTTTGCTACATAAAGTCAGATTACTGTGACTGTTTCAAGCGATGCATTCGCACTGAATTTCAGGATCAAACGGAAATTTTAACCCCCTGAAAAAATCTCTCGGCGCAAGGCCGCGTAACGGCTGTTTCACAAAGTTTGTGTCTCCGATGGTTAAAGACCGTGATAATAACGAGGTTGGTCGCCGTATTTGTACTATTTCAATAGCAACGACGTTGTTTATTACCAGTAAAATTCTAATTGCTTTAACTCACGTCACCTCATGGATTTTGATAGCGTACTCGATTGCACTTTGCAATTTAAATGTGGATCCTTTCCTATTGATTTCCACAACTCTTGTGTTCTTAATGTGTTTTTATATCGTCAGGCCTTTAATTGTTTTTCTTCTGTGTTTTGTTGCGATGTGACGTATGCGTGTCAATTGAGTTTTATTTTGAGTAGTTTCGGGTGCGAGGATTCAAGCAGACTTGGGCAGCTTGATAATTATATTTGGTTAATTAAACTAATAAGAGTGAGATGCCGGCAATCTAATTCTAATCTGATTGCGAAAATGCTACAGGAGAACTGTATAGTAGGGGTCTTCAAAAATGATTTTTTTTCTCAAATCGTACTGGCTACTTGATAAAATTGTTAGGTTTCCTAACTTAAGCCTACACACCAAATTTGGTTCAATTCCAACCAGTAACCGCGTTGCTACCGGAGAAGAAAGTTTCTATTTATTACATAAAAATAAATAGCAAAAATTTTAAAATTTCTGTTCACCCCATGAAAGTGTTAGGTTGTCTATGGAAACGATGTTCACCAAATTTGGTTCAATTCCGACCAGTGGAAGCGGAGTTATTGCCGTAAAAAATTTGGATTATGAATAAAATAGTATTTACGGTGACCAAGTTTATTACCGTAAATACTATTTTATTCAAATCCAAATTTTATTGGGGTGAACAGAAAATTTGAAAATTTTTTGTTATTTATTTTTATATAATAAATAGAAACTTTCTTCTCCTGTAGCAATGCGGCTACTGGTTGGAATTGAACCAAATTTGGTGTGTGGGCTTAAATTAGGTCACCTAACAATTTTATCAAGTAGCCAGTACGATTTGCGAAAAAAAGTCATTTTTGAAGACCCCTAATGCACAAAGCTATGTACGTTTGTGGGAATGACTTTTCTTTGAAGTCGTGGTCAATCCAAACTGCATTGTTTGCAATGAAAAATCTATGCACTAAAAATATTAAATTGTATTTGATGTGATGTGGAACTGGTAGTTTATTCTTTGTGGTCACGTAAAAGGTACGTATTTGAACTTCCACATCTTCATGATGAGTGGCACTCGAATCATTCAGATACTGGATTTTACCCATCTCTAATTTCGAGAAATAGGCTTACCAAACTTTGAAGAGCTTTTCTCTCATTGATTGCAGGGCGCTCAGCAAAACAGCTCAGAAATGGAGACGGATATCGATCCCAGATTGAAGGGCATCGAGCCCAAAATAATCGAACTTGTCACAAACGAAATCATGGACCACGGACCCCCCGTCGGTTGGGACGATATCGCAGGTACTGCGTCGATCGTCATGATTACATTATGAATAAATTGAATGAATAAAATTATGGGTTGCATTTTGATGACTAACAAAAGTGACCAATGCCACGAAAATTGGTGCGATTTGCGGAAATATTTTCAGATCAAGTTATCGTGGCACAGGGGCTATTTATTTCACTTGTAAATGCGATGGAAACATAACCAAAATGTGTAAAATGACTTGACTCGACTTGGACTCGATTCGTTGCTCATGACTCAAACCAAGTCATAACACTCTAGACTCAGACGGCCAAGACCGACATTTCATTGTAACTTCGAAGAATAGTAAAGTCACCACATGAGTGATATTTCGTCTATCAGTCCTGATACTTGGAAAATAGGGTCAGAAACTGTTAGAACTGAAGAAAATTACGATATTATGAATGCGAGCCATTCTATATTACTCGAGCAGAGTTGAAAAATGTGGGTCGAACCGAATTGAACTGAAAACTGAATAGTGAACATAATGACTTGGACTCGGACTTGACTTGGTGGTGAATTGAAAATGACTCGACTTGACTCAAGTGAAAACTATATAAGTGAGATCGACTTGTGACTTGGTTACAACCCTGGCAAGAACGCAAGACCTACTTGAGTATTCCAAAAAACTAGAACTACATACAGAGCACCTCCGCTGAAAAAGTAGTAGCAGTACAAACTATGCTCGCATGGAGCAGTGGTGTTGGATGTATTTAGCCACAAATATATATTCTCACAGGTTTGGAATTTGCCAAAACCACCATAAAAGAAATCGTCATCTGGCCGATGCAGAGACCGGAGCTATTCACGGGTTTACGAGGCCCGCCTAAGGTACCTTTACGCTACAAAAACACTTTTCGACCGACGTCTATTCTTGGTCTTCTATGAATTTCCAGGGTATACTTCTGTTCGGCCCTCCGGGTACGGGAAAAACGTTGATTGGCAAATGCATAGCGAGCCAGTCGGGAGCTACCTTTTTCAGTATTAGCGCCTCTTCGCTCACATCGAAATGGGTTGGAGAAGGAGAAAAAATGGTGAGTGGAAATCGGTTTTAGGTGGTCGGGTCGATTTTAGACAAATTCCACTTTTACTTGAGTTTTTTAGGCAAAAATGCATAATTTTTGCACTTTATATTTTGTAAAGTAGAGAGCAGTTTTGGGATGTGCTTAGCACTTCATTTTTTAAGCAAATCTAGGCCCAACGTACTTACTTAGAAATTACTTGTGTTATTACTTGCACTGCATACAACCAGTTCTTAACCAAAGCTCCTATCAGTTTTGCGCTTGGGATTTTGAATAATATACGGTATTCATATTGAAATAAGCCCAAATGTTTCCGGCTGACACCCGTCAGGCGTAATAGTCAGCAACTAGTTGAGAATTGGAAAGGACATTGTATAGATACAATCGTATTACCAAATATGACATCACCGGCATGAAATTTCGAATAAACGAGGCGAAGAGATCGCTTAAGCTTGATCTGCTATTTTCGGATGGTACACGAACTCCTTCTTTTTGCACAAACTAGCAGGGTTGTAACCACGTCACAAGGTTCCGACTCACAAGTCAATCTCACTTACCGGTATGTAGTTTTGACTCGAGTCAAGTCGAGTCATTTACAATTCACCACCTAGTCCAAGTCAGTGAGTAGAGGGTTGAGTCCGAGTCATAGTGTTCTGACTCGAGTCCAAGTCATTATGCTCACAGTTCAGTTTTCAGTTCGAACTGAGTGATGTAGAATAGCTCGCATTCGTAATATCGGAATTTTCCTCAGTCTTAACAGTTTCTGGCCCTATTCTCCAAGTATCAGGACTGATAGACGAAATCAGGGATATCTAGATATCCCTGGACGATATTCTAGATATCCCTGGACGAAATACCAGTCATGTGGTGACTTTACTATTCTTCTAATTTACAATGAAATGTCTGTCTTGGCCATCCTAGTCTAGAGCAGAGGTCTCAAACACGCGGCCCGTGAAACCATTTTGTGCGGCCCGCGACGGCATTTTGGATTACGTAGTATTCGACAATATTTTACTACCAATTTTTCTCGTTCATTCCGAGAACTTGAAATTCGCTCCAAAACTACTCCGAAAGCCTGAAACTACTCATGAAACTCCACTACTACGTCACTTTCAAAAGTTACGACGCAGTGGAAGATTACTTATTACGTGACATTACTTGTTTATGATGGTTAAACCCGCTGATGATTCGTGCTGAAAATTGTGATTTGTACTTGGGCGCGACCTTTTGTAGAATTGCTCGAATCGGACTCAATGGGTGATAAAATAAAAATGACTCGAGTTGAGTTGCGTCAAAATATACACTCATAGAAGGAGTTTTGTGACTCGGAGCACCGTGACTTGGTACAACAACGGATGCAACAAACCATCAAACTGGTATGGAAAATAGTAAAATATCAAAAGGACGTAGCTTGCGTTTCGTAGCTTATTTAGATATCTAAGCAGGTCGGTATGACAACCATCGGCTTTATGTTGCCCTTTTGATGTATAGTAGGTTACATCCTGTGTCATTTTGGGTATCATTATCCATGTTAATATCGCCAGTTAAATGTAGCGAGGGTAAAGTAGTCGTATCCTACGTTTCACAGCTGTACCACAAATGGATTCTTCGGCGATTGGACATTTCTATTGCTATGGCAATCATTATATTCAAGTTGTTATTCATCTGTTCAAATATTCGTAGGTAAATCAAAGGCTGATTTAATTTGACTTCGGTAAGGGCATGATGAAGCCTTGTTATCAGGAGTATACCCGAAACCCGGGTTAGGCTGCACTGCTCCGATGCTCTGATATCAGATTAATCTTTGCAAAATTCTAAAATTCTACCTATAAGTGCGGCACGTCAAATGTCCGCTAGCTGCAGAATTATAACGTGACAGCTTTTACGATGTCCTGCTACATTTGTAGTGTCGCATGGTGTCTACAACTAGTTATTTTGACAAACTATGCCAAGTACGGCAACAATTTTATTCAAATATCTAAAAATGTTATTTTTTTCGCGCCTGGCGTAAATCGCAATTTTACGATGCGTGTGGGATGTCAGTCTGCAAGGTCCCGTCAATATAGGGCCCACTTGGAAATGCATTGAATTACCCTATTATTGGTGCTGCGGCCCGCGGCGCCATCTAAAACATGGAAATTGACCCGCGAGCACACTTGTGTTTGAGACCTCTGGTCTAGAGTCATATGACTTGGTTCGAGTCATGCAAAATGTCTCGAGTACAAGTCAAGTCAATACAAAATACCATTAATGGGGTAACTTTACTATTATTCGAAGTTACAACGAGTCCGGGCTATCCTAGTCTCGAGTCAACACACAAAATGTCTCGAGTCAAGTCGAGTCACCAAACAATCGTGACTCGAGTTATTACAACCGCGCAAACTAGGTTGGCGTATTTTGCTAAAAGTCGACTCCAAGGCACACAAATGAAAGTGTGAATTTTGATTTTGTAAAATAGAAATATATTTGGGACCATATAGTATCACTTTTACGGGTAAAAGTGTCATAAAAACTGCCGTTTTCTTCTCAGGTTCGAGCTTTGTTCGCGGTGGCAAGCTGCCATCAACCAGCTGTGATATTCATCGATGAAATCGACTCCTTGTTAGCGCAAAGGTCTGACACGGAACATGAGTCGTCGCGTCGCATAAAGACTGAGTTTCTGGTGAGGATTTGTATTCTCGTCTTTGCTGAGGTGGTCATTAACGAATTGCTTCGAGTGTGGAACCGATTGGAATAGTCCGGTGGCACGGTAATTTAATATATATTTTGGTAGCGATTTTATTCAATTTGCGTCAGCCGCAAAGATACATGTTAAAGTTTCGGAAGTAGGCACTTCATTTCATAAATTAATAATGAAATCTACTTTAGGAAGCTGCTTGCTTGATATTTACTGCTTCTACTTGTAACAGAGTAGAAATGTACAGCGCTACCAGCAATACAAACTGGTTACCAGTGGGTTCAGCGTTGTATATTTTTGCGGCATCTCCACCGACTCATGATATACACACACATGATCTGTGCATATTCATATACATATTATGAGTGCATGGACAAGGAAGGTGAAGATATAGCCTTGTAAGGCGTTGTAAGTCTTGCGCCACCCCACCATGCTATTCCGGTAATGCTGAGCACCAAGCCGGGAAGTCATGGATACCAGTGTTACTGATCAGCAGTGTTGTAATCAAGTCACAAGGCTCCGAGACACAAGTCAATCTCACTTTTATAGTTTTGACTCGAGTCTTGTCGAGTCATTTTCAATTCATCACCGAGTCAAGTCCAAGTCAGCGAGCAGACGGTCAAGTCCGAGTCATGGTAATATGACTCGAGTCCAAGTCATTGTGTTAACTGCTCAGTTTCCAGATAAAGTCTTGTAAACCCACTCTTAATAACTCTGTTGGTGATATCGAATGGTTCGCATTCATAATATAGGCTACTAATTTTCCTCACTTTTAGCAGTTTCTAGTTGAAGTTTCAAGTACCAGTACCAATAAATGAAATCCCAATAGTGTGGTTAATTTACTATTCTTCGAAATTACAATGAAATGTCGGTCTCGGCCGTCTGAGTGTCCAGTCATATGACAGGGTTCGAGTCATGCGAGTCCAAGTCGAGTCATTTCCGTATTTTGAGAAAACGAGTCGGGTCAAGTCATCAGAAAATTGTGACTCGAGTCATTACAACCCTGCTGATCAGGTCTTTGGTCTGACCCGGCGGGTGATCGAACCCATGATTACTTTTCCTATGCCAACTTCACGAAGTACCAATTTCGCTGGTAACCTGCTGACTACTTTGACAACCTCTTCTACTTTCTTGGTTAGTAGGAAGAGATTTTCAAACCTATTAATTCTGCATTAGGTGCAGCTAGACGGCGCCGCGACTGCCTCCGATGAACGAATATTAGTAGTCGGCGCTACGAATCGACCGCAGGAAATCGACGAAGCAGCCAGACGAAGGTTATCAAAGCGGCTGTACATCCCACTGCCAGGATGTGGAGCTCGTAAACAGGTAACAGGCCGCAACTGGTCGTTTCGGCGTCCTTCTACCCCTTACTTACATCGCATAGCACATTGCGTGTGATGAAAATATAATCGGACGATTATTGATTATTTTTATTGAAGTGGCGATGTAAGTTACTTAGAAAATGGAAGGTCTGAAAGTTCTCTAGTAAGTCAAGTAGTATTGCAAAGTAGGTAGGTGATATATTCGCCCATCACATTCGCATTCTAATGACTTTCGCCATCTGTTATGTCTAGGGCGATTTTTTTACATGTCAAAAAAGTCAAAATTGTAGCGTTAGGTCAAAAAGTTGTCAAAATTGTTTACAAAGTCAATATTTTTTGCAACCGACATTTTGTTTGTATTGTAGATGTTTGCGCTGTCGGTGAACTTATCATTTTACATTTTACAGCGTGTAGCCTACTTTATAGGCCTACCGTTGTAGACGACCCATTGTCTGCTCATTGTCAATCATAATTTTCGGTTTACTTACTACTAACTTACCGTTGATATTTTACAGCTTGGATCCCAATTTATCGGTCTATCGTTGTAAACGGCCCATTGTCTGCTCATTGTGAATCATAAACGGTCAAATGAAACAAATAGGTTGACATAGTGTTATGCTCGATGTACCGCAATATCCTAACTGAAGCAAGACTGCGTGGGCATTGGTTCTTATATCAAGAAGCGCATGATGAAAAATTGTGATGTAGACAACATTGTCAGAATGAAGCAACGCGGTGTGTCACCGGCAGCCAGCAACTGCTGCTGTTGAACATTCATTGCACTACAACAAATTTTAATTATTTCCACCATAAACTACTGGAATTCTTCATAGGTGCAGATTTCGATGAAGTTTTTTTCATGTAAAATATTGTCAGTTTTTTAACTCAGAAAAGTTTGTTTGGCCCAAAAATGTAAAATGTAGGTCAAAATCATCTGTTTTTGGGGGATACAAAAAGATCGCCCTAGTTATGAAAATTTCACTCATAAAAGTGATGCTAACATTTCTATTTTACAACATCCAAAGAGTAAAATGTGTGTTGTTTTGACTAAAACTGTTGATTGTTGAAGTAGGAGTAGTGTAAATACGCTACCAGTATAGTTAGTAGTGCAAGTCGGTAAGCAGTACTGGCCACATTTACGTTTCAGCTTGTTGTTCAACTTTTGTATCTAGATCGTGGAATTACTCTTAAAAAAGCAAGACTGCGTTCTGCCAGAGGAAGCGATTGCGGAAATAGTGTCAAAGACCGACGGTTACTCCGGGGCTGACATGGCCAATTTGTGCCGCGAGGCCGCGTTGGGACCCATTAGAAGTCTGCAGGTACGGTAGTTCTGTCAAAAGTGGGGCTGGTTTGTAATGACTTGACTCGAGTCACGATTTTCTGATGACTCGAACCAAGTCACATGACTCAGACGGCCAAGACCGACATTTCATTGTAATTTCAAAGAATCGTAAAGCAACCACACTATTGGGATTTCGTCTATTGGCACTTGCTCTTGAAATGCGACCAGAAACTGTTAAAAGTGAGGAAAATGAATATATTATAAATTCGAACCATTCGATATCACCAAACAGAGTTATAATAAATGGGTTTAACAATATTTCAACTGGAAACTGAGCAGTCAACGCGGACTCGAGTCATAATGCCATGACTCGGACTCGACCCTCTTCTCGCTGACTTGGACTCGGTGGCGCATTGAGAATGACTCGACTGGACTCGAGTCAAAACTATTGAAGTAAGATTGACTCGTGGCTCGGAGCCTTGTGACTTGGTTACAGCCCTGGTTGACGGGATAAATCTTTCTCCTGCAATTTGCGACCTGTGATATTCTGTATATGCCAATATTCTATCATATCACCGCTTCAAATAGCTGACGAGGATTGCTTATCATGTTCCTGTTGTTTGGCTGCAGGGTCTCGATATAAGCGCCATCAAAAAGGAGGACGTTCGCGCTATCATATTGGATGATTTCAAAACTGCCTTGCAGCGTGTGCGTCCGAGCGTGTCGGCCAAAGACCTGGATCTTTTCAAGGATTGGAATAGACAATTTGGTTGTTGCGATATCTAAATGTTTTTGTTACCGTTTTGTTATGCCGTTCTCTCTATGTTTTTTATTTTGCGATGTTCTTTTTCTTGGATTCTTGAGCCTGGGATTGACTTTCAGTAGTAGGGTTACCATATTTTGGAGTCGGGGAAAGCAGGACGCTTTTTCAAAATCATAAAAGTTGGTGTGCCTAAACTGAAAAGAGCTGATAATTTGTTGTGTTCACTAAAAAGAATAAGTCTACATTCACTTGAGTACCGAATGATCCACCTATGCCGATTTATAGTACATTATTAACCTAGCTGTAAAGGTGGACATTTAGGTGTCTCGAAGGACGTATTCAATAAGTGATTCGCACGTGGATGTAATGTTACTACCTGTGCTTTTGGCTAGTTAGTTGGAGATCAGCATATATGAACACCGATAGCAAGCTCATTCAACGGCAAGTATGGCAATAGAGCATTTATTTCAACAGCTGAAAAGGGCTGTATCTGGAAGCTAACGTTATGCCACTGTCGAAAGCAAGTACGTAGTTTAGTCAAATAGCCAGGCTCGCGTTAAGGAATGTCAAATATAACCTACTTGGATATCATCATATACTAAGAGAAATAGCGCAATCTTCCAAAGCACATATTGTGGGTGTGGAATCAAAGTAGCTTTTCTCTATTATACCCAGGGTCACCATATTTTCCGATCCTGACATGATGATACTTTTTACAAATCAAAAGTTGAATTTCTAGATTATAACACGGGTGATTTTGAAATTTTCACCGAAAATATGTGTTGACAAAAAAGATTTCATTTTCTCCAGTTAGGCTTAGCCTGACTTTACATATGTTGGAATACTTATCTAGATGTTAATAATCCAGTACATGAATCAAAGAGTGAGAATATTAAAAAACTTATATGACTATAAATGTAGACATCCACTGTGACAATATAGTTCAATGCCTGGGCACCATGATATTGACAACTAACTTAAAACCGGTCGAGCTCACCAATGTCAGAATCCTTATACAGCAGGGCACACACAAACAAGTGTGTAGCATTCTCGTATGTCTAGACGCCATCCAGGACGTGCATGCAAGCCTTAAAATCACCCATCAGCACCCCAACAGGGCAACAGCTGTTCATAATGCAATTAAATAATACCAAAACCTGCGCAGAAAATTCTAGAGCAATGTCTCAACAGTAAGAGGAACCGCGCATGAAACGAGGTAAATAACACTTCGAAAATGGTTAAAAATCGCTTTGGTGCATGATAGACCTCTCCATCGAAAAGTCATAATCATACTGCGACGTTGACCATGAAAGTTCATCTCCGATGTCGACGCTCAAATGTCCGTGGCTCAATGCGCAAGCGACTGAATCGTCCAATTTAAAGGGCACGTCAAACAGTGGAGATTTTGGAGTACGTTGAAATGTCTGCTGATCGCTTCCGTCGGTGGGTGCTTTGTCGCGAGGATCTTGCCGTCTGGTTGAGGATGTCTCTGGTAGTGTTTTCGAAGAGTTCTGGTGATTTCCGTACGTGCTTTGAGATGTCTAAATATTGAAAGGGTAACCAAATGGTTATAGCATCTTAAACATATAGATCAGCGGCTCCCAACCATTTTTTAGACACACCCCCTTTATGATAGTGATAAATTTCGCGCCCCCCTTATCGTCACATCACAAAATCCAATGCGGATGCTAGCAACTTCAACAGATTTTTTGATGGTATGGAAAGTTATAACTGCTGATGAGAGAATTGAAAAATATGAAATTCGGTGTATATACAGAGAAACACGCGTGAATTGGAGGTAAATCGTGCAAAGCATGAATTTTTGTTCAGTTGACCGCTTCTTCGCGCCCACCTTCCGAGCTTTCACCCCCCACCCCCCACAGGTTAGGAACCTCTGTTCTAGATGTAGGGTGGCTGTATCTAATAATCAAATATAGTGTTTCTCAAAACTGTGTGCCGCCCAGAGGTGGCCAGTAATGAAGTAGGCTACTTCTACTTTTTTGAATTCAAGTAGTTTTCCACCACTTGGGAACTTACTAAAGTTCCAGCTACTTCTACTTCGCAATATTTTGTGATCTACTTACTTACTTTTCGCTATTTTAAGTTTGTCAAGTTGAAGTAGTTTAATCCTCCAATCAGAAAGAATAGCCCAAGGATTTTCGGGGCTGTTTTCATTGAGTAGCCTATCAACATTCAATTTTCATAAAATTTGGGTAAAGTGCAGAATTTTTGCCGCGCACCGCACAGTAGACTAATATGATTTCACGAATGTATCGGTGAATGGAATTTAGGTACCGGTAGCGTGATTCCGTTCACACCGCATTGTCGCCCATATGAAATATTTCATCATGGTAAATATGTCCCATCGTGGCGTTTGAAACTAGCATTTCGCAAACTAGCATTTACCTATCATATCCTAATCTAGCAGCCCATGGCGTGTCCAAATCTGGAAAAATGGGCTCCGACTTTTTCTTAGCTTTACTCCACTGTTGAAACTTTCTGGACATAAGACATGAAATATATTTCCCGGTTTTTAGAAGTAGCATTTATAATTCTCTTTCAATTCCCAGTATCATACTTTGAGTTCTAATTATAGTTTCAGCTCTTTTGTCTGGATAGCATGGATATTGAAGTATAAAAGCAATTGTAGCGATGCCTCTATTTTCCGAAAATAAAACTTCACTACATGGCATTTTTACGACCAGCCATATTTTTTACTAACGTTTACTAATCGCGCACCATGTCCGACACCACTTCTCTGTGTTGCTCTTCGACCAAACTACGGGCTTCGTAATATGGGGGAGGATGCCATACCATGCTATTTGCTAAATCGGGGTGTTCCGAGTAGACAGAGGATTAGTATCGCATTCCCATATCATCGCTATCATTTTCATCCTATGATGCGGACGGATTCTTATGCTGTCGAAAGTTAATACCTCCTGGGATGCATCAAAGAATCAAGCTCTGCACCTTTCGCATAGCTCAATTTGCAGCTTTTGACAGTATATGCGAATGAATTACGATCGTTTCACAACTAACTGCTTACTTACTAAATTAGACTTAAAGTCAGTCAACTCTACTTCAAGTAGTTTTAGGCTGCTTTTAAAAGGATTATATCTACTCATACTTGAGTAGATTTTTGCATCTCTACTTCTACTTGAGAAGATTTCTTGACTACTTTGACCACCTCTGGTGCCGCCACAGATTCAAGTATCTTTCTGAATTTTGGAAAGGAACTGTATAAATATAGCCCATCTAAAATAGTGTAACATTGTAGGTATCAAACGAGGTATTGATGTGGGGGACGATGGGACATAGCATAGTAGTGAAGTTCGGAGGTCTATGTGGGCTCATCTTCCCCCCCGTGTTGCCGTTCTAATATCAACAAAAAAGACCCGATGAAGAACGTACTCAAGAAGAAAGCGATTGGAAAAAGCGTCTAAAAAGAACCGCCTCATAAAGTTTAAAATCGAATAACCTGTGACAATGGATGGTCGTTTCGGCATCCTCCACGCTGTTCAATGAGAGGGTAAACCGAAATTGCGGTCACTAGAGGGCGCGCGTGCGACTGGTCCTTTGTTTACGTATCTACGACGACGACGCAGGAAGTGTAGTAGAAGTAGTATTGGAGTGGTAGTAGTAGTAGTGGAGTAGCAGTAGTAGTAGTGGAGTAGCAGTTAGTAGTAGTGGAGTAGTTATAGTAGTAGAGTAGTAATAGAGGTAGTAGTGATGCCGTGTTGTTCTATTCCCCACACGCAACTGCAACGCGACTGAAAGGACCAGTAGCTCTCGACTCCACCAAGTGGTGACCGCAGTTTACCCTCTCATTGGCATATTTGATTGCCAACTGTCTTAACAGAGAAAAATGGTGCTCGGCTAACTCACCCCATCCACGGATGACCTCAGGTTTAACAACCAGAGAAGGGAAATATGAAGAAAATGAACTAAAACGAGAAATAATTATATAATTCATGTTTAATCTATAGCTATAACCCGTCCGCCTAAAACAAAATAAAGGGCAAAAACCAAAACATGATAAAACGATTTATCATTGAATTGGAAAATTACACTTAGCAGCTAATAAATCCCACGCAATACACAGTATGAGTGTGACTACAGTTTTATTGCAAGCTAATAGGTAATAACCCCAATCACACTACGATCTGAAAGGATAAAGAAATGCAGCAAACAACGTTAAGCTCCCGCGTAAGCGTGAAGCCTGGCGACTACGAGCGGAGCGCGACATCAGTCACGGTCGACTAGTGTTCAATTATAATGAGCCATGGTTGCGGAATTGAACATATTACAGCAAACGAAAGTTGAGATATATCAGCAGCCATTGTAAGCAGTGTCAATTAGTGCTTTCAATTTAGAAACCAACTTAACACGCCGAAGAATGTAGGGTATACTTTTAGCTTCACCCATCACATTAACCCCTTGGGAAACTAACTGCCCGGCCCTATTATTGGCTAACCCCATCTCTCTTTTCAGCAATAATTTATAAGTTATGCTCCAAGACATTCCAAATCAATACCCAGTAGTACATAAAATATACAGCTGCAAGCTAATCGGATACACTCGAAAGTAGTACATTAACCTACCTCATAATCAGGTGGCTGATCTGCATTCGGGTTCTGTTTATCCGGAGTCAATGCTTTCACTTCGTCCTCCGTCTCTCCGATCACTAGGAATCCGTCTTCCTCCATTTCTTTCGGGTTCCCCGGAAGAGGAGTCTCTTGCTGGATCTGTTGCTTTGCCTTCCTCTTCAGCAATGACATCACAACGGTGATCAAGCGAAACTATAGGATTCCCTAAGCCTATTACCTAAAACTTGAATTCAGAGTACATTTATAAATATCGTGCATAACACAAGGTCTGTCATAATAACTGATATTTCAGTTTTATCATCTAGATCAGTGGTTCTTAACTATGGTTCACATGAACCCCGGGGGTTTGCTGAGCCAGTTTTGGGATTCACCAAAGTTCAAGGACAAAAACCCGACTGATACAGCAAGTCAGACCGATTTGAAGTAAAACTTTGTGATAATTTTTTTTTCATGTGAAAATCATGCTTTAAAGTACCGGTATTTGTCTTTTAACACTGCTGCTGATGCGCAGTTCATTTTCCAATTGAATAATATATTCCTATTGAAATCAACCTTTAACATGAACATTTTCGGCTGACACAAGTCAGAGGTAATCGTTAACAACTAGCACAGAACTGGAAAGAACTTGATATATCAATAGTCGTTCTATTGAATTTTCTATTAGTTGCTGACGATAACAACCGACGAATGTCAGCTGAAAATATTCGGGTTTATTTCAAAATGAGCATATTATTCAATTGTATAATGACGTTCTCTACCTCCAAGAGTCACTACAGTTCATTGTGTACACCAATATTTTATAATAGAGCTTCTTCAAGGTACAGAACCTCAATATACAATGAAATAGCATATTCATATTGAAATGAGCCCGAATATTTTCGTCAGGGGTAATCGTCAGCAACTAGTAGAGAATTGGAAAAAATATTGTATATCTATTCTATAGTAATGCAGTATATTAGATGTGTAGTGGTAAATTTTTGTTTTCCAGACTTTTAGACGAAACTTTGAGGTTAAGAATCACTGATCTGGATCCATCTTCACGACAAGGTCTTCAAAGTTACTAAAATACAGATTGGACAAACTATAAAAACTGGATTTTGAATCCGGAAATATTTTGCTGAACACGTCAACCTGAACCAATTAAAACGAAGATATCCCATGCATATTAGGTACTAAAAGATGACCATGATTATTCATTCATTCAATGCTCCGTAATTGAAAGAATATTCCTGGTGAATACACTCACAATGTCGATATTACACGTTTTTCAGGCATCAATTTGTGAATCTATATTATACGGCAAAAATTGTTAAATGTTGGACCAGTATTGCCAGACTGATACAAGTTCTAAATGGTAGACAAGACACCATAGGATACAAAATTCAAATGACTGGTAATGATATCTGCGGTAAGCCTCCATTAAAATTGGTAATCGACCATCATGATGCTTGATAATTATAAAATTCCAGTTTTTTCATATCAAACGCGAATTTGAGATTTTCACTCAACTCTTTTTCAAGAAGATCATGAAAATTCGATCCATCATGAGAATAAATCCATTGTCCGTTAAAGAAATCAAACCTCTTCGGCCCAGATATCGGCGAGGATAACCAAATCTGTTTGTTAGGCGCTTGTTTGTTGATGACATACGTCCCAATCGCATCACCGAGACTGACAGTTAATACACCGCTGCTGAAGTTCACATCAAGGTCTTCCTTGTCTATTTCTTCGAAACAGTTTTCTAAGTATTCAGAAAGTTCGTCTAGCGTTCCATCGCTGATCTTCTCGTAAAATAGCGGGTCTTCAAGCTTCCGAAATTGGTGGCATCTCGATCTCAATGAAAAATTGCGTCCAGCAAAAACACTGCCGTGAACTTTTACGTCAAGGACTGATTTACTAATGAAGGGTTGCTTATTTGTTGCATAAATCCCACGCGGACATCCTTTGTTTAGTAATCCTCGGACTCTTCCGAAAACAAGCTTGTTTGCCATTGTTTTGCGTACGCTGCCTATCTGGTTTTCTAGTGTAAACACAAAATACCAAGTACGACGGGGGAAAACCCTTTATCGTGAACTTTTGAATCACTGATGCGCATCTATATTCTTTATGCATGTTGCGTAAGCCGAAAAAATATACGTAAACGAGTAAACGAGTATTATCCATAGGTGGTCAAAGTAGTCAAAAAGGCTACTCAAGTAGAAGAAGCGATGAAAAATCTACTCCTCAAGCACGAGTAGAATACTTTATAGACTACTCCAAGTTATCCATAGACTACTCCAAGTCGCTTCGACACCTTCCTATCTGTGGTGTATGGAACTGATAAAATTGCTAATATACCAATGACGATGAGGTACTTAATTCATGAGCAACCTAAAACTACTTGAAGTATAATTGACTGACTATAAATCTACTCAAGTAAGTAAGTAATTGTGAAAACGATCGTATAATTCATTCGCATGGAGTGTCAAAAGCTACAAATGGAGCGATGCGATGCATATTGATGATGAATCCCAGGACGTGTCAATTATTGACAGAATAAGCAGTCGTCCACAACTCCACATCATGGGATATCCAATCGAAGTTACAATATGGCATCCTTTGTTGGGGGCTGCCAATAAAACTGCACTCGAGCCACTGCAAAAACTACAACATAAAGGTACTCCGTATAGCTATAGAGCCCCGGAATTGCCTGGTTGTCCAATGTCCATCCAACAAGTCGCTGCTGAAGAGATTCGGTGTCCTAAACATAGAAGATCTGCGGAAACTAGAAATCGTTAAGTTTATGTATCAGTTCCACTGCGGTTGTTGCCCCGATTATTTCAATGACTTTTTTACCTCGGAAACAAAAGCTCACAAGTACAACACACGCGCGTCCACGTCGTCCAAATATCATATGATCGACCGAAAAGATCATCGCTCCATCAAATATGCCAGACCTGATGTGTGGAACAGTATCCCGCCGGCTAATCCGACAGTCGCGACGAGCATGTCCAGTTGTTCACATTCAGTCCAAATACAAGCAATTACTACTAAATGAATACTAGTCCATCCTCAAGATTACCGGACCACGACTGACCTACCGATCTCGCCTTCCATGAGATGCCACCCCATTTTTGTCGTTTGCTTTTTTCTATACTTATCTTCTTTACTTTTGATTCAGTGTGCATGCCCCCTCTTTACATCGCCTAGGCCAGTGCTTTTAAACCTTTTTGAGCTCCATTCACACTTTTTTTTGTAAAATATATTTCATTCGCACAAATCAAAAAAATTATTAAAAAATAAAAAATTATTATACAAATAGAAGATGAATATACTTAACAACATTTTGTTCAGATTTGCAACAAATTAGCTACCGCGTGTATAGCTTAATCTATCAAGTGTCTCATTAAAAACGCAACTTTTCTTGCTCGTATTTATGCTTTCAGCTATTTCACTTAAACCCTTTTCGGCTGAGCAATTCTTCCCAACACAGCTCTACAAAACATGTCTGACGCAAGTGATTTCGAATTAGGGCGAAGTAAATTCCTCTTCTTGACGCAGTTGTACTATAGTCTACTCAGATTCCAAGAATGGGTATATTCCGTGCCGACAACGGAACATATCCAATCCATCTCGAAAGGTTTGGCCATTCAGCATCGGTGATTTTTAGATCGTAGGTTTTGTCGCCGCTTATGTTTTTATCACCGCATTCTATACGCGGTTTGTTTGCCAAAACTTTACGTCTTCATGTGCCTCGACGCAGGAGCTGGACTCGAAATGAATGAGTCTCGGGCATGAATTCGCTCGTTGCACACCCCTACACTAGTTCATCCCAACGGTCTTCGACGATGTGTTTTCCAGAAATATAAAAAATAACAGTTGGACAAATCTTATCATGAATTCTCATGATATAGACAACACAGTGACCTCGGATGTATATAAACTATCGCAGTATTTTTTTGCAATAAATTTAATATTACATACATATTAACAGATAGCTCCGGCACCGTGTTGAACCAAAATTATACCCTTTGCGGTCCATATTTTATTAACTCTACAAGAGGTAAAAATTTGCGTTACAGTAACTTGCAAATGCGAGTCTGTAATGATGGTATTTAGTACTATCCTCGTGCCTAGCGCTAATCGAACAGTTATTATGAAAATGATTGTTTAGCGAAAGACAGCAGAAAGTCAATTTGACGTCTTTTTTCCAGGCTGTCGCAGGCTCCAACGGGCTGATATACGATACGTCTGCCACCGGGGTTGTAATTACTCGAGTCCACATCGAGTTACGATTTCCTGATGACTCGACTTGACTCAAGTCATTTTCTCAAAATACAAAAATGACTCGACCCGATTTGAGTCATTCTGTAGCCTACATTGACTCGACTTGGACTCAAGTCACTGCGCATGACTCGAACCATGTCATATGACTCCGAGAAAATACCGACATTTCATTGTAATTTCGGAGAATAGGAAAGTGACCACACTATTGGGATTTCGTCTATTGGTACTGGTACTTGAAAATGCGAACAGAAACTGCTAAAAGCCAGGGAAATTAGTATATTATGAATGCGAACCATTCTATATAACGGAACAGAGATATAAAATGTGGGTTTAACAAGACTTTAACCGGGAATTGAGCAACCAACACAATGACTTGGACTCTGACTCGAGACATAATACCATGACTCGGACTTGACCCTCTTATCGTTGATTTGGACTCGGACTTGACTTGGTGGTGAATTGAAAATGACTCGACGTGATTCGAGCCAAAACCATAAAAGTGAGATTGTCTCGTTAAGTTACTCGGAACCCAGTGACTGCCTGGCACTGCACCAGCTTCCAAACCAGGCTTTTGGTTATGTAATGATTACAGTGCGAAAATATTAATGCACTACGGCTTGTGACAGTTAGTGGTGTGTCGTATTCAGTTTTTACAATTGCGTCGCAACCGTAAATTCCCTATTAGGTTTATTTGAATTATTCCACGTCAGAAAAATTAACAATTAATCACGATTTTCATTCGCACTTGATCCGGATTTTCATTCGCCCCACCTTCGTCATACGCACTGCAATTTTTTTCATTCGCACAAGTGCGAACCGTCACACAGGTTGAAAAGCACTGGCCTAGGCCAAGCTGGGTGTCCGATTTCATATACTACCCCAAGTGCACCGTAGCGCGGTAATTGCCAGCGCGGATATGCCCATTTCTATAAATCTTGCGTATTTTTTCTTGGGGAAAGAGTACCCAAAAATCAAGATATTTGGCAAATTTAAATCGCGCGAAAATTTTTTGAAAAGGTTGCATAAATGTTCAAAAAATACTCCAAAATTTATGCTAATTCACAAAATAACCTCCGAGCTCGCCCCCCCCCCCCCCCCATGGGTGGGTTTGGGGTGCGGTCCGGCTGAATCTCGCAAGACAAATACCATCCCGCAGGGAAAAATTATATGCCAGTGAAGAAATACCAATTTGAAATCGTGTGCGTCTTTTAGTTTAGTAGCCTACGTTTGGGTGATTCTATATTTTTTGATATAGCAGACAGGAGGTCACGAAATAACATCAAGTTACGGAATCATACCAACGGGCCTTACAGTTTCCAAGACACCTCACTCAGCTCTACCGGTAAATCTAATTGCGTAAGAAATTGATAGCAATATATATGCAATTCCCGATTTTATCATCAATTATCGAAAATTTTCGCGCTGGCTCACTGAGCAGTACGACTAATTTCGTGGCAAAAGCGAACAACGTCATTGGGGTTAGGTTTATCACCCTATGGGAGCCCAAGACCTAAGTTTTTTTTGGGGGGGGAGGGGGCTGACGAAGTGCTGTTTCGTTCCTGCCAATGGGTATGCGTCCGAAGATGTTTATCTTCAATACCAACGTTTTTTTTTTTGGGGGGGGGGGGCTGGCGAAGTGCTATTACGGCCCTGCCTGCAAGAATACGATTGACCCACTGCAAAAACTTTAACATCGGATCATCCGTATCATTGCCAAAGCCCCCAAAGGGGCCTGGATGTGCAACTGATAAATCGCTTCTCAAGAGATTTGGTTTTCTAAACATAGAAGATATGAGAAAGCTAGAACTTGCCAAGTTTATGTATCAGATCCATTGCGGTCAATGCCCCTCACATTTCAACGACTACTTCGCCTCGGAGTCAAAAGCGCACAATTACAGCACACGCACGTCAACGAAGAACAACTACTATATGATCAGGACGGAATACAGGAAAAAGCATTGCTCTATTAAGTATGCCGCACTTCAATTGTGGAACAACATCTCGCCGGCTATCCGATAGTTGTCAAGCATGCCCGCATTCAAGTCGCAATGTCTTCTAAATGAATACTAGCCAGCGTTCAGAATTACCGGACGACGGCCTAACATCAACCTCGCCTTCCGCCACCTCATTTTGTCGCTTGCGTCTTATATTCTCTGCATTACTTTTCATTCAGTGTGCAATGTGCATGTCTCTTCTTTACTTCACCTAGGCTAAGGCAGATATCTGATCTTAGAGTAGGGTTGCCATACGTCCGGAATTTCCCGGACATGTCCGGAATTTCACTGTTCAAACTAGCGTCCTGGAGGAATTTCTAAAATATGCCAAATGTCCGGAATTTTGAAGACCTCGCGTAACCTCATAAATTTTTTGTAAATCAACATAAAAACATTATTTTTGGGAATATTTATGCTGATGCGCTATATTTTTCTTCGCGCGATTCACTACCACATTTATTGATTTTAATATGGGGACTACCACTCTCGCAAAAACTACAATGAACTTTAAATTAAAAAAACCCTCACTTACTGGAATAAACCTCACTGTAATCGCAATTATACGAGAACAGTATATTCCTAGAGATCGATAAGGCCGTTTAAATGCTTTATTCAAAGATAGTGGTTCCAAACGTGGGGGTCGTTTGCCTTTATTCTGGGGTTTGCGAATATGTTGAACGTAATCAGCTTACAAAATAGCCTCTTGGTAAGTCTGGGCAAAGGTGCTGACTTCTTTAAGTAATTAGCTCGTCAAATTTTGATCCGGGCCACGGAACATTTTGAGATTGGAGATGTAGTCGCGACCATAAAAGGTTGGAAACTACTGGATCCGGGGTGTTTATAAAGCTCCGTAGCGCGTACCGGCATAAGGCTGATAAACTATCTTATTGGTAACGCATGAACATGACTTAACGATGTACAATTACGCTCGCTGTATTTTCGAACTCATCATTCTCCACCATCTCTACCGCTAACTCTGAACATGAGGGTGGAGAGTAGTATCTATATAGTAATATATGGAACAACCAATATTATTGACAGAATTCATTCAAAAAATTTAACAACCAGATGTATATAGAAACCAGATTCATATGGCAACCCCCCCTCCCCTAGAAGTTGCATCGATTACCCTATAGTGGGGGCTCAAAGTCATTGCTTATTTGGGCAGGAATGGGCTGAAAACATGTGCTTTCTTTCCCGGTTACACAACACACAGCCACATACTCCTGAACCGGATCGTGACCACCTCTGGTCTATGAGGAAAACTTTGCTAGTGTGACGTCATAACTCATTTTGAAATCCGCTAGTGGGCGCTAAAGAGTGTCCGGAATTTGGGTCGCAGAAATATGGTAACCCTATCTTAGAGGCTACTCCAAGTTGTTTCGACACCTTCCTATCTTTTCATTGTATCACAGTCTTGTGATGCTTTGAAATGATGAAAATATTAATGAAAGTGATTGATAAATATGAAATTCGTAAGTCCTGATATTAAAAACAGTGAACAAACACATATCCAGATATTTCAGAGGTCCTCTGCACCATTCAGAAATCATCTTGCAGTATCGTACTCAGATTGAATCTTTCCGGCGTGACGCAATTTGAGAAACAAATTTCAAGCCTTTAAATATTACAAGAGAAATTTGCATTCTAATTGTCATTTTTACGGAGCAATCTCCGTGAAAACTGCACTTGAACCGAGCTGAGTACACAAATTCTCCGAAAATAAAACAATTGATGCTGGTCCTTTCTATCGCTTTTTTCTTCCGAGTTTGATCTTCAATAGTTTTCCGGAATTCTTCGCTTGTTTGCCGGAATTCTTCAATTGTTTTTCGGAATTCTTCACTTGTTTTCCAGAATTCTTCAATTGTTTTCCGGCATGCGTCATTCGTTTATGCCTCCTCAAGTATGATCTAACGGCGAATTCTTTCAAGCAAATTTCACAGCGATAGTCCTTAGTCTCTTGATGAGTTTGGACATGTTCAGCAAAGTAGGCCTTGCGTAGGAACGTTTTACCACAGGTCGGACACTTGAAATTTTTCACTCCGCTGTGTGTCAATGTCAACATATGATCGTCCAAATGGTGTTTCCGAGCAAAACAAATGCCACATTCTTTACATTCGAACTTCTTCACATTGTTGTGCGTGTTCATATGATCTTTCAAGTTGTATTCGTTTGCTAAGATTTTGCTACAAAGCTGACATTTGACACCCCTTGCAGGATCGTGTGTCCTCATATGTTTCATCAAGTGTCCATTTCTGATGAACGATCGGTCGCATTTCTCACACTTGAAATTCCTCTCTCCGGTATGCGTCAGAAGATGGTCTTTTAGATAACGATATTGGTGATACACTTTCCCGCAAGTATCACACGGAAAAGTCTGCTCGTTGGTATGTTTGTACATGTGACATTTTAAATTGAATTTGCGGGCAAATGCCAGACCGCATGTATCACAAACAAATTTGTGCGATTTCCTATGCTCATTCAATTTGGGGTTTGTATCAAATACGTTGTCACATTTGTCACACTTGAATTCCTTCATACCCTCGTGCTTCGAAAGATGGTTCATCAAATGATGGTATTGATGATACACCTTTCCACAAATATCACATGGAAACTTCTGTTCACTGTGCTTAGACATGTGAGAGTCCAGATTGCATTTACGAACGTATGCATTTCCACAAATATCACATGAAAACAACAAGTTATCTCCAGATTTGTTGGACGTATCACTTTCCATTCTAGACCCATCAAAATAACTATTTGTGATTGCATCTATCGAGTTTTCCCTTGATTTGTTGGATGTATCACTTTGTATCCCAGACACGCTAGTATCAGCCCTTGCGCTGGTTTCCTTCGAGTTCTTCCTAGATTTGCTGGACGTATCACTATCCATCCCAGACCAATCAGTATCAGCACTTGTGCTCGTTTCCATCGAGTTTCCCCCAGATTTGTTAGACGTATCACTGTTTATCCTAGACACACAAGTGTCAGTATTTTCGCTAGTCTCCATCATATCAATCTTGGAAATGATCTAGTCGTTCGAAATCTGCATCACATGGGGTATTACCGGTACCGTAAATTCATTTTCACATCAGCAAGGAAACAAAACCGAGTTCAGTGACCAGCTTTCAGCGGATTTTCAAGAGGAATATCATCTGTAACAAGTATAACATTTGTATCGAAGTTTAAAAATGAATACACATGTTTCAAATTTAAACACCAACCTGCGCATCAGATAGATATCCAATTATCCATATGCAAAGCTTCATTGCACATCCCACCACTCCGGCACATTTCGGCGTTACGACGTAAACAATACGCAACAAATGCTGCAACCAGGGATCAGGGAAACCTAAACCTAAACTGCGGACCGGACCATAACAAAACACCTTAGACCTAATCGACGGACGGAGATACGCGATTACGGCAGTTGAATCGCTGAGTATGGCAAAACGTGGCACTATTCGGGACAGCGATTTAATTATTTCTCCGCTCCCACACCCCCAGCAATATGTGTCCACTGTCGCCTGTCCTTTGATATTATCTTCTTTTACTTTTCAGTCAGTGTGCATGCCTCCTTTTATATCGCCTAGGCCTAGTGGTTGTCTGATTTCCAAGACTACTCCAAGTCGTTTCGACACCTTCCCATCTGTTCATTGTATCGCAGTCTTGTGGTACATTGAAGTGATGAAATTGTTAATGATAAATCGAATTGAACTGAACCATACAGTCCCCATAACTGCCCAAGATTTGTTACATTTAGAATTGATATGGTCCCGGTGAATCATTCATTATTTCCGCTCATAGGAAATTTATGTCTCAATCACAGCAGTGCATATAGTTGTGTTTATGATAAAGTATTAGACCACTGTAGATTTTGAATCGTTGAGAACTGTCCACACCACACGATACTCTGTGTCCAGTGTCCGCTGTCCGCACGCTGCTAGAGCATCAAAACTGCTCAAGATGCAGTTCATCTATTATCATCACTATCATCATCTATTATTTCCGTTTATGCCTAATTTATGACACCATCGAAGCGGTGCATCTTGTTGTGGTGATAAATAAGACACAAGCACTACATTGACAAAGCGAGGGAGGTAAATTCTGAATTTTGAATTCAAGTTCATTTGTCAGTTTCAGTATAAATAAACAACTTACCTTAGCCATATATAGTTTCGGTAACCATATATTAAACTATGTTTACAGTAGAACGAGAGATGGTACACACGAAGTAATATCGTATCATGTAAAGAATGGCGTCGAACGCAAATTTCCCGCTTGTTGATCTCAGTAAAAGCCTACTGATCGCTGCGCGTAGAGGTAACGAGACAGAGGTGCGAACATTACTAACCCAAGGAGCCTCATTCACATCTGATTGGCTTGGATCATCACCCCTACATTATGCTGCACAGTATGGACACCTAGACACTGCTCTGCTGTTGATGCGTGCCGGAATGTCGTGGGATGCAAAGACGAAAGTGAATAAAACACCATTGCATTTAGCAACTCAGTATGGACACATGAACTTGGTGAGCGCATTTATAATGCACGGAGCAAATGTGAATGCGAAAGACATGTTATTTATGACACCTCTACATTGGGCGGCCCAAACGAATAACGTTGATATTGCTGAACTGTTGTTGGAAAATGGCGCGGAAATCGAGATCAAAAACAAATTTGATAAGTCACCGATTGACATCTGCATTGATAACAATTATGAGGACATATTGGCGAAAATGAAACGTCGCAAAGAGATGTCTGACGATATTATTAACGCCGAAAATATTGATGCAATGGAGGGAGATAGTAATGATACAGTTACTTCTGAAAAACCTGCAGACATCATATCTCCAAATATTCTCTCAGGATTGACTGCCCTTGCGGGTATACCAGACAGTTCATCCGCTAGTGTCGTGACATTAGATGACCTCACACAGTTACAATCTTCATTTTTGAACTATCCTGGTGTATCTCTAGAAAACATAAGGTCGATCGTGTTAACTGATGCCGGACGGTTGGCTTTGCAATTTTTGAACAAAGGACTTGAAAATTCACTGTTTCAGTCTTGCGATAGAAGTAATAATGACGGTAAAAATGCGGCTGAAAAAAATACGTCACACTTTGATCAAAATCCAGAACAATATCTTAATAAAACCTCGCGAAGCGTTGATTCCGATTCTGAGAATAAGAAACCTTCAAAAGCGAAAGAACCTTTTGCTGTCACAGACTTTTTTCCTTCTACGTCATCATGTATTTCTTTACCGCCAGTGTTTCCAGAATGTAACTTACGCAACGGCGTCGAAAGTAGCGATAACTTTGTGTTGAATCTGGAAACCGATTTGCTGCAAAAACAAATTGAAAGTAACAGGCATTCCGTCGATTTAAGCAAGAACTTGACTTTGGGAGTTGCGTCTGGTAGTGTGACGTTAACTGGAAATATCAGTAAAAAGTTGTGAAATTCGGCCAATTGATCCTTCCAGTAGGGCTGGGCGCGAGGATTCATACGAAACATCTGGTACAAAGCTATCGCATTGTCACAAAGTGCAATGAAATAGGCATGGTCAAAATTTCCAAACAATGTTCGTGTGATGTAGACCGGCACTTTATTTTTTGTGCTCGCATAAAAAGGTACATATTTGAGCTTTTCGGTTCGCATTATCCTTCCTGTCTAGATGTCATAATGAGCAATACTCGACTTGGGTTCTCGATTTGCCCAGCCTTACCTACCAGTCTTCAACTTATTTTGAAACGGCTGAAATCTTGTGATGGCAACTTCTTCATATCTAGTTATTGCGACTTTGTGTGAGGAATTAGAATTTGATTTGTGATGCAACTAAGAACTAACTACAAGATCTGTAATCGTGCGAAACAAATCTCTATGATTTGCTAGTACCTCAAAATGACATGTTCACTTTGACTCATAATCAACCGTCGCTCATTCCTATTAGAACAATTACAAGCTTAATGTTGGTCTTTTATTGCACCGGTACCTTAGTTGACCTCAGTTGGTAAGACAATCTAGGCAAGTCTGGTTATTGAACTTTTCATGACTGATGTACTGCGGGATCTACTTGCCTGGCCTTGATATTATGTGACAAAATTTATGCAACATGCCCTGATTGCTTTATATAACTGGGCAGTGATTCATGTTATACCTCTTGTCTGCATGCTACACAATTGCATCAGAGTTCTGTTGGTGCCATGAGTCAAGCCGAGGGCTGGTGTTAGGTCTTGTGCAATTTTTTCTTAATTTGCTGTCAATTTTATATTTTACTGCATTTGGTCTGCTCCTACCGTGTTGAGGTTTTCAGAATGTTGAACTCGGTGAACAAATCCCGATGAGTAACATGTGTTACGTTTTTGATACGTCTAGCATTAACGCTAAATGTTTCGGGTTTAACTGTTCTCAGTCGCATGTGCTACATTTTTGAAGCATTCATATCTTATCTCCTAGAAAAACCATGTCTCCTAAGCCCAGGTGACAATTTGAATGTTCATGTCTGCATACTGTCTTGACATGCTGTCGGAATTGCCTTTTTAACCCAACTGAAAATGTTCCACTATGCATTCTTGAAACCAAACACATCACAGGTAGATGAGTTTTTGTCATTAATGTGACACCAGTAGTGCGATTGACGTTAGGTAAGATGCGGACTGACTGTTTTCATCATCGTCGTTTCAGATGTTTGATTATGGACTCGCTTCGATTCATACTGTATTATTGTATATCTGCCCTTTGATTGTGGCGTTGCTACTCTCAATATTTTTTCTCTGATATTTCGCCTGTAAAATTGTCTCTGATAGAACAAACCACAAAAAAGAAAGTATTTGACTTGAAAAGTGTACGTTTCATCATGCAAAACAATTGTACGAATCTGCAAAATATTTGGAGTCCTCATGACGCACAGGGAACATTCAAAGTGTGATGATTTTTCTTTGAGAACTCACAATTTTTAGGAGTCAGAGTATGCAACTTGATTGGTGCTAATTTTACATTGCTGTCTGTACACTATGCTTGATGCATTTGCTTTAGACTTCTTGCCTTGATTTGTTGTTGTTCTTGTTGTATTAGTAAGTCTTAATGTACTTCTGTCTACTCAGTCTTAATTCTTATGTCGTTCGGTATTAGCTCACCACCTTCTACTGAACAACATTATTGATTTTGAGAAATATTGTTTAGGATTTGCCACTGGTCTTTGCATTGCTATGCTTTCGGTATTCAATGTAAGTGGAATCAATTATATTGTTGATGTAACCTTGTGCCCGTCTTGGATACAATTGCAAACTTTCGTGCCAAATATTTAAAGCACTCAGTTTCCCCGAAGACATTGCATCTAGCGACTCATCTGTTTTCTCAAATTCTCAGTCATGATGGAAATGGGATTTTGGAATACTCAAATTATCTTCTTGATAACTGAGTTAACGGAACTTGTTTATGCTTGATAGCATGAGCACTTGATATCTTGGGCTGGGTGCTATGATTCGAGTACTCAATTCTGAGTGATGATTTTTTCATGGAATTACACGCTCTTTGCCACTACAAGTTGATTTATCAATCAGAAAAAATAGATTTGATACTATTTTCAATGTGGGAGACCATAAACCTCAATTGCATTGAAGTAGGTATCCTTAATGTGATGTAGGCTAAAACTGGGGTTATATTCTTTGCGATCGCATAAAAGGTACATATTTGAACTTGACTTCATAATGAGTGATATTCAAATCACACAAGCACCCAATTTTGCCCAGACCCACTTATATCCATTTGAATGAAAATGAAATGGACCCATTTCTGAATTAAAACGACACAGTCAATGGCACTTGATATGGTGCAAGTGAGTGCTTGGCTTTAGTTATATCTCTCCACTGTTACCCCTCCAGTCCAATAGCATTTACTATTCCCTACGGCATCATGGCATCTTGTATTTTTTTACATTGACTCTTTGTAGTTTCCCCGCGTTTACCTTTTAACTGATACTGATATCTGTAATTTTCAATGGTGCTGTTTTTTATTTCATCCGCAGGCTCGCGATGATTGTGACTTTAGTTTATATAGAAAAGGACTTAACTTTGAGCTTGGAAGTTCAGCCCGAGCTGACTTTAGAGAACTTCCAGGCGATATGCTCGATGGAGGTCGGCATTCCTAGTAACCAGATCGCACTGCTTCACAACGGACGCGCCTTGACGGGCGCCACGTCTACTTTAGCGTCTCATAATGTAAAAGAGAACGATGTGATCGGTGTACAGCCCATTTCTACGCAAAGTCGGCCGCCAGGGATGCCCAGGATTGACTTTGGTTCAATAAGGGTGAGTTAGGACTAGGGTTACCGTACGCAGAACTGAAAAAAACACCGTAAATGACGCGAAATCTGGATTTCGACGACGGTGGCGGCAAGGGTGGGTTTGTGGGTTGCCCGAATGCTCTTGTATTGGTATTAGGCCTAATTATTGTAATAATGTAGGGTTTACGATACGTTCTCATTTTTCAGGAAATTGAAAATGTCCTTCTCTTTTTGACAGTTCGTCCTTTTTTACAGCTAGATTAATGCACCGGGTCAACTTTCGTCCTCCTTTACAGCTAGATTGATGCACCGGGTCAACTGGAAAATGGCATAAATGACGTGAAATAGGAAATACGGACGTTCGAGCATGTCATTCAGGGGGCGAATGAAAGTGATTTCCTTCAGTCAACACCAAAAAATTAACTTAACTGTGGGTAATTCGGGAGACAAGTCTTTTTGTTTTAGTTAACACAACAAGATGTCAAGGAAATATATCAAAATCTGCTATTTTCAATTTCGGTCTGCTAACTTTTATGATTTGGTAAAAAGGTCCTGCTTTCTTAATTCCAAAATATGGTAACCCCAATTGATAAGCATCTCCACTTACCGATCAAAAGAAAATACATAATATTACATGAGAGCAACTAGCAAAAAATGGAACAGATCATTGTGTGTAAACAATTCTATCAATTTTTTTTCAATTCTCTACTAGTTGCTGACGCTTACCCATGACGAGTGTGGGCCAATTTACTCGGGTGTTTACTTTAACAAAAATGTATTATTCGATTGTGATTGTAGTTCTGTACCTCCGAGAGTCAAAACTATAGGTGTAGGCCTAATTGTGATTACGATCGAATATCCTTGCAGATGCCAAATCAAGCAGGCTCCAGTAGACCGCCGCCTCAAAACACGCAAGGAGGATGGGATATGAATGACCCCGAAGCCTTGAGACGTCGATTTCTTAACAGCCCACACGATTTAGCTCTCCTGTCCGAACGAAACCCGGCATTTGCTGATGCTATTAGGAAAGGCGGGGAAGAATTTACAAAGCAATTAGATAAAATGAGGTAAAATCTGTGAATAGAACATTATCAATTTCTTTGAATACCCGTACTACATTTCTCGATATATATCATTATAATGTATGTTCGACTGAGGGGCTCACAGTAGTCAATGTTAGTACTCGAGTAGATGTAAGGCGTAAAATTTTTATTCAATTACAAGTACAGTGTCGCAATTTCCAAGACAACAAGACATGTCAAGACTACACCAAGTAGGAGTAAAAATGAAGATTTGAAAATCATATAATTACGTAGTTTCAAACAGTAGATTTAGTCGGGGATCGCATGTTTTTCGCAGTCGAGCAATTGCACTGCAAATAGACGTGGTTTTTGAAAATGTATTCAGGTGCCGCGACACGGGGGTACTTTCTAAGCTGTCATGACGTATTCACTCATAATAGTTATGAAAGCACCAAGCGAATCTCAGAACTACTTTTTAATGTACAAAATCCAAATTGTGATAAAAAGAATTTTTTGTCTAGAAAAACGGTCAAGTAGATGTGGTCATGGGGATGTAGTACAAGTAGACAAAGGGGCTGAGATCACTTTTTCGCCGCTATTTAGCCAACGCTTAATATCCCTAACATGACAACCGCTACAGACAGGCTCAAGCGGAAGCGGAACGGCAGCGAATACGAATGCTCGCCGCCGATCCCATGGACCCGGAGACCCAGAAACAAATCGCGGAAGAGATAAGACAGAAAAACATCCAGGAGAATATGAACATGGCGATAGAGGAAGCTCCCGAAAGCTTCGGACAGGTGTTGATGCTGTGGATTAATATTAAAGTTAACGGATTCAGTCTCAAAGGTGCGTTGATACCAAAATGTAACGTGTGATGGCTGACTAGTATTGGTGTTGCTAGTGTGATTAGTTGGGTCGAAGGGTGGCATACTTTTATTAGGCCATTTAATTGGAGGAATGCTTTCGAAATTAAAGGAGGTATCTTTCATAACTAACACTAAATGATTGATGAATAGGATTAGGTCGTTGTACAGGACGTTGTTTTTGCGGTGTTTAAACCGACTCTTGATATATGCACACATGATATGTGCAGTGTGCACAGAACATGCATACCATGAGTGCATGATGTAGGCCTAGGCCTACATATGCCGCTGGACAAGGAAGGTGCAGATATAGTCTTGTAAAAGCCTTTTCAAGTCTTGCACCACCCCTTGCTGCTATGTCAGAAAAAAAAAAGCGCCAAGCTGGGAAGCCACGGATACCAGTTTTGCTGCAGGCCTTCGGTCTGACCCGGCCTGGGATCGTGCCCACGACATACCGATCAAGAAGCCGGATGACACTGCGAATTGGCGCATTTTATGAAAATTTAAGCCATTTCGTCCTGCTGCCATGAAAGTCTCACCCATAAAGGTGATGGAGACGTATCCCTAAACATCTTTGTACTTTGTAAATTGTAGAGTGTATGAAGTAAGTAGGTTTGCCTGAAACTTGAGGAGTGGTCAAAAAACGTGACCACTCGAGTAGATGGTAAGCCTGCAATTGGCAAAAACTGCTCGATTATTCTAAAAAAGTACTTTATTACAGACCACCTCTGCATAGGCTACTACACATAACACATCCCAAACAAATTGTGCACTTTTATGGGTAAAATTCTCATAGGAACCATAAAACGTGTGGGTTGTCTGAAAAAACAATGCGCAACAAATTTGACTCAATTCCAACCAGTAGAAGCGTAGTTATTGGAGTACAAAGTTTGGAATTCAAAATAATAGTATTTACTGCGGCAAATTATTTTATTCTTTATTTTAGTTCTACCCACCGTAAATACAATACTATGATTTGAAATCCCAAATTTCCGAGATCAATAACTTCGCTTCTACGAGTTGCAAATGAGCCAAATTTGTTTTGTATCGTTTTTTCAGAGAACCTAATAATTTCATTGACTAGCCTGTAAAGTTTGAATATTTTTTTTATTTATTTTCAATGACTCAATCTCAAACTTTCTTCTCATATAGCCATGCGTCTAAAGTTGCAACTGAGCCATATTTGGTGTGCAGCGTTATTTTTAAGCAACCTAACAATTTTATCAAGTAGCCATATAGTAGCGATATATAATTTTTCCTAGCATTTGTTGATTCTGGCGCGCAAATGACAATAATGAGCGCCAGGTGCGCGGAAGCTTGCAACATCATGCGTCTCGTCGATAAGCGGTGGGAAGGCATCGCGAAAGGCGTCGGCACGCAGAAAATCATCGGAAGAATCCATCTGGCGCAGTTGCAGATTGAGAACGATTACTTGCAATGTTCGTTTTCGGTGTTGGAAGATCAGCCTATGGACGTTTTGTTAGGGTTGGACATGCTGCGTAGGTATGAAGGTTTGTCCCGTTGTGGGCCTTTCAATACTTCTTTCTCTATACAATTTCATTGCTGTGCTGCAGGGTTGTATTGATTCGGGTCGCAATTTTTCGACTCGAATTGACTCGAGTCAATTTGTATATTGGCTCGACTTGTACTCGAGTCATTGCGAACTAGGGCTCTTCCAAAATGACTTTTTTCTCAATTCGTACTGGCTACTTGATAAAATTGTTAGGTTACCTAATTTAAGCCTACACACCAAATTTGTTCAATTCCAACCAGTAGCCACATTGCTACAGGAGAAGAAAGTTTCTATTTATTATATAAAAATAAATAACGAAAAATTTGAAAATTTTCTGTTCACCCAATGAAAGTGTTAGGTTGTCTATAGAAACGATGTTCATCAAATTTGGTTCAATTCCAACCAGTGAAAGCGGACCTATTGCTGTCGAAAAATTTAGATTTGGATAAAATAGTATTTATAGTGGGCACACAATAAATAATTATAGAATTGATCACCGTTAATACTATTTTATTCATAATCCAAATTTTTGGACAGCAATAACTCCGCTTCCACTGGTTGGAACTGAACCAAATTTTGTGTTTAGGCTTAAATTAGGTAACCTAACAATTTTATCAAGTAGCCAGTACGATTGGAGAAAAGAAGTCATTTTTGAACACCCCTAATGTACATGTTTTGGTTACTTCCTTGTGGGGTACACAACGTATACCTAGTGCGAACAAGTACGTGCTATTCACTGCGACAGTGAGATCATCTTTGAAACAAGCCATGAGTGACCACTTTTACTCAACTGTTTCGATCGATACGATCTCAATACATGGTAGAGCGTTTCGCCAGACCTCTCAGAGCGCAAACGCCTGCGATTCCGTTTCAGACATCAGTGTTGCATCGATTTGAAATCCAACGTTTTAAAAATCGGTACGACCGGCACGGAAACCCGATTCCTGCACGAAAGCGAACTGCCAACGCAAAACCGACTGCACAATCCGATCGGCGAGCAGCAGGCGCCGGCTGGCTCGAGCATGGAAACTGAGGACGAGCAAATAGCCCGCGCTCTTCAGGTGAGTGCTCTTGGCGCACCGCGGAGATACAATTATTTTGCAAAACGGATATGATTGGAGGTATTCAAAGTAGTCATCGTCGACACTCAAACAGTACTCATAAATTGATGCAAATTCTAAAAACAGCCTCTTGTCTAAATATCAGGGTTGTAATGACTCGACTCGAGTCGCAATTTTTTGCTGACTCTACTTGACTCGAGTCATTGCGCATGACTCGACACATTCTATATGGCTTATTGAAGTCTCGTTCATCAAGACCGATGATTGAAAAAAAGGTCCACAAGCTGTCTTTTATCTGTTTGAATAAACATGTATAGAGTGAGAAAAATGAGGATATTACGAATCCGAAGCCTTCGATAACGGACTTGACTCAATATAGAATTGAAAATGACTCGACTTGACTCGAGTGAAAACCATAATAGTCAAATATACTTGTTACTCGCAACCTTGCGACTCGGCCGCAACCGTAGTAGTTACTATTTTTTTAAATCCAAAATTTTATACTGCAATAACTTTGTATCTACAAGTTGGATTTGAGCCACATTTGATTCGCAACATTTTTACAGGCAGCGTTACAATTTTAGCAAGCAGCCAGTACCATCTGAGAAAAAGGTCGTTTTTGAACAGCCCTAGTGTAGACGTGCCTATGACTATTTTCCCTTGACCTGATGATATCATCGATCTTGTACTGATATTGAATTGTGCCCCACTGCCTCAAGCTGGCGCTGTTGAGCTGCCGAATCCCGTAACTATCGCACCAGATCTGGTCCGTTTACTGCATTCATGTTCATACACTATAAACTTGCGTTGAAATGTAGGGAGGTGTCTTAACATCATAGTCCCATGTACGGGTTAAATTCTATGTTTTTGTGTATGACGTTTAACTAGGGTGATATTGCTGATCGATATATTCTCATAGAATACTATTCTGTGAAACATGATATAAGTTATTGGTCAACTAGTAGACGCCTAGTAGGTTTCAAACCCACCAACGAATGTTCTCTCATTATTGTATGTAAATGCAGTTGGACACATTTCTGTTCAAAATGCATACTTCCCATCACCCATATTTAAATCGAGGAATACGGTGAAATGATAAAAATTTCAGGGTTATACGTCAGCATCCGGTAGAGATTTCAAAAAAACTCGTATAACAAGTTGTATCACCTTACATGACATCACAGGCATCTATTGGTTGCTGAAGATCACCCCAGACCAGTGTCAGTCGAAAATATTCGGGTTCATTTCCATACGAATATATATTATTCCACTGCTTAAAGAGGCAGCTGTAACTGCGTGATATTGAAAGTAAGGCGTCTTCATGCCGCAGTCCCCTGGCAACAACACATTCTGAGGAGCAGGAAGCCTTGGACGTGTTTTGTAACGAGACAAAATGTAGAATCATTCGCCCACCGCATGCACGCGGTATGTGGCATTTAGCAACAGTCCAGTATTGGCTTGCAATGTTTGCGCTTGCCCTGATGTCTTGACTCGCTTGTGACTGCCTATTTCTGTCGGCACTGTTCTCTTTTTCTCTTTCACATGATGCTGGACGTGAACGGCTTTGTTTGATTGTTTGCGGCTACTTGAACAGACCATAATATCCTTGGATTATGACTTGCATTGCGTGAATTCTTATGGTCAACCCTTATGTCAACAGTCGATAAACATATTTCTCTCTCTCTCTCTCAATGTTAACTTAAATTCTGGGAGGTCAAACAGTCGGGACTTTCTTTGCGTAATTAATATCTTTTTGTGCGTTGTTACCTAACAGGCTGTAAAGATATTTATCTCTCTCTATCTCTCAATGTTGACTTGAATTGTGAACACTGTTAATTCGAACCGTCAGCATTTCCTGTATGTCGTTGCTTAACAGCCAACAATGATGATAATATATCGCTCTCTCTCTCTCTCTCTCTCTCAATGTTGACTTGAATACTATGGATTCAAGCGGTCATCATTTTCTGAATTTTGTTGCCTGGCAAGCAGTAAAGATATATACATTCACCTCTCTCTCTCAACCGTGACTTGAATTCTGCGGATTCAAGATTTCATCATTTTTATGGCTTCACATGACGCAATCCTTGGGTCGATATTCAGCGTGTAATTTATCACTTGTTTTGAAATGAACTTTTGATATTTTGGGTCGACTGCTGTTTTCGCTTGTTCTTTGCTGGTATTTAATGACGTGATTTGCCGTTGACTGGCGGATTGAGTCACCTTGGTACGCTTCATAGAGCGGCCAAAATCCCCGATTTGTTTAGAAGATGTCAAGATCCCCCTTATTGTTAACGGCGATATTTCTCCTGTTTGGAAAAACGGTGACTTCATAGCAGCGTCAGATTACCAGCCACATGTGTGCGTAACTGACTTGGATCTTCTTTTTGACAATAAAAAACCTTCATCTTGACAAGATTTTGCCCTCAAGCTGCACATAATGTTAGAATTGTGGTGCTTTTCCTTGATTTCTGGTTGGAACTGTCTGTCCTTACGAAGTTGTTTTACCAGTAGAGAAAAACGTTCGACAGCAGCATTTGTTTGCTGGCAGCGTCGAAGCGCGGTGTATACCGCTGGAGTGCTAGTAACACATCTTTTGCTTCATACCTGCAATGTTGTCTGCATCTCAATTTTTACACGCCAACCCAGACCCGAGTTTGGTCAACGTCTCGCGATCCACCCATACATTGAGAACCGCTATGCTATAAGAATGGATGTCCACCAAGCAGTCAAGTTTCAAACTCAGATTTGAGATATGGGCGTGCTATACATTTCACACTGTGTTGAACAACACACCATGTAAACATTTTTGTTTCTTTCGATGGCTTATGATTCACAATGAGTAGACAATGGACCATCTACAACAGCAGAGTAGGAGAGCTCGAATAATTTTCAGCTGTTCCAAATTAAATTAGAATTGGAAATATAGCTACACCGTTTTTATTCAAATTAGATTTGAATTACTGAATTCCCAAAAACTTGGGCATTGAATTGAATAGAATGAAATACACAACAAAAATCAGTTTTCAGTAGTTCAATATCATAAGCTTTTTCAAATTAGATAAGAATTCAGAATTGTAGCAGTACAGCTTTTTCAGAATTAGACAGTGAATTAGAATTATAGCTGCGCATTTTTTTCCAAGTTAGATTAAAATTATAATTGAATAGTATATTCATATTGAAATGAACCCGGATGTTTTCGGCTGACACTCGTCAGGGGTAATCGTCAGCAACTAGTAGAGAATTGGGATGAACACTGTATGTCGAAAATTCTGCCACAAAATATCACGTCACCGGCGTGAAATTTCGAATAATCCGGGCGACGACCAAGTTTTTGCCTGCAGAAAGAGTTCGTGTACCGTCTAAAAATTCAACGCTCTCTTCGCCCCAGTTATTCTAAATCCGCGACAACTTGGACAAGGGCTGTTCAAAAAAAACTTTTTCGTCAGATTCCACCGGCTACTTGATAAAATTGTTAGGTTGGTGAAAACAACGTTGCACACCAACTTTGACTTAATTCCAACCAGTAGAAGCCTTTTTCTTGCAGTAGAAAGTTTTGAAATGATCATTGAAAAACAAAAAAAATTAATTTTCAAAATTTTTTCTGTCAACCCCATAAAATTGTTAAGGCTGTCAGTAGAGGTGATGCACAGCAAATTTGGCTCAATTCCAACCACTACAAGCGAAGTTATTGCAGTAGAAACATTTCCAATTCCATGATTTTATAATAAATATAATACATAATTGAAGAGTTTATCAGCGTAAATACCGTAAATCCGTATTTTTCTATTGCAATAACTTCGCTTCTAGTGGTTGGAATTGAGCCAAATTTGCTGTGCATCATCTCTACTGACAGCCTTAACAATTTTATGGGGTTGACAGAAAAAATTTTGAAAATTAATTTTTTTTGTTTTTCAATGATCATTTCAAAACTTTCTACTGCAAGAAAAACGCTTCTGCTGGTTGGAATTAAGCCAGAGTTGGTGTGCAGCGTTATAGTGTTCGTTGTTACGTAGCCGATTATATTATCCGTCGCGCAGGAGTCGAGCGCCGAAGCCTCGCAACCGGACACCTCTGAAGCCACGTCAACCTCGCAATCCACCGACAAATACCCGGCCTCGGACATTGCGGCTCTCACGAAATTCGGCTGCAGCGGGCCTGAAGCCGAAGCCGTTCTGGATCAGTGCGGAGGGGACGTGCAGCGCGCTACTGTCAAACTTTTGGCGCGTTCTTTGAAACTGCAATAACGCTGCAGCCTGATACTGTCTACTGTAAATCTGTTCTTAGACAATAGGTGTATTTGTCAGATTTCCACCATAGAGTAAGGCGGTAAATCCAGCAAACGCCGCTTTCAGGTACAAAATTGTGTTTTCTTGCCTATTCCAATGGTTGGAAATGAGACTAATGTATGCTGCCAATATTTATGTAGATATATCTCCGGGGTGTAATAGGAGGTGGTCAACGTAGAAGTAGAACAGTAAGTATGTTCTAGGCCTAGGTTATCCTAAAAGCTGAAAACTGTCAAGTAGAAGTAGTCTGAATCATAACCACCCGTGGAAGTAGTGCGAGTCGCCAAAATCTACTTGAAGTATTTCGAAAAGTACAAGCCCTTCGTTACTGATCCATGAATATTGTGGTATCGGGGTTAGAGTTAGGTTAGGTTTGCATTTAGAGGTTATAGCAGAGGGAGCCCTTCTACTTTTCGTAGTACTTGAAGTAGATTTTGCTTACTTGCATCACTTCCTCAAGTCGTAATGATTTTTGACTACTTCTACTCGACAGTTTTCAGAGTTTCAGGCAAAACTAGGCTTTCAATACTCACATTTTACTTCTTAATCGCTATTTGTGTAAAATTGTGTGGTCCTAGTCCAAGTCATTGTGTTGATCGTTCAGTTTTGAGTTGAAGTCTTGTAAACCCACATTTTACAACTCTGCTTGTTGGTATCGAATGCTTCGAGTTCATAATATACTAATTTCTATCAGTTGTAACAGTTTTTAGTCGCATTTTCAAGTACCAATACTAATAGACGAAGTACCAATAGCGTGGTAACGTTACTATTCTTCGAAATTACAATGAAATGTCGGTCTCGGGCGTCCGAGTTTCGAGTCATATGACTTGGTTCGAGTCAAGTCGAGTCAATACACAGATTGACTCAACTCGAGTTGAGTCACTTTCCGTATTTTGAGAAAATGAGTCAAGTCGCTCCCTGGTTAGGGCTCACCAAATTCTTAATGAACTGGTAGTTACCACTACACTAGATATATCACCATAAGGATTGGAACGGTATGTAAACACCATTTATGCCGGAAAGTGATATTCACATGATTTACACCCAACGCTATGGTGAAAATCGGCGAAATACACGATTTCCGTTTACAGTGTGCCTCTTTTTTTTTCTTCATTGCAATTCCAAGGGCTTTGATTTTGTCTGCCGATTTTCGTACTACAGCGTTACTTTTTTTATATTTCGCGATTCCGCGGCACTGATTGTTGCTGAAGACCAATTTTATCAGTAGAAAAACGTGTTGGTGCTGGGGAGGGTCGGTTTTGTGTGGTTGGGTACGGGCAGAAAGTACTTTAAGAGATGTGTTTTGTGACTCGCCATTTGTAGTTCTTCAAGAGGAAGTATTATGACCTTGCAATGCGGAGAGGCTGAGAAATTCAGGGCTGTTGTTACGAAGAGCTAGCGTGGATTTAATTTCGCAAAAGTCCAGTAAGTGCGGCGTTTTCGTCGAAATAGACGCGGAATGCTGAACAATGCTGTCTGGCTCTTTTTCTCTTGAGCTAGTCTCTCGTTTCGCCAGACAGCATCAGCATTGTTGCGTCCCAATGCCAATCTCCATAACAATGAACAATTCGAGGCTGATTGTGGGAGTTTCAGGGCCACCAGCGGAATAAAATTTATATTTTCGTACTCAGTGCAGAGTCAGCTTTCGATTGATACCCGTTTTACCAAATTTAATGCTCGGCAAGCCGGTCAAAAATCACCGTCAAATTGCCTGTAGCCAAATGGAAATTGTGACGTGACACAATTTCACTGAGGCGTGAGATTTGCCTGTGTCGACACCATATAGGACACTATGGTTCAAGTGATGAGATTGCGATGCTGGGAAATTGTAAGTCGAAACGACTTGGTGAAGTCTAACACGTCTGTGTAGCGTGATAGTCGACGGTATCGAGTCGGCGAGTAGCGTGTATCGCGCATACGATAGTCGTGTATCGCATATTTATTCACATAAAGAATCCGGCCATTCCACCCTGGAATGTGCTTTGAGTAGCTACTCGCGCATGGGTAATTACCGAACGGTTAGCTTATTGCGTCGCAGGTTAAACCAATGAAAAACATGAAATCAAGATTATTAATGCGTAGGATTTACCGGGCTGATGCTCGCTGACCTGCAAAATCGACTACTCCTCATTTCCTCCAAGGATCAACAATACATATTGTCTTACACGTCTGTCAAGTCACGTTCTCCGTAGTCCATTCTGTATGGAACAAAGAGGTGCTAAAATGTGCATAATATTTTCATTCATACAGATATTCAGGGTTAGTGACGGCAGCATGACTCACCTGATTGTAAACTTGAGACGGTCACTCGCTCGGAAAGAACCAGTCATATATGTGAGCAACATCGCTAAAGGCGACTCCAATAACTTTGTTCAATGTATTTCTCAAGGATTCTAGTTCAAGATATCCCTGATGTTTCTGTTCGCGGCCTTATCAAATTACTTGTACTGTCTAGGACGGATGAATGTGGAGATCCGAGTTAATTAGCTCTTATTTGACTTTGGGAATTAGGCCGCAATGAATATTTAAGCGCGACGGGATCAGACTATTATAGAAGTCATGGATGTCAAATACACCCCGCTGTTGTCGTGCATTGAGAAAGAAAGCACCGTTGATCAACCTTGATCATCTCGCAATAATAAGGAAGTGTCAAGCGATAACTGACCCTAATCGCGCGCGAATAAACACTACCGATATAAACTCTGTCGTACGTGGCGAAAACGCCTGCTCTGAAATCAATACTAATAAACGAGAAAAAAGACTTGGATGCAGTAAGTAAATAAAGCAGACGTAGGGGAGATGTGGTACCGATGGATCACTGGGACCGAAAATACTTGAAAAATTATTCATGATAATTCTATGATTACACTCCGCAAATTTGTCCACAATTACATGCTGACAGAATCTTTCCTCGCATGCAAAAAAAATCGACCTGCGTGAGTTATGGGGTCTGTGACGAATGATTTATGTTTTAGGGGGTGTAAAGTAAATTTGGATCGACATTTGCATTTTTCTATATCACCTTTCAGACTAACAAACCCGCCATAATTTTTGATGTGAAGTATAGGGCTTGTATCAGGCTATATAATGGCACATATTTTCTGAATCAATACCATCCTCGAGTGGACTATTATCAAGTCAATTTCAATATTTATGGGGTGGGGGACCTATGATACCATAGCCAAATCAAGCAAAATAGATGGACCAACTAATCACTTAACAACAGAAACTCTCCTACATATATATAGGCTGGCTAACTCATAGCCACCTATGGTGTTTTATCGTTATTACGAGGTATTCGAAAGTCAAAATGTCGATTTGCGGGTAATATGTATGTGACATTAATTTTGTAAGTTTAGTCGTAAATCAAAACATGATTTTTGGCCAACATTTGAGTTGATATAATCTATTATGTTCTTGAAGGTCGCGACGAAACATTCTTCATTGGCTTTCTGTAGCTTAGCTTATAGTACACAACAAAACAAGTTAACAAATTTGAGTTTTTAAGCATATGTCTCATAGATCCCATGGTCGTGTGCCATTGGACCCACCGGGTGGGGACCGATGACACGCTCGAGCAACAAATTTTAAACGTTCATAAATATTTTTTGAAAAGGCGGATATTCATGTAAATGTCCGCGATAGGTAGAGCTTGTATGGAAGTGTTGAGACACCAAATTATCCACTATTCTCGGCTGAAGATTTGAGGCCCAGAGATCAATTTGCAATTTTTGATCCATCGGTACCACATTTCCCCTACTTAAAGGCCTGCTACTTGAAATTGGGAAATCACGGGAAGGTGCGAGACCTTACGCGTGGTTTGACCCTATAATTTTAATCAGAATAATGCAAATGTATACAACAGCTTAAGTAGGCTACTCCAGTTACTCAAGCGTTGACTTGCTCTCGGTTTTTTTAAATGATGTCATTAAATTGTGTATTTCCGTTAAATCGATGCAGATTCTGGATCATTCACAAGTGGCGCTGAATGTCAGTGAGGCACATGGATGCTCAATTTGCTGATTGCTCAAGCTTATTGCTCACGAGTCACGAATCCGTGTATAGATAGATACCCGCAATCCCGCAAGTACTGTACACTGTACAGTAGTACACTCATTGTTACGTTTCATATTCTCAAGTTATTCATTATCATTTCTGGCCCATATCAATATCTCTATTATTCATTCGATAACGCCTTTGCATTTTCTGTGAAAACTGCATGCGATGGATTTATTTATGGATTTAATTTTCCGTAATGCTGTGTATTTTTCTCTTTTTTTGTATTTGTTGGTTAATATGAAGTTTTGAAGGTAACAAATTCTGTAGTAACCTTATAAAGATGCTTCTGACCTTGATGGCTCGGGTTTGATGACATGACTGTTATGTCTAGCCTCTCGTCTCTTTGCTTATGTGTGTACCACATTGCACGTAACTTCATTTTGTTATGTAAGTTATATTTTTTATTGATTTGCACGGTTGACAAATGAAGATTATCCCTCTCTTTCCTCCCTCTCTCTATTTGTCATACCAGTGATTGGGCCGTGTCGCCTGATCGTTCGTTCATCACTGTTAGTGATATCATGCGGAAATCACCTTCTAAACGCAATGTTTAGCAAGTAACGTGGAAATACGTAGCAATAATGAGTCAAATAGGAGGAAAGTGTTTACGCGACGATAAATAGTCGATTTACCACACAAAAGTGAGACATTTAAAACGCCTATTCTGCACGAAGACCCGCCATCAGCCGTAATTACTGAAATATTACCTTTTCTTTCCACTGATTGCCCTATGCCAATTACAATGCTGCGGTTCCGTTTTTCTTATTGATTGTGGAATGTGCATCGTTCAATATGCATATCTTTTTTTAACATGTTTTCCTAATTCTATTACATCCTATGTAGGCCCAGATGGGTGTCTGATTTCAAAGACTACTACAAGTCGTTTCGAGACCTTCCTATCTTTTCAATGTATCGCAGTGTTGCGGTGTTTTGAAATGATGAAATTAATATAATAAACTGATACCTTTGCTACCTTTATATCGTATTACAGTCTTGTGGTGTTTCGAAATGATGAAATTTTTAATAAACTGATGCTGATCCATGCAAGGGTGGGGATTGGGCAAAGCTGTTTAAACTATTTCAATTTTGTTTGTCTTATAACCTTAATTAATCGTGCGTCCCGTGAAGATGCATGCGACCCGCAAACTATACTTTACCCACCATCGTGCTTGGTAGCCTATAGGTGTTTGCTTGATTTTTCCAAGTCGTTCCGAATGTTTTTCGATTATATCACAGTCTCATTGTGTTGCTTTGCGCTGATGAAGTTATATACACACCGACTGATTTCGATCACGCAAGACGCTTAAGATTTCATTCATTAGTCATTTTTTCGTTGCCGACGTGACATCGCATTGGTAAATCGTCCATCATGTGAATAAGTTGCCCGTAAGCTTAATCCCCGACCGCATCAGACCTTTGAATATCTGTAATCTGGGCGGCTCGTATGACTTTTATATCGGCCTCCCTCTATATCTTGCTCAACATATTTCACCCAATTACGTTTTTTTATGCATGTTATTGATTTGCACAGTTGACCAACGAAGATTTCCCCTCTATCGTTCGAGTACTTCCTTGGTGCTGACGCAAATTAAACTGCCTTAATTTTTCTGATATCAAACCTTCAAGTACTCAAACTCAAATCCTAACTCAAGTACCCCACCCTCACAACAACTCGTTACTTCAGGGATATATTTGCCGTCCATTGCTTCACGATACGCGATACATA